>NC_139543.1:32422186-33022186 GCF_965153285.1 Podarcis tiliguerta | reverse complement strand
CTTCTTGTGTACTAAGTTGTAGTGTCCTCTGTCCACCCCCTCCTGTTTATCTACACACATTTGGGAGTCCATGAGCTTCAAATCAGGATCATTCCAACTCTCTCGACTGAAATGTGTGACGTTTTTCTTGTAGCTGAGCTACCTTCCAATTTCTCAACAGTGATTGAAGAAAGGAAGCGTACAGATGGTGTTGGCTGTGCCTTTCTTCTTCGCCAGCTGCATGTTCTACTTAAATGTATTCTTGCTGTCATTTCCTTCTTGCTTCCCACCCCAACATGAATGAGTAATCAAATTTTTAATGCCACCAATATTTTGGCCTCTACGATGTTTTTTTCTTAAAATAATAATAATAATACAGGAGTGAGTGGGAGAAGCACCTGGAAATTTTAGTTCTAAAGATCTTTTAAGAGGAGGGGGATCCAAAATAGGGGATTTTTTTATAATTAATCTGAAAAGCAGATTCCAGTGAAGTATGACCATTGGTCACATAGAGTTATTTGCAATAGCAATTGCTGATTGACAGAGAATCCTGGATATTTCATTAAAATTATGCCTTCAAATTATTCTAAAACTCTTGCATCTATATTGTTTGTATTTTAAGGGTCCTAAAGGTGAAGCTGTTGGATCCATAACACAACCACTACCCAGCAGCTACTTGATCATCCGAGCAGCTTCAGAATCAGATGGTAAATAAAAGCACATTCTGTAAATAACATTTTCTGTGAAGGGCAGCATAGTAAATCCTAATGTGATTAAACAGTTTCAGGAAATATTCTTTTACCAGCAACACCATGTGTAGCTCAGATGTTTTTTTACCCCAGATTTCTTTTTCTCAAAATATTCACAGTAGGATAAATGTGGATTAAAAAATACGAAAACCAGAGCTTGCAACCAGTGCAGTATAGGTACAGCTTCCCTGCAGAAGACTTCAACCTTATAAGACTTATAAGGCACAGCTGGTCGAATGTACATGACTCATTGATTCTGTGGCTATATATTCAGACTCCCACCTGTGCAGTGAGACTTTCTCTTCCCCGCCTCTGCTCCATAGGGTTTTTTTTGGAGTGAGGGGAACCTTGACAACAGATGGGAGAAGGGATGTGCAGAAAGAGAAGCGGGAGAGGAACTCCTTGTGCTAACAGGGGAAGACTTTTTTGGATACAGACCGAAGTTCAGTGCCTTTCCCCCTGCCCAGTATATCAGAAGCTACTAGTGTTGCAATCCCAAGCATACGTGAATAAAAACATGTCCTACTGAAGTAAATGAGACTTAACAAAAAATATAGTTGGAATCTGGCTGTAGGATGTGTTGAAAGAGCACAGATAATCATTTCTGGTCTTAAGAGGTCAGATACAAAATCCTAGTTCTGTGCTTTAAAGGTACATTCATATGAAATGCAGATCTAGCATACTATTCAAATGCTGAACTCAGTAACATGGGGTATTATCCTAACAAAAAATATTTATTTTTAGGTAGGTGTTGGATGGATGCATTGGAGCTGGCTTTGAAGTGTTCAGGTTTGCTCAAGCGCACAATGATTAGAGAAGGTAAAGAGCATGAAGTGACCTTAACAGATGGTGCACACGTGTCTTTCTATGGTCTGCTACGTGCAAACAACGTGCATAGTAGTGAAAGCTTCCCGTAAGTTCAGATTTACAACCTTTATTGTGGTGGTGGGTGGGTCAAGGTTAAATTCTTACTGTTGTTTAAATAGTTTTCCAATGTTTTCTTTTATTGGTTACTTTTTTCACTCTTGGCAAAACTGCTGCTTGCTATACTTACTGAAAATATCACTAGAATTTTTAAATAAGCACACAGGAGGCACATGGTATGAAAATAATAGTATCTAAAAGTAACTTTTTAGTTTCTTTATATATTCACATGTTAACTTGTTGAGTACAGATATGCTTAAGGATGCAATTGTGTTCATATATGTGCTAGTTTATGGTTGTGGAAGGACATAAGATGGAGGGAAGAGACGTTTTCATCCTTCCCTTTTTCTTTTACACCACCCGCCTCATAGTCTTCTCATAGGCTGGTGAAGACCTATCCTCGAGGGCAGTGTTCGAAACTCCCATTGTTCTGGGCACATTTTTTGACGGGGAAGTTCATTAATGCTCAAGCAGTTTCTGAGCTCTGCGTGCAGTACTGCGCCTAAGATTTTGGATTAACACTGCAGAGTGAAAAGAAAGGAGGACCTTTTTCTGCCTCCCCACTTCCAGCTACCCTCTGAAGACTGGAGAAGAGACCGTCTTCAGAATATTAGGGGCAGGGGAAGGACAAGACCATGTGAAAAATGAACACAATATTTTAACTGCAGTTCATACATTTTCAGCTTTGTATTTTTATTTTTTAAAAAATGTGACTAGACATTCCGTTGTCGTGCCCGTAAGCTAGGTTTAAGGTGCTTCCATATCTCAGTTTCTAACACTGCTAGAGGGTCCATGTAGACAAGGTAAATGGCCAAATGAATGACTTAAAAGCTGCCTCCGGCCCTTCACCTTTCACCAATGTTACAATTCTTTTTTTACTGTTCCCTGCTAACACAATAATGATTTCCTTAAAAAAACAACCCAAAACCCCCCAATTATCAATATTATAGAGCTGACTTGTAGGGGGACCTGGGAAATAGAATTTCCTGGCCATTTCCACCATACCTTGAGGCTATACAGGTAGCCCCCAGTTTACACGGGGGTTACGTTCCGAGGCATCACACACGTTGATGAAATCGTGTATATTTGAAAGCCATTGGGAAAGCCTGCAAACACCCCGTTCTGCCCCCTGCCCTGCTTTTTTAGTGACATTTCAGTGATGTCTTTATGACATTTCCTGGTCACTTCCATATACACAGTTCCATATACACTTCCATATACACAGTTGGACACATATTGAACGTGCATAAATGGGGAGCTGCTTGTAATCTTCTCCCTCCCAAACACATTTAAATAGCTGAGTACCACCAGTTCTGGAATAGGGTTTGCACCTGTAGTAAACAGTCATTATGATATGGAACTGGTTTGCTATTGTTTTGCCAGAAGTTATGAAACAGCTACAAATAGAAACTATTGCCACACCCCTACTACTCTTCTTCAGCTCACTTGTTATGTTTCAAGTCACTCAATACAGCTACAGGGGCAACAAACTACAGAGTGGTGATTGGTTGAGTTAGCTGTGAGTCACAATGCTGGTACTTACCAGTGGCTTGAACTACTAAAAGACCCCACACTGTGACTGTAGCACTCAATTCAAAGATAAATTATTGCAATGATTAATTACAGTGTTGTAGCTGTACAAACATTTCTGTATTAACTCATATTGATGTATTTTGCAAGAAATGCTATATATTTTAATACTAAAATGTTATCTACAATTTTAATTGGCAAGCTTAGTACATTCTTAATTTGATCACTACCTATGTATGAGTATAAATGTAAATGTATTTTAAACAGCTAAAATGGAAAGTATGGATTGTTTCTCTGAGTCTATGGGGTAAGGTCTGCTATAAAGCCTAAGCAAAAACATACAATTGCAGTCTAAGCTGTAGTAATTGCAGTTCTTTTTATATGCATAGTTACTTGGTTAGTGATAAAGTAATGATGCTATAGTATAAACAGAGGTAAAACCATATGAAAATTGATGTTGCATAAATTAAAACTTGGGATAGATCCCAGTCAAATTTAAGTGTTCCTGTGTCCCACTCATTTAAATGTGCTTTTAATTTTTCCATTGAGACTGAAAAGTGCTTAAATTTGACTTTATCGTGCCTAATGTTTACTGAACTGACCACTCAAAAGCCATAAGTTGAGTTGAGTTGCTAAATTGTATAAAGGAAAGCCCCAGGATTGAAACCTATCTCTTCTTTTTTAAGGCTAAATGATAGTGAAATAGAAAGGCATCACTTCAAAGATCCAGATCTGTATTCTGATAAATCAGATAGGGAAAATGATCATGATCGTGATGAATCGGATAATGATGGCTTGGGAGAAAGTGACACTGACACATCTGAGCGGCAGGATGACTCATACATTGACCCTGAACCTGATCATATCAAGGAAACAACGTATTTGGAAGAAGTTCATGAAGAGCTTGGAGAGGTTAAAAAAAAAAGTGTTTTTATGCAGTAGTAATGCTTTGGTTTTAATATTTTGAAACTAAAATTGTATCTTGGAAAGGCAGTCATTTTGGCAATATTTGAATTGCAAAATGGTTTCCTTTGCCTTTTTATCACACACTTTCTTGTCTTATGTCCCTCTAGCTGTAGGTCAGTTTTCAGACCACTGGTAGATTAATTACTTTGGTAGGTTAATTTTTAAAGCATATCTAAGCATAAGAGGCCACCATAAAAAGCAAAAGAAACTGGTAGGATTTGGCCAAGGGACTATGGCTGGCTAAAGTTGATGCAGATTTAGAAATAACTTGACAAATCGAAACGCTAAGAGCCAGCCAGTCACCTGAACCGACCCAAAGGTAAACAGAGATTATTCTAGATTGACAACTGATAAGAGCAGCGAAGACATGCCGAAGGGCATTAATCAAGGTGAAACAGAAATTTTGAATCTCATGGTTGAGTTAGAAGTTGTAATGTGTTGCAGGTTATCTAGCCTTGGTTTGATAAATAGCTGTTTGGTGTTTTTTAAAAAATAGTTCACGTTTCCTAAGTGCAGCATGTGAATTGCTTCACATGTTATATTTTGGCACTTGCTCATTCATGGCTGCAGGTTCCGGGTTTTAATTTAAAAAACAAAAACAAAAAAACCAAAACTGCTTAGGGATAAATTGCCCAGAGTTGAGGCAATTGGAGTGCTTTCTCTTAAGTTGTTCTTTGGAGCACTATGTATTTTTGAAGGGTGGGTAAAGCAAGTTTACTGACAAACATGGGCTCTGACCAATGCAAAATAAATATGAATTCACCCCACGTCATAGAGAAGGCATTGGCAGTTTTGAACCACAGTGACTGAAACCAAATACCTTCTGCAAATGTGCTCTTTCAAGTAGTATCATGTTTATGTTCTATTCTCCTTTGTTGTTGTTGAAGGCAGGAGAAGCTTCCCAAACAGAAACAGTATCAGAAGAGAACAAAAGCTTGATATGGACATTACTAAAACAAGTACGCCCAGGAATGGACCTCTCCAAGGTGGTGCTGCCCACGTTTATTTTGGAAACTCGATCTTTCTTGGATAAACTCTCTGATTACTACTATCATGCAGACTTCTTATCTGAGTGAGTTGATTTCATTCATCTACAATAAAAACTAACTTGATGTATCTGCTCAGTATTTTGTTTTCAGAAGCATTTTTTAACATTGCTTTCTTAATAAGTTGTAAAACATGTCACGCTTGCAATAAATCATACTTCTGGCCCCTGGAATTTTCCTATCTTTTGTGGGGCCTACCTTTAAAGTCCTAAGCACCTTGGGATTCATGTACCTGAAGGAGTGCCTGTTCCCACACCAACCTGCCCATGTCTTGAGAGCACCAAGAAAGGTGCTGATCCAAGTACTGCCTTTAGTTAGGGGTTCGTTATGGTTTTTACAAGGTAGAGGGACTTTTATGCTTTAGACTTTGCCCCGACTTGAGAATTTATTTCTAAAGGACTTCACACAGCAAGTTTTATAGTGTTGTGAGAAGGCTTTCTTATTTGCTCAGGCATTTTAGTCTTGTTATTATTTCTAGTTTGTACACAAGATTTTTTTTTGAGTTTTAACTTGTCTTCTGCCTTCTTATATATATTTACTGGCTTTATTTGTATTTCCATCTTGCATTTGAATTAGTTCTTAGTCACACTTTTGTACACTGCTCTTTATTGTTTACGGACAAGATCTACTTTTTACTCTATCCACATATTAATAGTTTTGAAATTTTATTGTACATTGTTTTTTAATTAAAATAAAGATTGTGTCCAAAAAAGTACTTAGATTTGCTTAACAAATCTTGTTTTCTAGAGCTGCCCTTGAAGAGAATGCTTATAATCGTATGAAACAAGTTGTGAAATGGTATTTGTCAGGATTCTACAAAAAGCCAAAGGTAACACTTTCTGAACACTTTTTGTGGTAGCAAATCCCTTCCCCTTTCACTCTTTTTCCTTGCCCCCACCCCCATACACTTTGGTGCAGATCAAAATTTGCCTATATACTCATGTAGGATATTTCTGGATACTAGTATAATAAGCCTGTAGGATGGTAGGGTGGTGGCATTAATCATGGTGTTTGTTGGTTATATCTGTAGCTGGCAGGGTGGGTTAAAGAGGGCCCTTTTCTGCCACTCTTCACCTTCCTGAATTAAAAATTTATTTTAATTATAAAGGTCTTCTGTGACCATGAACACTTTGGGCCATGACCATGCTCACTATACCATGTGGCTGCTGGAGGGTGAACCATTGATCACTTTTACCCTCAGCCCCAAAATAGTGACAGCTCTTGTGGGAGCTTAAGGGTGAGAATAATGGTTGTGCAGTGTAAAATCTAGCACAATAGTTGTGTTAGCAGTAGCTTGTTGTACAGCAAGTTGTACATCAGGAAGTATCAGGGCTACAGCAGTCTGTTGCACAACCACCCCCGAGAACCATCCTGGCTTTCTGTCCTCCTGCGCAAACCATTCTGCTAGCACAACTAATACACAGCATTCAGTGCATCTAGTCCCCTGTGTTGAGAAAGGCATACTTTTTGCACATTATTTTTTCTCCCTAAACACTCATAATCAGTCATCTCTGTGTCTGGTTGACTGACTCCTCAGACACCAAATAGCAGCTGTGGCAAAGGTCCCTGTGAAATACACGCCATATGGAGAGTTGGGGTGGCATAGTGTTGAACTGAGACATGGGAGACCAGGGTTCAAAGCCCCACTCAGCCATGAAGTTCACTGGTGACCTTGGGCCAGCCACAGTGTCTCAGCCTAACCTACCTCACAGGGATGTTGTGATAATAATATGGGGAGAGGGAGAACCATGCACACCACTTCGAGCTCCTTGGAGGAAATGTGGATTAAAAATGCAGTCAGTCAAATACTTAACTAGTATGTGGTCAAATAAACACACAGTGCTGCCCCTTCTGCTTCTGATGTGAGCACTGTGGTACTACAGTGCAAAGTTGGCAGGCAATGTTGTCTAGTGATTTGTCTACTGGACTGGTTTAATAAAATGTAATGTGAGTCACAGAAATACATTTCCATAGTTGCTGTGCCTCTATATGCCCTACAAATAGGAAATTTACCATAGCTTATCCTGAGAGAGAATGTCACTGTAGGGCTTTCCTTTAAATACTTACGAATTGAAAACTATTAGGCCCTTCTTTTTTCAGTTGGAATGTATTTTCTTAGCAAAAATTGTCTCTCTTTTCAGGGACTTAAAAAACCCTACAACCCTATCCTCGGTGAGACCTTCCGTTGCTTGTGGGTTCATCCAAGAACAAATAGCAAGACTTACTATATAGCTGAACAGGTATTACCAAAGATGTAACAAACATGGTTTTTTAATAACTACCAGCATTTCTTCAAGTTTTGTATTTCTTTACAGTGTCATCAAATAAATGAAGATGACCAGAGGAGAGCTTGGCATAATAGAACCATAACACTTCTATTTTAGCATGTTTTATTTTTCCTTCTTTCCTTTCCTGTTTTAGGGATATCAGTTAGATTACGGTTCTTATTATTTTAGGCCTAGGGCTCTTTCCTATGTTGAAGGAAACACCAAAATTACAAGTGACTGGTTTTTCTTCAGATCATATAAATCTTTAATACAATGGTGTACAGGACTGCAATTTTTATGGTGGAAGACCCATCAGACTTGGGATATACATCAAACATATTTTCCAAAAGAATTTTAACTGCACAGATTAGACAGATTCCATTGCTGATGGCATTGATTTGAAAATACTCCATGTGACACTGTGGATATTGTCTTCAAATGTCAGCAGGAATCTCTCAGGCAACGTCATCCCAAGTCTTTGTTGAGGATAAATTTGAGGTTCTTTCTGATATGCTAGGTGATGTTTTGAAACCCATAAACTTGTTTCACAAAGTTTGATAATCTGAAGGTAAGCATTGTGGTGATATGGGTCTATATGCAGACTTGCACAATCAACTCACTTGAGAACTGACTTATGAAGTTTGAGAAGGGTTCTCTATATTTGGATACAACTTGTTTGTACTTCCCACCTTAATTAAGAATAACATGTTACAGTTCTCAAATTTTCTAGCCCATGTGTAAATACTCTTTTGAGATATATGTTTGAGTATCTCAAGTTTGATGGGTTCTCCACAACAGAGTAGAGTTTATGAGTGGAATGCTAATTCAAGGGCAAAATAATAAGTAATTGTTAAGAAAAGATGGTGGCTCTGTCTAGTAGTAAAACTGGTGCCTGAAATGCAATAGTGAGGTATTTGCATGTGTTTGTTTGACGCACTTGTAACTGTTACTTTCTCTTTAACAATAAGCCAATTATCAGCAGTCATAACTACTGCAGGTTTCTGGTTAGTTCGTTAGTTTAATTATGTTGATGTCATGTTTTTGCACAAGTATCTTCAATAATACTTGGTGTGTAGCTGCATATTTGGTGAACTACATCCACTTGCCTAGTGATTAGGATTCCAAAATATAATTCTTCTGCACCCTTTGCTTGTTGCCACAGATTTTCAGAGCAACTCACCTGCTTATATTGAATTATGTTGCTTTCAACAGGTATCTCATCATCCTCCAATATCTGCCTTCTATGTAAGCAATCGAAAGGATGGATTTTGCCTTAGTGGTAATATCTTGGCCAAATCCAAATTTTATGGTAAGATCTTGGGTTAGTTTTTTCAGTGTCTACAAAAAAGTGCCTATTTTTAATGATGAAAGTGTGTTAAATAATAAGAATTTGATGAATGCAGTGATAAAAATGAATTGAAATAGTTTTCTCTCCACAAAAAAAGGGCCATAGTTCTTTTAAATTAATATTAGTCTACAGAATTTTCTGTGATGACACTATTTAGTCTTGTAAACATTCTGTACACTCTCTGGATGTGCTTCTTTGAATCTTAACATTTTATTGTTTTTCAGGAAATTCATTATCTGCCATTCTGGATGGCGAAGGACGATTGCTGTTCCTAAACAGAGGAGAGGAATATGTAATGACCATGCCATACGCACATTGTAAAGGTAAAAATACCAGTTTGGCCAATCAAACCTACTTACTATCCATTCTTGTTACAAGTGCTTTCCCTGCCTTCTGGCAAGCACGGATAGCTTGAAAATGAGTCAAAGTCTGGGCCGACTTGTATGGAGGTGTGATTAAGTGAAGAAACTGTAGAAGAAATGACTACTGTTTCTTCGTTTGCTCATAACCATAACTCAGGGAGAAAAATGATTGCTAAAAAATAACTGTTGCTTGTTTTGGCCCGTGAGAAATCATGGACTAGAGTATGACCCAATTTTCACAAAAAAATCATTTTTTTGTGGGAATTTGGTCCTTCCCTAATTTGGCAGACACATTCTGTCTGCAAAAATCCTTCAATAAATATTTAGTTGTGCTGCGCAAAGGCCACTTCATTCAGCGGTGTCCTTTATTTCATGTAAGATTGAATAATGGGGTATACATGATAGATGGAACTTAAAATATGCTAAAACCCTCCTACTCAATGCAAAAGTGAGCCCTCTCTGTGAAAGAACAGTCCAGATAGTTTGCATCATTTCTAAAAGAAGATTAGGGTTGAGAGTCTCCAAGGGGAGAGAAATTGATAGCTGCAGGTCATACTGAGGTTTGCACAGTGCTGGGACATTTGGAGGGCATTCTCTGCATACCTAAGAACAGGACAATGAAGGACACAGTGCTACATACAGCGAATTATAGCAAACATTGGTCACACTCAAAGCAGACTCATTAAAATCAGCAGAGTTACTCCGTATATGGTGCTGTTGGTTATCACACAGTAGTTATGCATATTTCAACTTATAAACAATTTGAATTTCTGCAGAGAAGATAAAGCAGTAGAATAAATAATGTCTTCTAAATAATTACTTCCAATAAGTAATGTCTTCCAGTGAGGATTTTAGTATTTTTGAATTTAACCAGCTGAAGATTTCTGCTGACTTTGTTTGTTGCTTGAGGGCTTATGAGCCTTTGATAGACAGTGGCTTTTTAAAGAAAAGGATTAGCCATGTTGGTGGATTTTTCCTCTTGTTATTCATCCTGCCATCAGTTAATTTTTCTTGGAATGTAACAAAAGGCATGGGCTTTAGTATACCATCTTTCATTATACTGTAGGTAGAAATGGAAGTACAAAATGGAGGTAACTTTGTAACAGAATTGGAATTAAAACGAGTTCTTTCTTAACAGGAATTCTGTATGGCACAATGACTTTAGAGCTTGGAGGAACAGTTAGCATCACATGTGAAAAAACTGGATACAGTGCAGCACTTGAATTCAAGCTAAAGGTTAGTCAAACTGTTTATAGGCACCAGAGGATTTAGCGTTAGAAAATACAGAGTAGTGCATTCATTCTTTTGGTTCTGCAGAGGAAATGAGACCTCTTTTACTGGCCTAGTTTATTTTTTAAATGCTGGAAGCAACCTTTGAATATTAGTGGTGATGGTGATAATCGTCATAATAAACCCTCTAGTACCTTGCAATTCTTTTCACACTTACCTATTGAACTCAGTGAGACGTATTTCTCAGTAAACAGCACAACCCTAAGCATATTACAGTTTTGGACAAAAAAATCACTCTCTGTTTTTTTAAAAAAAATCTGACCCAAAGTTAGCTGTATTTATTAATCAGTAGAATAGTTCATAACATTTATTTCGAAACTATGCAGAAAAACAAGACTTTTATATTAATCCATTCATTTTACCCAGAGATGGGAACCTGCTGCCTCCCAGATGGTGTTGGACACCAGGGATTATGGGAACCGTAGCCCAACAGCATCCCGAGGCCATAGATCCCCCCCCAGCACTGATTTAAATAAAAATAAAGTAATAAATTTAATACTTCTGTAGCTCAGATGTAGTGCCATAGTTATTAGTTGCTCTAGTCATGATGTGTTCTGTGCACTTCCAGCATAATTTTTCTTCGTGGATAATTTTCTTCAGATATCTCTCAAGGAATGGAAGAAGAGTTCAGTATTTGATTCTACTTAGTTCTGAGAGAATGATGACAGACATTATCTTTGAAATAAGTTAGGCTGACATTTCAGAAACCTCTTAGCAGCTTTTAGTAGCCCAATTTGCTTGTCACACAAAACCCCACTTTAAATAAACAGTACATTGATGTGAATGAGCAGCACGCTGGTGCACACGGCTCAGAAGTTCCCAAAGAACTTCTCTCCTACTGCTGTCATTTTCTGCAGACCAAACCTGCCAGAATCTGGCTTGTTGTGTCCTCTGAACATGAACTTTTGGTTTCCCACCAAACAAACCACAAGCAGTAGAACAAATATTGGTTTCCGCTCACGATTTGGGAATAAACAAACCACGTGCCTGGGTTCAGAAGACATGGCAAGCCTCCCTTTGGCTTACTTCATCTGCAGCACAATAGGTGTAAGGAAGGAGCACTATGGGAACTTTTACGTTAAACCCATCATTTGTTTTAAAATATTGGCATAATGCAATGTGTTAACTGAGACATTATCTTATAAAGTTCTACACAGCATTATCAAGCATCTAATCTTTTTTTTTCTTTAATAGCCATTTTTGGGCAGCAATGACAGTGTTAATCAGATAATGGGGAAAATTAAGCTTGGAAAAGAAGTGCTAGCTACTCTGGAAGGCCACTGGGTGAGTAGCATGTTTATTTTCAATTGTTGGGTAGCCCTTTAAAATTTCTCTTACATTCATTGAATTATTGGTACATAATGCTCTTAAGAATGGCACATTCCCCCCCAATCCCCCTTTGATTACCCTAATTGCCGTTCAGATCAAATATTTATTGTTCCTTTTCAGAGGCCTTTCAAGAATTGGAACTTCCACTTCAGATTCTTTGTTTTCTAGATTCCATTGGTAGCAAAAAGTTTTGCAGAAGTACTGCATCTGAGGTCAAAACCTGACTGAAAGTAAATCAGGTTCCCTTAAATCAAGTTCCTCTAGCTGAAATAAGAGATCTATTTTCAGATTTGACTTTAAATTGTCCCCAACCACGTATGCCAAACTGGCAGAACAAACCTCATGGTTGCAAAAAGTGACTTTGTTAAGGAAGTCTTTGTTCTTATTGACTTTGTAAGATTGTTTACTCTTTGACTACAAAGTAATCTAATATGTTAAACATTACAGGACAGTGAAGTTATTATTAGGGACAAAAAGACAGATGTTTCAGAGACATTCTGGAATCCAACACCCGAGATCAGACAGCGCAGATTAAGAAGATACACAGTGAAGTTTGAGGAGCAAGGTGACTTTGAGTCAGAGAAGTAAGTTCATATTAAACCTGTTTTCTTATAGATTAATACATAGCAAGCATCATGCAGCTAATGGCCGGAAGTAGGAAGGGTGGAGGGTGAAAAACATAGTGCAGCAAAAAATACAGGAACTTGAGTTGGAGTAAATTGGAGAAATAATTTCTAAAATAGGTAACAAATTGAAATCAAGCTTATGTGGTAATTGTAAGTTTTGTTCAGATGATACAGCAGAAATAAACTTGCAATGAATATATTTGGACCAGTGTCTGATTCTTAACAGTTGTATTACTTGTATGTGCTAGACTTTGGCAACATGTGACCCGAGCTATAAATAGCAAAGACCAATCAGAAGCAACTCAGGAGAAATGTATTCTTGAAGAAGCACAGAGAAAGGCTGCCAAAGAAAGGAAACTTGCAGATGAAGAGTGGGTATGCAAACTGTTTGAGCCAGATCCACTCACAGGGGAATGGAACTACAGATTTGCAGAGTAAGTTCTGGTTTGCTTTCCCTTTCTACTTGGGATACTAGCAAACAATTTTGAAACAGCTTGTCACATACTACATACTTGGCTATAGTATGTAGTCTGACTGGTAATATGATCCTTCATGCAGATATATCAGATAATGTTTTCCTTTAGATGAAGAGACCCTCCAAATCAGACAAGATGCATATTCCAGTCTTGATCTTCTTCATGAAATGCTAGTACCTTGCATTTTGAAAAGAAACAGGATGATTTTTTTTCCTCTTTTTGAGTAGACTTACTTAACTTGCATTGTGTCCATTCTCTGTTGCCCACAGCACAAGACCTTGGGATCCACTGAATGATATGATACAGTTTGAAAAAGATTGTGCTATCCAAACAAAAGTCAGACATCGGACACCAATGGTAAGCTCTTGTATGATATTACGTGGGCAAGTAAAAAACAGCAGATTATCCTTTAGAATGCAAAGTTCAATATTTGTCTCATGGCCAATTGCCTTGGGAAGATTAAAATTGTAATGAAATCCTTCCTTCTTACCTGATGATAAGCAAGGAAAGTTCACTGTTAGCAGAACTGAAGAAGCTAAATGGCAGCCAGCACAACTCCTTCCCATCCATACCTTGCATTTCAAACATGAAAGCTGGTTGTTGATTTCTCCTCCTTCTCCCTGGGTTTAATGGTATTGCAAGGCCAAAAGGAAAGGCCCCATTACTGGAAACAGTATTATTTCACTTCCTTCACAGTCTTTTATAAATTCTTGTATCTCTCAAAAATATCCATAGAATCTCCAACACCAAGCCCCAGAGGTTTTGGTCTCAAAGAGCAGCCCTTAAGAACAGATTAACAGTACCCAGATCACAAATCCTATGAAGCAGAGGCTCTCTTTAAACAGTCTCATATAACATGGTCAGATGTTTCTTCCACCCCACAAAGTTCACAACAACCAGAGTCAATCCCTCCAGCCTTACAGAGACCACACTAAAGAGCACAATGCCTCGTCAAAATTATGAACAGACTAAACCTTTTTCTAATATCAAAGCAGGTTGTCACAGCAAGTGTTTTATCTGTCTTGTTACTGAGCAGATAAGTCTTATGAATTGCAGGTTAGTGTTGCAAAAATAAAGAGGTCTGCAAAATCGAAGAAAGGGGAGAGTGGCTTCTCATCACCAGAACCCGATAATCAGGACTCCTCTGGTAGTGAAGGTAAGTTCACACTATCCTTTTTTCTTTTCGGATAGAATGCAGTAGTAGATACATGCCTTTACTTTGTTCTCCTTTAGACTAAAGAGGTTGTGTTGTAAAACGGTGCATTTATTTTAGGACTGGGAACAGTTTTTTTGTCCTGAGTTATGAAAGGCAGAAAAAGAGAAAAGTTGCGTGATTTTGTTTGGTGAACTAAAAGCATTTGCCGCCTTTAAAGATTTCCATTCTTTAACCTATCTTGCATTATTTGAATTACTTCTGAAGGGCAACACAAACACAGTGCAAGAATCCGAAAGAAAACACTAGACCTTGGTGAACTGCAAAGTGCCATTGAATCTATAAGAGAGACGCAAGAAGACATTAGAAGGTGTGTATTTTTGAAAGTTTTTCTGTCTGTTTTTACTGCGAGTGCTTTGTTCAAAATAAAAAACGCCACTTATTTATACGTGAATCAACTGCTAAATAAATACATTATATCAAATCATCCTCGTAGGTCATCAGTTCTCAAAGGTGTAAATCAGACTTCTTTAGTGAGGCATGACCAGTTTCTTAAATGAACGCAATATAATCTCCGAACTTTCTTTAATCAGTTTCTTTGTACTTGTGGGGTGGACCAGGAATTCACTAGTTTTATTGTGTCTCTACCTGTGTTTTGTTCAGTAGTAGGAAAATTCCATGTTTGTTTCATGGAGTGCTTGTCTCAGGTGCCTCAGTGCATCCTTTAGATCTGCACAATATTCATCCTCTGTTTTGTTTCTTGTGTTTGTTTTGGCCAAAACAAGACAACAATCAATCATAAGATCTCTTATGTTCTTAAGAATAGTTATCAGGCATTTTTGTCTATGGCATGAGAGTTAATATCTAGGTCTAATCTTACACATTGAATAAGTGGATTACCAGAAATTTCTATATTATTATTATTATGGTAGATTAACTAAAACTTTAGTTGATAGATCTACTACTGAAACTCATTAAAGCTTCACAGACCAAAAATGTGACTCTGTTTTAGCTTTCTAAATAAGGAGTCTATCTAATGTGTGTTTCTCGCCGAATCCCTTTGCAATTAATGGCAACTGTATAGGAGCATTTCTTAGAGGATAGTCATGTAGTATTTCTTTTTGTTCAGTTTTTACCATCCCTAAAACCGTTGTTTTTTGCTTTACTCATGCCCCAAATAGCCAGATATATGCTTTTGCAAAAGTTACTTTGGAGCAGAAATTTCCAAATATTTCACTGTTGGAGCTTGTAGAAGTTGGGCCCACATATTTGTGCCAGCTCTAAAGTGAACCCCACCCCCTTTGGTCCCCCATTTTTAGAACTTGGGGTTTCATCCCAAGGCTCTAATTGTGGCCTCTGATACTGGTGAAAACCAGTACTGTAGGCATTTCTAAATAACTTCTGTGGTGCTGATTTCAGAATTAGCAACCTTTGGAATTCACCTCTTTTGTTCATACATTTTTGCAGAGACATCACAGCTCTAAGAACCAGAATGACTTCAAGCTCACAGACTCCAGATAATAACTTCTTTAACTTCAAGCACTATGTCTTCATTTTACTGATGATTCTCCTGCAGCTTGCAATCAATTACTGGCTTAAATAGAATGACTGGACAGATGAATATATGAAGTGGAAATATCATGTTCTTCGTGGGACCATATTTTCATCTTGG
The DNA here is from genome assembly GCF_965153285.1 of Podarcis tiliguerta. Taxonomy (NCBI): domain Eukaryota; kingdom Metazoa; phylum Chordata; class Lepidosauria; order Squamata; family Lacertidae; genus Podarcis; species Podarcis tiliguerta. The sequence goes on along the minus strand of NC_139543.1, from coordinate 33,006,469 downwards.
TTTGGCGTCAAATAAGGCAATATTATCTAAAACACAGGGACACAGAAGATTTAAGTCTTGACCTTAAAAGGCTGTGCTCACATGGAGCAATGTCCGTTATATTCCGTCCTATCCAGATGACATGGACAATGCATACATACCAGTACCTTTCTCTTTGCATCTTTAAAACGCTGGATAACTGCCTTGCATATTCTAAAGTGTTGTAGACTGCTCTGATAAAAACCAGTACAGAATATAGCAGTCTGGGAATTCAAAAACACATATCTTTCCTCATTGTAATCATATAATCTCCAGTGGTCATATTAACAAAACAAGTGAATTCTAACCTAAAACGTCTTCAGAGTTTAGTGGGAATTATGGTCTTCATACATTCATTAGGAAAATTATATCCAGTGATACTCATTTGGAAACTTAATAGTGGTAAAAAGATTAAACTACTCAGTTGTTCATTGCCATTAAAAGATGTTTACACAATTAGTCCAACATTTCATTAATCGCACATTTCTGTGATTGTTACTTATCTGCAGTTTTCCTTAGTTTATGAAAATGGAATTCCATTGATCACATTAGTGAATTTAGGAGAAATACCATTACAACAGTCCAAAGAGAGAACTTTGTGTGCTCAGCAACATTCAATTCAATTCTTCCAAAACAGCATCGTCTGTTGGCAAATTGCAAGGTGCTGTATTATACAGTGAACAGTTTCAGAAACTCATTATGTTGAGGTGCAGACAGTGGAAGCCATGGTTACTGTTGGGATGGAAAAACGGTTCTGTTTGATACCAGAAAAGACTTTCTAGGGTAATGAAGCATCAGCATGGTTTTCAACAAACATTGGGTTTAATGGAGCCATTTGAGCCATCTGAATGTAATTGTGTCTGAACAGTGATGCTATAATATACAGTCTTGGGTAGCAACCTCAGCGTTTCAAGAATAAATCCCAGGAGCCAGGTAATTCCCACACAGTGCTGTTTATAAACATTCGCTTTGGGGGGGCCTAGATCTTAGCACTCAACTGTAAATGAAAAAAACCCAGTCTTCAAATCTTACTGGATGCTTCCAAATTTCCAAAAGACAAATCTGTTCAAAACGAATTTTTAGTCCTGCTATTCTGCTTATTTACATGACATGTATAGTATGAATTTAAGATGCAAGGCAACATGCAGAAAAGTAGGATGTCCCAATTTTCAGTGATCTTATTTTACAGCAAATATAAATTCTTTCAGTAAGACATGCGTATGTGGCACACTGTCAATCCATTTAGCCGTCAAATGTTATACAAGAAGCTGTCGATTTACTACTTTTGTTATGTAGTCTAAAACAACTTAAGCAGAGTAAGATATCCTGGATTCAAACCTTTCTGGTTTAATATTTGCATATGTCCAGCCCAAGATGGAGAACCTGTGGCCCTCCAGATGTTGTTGAACTCTTAACTCCCATCATTACTGGCTGTAAAAGTGAAGAGTTAAGAGTCCAGCAATATTTGGACAGGCTTCCCACCCTGGTCTTGCCTGTCTTTCCCTTTTGTTCTGCCTTGTGGACTTTTTGCCAAATCCAAATTTTAAAAATCATCTTTAAACACGCATCAAATAGTGCACACTTGACACACAATTCCATACTAGTGTATTAACAGGTTTCTAGTGCCGCAAATCAAAAGTTAAGATTTAGTGTGGTTGTAGCAGGCAGTTTAGTCTGCATAGCTGGATGCTTTACAGAGTGCCTGGGATGCTGTCATAGTTACAAATACAAGTTGGTAAAAGAACTCCGGTGACAGTAGCGCCACCAAATATTTATGCTGAGGTTGATGATCTATATGTATTAGTGAGCATTTGGGACAACTAGCTGTTCATACACTGCAATACCCAGTTGGTCAAAACTGTTATGTTAACTTGCTTTCACTGGACTTTCACCCCTGTCTGCTTAATGTGCATACCTAATATATTCTATGTCTGCCTGCTTGCACATATGTTCTGTTCGTGCATTTTTTTTGTAGAGCTGGAAAACGTATTCAATTGCTTTATTCTTTGGGGCATTTCTTTATTTATTTGCTTTTAAGAAAACTTTCTGTGGCAGAGTTAAATCACAAGAGTCCTGTCTTCTCCTGTCTCAAATATAAAAAGCACAGCTCTTAAAATTTAAATTCCTGCTTTGCTCCTTTACAGAATTCCTTGGCTGAGCAAAACAAAGGAATTTATTGCCTGATTAATTTTTTTATACAATGTGGTTGATTATAGGCCTAGTTTGTTCATATATAATATTTAGCTATGTGTATACGACCTTCAATTCCTTCAGACCAACTGTTTTCTGCACATAGTTCTAAAAACCCTGATTGTACAGTTTGTAGAACTCTGAAGGCAATGACGTCCCTGTTAATTTTTAGTATTTAAAGCAGAGCACTTGATTTCTCACTCGATTGTGTATATTTTATGTACAGAAGTAGAAAATATTCAGAATTGCTTGTTACTGCCATATTTATGGCTGTTTGTTTAAAAGAAATGCACTATAAGCCTTTAATATGCCATGTAACCATTAACATACCTAAAAAGAAACTAAATGTGTTGGGTGTAAAGTAGTAAATAGAGTTCTGGCAATACACAAAACTTGTGACTCACGTGTTAGGTTAGTTTTTAACTATTAAGCATCCCTTATAGGAGTACAGCATGCTTCCTTTTCATGAAAAGTTCATTCTAACAGCTAATCTGTATGTATCAAAGGATGTTACAGTTCACTGCCCTTCTGTGCCTTTGGGGAAAAACTTCTTGCCAATTCAATGTTAATGAAATGGAATGAGAGTTAAATACATTCATCTCATCTACCACGATGGTTGTTACTTGCTTTAACAACTCTTTCTTCATGGTTTTTATCCTATTGTAAATAGAATACTTAACTGCTAAACTCTTGTGACTGCTATGTTTCTACTGTATCCTCAATTTTTGGGCATCTTTTGAGAGCAGGCCATCAGAAACTTGAGTATTGTAATAGTGCCTTGATGGAATTCACACAGAGATGAGGTGTGTTTATGATAACAATGTTGTCAAGGTTGTGCCATATCTATTCATTAAACTTGGAAGTTGCTATATTTCCAATATTAACTTTCAGACAAACAATTTGAAAAAGATATGGTACATTTATTGAAGAACACATCAGATATTTTTTTTTCTTTGAATAACTGGTAATGACCAGGACCCAACAAGATCTCCAGATTTTGGAGTGTGTCTTCTTGTACAATGAAGCTGCAATGCTTTGTTTGTGATACTACAAAAATAGCCATAATAAAAATCATAACATCACAGACAGATTATTTTGGCTTCACTTTGGTTTTCATGGGTCAAAACATTCTGGGAAAATAAACTTTTGTGAACAAAAGTGTGTGTGGGATGTGAGGAGGAAAATTACTAAGAATTGAAAGAAAACTAGGTCTCCAATTCTTGATGGAGCTTGCGGAAAAGAACACTTCTAATCAAATAGCTTCCTTGTGTGAACCAAAAAACACTTTTAGTGGATTTAAACTTTGGCTCAAATCTGGAAAGCACTTTTAAATATAAAGCATTCTGCTATTCTTGAACTCTTGTTCACATTCTTTAGTTTTTGAGCTTCACACAGTTCCCACCACATTTTTTTTTTTTACTTTAACACATTGCTTGGATTTTTATACTGTTACACTTTTTTAACTGAAAACGGGCTGTTTTACTAAAGCTGTACAGACCAGTGGTTAATCCAGTGCATACAATATATGTAAGGAAAAGTAAGAAGTTATGTCAGACAATGTGAATGTTAATGCACATATTTTATATATAGAGAAGAAAACCCTATTCATGAAAGTTTTTGTTTCTACATATCATGTAAAGTAGCATTATTATTGCACTGTTTTCTTTTTTTAAAAAAATCATGCTGCATGCAGTGTGATAAGAGAAGCAAGTAATTCCTTTAAAAGAAGTGGAAATTGTGTGTTGCATGCTTAAATGTACAGCTGAGTTCCAACTTGTTTAAAAGGCCATTTGTAAATTTAAAGCTCTACCATTGGTCAATAGTTTTGTACACTTGAAGAAATAAAATAAAGAGCTGTGATCAAGAACAGTACACTTGAGTTGTTTTGTATGGCTGAAACCAGCACCTAAAAGTTGTTGGTACTCTTGAGAAGACTCATTTATAATTCAAAGTTAAAATATTGAGTTAAAAAAAAAACCTGCTACTACACATTCGTATAAAAACTGAAAAGCTACAGTGAAATATTCCTCTTCATTAGACCTCTCCTTCTTATGCACCCCTACATGAATTAGTCACTAAGCCACGCTTTAGTTCAGGGTTGATAATTAGTGAAAATGGGGTTCTCGTGCCTTTAAGAGCTGTGTGCCAGGCAGAAATTCAACAGATTAAGCCTTTTCTGATATGGAAGCACAATTATCGGTGAAGCTTCAGCCAGGTACTCTCTCATTGTACGTCGCGCCATGCCTTCCTTTTGGGCAGCCATGTTGCATTGAGCCATGCCATTTTGTGACTGGAGCCCACAGCAGTCTCAAAACTTGAAATGTCCCCACTAGCCCCCAAAAGATGGCCCATACCTGTCCCAAAGCAAATGCCCCCCCCCATTGCAAATTAGACCATTCTGGCCCCTTATATGCTTTTTAATTTTTCAGCAGAACCATTTCAAAGCCTCCCAATGTGGATGCAATAGCTACCTCGAGGGGTTGAGGGGAAAACAAAAAGGCCAGCATTAGAAGTTCCAGTTCTTCAGTGCAGTGCTTGGAGATAATGGTACCATCTTGCCCACCTCAGCGGCCCCTGGAACAGAAGTAAACTGGGCTGGAAGATGACAGCGTGGAAGCGCGGTTTGTTGTAAAAAGGTTGAAGAATAGGCAATTTGGAAATGTAGTACTCCGACCTAGCTGCTGCTGCTTTTTTTTTTAAAGTAATTATTTTTATTCAGTTTTTATAACAGCAGTACATTAAATAATAATAACCAACCTTTGTAACAAATTGGCTCCCTGAGGAGGACCCTGCCAAAAAAAGTCATGCTATTCTTATACAAGAAAGTAAATCATTACTAACATTGCAAACATCCCTTTGCTTGCTGTTATATGATGAGAAACATATAATACTAATCATTTTTTTAATTATGTAAAATTTAATATAGCCTCCGAAACCAAACCCATAGCATTTGATTATAGCGTCATTTTACATAATATTAAAACAATAATGGTCAGAGAAACATATACAGTGCTTTTTTCGGGGGGGACGCAGAGGGGTGCATACCCCTAAACGTTTTGTGACTCTTAACAGGAGAAGAAACTCCTTTAAAATTTTCGTTTCTTCTCTAGCATGGTGAATAGTCACTTCCATTGCTATCCCCGATGACGGCCTCATTCCCTGTCATGGTGTTTCCTGAGTGTCAGACGGAAGCGAGCGTTTAATGTGTGAAGCAGTGTGGAATGTGGATGTGTGGTGTTTTACTGATGAAAGTTTGGCCTCATTGAGGGGCAATATTTTAATATGAGTAATGCGTGTTTTCCCTGATTTTGAAGGGAGTGAGATAAGTATCTTAGGCTAGTTAAACTTGTTTGGCAAGGATGGCCCCTAGTAAGAATGGACACGTATATGGATACAATGGACACGTAGTAATTCACTACCTGAGCATGCGTAGGAATGTAAGGGTGCCTTCCTCCCCCAATGCTCCAAGAAGGTGGAGTGTATAGGTGGATGCATATGATTGGGTGTAAAAGGGGGGGGCAGGAGGAGAACTGAGGGTGATAAAAGCTGAATGCTCCTTTGTTTCAATGCGCCAGTCTTGGGAAGCTATTCCACTGGTGCCATTCATATATGAAAATAAAAACCTTTCTCTCTGAAGAAGCTGGTCCCTGGTGCCTTTGTCTCCTCCGAGGTAGGGAGTGCGTGCTAAATGGGCTCAGGCCCTGGATCCCCGTGGTAAATAAGGCTTCAGATCTGGGGGCTCTTTTCCAGGATTCAGCCCCTCCCTAATACCTGGAGGCCAGGCTCGACTGCGGTGAACAGCTCCAAGGCCGTTGGCGAATTCCAAAAGCGCACACTCCACCAGATTCGTGGGGGGAGTCCGCCAGACCGCTTCGGAGTGGAGACACTCGGTCGAGAGAGAGAAAGCACCGGCCGGAGAAGGAAAGGAGAAGGAAAGGAGAAGGAGAAGGAAGGGGGTCTAGACGGAAAAAGGTAAGCCCAAGGGAAAGGGGCACGAGACCTGATCAGTCTCACCTGGCAGTGGCAATAAGGTGCCGCTGGGTAAAGGAGGTAACGGCTGAACGAGGAAAAGGAGGTGGTTGGGGAACAGGGGAAGGGAGGTTTTGGGGGAAGAAAGTGTGTGAAGTGTGTCAAAGTAATCCAGTGAAAGGATGAATGTTTGAGTGACCAGGGTTTAGTGCCCCTTGGTCAAGCGTGTGCAGGATTGTGCAATTAAGTCACAGTCTGTAGCGAAAGTTGTTTGCCTGGACAGAATTGTTTTTTAGGAGCGGATTACTTTGTTGAGACATGAGGTCGGGAGGAAGTAAATGCACCTCCCAGGGGGAGAGTAAATGCACCCCTCTGGAATGCTTCTTAAACAACTGGAAGGCGACCACCAAGAATGATGATTGGGGATTCAAGTTAAAGAAAGAGAGACTCAGAACACTTTGTGAAGTGGACTGGCCGACACAAGGGACTGAGTGCCCTTTTTGAGGGAACTTTTGATTTGCAATTAATCAATCCCCTCTGGAGAAATATTATCAATGTCCACCCAGACCAAATCCCCTACATTTCTATCTGGAAAGCCAATGTGGATCAAAATCCCTCATGGCTTTGGAAAAATAGAATTGTGACTGCCCAAGTCAAACTGTGTTCAGTACAATTACAAATTTGAAAAAAAACAGCAGTCTTGCCAGTCCCAGAAGAACAGTCCCAGAAGAAGAGGAGGAAGGAATAATTAGCCCCCTCCACCCTATGCAGCAACTGCACCAGGGCTAAATGAGGTACCCCCTACCCAACCCCCAAAAGCAAAAAGACAGGAAGAAAGACAAGAGGAAGTTGAGAAGGGTGAAATTCAGAAGGAATCAGGTGAAGTGGGCAAGCAGTCCAAAAGAGTATTTCTGTATGTGAATTGGCAGAAAGAAAAGAGAAGATTTTAAAGAGCAGCGTGAGATAGAGCCAGTAAGCAATCCAAAAGAGTGAGCTGGATGTGGCTTCTTGGTTCTAGAAGCAGCACAATGCAAGGATGTGAAGTGACAAGAAAGAAACAGAAGGGTAGGCTTTGAGAGCCGCATAGGACAGAACTGTTAAAAAGAGAGACAATTAAAAAACCAAGGGATTAAAAGCCCTAGGATTACAATACTGACCATTGAGGAAATCCGCAAGATAAATGCCTTCAGGGCAGCGGACAATACTGATGTTGCAATTGAAGCAGCTAAAACTCCACTTTGATGGCCCACCCCACCGAGTGTACGACCCCTGGAGTCATTTGATGTCCAGGACCACAGACCTCCAAGCACTTTAAATCAGAATCCTTCTTTCGAAGAGGACCCAGCCAAAATAATTAGGGGTTTGTCTTCAAGCAGCCAGAAAGCCAAAAATGCAATCCCGGAGGGTGTCCACGGGAGGGGTAGAAGACGCCTAGGGAAGAAACCAGTGCGCCATCTGCAGGCAAGAGGGTCACTGGGAAAATGGAATGCCCACAGGCCCCACGCGCGACACACCCCACCCCCACAGGCTGAGAAACCCAGCCATGAGCCTCAGCGTTACAGCCACACCACAAGCCCAGCCCTGAACTCCAGAAAGATGAAGGCAGAGGGCAAGAACAGGGATCTGTGCAGGGATACCCCATGGCCTGAACCCCACCACACCAGCCCTGAGAGACGGAAAAAAAACTTACTAGGATAAACCAGGCCCAACAAACGCAGGTTCCCAGAAGCTGCCTGGCCCTGGTCCAACAATGGTTGCTCGGCACACCGAATGAGGTTTCTGAAAATGGTTTCCCTCCCCCTTTGTTCAAAGACTGTTGAACTAACTGTTTTTCATTCATGCAAGTAACAGGACATCAGCTTTTTTTTTTTCTCCTTGTACCAGGCACTTGGAGGTAGCTTCAGAGCGTTATCTCTTGGCTGCTATCCCAAGAGGAAAATGCTGCATTCTTACCAACCAGATACCTTGAATCCCACACTGTCTGGATTTATGGTTCAGCCACAAAAAAACCCCAGAAGGCCAAGGGTTACCCACCCCCCTTGCCTCAAGCACTAACCTGAAGAAATGACTTTCTTAAAAAAGCAAGTAAATGCTTTCTGTGAGAGAATTTTATTTTTAGGAGCTACTGAAGAAGTGCAGCATGCTCAGATTAAAACGCTTCTGCACCATAGGAATTGATACTTTGAGGAATTTGAAACTTTGCCAGAAGCAAGGAGCGCATTGTGTTTTTTTTACAGAGACTGGCAGTCTTTGGCAAATCAACTGAAATTTGCAACATGGCTTACAGGCCACGAGAGCTCTGAAACTTAGAGCACACGAATGAGACTTTAAAAGAAAAAATCTCAGCTGGCAAAACTAAACCCAAGGAACAGAACTGTTAACCGCTTGCGAAGTTTCCTGCCAAGCATCTAGGCCTATACCTTAGGTGCAAATGTTTATCTGTCAATGTGCAGTCGTTCTGCCGTGTGTTTTCTTTTTCTCTTCTCTGGACAGGTAAACCGGCCAGAGGCTGTCCTGTTTCTCTACAGCTGTTAAAGTCACCAGCATCTGTGACACCTGATCTGCACTGGCCCCTTCGACTCACCCCAGACACCCAGACATCGCTCCAGCCTTGTTGGAAGAGACCCAAGACGTCCAACGCCCACCAGACGCCCAGACGCCCACCAGCCCTGCTCACGTCACTCCAGAAGCTGACTTTTGCACGGCTCAAGAATCCAGCATGGATTGAAAGAGGACATTTTTACATTCTCTTTCCTTTCCTTTAGCATAACTGAACTTTATTGAAGGTACCTGTGCCTGATTTGCTTTACGCCACCCCTGCAGAGGAGAGTGTCCAGTGGGTCTTTTCTTTCAGCGTGATTACACCCCAGCCCACTCTCTAGCACTTACCTAAGCCCTCCACGCGCATACAATGGCTCAAATACGACTGTGGGTCCCCGTGCTGGTATTTCTGCTGCCTTTGTCCTTTCAAATGCAAATACCACTCACAGTGACCAGACAACTGCTGCAATCATGGGGGGCCCACCACACATATAATAAGTGGATTCAGGTTGCTGAGATGGTTGCGTTCTCTGCAAATTGGACCAATTGTGCCGTTTGCACTCTGGCCCCTGTAGATGCTCTGGGAGGAATGAATCTTTGTGTCAACAAATCAAATGACGCCAGTGACGCTCAGACTTATGTGGGCACTTCCCACTGTGATCGTACCTTCCCAGCCCCAACTAACATGCCTGAGTCTGAGACAGGAACTTTTTCTGGTTCCAAATTGACTGCATGCCTAGCCCGCTTGCTGACAGGCACCATATCTGCCCATGGTCAGGACGTTTACTGGGTGTGTGGAAGAAAGGCCTATCATGCCCTCCCAAGAGGATGGTATGGGGTCTGTTTTCCAGCCTACTTAATACCCCCCATGTGGATTCCTGACCAGATATTCTCTGCACCCCCTAGAAGGAGGCGTTCAGCTGACCTGGCGACACTTGCAGGTGGCAGCTCCCAGAATTGAGGCCAAAATCAGTGGCCTCCGGAAAGGATACTGGCCCATTGTGCTCCAGCCTCCTGGAATCGGAGAGAGAAAATCTCTGAGGCAAGGGAGCCAACCGATCTATAACTTGAACCCCATAATCAGACTTCAGGCAGTGGTAGAGATTGTTGCTAACACAACAGCCACGGCCCTTAGGCTAATTGCCACGCAATTGGATGTGACACGCAATGCGTTTCTCTCAGTCCCATTAGAGTTGGACTTTTCATTTTGGCCAAACAAGGTGGTTTTTGTGCAGCCCTCAACCTAACTGGCGGAGCATGTTGTTTTAATATTTCAGATCATGGTGAAGCCATCCGTGATTTGGCTGCCAGCATAGAAAAGGTGGCACACGTTCCGGTACAAACTTGGGAAGGCTGGAATATGTCCTGGTTAGACAAATTCCTACCAAATGGTTGGCTTCGAGGACTCTTTGCTGTGATGCTGGGACCCCTGCTAATTTTGCTTCTTCTTTGCTTCTGTATCCCCTGCTTAATGCAATGTTTGCAAAATATGATGCAAGAATACCGTCCCCTCCCCTTGGACGAACCTAGGAGTTAGGTTGTCCCAAAAAGAAGAGGTGGGAATTGAAGGGAGTGAGATAAGTATCTTAGGCTAGTTAAACTTGTTTGGCAAGGATGGCCCCTAGTAAGAATGGACACGTATATGGATACAATGGACACGTAGTAATTCACTACCTGAGCATGCGTAGGAATGTAAGGGTGCCTTCCTCCCCCCATGCTCCAAGAAGGTGGAGTGTATAGGTGGATGCATATGATTGGGTGTAAAAGGGGGGGGCAGGAGGAGAACTGAGGGTGATAAAAGCTGAATGCTCCTTTGTTTCAATGCGCCAGTCTTGGGAAGCTATTCCACTGGTGCCATTCATATATGAAAATAAAAACCTTTCTCTCTGAAGAAGCTGGTCCCTGGTGCCTTTGTCTCCTCCGAGGTAGGGAGTGCGTGCTAAATGGGCTCAGGCCCTGGATCCCCGTGGTAAATAAGGCTTCAATTTGAAATATAAAATGGTGGTTTTCTTGAGTCAAAATGAAAGTACCCCTAAACATTTTTTAAAGAAAAAAACCACTGCATATATAATACTAAGAAATATTATTATTATTTCACAATAAATCACTAGTGCTCCCACCGTTTTCCAGTAGTGCTGCTATCCAACCAGCAGGCTTTCAAAGCAAAGGCCTGGGGTGCAAATTCTGAAGAGACTCCACATTGTCAGGACGGGAGTCTTGTCATCATCAGGCTTTTAAAGGTAGAGGAATCCTACAAAAGGCCGTGGGGTAAAGTTCCATGTTTGCCTTTCTTTCCATCCCCACCCCTCATTGTGGAGGGCAGGTGGCATTAATTTAATTTGTTGCAATTGAAAGGATCTTTGAACCCTGCCTGGTATTTTGGAGGGTGGCAACATGATAATGGGCCTTTTGCGTGGTGGCTCCCCATCTGTGGAATGCTCCTCACAGAGAGAATCACCTGGCTCCATTACATGTCTTTAGGCGACAGGAAAACACATTCCTCTTTATCCAGACCTTCAGCCATTAAATAATCTATGGTTTATTTAAGGGGACGACGACAACTGTTATGATTATTTTATTATTATGCTCTTTATTATTATGCTATTATGTTCCTTAAAAGATGTTTTTAATGTTGTCTACTGCCCTGGGAGCTTTTGATAAAGGGTGGTATATAAATCTAATCAACAACAACAACAAGGTAGGTTAGGCTGAGAGGCAGTGACTGGCCCAGGGTCACCCAGTGAGTTTCATTGGGATTTCAACCCTAGTTTCTCTAGTCAGTCCAACTAATGAAAATGTGCACACCTGAGCAAAAGCTTATCTACCCTGCTCTTTCTGGGAGAGATTTGCCCCCCTCAAAATCAGTCTTCGGCTTTTCGAATCTGGACTGCAGAAACCAGTGAAACACACAGAGGACAATAACATCAAAATAGTACTATGAGGTGTGAAACGACAGGAAAATGTTAATGACTGTGTAAAAGAAAAGAAAAGAACGGCTTGTCCATTTTAGAGTGTTTGTCAGTAGAGGAGAGCTTTTTGCAAGTCACAGGGAATTAATTGTTCAGGCCTTCCTAGGCTTCTTAGTGGCTGGGGTAACTCAGATGGTAGGGGTGCAAATATTATTATTATTAGGCAATGTTTACTATGGAACTACCTCAGGATTTTGCCTGCTTCTACTGCCTGCTGCTGAGAGAAGTGTTTGGGTTGGTTTGATGAAGCGGCCTGCTCTTCAGCTGCACTATTCTACTTGCTTTGGGTTGGTATTTCGTGTTCTTGAGCAAAGTGCTTGTGCTTTCCAGAGCACTGAAAATGCTACAGAAAATGGTCAGAATGATAGATATGACTCAGGGCTGTAAGGAGAAAGTCTGAAAATCGCAAGGTATGCATGAGAGTTGCGCAGCAGCATTTAATGAGATACACAATGCCTCTAATTAGTGTTCAAACACATACTCTGCAGTGAGACACTGTTGTGTTAACAAAAAACAAAACTAGGAGAGGTAAATCTGCTAGGAAAATAGTATGTGCATACACAGATAATCAGAAGTTCTCCTCTACTGCTCTGTCCTTAGCAGATTTACAACATGATCCTATGTACTCGGTGCTTAAATAACTGAAAATGGCTGTGTCTGGAAGGCTTACCAAGCTATATCGAAGTGTGAATATTTAGCAGGAATGGATGAGAATGAACCATTTGTACATGCATCCTTATACAGCAGTAGTAACAAAAGATGCCAGTTCCAAACTCACAGCAGCCACTCCCCAGAAAAATAGCTGGAATGGAAACATCCGTGCACATGCACTTAAAAATAAGAAGATAATTGTAAAAGCAATATCCAGAGCAATTCCCACAAGGAAGCTCTGTTTTGCCAGTAGGGGGTATCTTTGAGTTGCTGTTACATTGTTGTCTGTCTTGCTATGCAAAGCAGTGCCGGTTACCAAATGCTGGCTACTGCTGATATGCCGCTAAACATTTGAAAAACATTCTAGAAGGTGCAGAAAAGGAACCCTTAGTTGGCTTTGCCTGATGATCAGCAGTGTTCTTGGAAAATAATCAACAGATCTGGACACATTTTATAATTTTTTTACTTTATTTAGCTTATGTATTTCCCTCACCCGAGCTGTGCGCAAGCAGGCAAAGACTACGCCTGTGTGTAATCTGCTACTGCTTCTCCCTCTTCAGTTCTCGCCTGGTCCTAGGAGACAGTGGAGTTGGGGGCGGCAGGAGGAGGAGGAGGAGGAGGAGGGGTGGAAGCCTTTACACCAGCCTGACCTATCTTTCCTACTTCTGCGCCCATTCTTCACTCTCCAGTCCTGCAGCTTCTCCTGCCTCTGGCTCTTGTCCCTTGGCTGTCGCAGGCTCCCCCACAGTGGCGTAGCATGGGTTGTCAGCACTCGGGGCAAGGCAAGTAATTTGCGCCCCCTAACCCGGGGCAAGGCAAGTAATTTGCACGCCCCCCGCTGCACTGTCCCTCCCCCAGATAGTCCCTCGCTCTCTCTCCGCACCGCACCGCACGCCTGGCACCCTCCCCTCCACAGTGGGCGGCGACCCGGCGGCTCGGATTGGATTTGCACAGCCAGCACTGCAGTGAGAGAGAGTGAGTGAGCCAGGTAGGTGCAGAGAGCTGCGAGTGCGAGCGCGCCTCCCCCCAGATGTTGCGCCCGGTGCGGCCGGCCCCCCCTGCACCCCCCACACTACGCCACTGCTCCCCCAGATCACTGATCCTTTCTTCCAAGTCAGGATCCAACCTCCCTTCTCCCGGTACCCACTCCTCAGTATCCACCCAGTCTCTGACAGGCATTAAAAGGGGGGGGGGGCCTATCATGCCTGCAGTACCTATCTGCTAATTAATGGCAGGCATCAGTGCCCCTTTTGTTCAGGAGAGGGGACATTATTTTTTTCCTTTTTGGAGGCATGTTATTTGATGAAATATGCTAAATCGATTTGGATTTCCCCATCTAGTGTGTGTGTGTGTGTGTGTGTGTGTGTGTGTGTGGCCTATGGAGTTGAGCAATGAAGATTCAGCAGTAGTTTATTATTTATTCATCATTAAAAATTGTATACTGCTATGCCATTAAAATATATATCAAGTGGTTCACAGCAATAAAAAAGTAAAACTATACAATAAAAACCTAAATTTAAAATTTAGCTGTATTTATGCCCCACCTACTAACTAAAGTTCTTTGAGGCAGCTTACCATATATTTAATACACAATAAAACAGACAACTGTACAGTAGTCAACACAGCAGGGCAAATGTGTATGCAGTGCTTTTTTTCTAAAAAAAAAAAAATGTTTAGGGGTACTCTCATTTTCCTACTCATACTGAAATACCGCCCTTCAATGAGGCCAAACCTAGGTTCACAAAATGTTTAAGGGTATGCGTACCCCTGCGCCCCCCCCCCCCCGAAAAAAAAGCACTGGGTGTATGTAAGTTCCCCATCCCGTTGTTTGCCAGTGTCCCAGCAAATGCCATACTGCAGCTGAATCGCCTGGCTTTTGAAGCAAATAGGTGTTAACCCCACATAGGCCATGCCTTCTTCACTGGCTGGGTTAGCCAATGTGTTACATCCCCTCCTCCCAGTTATCAGATCTAAGAAGGGAAGCCTCTCATTAAATTCTGCTGCCCCTCTGTTTTCTTTATTACTCTCAGGAGAAGAGCAGCCTTCCGAAAATTTTCATTCTACTTACCAAGCAGCCTCTTTGCCTGCCCATCTGAGCTGTCACTTATCCTCCTTCTCTACATAAGCAGAGCAAATTCATTAGGATGCACAGAGTCTGCCTTTCATGTAGCATCCTATTTGTTTCTTCACCTTCACTGGAATTAAGCAGCTCTTGAAATCTAGGCAATTCAGAACAAGCTGTAACGAGGATATCTGGCACAAACATGCACTCGGGAGGAACACTCCCATCTGTTATCATCTGCATTCACAATTGTTTTGAAGCGGAAACCGCCGCGGTGTTAAATCTTCTGCTTCAGTTTTGAAATGAGCAATATAAGTCAAGGGACCATTGCACACCGATATAGGAAACTCCAACAATGTGGATATAATCAAAATTCTATGAGCTTCAAGCTAGCAGAATCATAAGACGGGAACAAGGATGCAAGTAAGTCTGTTTTCCATCACACAGGATCAAAAACAGTTTTCTCCTTTGAAATTACTTGAATCAGTCCCAGGAAAGAAAAGTTTGACTGCCTTCTTGGGTACATATAGAACAACTAATCAGCAGAAGACAGAAAACTTCAATGAATATCCAATTCCCTATGTTCAAAACAACACATACGAGGTCAGATGGCATGTTATAGATGTTCTTAATTTCTCCAAAAATGTATTTATTCTGCCAACACAGCATCTGTTGATGGATGTTGGGGGATTCCTTGTCACAATCACATTCCCTTAAGAATGTGGTGTTTCATAGGTCAAGTTTCACCATATCTAGAAGAAAAGCAAGAGTGCAAGGCTACCAATAAAAGGTACCCCTGCCCGTATGGGCCAGTCATGTCCGACTCTAGGGTTGTGCACTCATCTCACTTAAGAGGCTGGGAGCCAGCACTGTCCGGAGACACTTCCGGGTCACGTGGCCAGCGTGACGAAGCTGCTCTGGCGAGCCAGACCAGCGCAGCACACGGAAACGCCGTTTAACTTCCCGCTATAAAGCGGTACCTATTTATCTACTTGCACTTAAGGGTGCTTTCGAACTGCTAGGTGGACAGGAGCTGGGACCGAAAAATGGGAGCTCACCCCGCCGTGGGAATTCGAACCGCCGACCATATAATCGGCAAGTCCTAGGCACTGAGGTTTTACCCACAGCGCCACCCGCGTCCCTAAGGCTACCAATACTTACATATTAAAAACCGTTTCAACTTAGAGTGTATACATCCTCACCGGCTCTAGATCTAACATCACATGGGATTAAGAAAAGAATTAAAAGAGATAACTGAGAGAGGGGGGGGGGGAATAGCTCCCTCTCCAGGGATATTCCTAGATACAGTGGTTAAAATATTTGGGGCACAGATCATGACATAAATTTGCATGTATCCATTTGTATGTATAGATGCAAATGTAAGCTGATTTTCTGAGTGGGTGGCAGGGAAGTCCAGCTGTTAGGATGTACTCTGAGCTATGAGTATCTGCAGGTTTTTCTGGGCCTGGTACACTTTGGGTGTTTCCAGGCAATCTATTTATTGAGCATTATTCTTACTTGATTTAAGAGATGTTAGGTGATGTTATGTCAGAGCGAGTGCTATCCCACACTTCACAGTGCATTTCCCCCTCATTTTCCTTACCACAAGAAGCCAGATCTTTGGGGAAAGTTGGTTTGTTGCGCAAGAGCTTCAAATCCATTCTAATTTTGCAACCCGAATTTCCTTCTGTGTGATTGGATCCCACCCACAAATAGTGACAAGTCTGGAAATGCCCTGCATGTAGTGGATTGAGCCTTCCACATGACCTTTCAGTCTATTAGCAAGAACTGCTGCTAATGCACATGTTAGAACTAAAGCAAAGGCTTCTGGGTCAATTAAGATGGAGAGTGGCTGTCGTTTCACTGACATTGCAGTTAGTAGTGCACTCAGATTCCTTATAAGCATTTTTTTTCGGGGGAGGGAGTTGGAAAACAGGAAGGGTCAGGAGACCTCAGGTCTAGCAAAAAAAGATCTGGGTTTTGAGAGCACTGGACCACCCCATAACATGGCCCCTGTTCTCTCCATCACTGCATGTTTATTTATACAGTAGTACCTCTGGTTACGAACTTAATTCGTTCCAGAGGTCCATTCTTAACCCGAAACCATTCTTAACCTTAGGTACCACTTTAGCTAATGGGGCCTCCTGCTGCCACCATGCTGCTGCCACACAATTTCTGTTCTCATCCTGAGGTAAAGTTCTTAACCCGAGGTACTACTTCTGGGTTAGCGGAGTCTGTAACCTGAAGTGTTTGTAACCTGAGGTGTTTGTAACCTAAGGTACCACTGTACTACTTGGAGCAAGTTGAGGGTTAGAGGCACTGTAGCAAGAGATGGAAAATTATTCCCACAAAGTACTTGTACGAAGCTTAAGAGCAGATAACAAATCTTTCTTGGAAATGATGAAGTTGATGGAGACTGGCTAGGTCATTAGGAGATAGCAGCATCAGCACAGCATGATTTGCACCTGCCATTTTAGTGCAATAGAGAGATCTAAGTGTAGGTCCTGGAATGAGATCTGAGATCTCCCGGGTCATTCAGATCTATTAGAAGCAAATATTCCTAGGGCATAAGAGATACCAGAATTCCCTGTCTGTGTATAGGTGGCTGAGAGATGCATCTACAGTGGTACCTCGGGTTACATACGCTTCAGGTTACAGACTCCGCTAACCCAGAAATAGTACCTCGGGTTAAGAACTTTGCTTCAGGATGAGAACAGAAATCGTGTGGCAGCAGCGGGAGGCCCCATTAGCTAAAGTGGTGCTTCAGGTTAAGAACAGTTTCAGGTTAAGTACGGACCTCCAGAACGAATTAAGTACTTAACCCAAGGTACCACTGTAAAAGAAAAGCTATCAGGGAAGTTTTCCCCCTGCAAGTTCAACTTGTCAGTGTTTTGCAGGAGGGATTCAAGCATATACCAGAACTTTAAGCACATTTAAAGTTAAACCACTCTATCGCCCTAGAACAGCAAGTCCACTTTTTTTTTTTTAAAAGATCTTTTTGCAGTTTGGAAAGTGTGGGATCAATGAACAGCAAGGAATTGGGTAAAAAGTGAGACTTATTCCCAGGTACGTGTGCAAGACTACAATCCTATGCACACCTATCGAGAGGGAGCAAGCTCCTTTGTACACTGTAGGACTTATTTCTAAGGAAACCTCCACAGGATTGTGTTGCAAAATCCACTAATGCAAACAAATCAATAACCACCAACTTGAATGGCTTTAAAGAGAATTAGGCAAATTTGTAGATGATAGGCTATCAAAGACAAGCAACTCGTGATGGCTATGCTCTGCCTCCAGGGTCAGAGGCAGCAATGCTTCTCAACACTAGTTGCTGGAAACCACAGGAGGAGTGGTCTTGTGTTCAAGTCCTGATTGCAGGTTTCCTTACGCATCTGGTTGACTGCTGTGATACAGGACGTGGGACTAGATGGGCCATTGGCCTGATCCAGCAGCCTCTTCTTATGTTCTTTTCTCTATTTATTGTACTGGATGCGGGTGGCACTGTGGGTTAAACCACAGAGCCTAGGACTTGCCGATCAGAAGGTCAGCGGTTTGAAACCGCGACGGGGTGAGCGCCCGTTGCTCAGTCCCTGCTCCTGCCAACCTATCAATTCAAAAGCACGCCAAAAGTGCAAGTAGATAAATAGGTACCGCTCCAGTGGGAAGGTAAACGGTGTTTCCGTGAGCTGCTCTGGTTCGCCAGAAGCGGCTTAGTCCTGCTGGCCACATGACCCGGAAGCTGTACGCCAGCTCCTTTGGCCAATAAAGTGAGATGAGCGCCGCCACCCCAGAGTCGTCCATGACTGGACTAAACGTCTGGACTAAACTGGACTAAAGGGGTCCCTTTACCTTTACTTACTTTTTATTCTAGGGATTAATAATATTTTGAATTCAATGCAAAATATGCATCAGAGGGGAATTATTAGCAATTCACTAATGTGTGCACTCCAATAACCAGCTTGAGACATGGAATTCATAATAGTATGGCAAACAAAAACAAAACAAAAAATCCAGGCAAGTCTTCGCAATTCAAACAAGGGAGGAACAAAGACCGAACGCAGAATACAAATACAAATATCCATTACGGTTTTGAGAACAGAGATGAAAAGGCTCAATATTTGCTAGGCATTAAATTGAATGATGATTGTGGAAGGAGCGATCGTAAAAGGATTGGTTGCAGCAGCTGAAAGTGAAATCAGGTTATGTAACGATGCTGTGATTTGCTAAGAGCAATGCTTTCAAATCCCTCCCTCCCACCAAACTTAATGGTGTGATTTTTCTTGTTGCTATGCAGCAAGGCTACCGTAAAAGAATTGCGAGCAATGAGAAAGCTATGGCCTAATTTTGCTAATGATCACTGGAGTCCTCCTAGTGACCTCTCTTTAGCAGTCTGTGCCTAAGTTCTGCTCTGATCCAGATTTTTTTAATAGCAATCCCACTCCAGCACAACAACGCAGTATTTATCTCCTTAGCTGCATTAAAAAATAAATAAATCTGACAGCAGAGTCACAACAACATCTGTTTAATAGATGGCTGTAGTGTGATAGCACTCTAAAGCTAACCCATTCATCTTGATTAAGTCATGCTTCCAATAAGAAAGAAGAAGATCCAAAGTCCTCTCAATATACGGTATATATTTGTGTTTTCTTGAAGGTGTATAGATGAAACTCACTTCTAGACAACCTGTTTACTCAGCACTCATCCTGATATATTTGACCAAAGTTTTCAGTGAGGTTACTGAGCAGCTAGTTCTTTCCAGCTGTTTATTCAGCAGGCAATCTGATTTGTTTGTGGTGAGGTTATACAGTGTCACATCAAGCAATTTTTATCCTGCATTTTCCTGTCACCTACCTTCCTACAAAATCCACTCTAATGAATTCATCCCACTTTAATACTTGAATTTAATACTTGAATTTCCTTCAATTGCTTTTGTAAAATAGTGACAGTCTGTAAACCCCTTAGGTTTGCCACGGGGGGCAATTTGAGAATGAGTTAGACCAAGTTAATGGCCTTTTAGGCTTCCTCCATGTGAATAGGAGTTCACTTTTGAATAATAAGAATTATATGTCACAGGGGGAGGGCATCAGGATTTTAGAAATGCTTTGGTGGGGCATGGCCAAGAAAAGCTTGGGAACTACTGATCTAAACTGAAGCACTGAAACTAGATATGTATCTTCCAATTGCTTGTTATAATCACCCTGTGGCTATTATCAGAGTTAACCACATGTTTATTTAGTCACATTCCTTATAGTGGGGTGGGATTGCTGAAAATAATGCCAATATATTTCACATCTGGCAGGCAACCAATGCACCGCTTTGGTTTCAGATAGTACATAGTACAGATAGTAGATGATTTTTTCCAGCTCTCCCATCCCACTATTAGATACAGAGAGGCTGACAGAAGTAAACTACAGTATAACTGGCAGCCCTTGATACAGTAGACAGGACATTTTCTCTAAACAACTGTAAAAGAAGCTGTTATACAACTGCACCTAGAGAAGAAAAACTGTGCTGGACAATTGAAAAACTGTGCTGGACAATTATCAGCCAGCTGCTAATAGTGATGGTGGCAGCACAACCACAGACATTCTTGGAAGACACCGATGATCTTGAACCATTTCAGTCCAAATTCAGGTCTGGCTTTGGGACCCAATCAGTCTTGGTCACCGTGATGAATGGCTTTTATCAAGAGAGGGGTTCTGCAACCTGTTGATGATGCTTGACTTCTCGGTGGTGTTCAATACCAACGTTCTCCTGGACTGACTCTGTAGGATGGCAGTTGGTGGCACTGAAGAGTAGCTTTGGATCGTGCTCCTCACAACCTTTTAGCAAGAGTAGCCAAGGGAGCCACAACAAACGTAAAGGGGTCAAGGGACCCTCTGAGCCCCTTGATATTTGAGAACTGGACTTTGCTATGACATGGGACTCGCTTAGCCATGGATTCATTCCATGGTGTTTCCACAAGGTTTCAGGCTGCACCACCTTGGCAGCTGCAGTCATATGAGCCATGCAACTATCACTCAACCTGGATTGGAGGCAACCATTGGCTAGAAAGGCCCCAGGTCATTGGCAGGTGTGGCCTTTAACCATTACAGCAGTAGGATGGATGAAACTACAATCCAGCAGGTTCCATATGAAATGCAACATTGACATCAGTTGATGGGGAATAAGTCTGATATGTGCAGTGGCGTAGCGTGGGTTGTCAGCACCCGGGGCAAGGCAAGTAATTTGCGCCCCCTAACCCGTGGATTTTAGCACTGATTTTAGCACTGCGAGTGCAAGCGCGCCCCCCCCAGATGTTGCGCCTGGTGCAGCCGGCCCCCCCTGCACCCCCCACGCTACGCCACTGGATATGTGCAGGCTAGATTCAGCTATATTCAGTCTTGTAGGGAGCCCCTTCTCAAGCACTTCCCCACTTGACACCCCATCTCCCGGCAGCCCCAGATTCAGGATTTGGGCTTCAGCCAAATCCAGTTCACAGCCCAAGTAAATCTCCCAAACCCAAATTAAGCAAAGCACATTGAACATGTATCCCTCATGTGGGGTTTTCTTTTCCCTGCACAGTTTAGCTTTAATGATATCTGTTAGGTCACGGAGCCATTTTGAAAGAGCAAGCCTGCTTTCCAACCCCAGTTTAGGACACAGTGTTGCTGTTTCTAGCAGCTAAAATAGAGAGATCCCACAGCTACAAAGTAGAGAAAGTTAATATATAGATAAAAACCTCTCCTACGAAGCTCAAAAGGGAGATTGGGAGCTTTGAAATGCTAATAATTGGATAGGATGTAAGACAAGTTCCAGGGGAATGCATCTCTAAAGCCATCAAGCCTGATCTGATTTTATATTGCTTAATAAATTTATGAGGCACCAATTTCACCAGCTAAGCATTCTTTTTTAGCTAATTTGCTAAGAGAAAGAATTCATGTCTGGTACAGCTTAAATTGAAAAATATAAATGAAACTGAAGCCATGTTCTATGTTATTTTGTCATTATTACTGAATGCTAAATATTATTCAGTGCTTACAATAATTGCCCTGAACAATATCCACAGGGGAAGAAAATGCTCTAAAGTGTTGATTCTGTGTCCCCCCCCCCCTCAAAAAACCTTCGGTTAGCGCAGGGTATGATCTCTTGCTGGTATGATTTCAAGTCCCCCAGAATAGCAAGTTTAGGGCAGAAGCATAAAAAAGAAGGGCTGTGAGAGATATGAGTTTAACTGAATGAAACTAGTAATGCTATCTCTGCTATGAAGTTTCCAGAATATAAAAGTGTATATGACCACCACAATGAGGTTGATCAGATGATAAGAACAGGACATGAAGGAGAAAAGTACAGGACTAGCCAGCCCCTGGGAGATTTTTAAAATGTCTTTCGTAAGTGTCCATTATGACCAATTTGTTTATGCAGATATAAATTAGAAAATTTCTATATTGGAAATGCTTTAGGAACATTGCCTGCCAAAATAAATAAAATAGCGGGTTGTGAAACTGTTTCCTCTAATGCCTCACAATTTCATTTTGTGGAAGTAGAAATTGTTTTGCATGTCTCTCAAAATAAATGAAAACTCTGTATGGTACATGGTGATGCTTTTGTGGTTGGCCACAGAGTGCTGGTTCAGAGTGCTGCAATGAACAAGACGTCCTCACATTTTTGTTCCACACAGACACAGGAGTAGGGAGGGACAAGAAACTCAATTCAGTTTGCATTTAAAGTAAAACTGAATTCACCTGCTCTTCCTGAAACATGATGCCAACTAAAATGCTACTGCTCTTTAAAATTCACGCTTCTCCAAATTTTGCAGTGTGGTTCTGCGGGCAAGTTATATGTAGAAAAATGAATTTACTAGGGAAGTGTGCATAAAAATGTGCACATTGGATAAAAAAAATACAAAATGCATCGCTTTAGGGAAATTGCTTGTGTATTAGGCAAAATTGCACTCCAAAGCGTAAATTAAGAGAGACTCACACTAAAATTCAAATGCATTTTCATTATGACTTTTTGAAAAGATAACAAACAGATGTAGAGAATTGAACTTAAGTTTGAAAAAATGAGGAACCATAAAAAATAGAAACATAGGTTTGTCCGTCCCTATACAGGAGCCTTAATCTCCGCAACAATGCTAGTTTGCCAATGGAGGGAGCTGTTGGTCTGCTCTTTTCCATGTTTCAGTGCTGCCACTGCAGGTGGCAAGAGGGTGCAATTGCATCTACCAGCTCAACTAGGATAGACACTGAGTCAAGCAGGTCCCATTTGATCCTATAAAGCTGCTCAGGCCTATTTGAATATAAACACAAGAAGCCCAAGACAGGAAGCTGCCTTATGCCATTGAGCTATCTAGCTCAGTATTGATATTGACTGGAAACAGCTCTCCAGGACAGATAGGCATTTTTCTCATCCTTATCTGGAAACAGTAGGGATAGAACTTTTTGCAATGCTCTCTCTCTCTCTCTCTCTCTCTCTCCCTCCCACCTACCCACCCACAAACTTTCTTCCCTCCTGTAGCTGACTGGCTCAGAATGAGGTGCTCAGAGTACCAAAGCTTGTGTATTTGAGCCCCATGCTAGCTAATACAAATGAGGGTGGGGCCTCTGCATTTTCAAGCAAGTGTACCTCCTGAGCTAAAGATGGAGACTGTAGTCAGCTCCTGTTGCCACTGCCATGCAAAGCTCTAGCAACCCTCTAGAGCAGGAGTGGCCAATGTTGTGCCTTCCAGATGTTGCTGGCCCCCAGCACCCATCAGCCCCAGCCAAGGGTCAGGGGTGATGGGAGTTGTAGTCCAGCAACATCTGAAGGGAACCACTTCTGCTACCCTTGCCCTAGAGGCAAACCGCTTAGCCAATGGGTTGGATTCAGGCCTAGTCTTGTTTAGAGCAGGCCTATTGAAATCAACGGGATTTAGGCTAATCACAATTAGCTTATGTCCCATAGTTATCAGTGGATCTGTTCTGACTAAGTTGGAATCCAATCTAAAATGGGCTGTAGTACAATGGCTCTTTACATGCACAGCAAATATTCTATTTCAGCTTCTTCCTAGATGCAACTGAGATGCTTAAAGCTTACTGTCATTTGTCTCTGTACTGATAGTTTTAAAGGTCTTCTATTTATTTAGTTAGGTAGCAGCGTGCCTGTTTTAACAGAATGCTCTCCATTGTATGGTACATTTTATGTTCCTGCCTTTCTTTGACCAGGGTACAGAGATTTGGGTATGTGGTGGTATAATAGCATGGAATAATAAGGATTAACAGGCTCTGGTTCTCCAGAAGGTCAAGTACCTTGGGTTGATTGAGAGTGTCCAATCCGGGCTTGTCTGGGCTGTTGAGAATCCAGGTGGTACAGAGAAAAGGGGAAGCAGGAAACTGGAGGTGGGAACTTCATGGTTTATTTTCCTACCCAGCCAGCTACTGTTAAAATATTTATGTTGAAGTGCTTTGGAAAGAGAACATTGCTTTGCATTGAAACATTAGAGAAAGCGTCCCAATTCTCAAGAAACTGATGGTCCTGGCAGGTTTGTTTGCAAGGACTGCATTCTCAATAAGCATGCATTTATCTTTTTCCTGACTATTCTCTTATTTAAAAGGCCATAATTGGTTGTGCATTAGCCTGGTAGGAATCGTGAATATTGTGCTATCATGCGTTGTTTCTTTATCCCACAAATATATTATTACTGTTATGTCAAGTATATTCCTATGACTTCTTCAGCTTTAGTTTCTCGTCACCTTGTTGCTCCTGAGGACAAAGGAAACTTTTCAGCAAGATAAATGTAATTGGACTTGCCTCACTTGCCTGACCCAGCAGAAAGATGATTCCTGTTTCCAGCCTGCAACAAAGAAAATACCTAATTTAGCAGTGATGACATAATCTGCGCCAACTCTGAAGTCTGGAAAGGATTTCTGAAACCAGTAGGCTTGAATATGCAAGGGGTCCAATTCATTTATTGTTTAGAGCAGCATTTCTCAAGGCATGAGCCTCATGGCTCACAAGCCGACCCAGGCACTACAGTGGTAAAAAGGTAAAGGTAAAGGGACCCCTGACCATTAGGTCCAGTCATGGCCGACTTTGGGGTTGTGGCGCTCATCTCGCTTTATTGGCCAAGAGAGCTGGCATACAGCTTCCGGGTCATGTGGCCAGCATAACTAAGCCGCTTCTGGTGAACCAGAGCAGCGCACGGAAACGCTGTTTACCTTCCCGCCAGAGCAGTACCTATTTATATACTTACACTTTGACGTGCTTTCAAACTGCTAGGTTGGCAGGAGTACTACAGTTGTATCACAGGTTACGTACTTAATTCGTTCCAGAGATCCGTTCTTAACCTGAAACTGTTCTTAACCTGAAGCACCACCTTAGCTATTGGGGCCTCCCGCTGCCGCCGCACCGCTGGAGCACGATTTCTGTTCTCATCCTGAAGCAAAGTTCTTAACCCGAGGTACTATTTCTGGGTTAGCGGAGTCTGTAACCTGAAGCGTATGTAACCTGAAGCATATTTAACCTGAGGTACCACTGTATTTCAGAATTCAGGATCTGGCTAAGCCTTCCAGATGCCCTCCAGATGTTTCTGATTGCAGTACCCATCAGCTCCAACCAGCATGGCTGTGCAGGCAATGACTGATGGGAGTTGCAGCTGAAAAATATATGGCTGGCAGCAAGCTGAGCAAGGCTGATCTAGAGGCACAGCTGCCCTTAGTCCATCACTCTAACTAAAACTGCCAAATTTCATGTAATGATGTGGGTGGCACATATGGCCCTAGAACCATATATTGTCTTTCTTGATCTTGTTTTTGTTTTACCCATGCTATCTCTCAAAACTACAGAGAAGGCTAACAATTCGAAAAGTATACTAGCATTTAAATATCTTCACTGTAAAGCATACATGCATGCAAAAGAGAAGGAACCCTCAAGTGGTACTGTGCTGCCTCATTTTACCTGCTTTTGAAGGTAATTGTAAAGGAGAGATGTGTGGGTGGTGGCAGCACCTCAATTCTCAGTTGAGAGTGAGCACACAGAAGGTGCCATTGTGAAGCTACCCTCCACTAACTGCAGGGTTGACAACGAGAGAAAGGAAAGGGAACGATCTCAGAGTTGCCGAGTGGAGAAGCCATCTGGGAATCTACAAGATAAAATCGGAATGGTGACTGGAACGCTACTGCAAAGTAATATGCCTCTTAAATCTGCCTTGTTAAAAATTGGTTTGGCACACTAGTTGAAGTCTCTGAACAGATTTCGAGGGCAACCACACCTCTAGCCGCAATAATTTCTGGAGAATCTAAAGTCATGAAGGATTCTGATAGCAAGGTCGTTAAAAATTGAAAGCCAATATCCCGACTTTCTCTCCGAGTTGACTCTGTGGTGCTTTTATCTACTGCTGCTTTCAGATGGTCAAGATGGCTGAGGAAGCACAATGGGCAACTTCTGTTATGCAGTCATAACATTTCTGTCAGGCCTCATCAAGAGTATGCTTCTGGTTGTCAGATGTCAAGACATGGGTGCAGTCCAGAAAGGCAAGGCTAAGGCTGGAACCAACAAGACAGGGGCCAAAGGACAAAGGCAGGTGTAATCCAAACAGGCATAGTCAAAAGTTGAGTCCCAAATGAGGCAGGGCACTAGGAGTATGAAACTATTCATAACAATAAGTTGCTGACACTGAGGTCCAGCGCTGAGGGCCTTCTGGTGGTTCCCTTGCTGTGAGAAGCCAAGTTACAGGCAACCAGGCAGAGGGCCTTCTCGGTAGTGGCACCCGCCCTGTGGAACGCCCTCCCACCAGATGTCAAAGAGAAAAATAACTACTTTTAGAAGACATCTGAAGGCAGCCCTGCTTAGGGAAGCTTTTAATGTTTAATAGTTTATTGTATTTTAGTGTTTTGTTGGAAGCCGCGCAGAGTGGCTGGGGAAACCCGGCCAGATGGGCGGGGTATAAATAATAATATATTATTATTATTATTATTATTATTATTATTATTATTACTATTACTGTGGGACTGATGGACCAACTCCTGAAGCCAGGGCTTCATAGGCTAAGATGAGTCAAGATTGGCCTGTTTGAGGGTAGGGATGTCACCTGATGATTACTGCTGCCTAGGTGATCCTCTTTCCCTGCAGCATATAGGTTTGCAGGAAAGGCAGAGTACTGGTAGTGTAGGAGACAAGGTGCCAATTGCTGAGTGTGCCAGTTCAACCCTCACTCCTCTGTCACCCTCCAGTTTCATGGCAGGAATGTTCTAGATTGTATAAAGAGCATACATACATGCAGCCTTTTCCCAAAAGGTTTAGTATTGTTATGGGCCACACCAATCTCCAAGCGGTGTCAGATTCCAGGGGTCTTGGCACTTCACCAGGTTTTGTGTTTCCTTCGGGAGAAATGAGGCACAGCGGAGACTACAGTGTCTTTAAGATTATATAGTTTTATTTACACATAAATACACCTTAGCTTTGAGGGAGAGTGTTCAGAATACTGCACCTCAATAGTGTCTCTTGTTGCGTCTCCCATAGCTTCAGCAAGCTTGGGTTCAGAGGAGAAGCCAGCCATGCTCCCTGGTCTCTGGGTACAGCCTCTCCCTGTCAGCCCTCATGGAGATCTGACCACTTCCTGCTTCTTCTTCTTCCCAAAATTCCAAAGCGGAAGGCATAATGGTGACAGTGACATATGACCAATAGAGTTTACCAAGGTATGCAAGCATCATATTAAGTTACCATATCCCAAATTCTCAGTATTTGCCCATTCTCTAGGTGTACTGTACAAGTGCTGGTATATGCACCTTCTAGTGACGTTATCAACACCGATGTGCCTCGTGGTTTTGTTAGTGAATAGCTAGCAGTTTCTTATAGAGAAGAGAAGCAGTTTTAAAGAAATGAACACCTCATGTACCTGCTTAAAGGAGTGCTCATGTGATGACCAGGTGGTCATGCAACTAGGACTTATCCTGTACTCCATCCCACATCTGGTGCATTAAATGGGCTTAAGAAGTATTTAAAAGTATGAGCTGAGGAGTTCCCAGTTCAAAGCTTGGACGAGGAAGTAGCCATATACAATTCACCATCTCAGCCTCAGAATCCCACCACTGAACCTGCAATATGGGGAGCATAATATTGACCTACCATACAAGGTTGTTGAAAGGATTACGTAGATGTTACATGTGAAATGCTATGAATATTCAAAGTACTGTATGAATGCTAACTTTTGCCTAATCCATATCCTTAATTGGGCTAAAAATGGATCAGAGAGGGAAGGGATGCTCTTACAGAAAACGCAATTGATCCAAAGGCACAGGGCACTTTAAAACAGACCACAGCCAAGCACTTGGATTTAGCATTTGATCCATACTGTTACAGAGGATGAACTGTGCGAGTTGACTTCAAAGCACTATTATTGCTCATGCTTTTAGGAAGACAACTCTGCGGCGAGTGCTTTCAGCTTTTGTAGCAAGGAGAGGGGTTTTTTGGCAGATGTCAAATAAAAGAAGACTGCATTTTTAAATCAAAGGAACTGTTTCCAGCATGGAGGGGAAAGTAGGCTAATCAGTTAAGTATCGGCAAACAACTTGGCCCAGCAGTCTTAATGCTCCCAGGAAGATGAATCAGTAAAGTTTGATCTACTTTCCCATCCATCAAGTAGAGAGCAAAACAACCACTTTGACAACAAAAAGCAGAGTCATGATTGCAGATATGTCCTACTTTATTGCTCAGCCTCTACATTAATAGTCTCAGATTCGAGCTGTAGGTGAGAGAATACATATATAAATGCAACTGATGCTAAGACTAATTGAATGGCACAAGTGACATTTTTTCTTTTTCATTGGTATATGATTTCAGAGATGTACATACATGCTGGACATTATAACCCCATCAAACATGCTCTGATTATAATCAGTTTTAATTAGAGTCATCAACTGTTGACACAATCTCTTACATGAACTCATGTTCAGAATGGTGACAATGCAAACCAATGAGCTTTGAACTTCCCACCTTCCAAGCCATTTTTGCTGAGGGGTGCAATGCCAAAAAAACAAAAACAAACCCTCATTAAAAATAAGTGATGAAATATGACCTTCCTTTCTGACCACCAGTGGTTGACAAGCCTCAAGAGGGTTCCCGTTTGTCTCTCCGTACAAACAGTTGTCTATGGTTTCCCAAATTATGGCTTTGCAAACAAGCACCATGACCACACATTCCTCTTTCACCCCTTCTGTTTCCTCCTCCCATTGCATGGATTTTTCTTGAAAAGAGTTAATCTGAATTAAATGGAGATAAATAGTGGCTGGCATTTTGATGTCAATGACATTGTGTGGACTCTGCAAAAAACAAAAACTAAAAGCCTTTCATGTGTGGAAAGCACCAGTCCCATAATTGGCACTCATTTGAAAGCACAATTAAGATCTCTAGTGGTGTTTGGACAAAACTGGTTAAATATTATATTACAGTGGTACCTCGGGTTGAGTACTTAATTCGTTCTGGAGGTCTGTTCTTAACCTGAAACTGTTCTTAACCTGAAGCACCACTTTAGCTAATGGGGCCTCCTGCTGCCGCCGCGCCGCCAGAGCACGATTTCTGTTCTCATCCTGATGCAAAGTTCCTAACCCGAGGTACTATTTCTGGGTTAGCGGAGTCTGTAACCTGAAGCGTATGTAACCTGAAGCATATGTAACCCGAGGTACCACTGTAGTTTGGACTCACCTTGTATCAAGGATTTCCAGTTTCACTGGGAAGTCAGTTCACAAAGCAGCTGAAATAGCTTTTTATCTGGAGCTGCACCAGTTTTTCAAAGGGGCATTTAGAAACCTTAAGGAGATTAAGCTAGCATCACTTTGACAATCAGAGCAAAAGCTCATGTTTTGGAAAACCTGACAGGTAGATCTTGCTCTCAGAGTGGCAGTGACTAAGGAACTTGATTGACAACAAAGATTGATAGGAGTGATTGGGCAACACGCCTGAACCGAACGGTCAGGGGTACCTTTACCTTTTTATTATTCCTGTTATGAAGAAAAAGTGGATCTGTGGTGTTTTCAAGGTGATCATAACAGTGCTGAGAAGAAAGTATCTTGCTTACCTCACATCGAGGACTTTCCCCTTTCATTTTGCCAGAGAGGAGCAATTCAAAATTTTGGATCTGGCAGAGTCTTATCACCAAATGCAGAGGCCCCAAAGTGTGATTATTTCGGCAAAAACTCTTGGGCAACTTAGAATGGCTTTGATCAATGATTGGTAGGGAAAGGGTTACACTCTACTGTTTCCCTTCTCTTCCTTTATTTAAGAAAGGCACCTTACCAAAGCTGCTTTTCCATTTAAACAAAAACAGAAACATGCATTGCGGTGTGTGTGCAAAAGGCACTTTGTCCCTGAGATCTGTGGATATGCTAATACACAGAAGGTGAGACCTAATGATCCATGCAGCTGTTGTCATGACACGCCACCCACACTGAGCATTAATTTCCAAGGCTATTGCTCTGCATCAGGGGTTGCTTATGCAATATGTAACCAGTCGCTCCTTCTCTAAATAGAGCTGTATAATAACCTCACAGTGATTGGGACTGTTAGATGGCAAGAGATTTCCACTCTTGGTTCCATCATGATCAGAACAATGTATGGTCTTGCCCATTTGGGATTTGTTCTGCTGGGCAGTGAATATTCAACATGTATGGAAATATAATATGGGATTGTGCTGCCTTCTGGATGCCTCAGGAGTGAATGGCAGATGCTAGCAATTGTTGATATTTTCACCCCTCCCATTGACAGAATCTCCTGATCTGATGTTTTGAGAAAGGAGGGGGCGGGAACTGCTCTTCTCTTTCGCTCCTGACTGACTGCCTGACTCTGTGTGTGGAGAGAGTCTTATCTATGTAGTGACTAGATGGCTGTGTGGGAGATGTAACACTCATGCAAGCCAGTAGTTCTTTAGTTTGTAGTAGCTATTAGAAATAAAAGGAGTTATGTTTTACAGCTAGCTTCCGCATTATTTATACTCTGCATGAGTCTGGTGCTCACATTGCACAGTTGTGGGTCCAGTGAACTGGGACCTGTTTTCCAGGATTGGAAGGTCTCTGAAAGTGCTCCAGTCGCCTAGCCCTGTTGGGGCAGAACCACTTATTGAGCCCAGTCGCTGACATCGGTTGAAAGGCGTACTGACAGCAATATCACTCAACTGAATGTGAGAATTCAAGCAAATAGAAACCATCTCTTTGCTCTCCTCTATGATCTATCCTGGTGAATTCTATTTATACATTCTTATTACTAAGTCCTGACATTTAAAACAAGAGAGACTGAACTGTGGTCCAGGATAGTGCTCTCTCTCTCTCTTTGAATGTGTGTTTGTGTGTACACGCGCACACACACACACACACATACTCCCCATCGGCTTTATTCACAACATTGGAAGTCAAAATTAAAAGCATGAATTCCAGGATCCTTCTAGGGCAGCTGCAAAAGCAAAAGCATCCCATAAGCAGCTTTTTGTTAATGGCCCACATATCAGAAATCTCTATCTCTCTTTCTGGTCATGTCCGGATGACTTGTTTATTCCTGTCTGCAGGAAGGTTAGGTGACATGGTGTCAAGCAAGTGTTGTGCACACTTTGTTCAGTGTATTTTCCCATCCCTTTCCCCATCTGAAAATGCCCGATTCTTTTGGGGAAGCAGGCTTGTTGTGCAAGTGTGACACTCCAGTTAAGGAAGCCTTTAATTTTACTCTCTGGCTGAATTATTCCTTCAGTCTAACAAAGGCCTAAACAAAGGACCTTGTAGTCGTATAATTCCTTCTCAGATTCCCTAGAGGTCCACAGCTCCCTCTTTTCTCAGCGTTCACTTGAAAAGCTGAATGCTAGGAGCTGCAGACATAAGAGACATGCCTTGCTCTGTGCTGGGTCCAAAGCTGTGACTAATGGAGAAGCAAGATCCTTTGGGGTGTTAATGCTGTGTTAATATTCCCATCTGATGTTCACTTTGTATATATGTGTAAATAAAACCATACATCCTGAAGACACCACAGTCTCCACTGACCTTCATTCCAAGGAAGCCAAATGCTGGGTAAAGTACCTGGAACTTCAGGAGTCTCTCACTAGGAAGATTGGGGTGGAGTGTAATGGATACTACTGGCAAGAGGACAAGTTTTGTTGCCATTTTCCATGGTTGTACATGGTTGTTTATACTTGAAAAAAATACACATACTGCATGCTTTTTTTAAAAAAAAAACCCAACACCCAGCATTTATAAATAAATGCTGTGCTATGTTGCTCACACCTGATGGTCTGTTAATTGATATCTGAATAAGGAAGGAAAGAAGAACACCTAATTCTGAAGTATTGAACACCTTGGGCCCAACTCTTCTTTGTTGGGCAACAATGGGACAAAACTAACATTAACCATGCACTTCAAAACCGGACATATAGATGGCTGTCTAAGGGGCCTCCCCTTCAAGGCCAAGTAAATCCAGGGTCTAAAACTACCTAGCTGCGCTGCTGCTTCCAGTGTCGATGGAGCAACACTGATTTTTCCCCTACCAGAAAAAGCTATGCAAATGTTTAACAGGAGTCCATAGAGGATGTGGCTGCTGAAAGATGCTTCAGGCTGAACTGTGTCCATGACAGGGCTCTGTCAAAATCTTTTAATGTTAACAGTTGGAAGGGGAACTGTGCAGCTGGTAAAGCCTTTCATGCTAAATGCATTTTCAATGAGATAAAAGTAAGATTAATGTATGATGATTTTGCAAAGCTCCTCATAATTCTGGAATTGTAAGAAGAGGCCTCTTAGAACACAAATAACCCAGCAATTTTCCACATACGGCAACAACCATTTCAGCAACCCATGAGAATAATCCTAGTGAGAGGAGATGTGAGCTTAGTTTCCCCTGTGAAATTCATTAGATTGCATTAGAACAATGGTTCTCAAACTTTGGGCTACAGGTTTCATCATGAAGGCATCCTATGGGTGATTGGTAGTTAAGGATGGGTGAATCTGTCAATTTTGGTTTCTCTTTGTTTCTCACTTTTCTAAACTGAAATTATGGCACTCCATGTTTACACATCCAATTGTGATTTATTCTTTTTTTTGTTTGTTTAAAAAAATCCACATCAGCATTTTAATGCAAATTTCTAATATACTCATATTTGTATGTGACTTGACCTGATAGACACATTTTTGCAAGTCATTTTCACTGATACATGCATTTTTACGCACACTTTGCCTTAGTATGTGCATTTTTGAACCCACTGGCAGGAGAACTGAAGAAATTCAGACAAGTACAACGTTGGAAAGATAGCTTTTTTTCAGTCCACAAATTGTTTTGAGAAAGGCAAATTAAATACATTCACCTTTAAATGCTAACTGAATCCAATCCTTCTCCCCTCCCCCCCGTTTGTAATAGAACATCAGGGTTCATCTTACGTTTTGCCCACCCAGCTCCCCAAATCCTTGGCTATCCTGCTAGAAAAGTAGGCCATGTTCCTCCAAAATTGAACTCATCAGAGGGATTTCCAGACGATTGGCTTAATAAGCCCACGTGGCAGTTTTCCCTAAGTCACCATGATACTCTGTAAATATTCTGAACTTAAAAATAAAAACAGGAACTAAATGCTAATGGCAATACACTTACATCCAAAAGTCTCCCTAAATTTCCCCATTGGCTTTTTCATTGCTCATTTGGGTGTGCAGAGTGTCCTACTGCATTTTTGCTCCCCACAGTCCTCTCCCTTTGCTCAGCTTGTGTGAGTTTCTGCTTCTCAGTTAAGCAGGGATAGGTTGGGTAGGGGAAGCTGGGATCAAACATCAGCTGCTCTACATTGCAAAGTATGATAGGATAATTATGCAGCATATATATGGTACCGTATTTTTACAGGTGTACACTTAGGGATGAGAAATTCCATTCAGTTAACATATAAAGGCAAATCTACCCAATTCTCATTTTCGGAAACAACACGAGAACCAAAACACAACCACTTTTCGAAATTCATTCTTATATGAATTCTGCAATTCAGTTCTCCAGCCAAGAAATGTGTACAAAATTGCAATATCTCCCCCTGCTCTGCAGCCTGATGGAATGTCTGTAGCCAGGTTACCATTGAGGAAAAGCCAGGCCCCAAGTCGATGGAATAGCTCTGCTTCCACACTCTCCCTTGCTACACAGCCTGATAGAATGCTTCCCCATTAACATAGCATGTCATTACATTCAAAATTCTCCTACTCCACCTCACTGGCTGCTACTTGCGCAGGGAGCTCTGAGTGCAATGATGTCACCATAACATGAATCTTCAACTAAACATTATTGGGGAAGTATGGGTAGGAGATAAGGAGGTATTGTTCTCTTAACCTCTAGTTTTAGGGCACTAGTTCAGACCTTATAAAATCTAGTTTAGGTCTCAGGTTTCAGCCACTATTTGAGACTTACGTAATTGCCCTGTACTACTTTTCCCTGTACAGTATCTCTGTATATTGCTTTTTAAATAGAGATTGTAAAAGCTTTGCATGCAGCATAAACAAATTAATTTTGTCTCTATTGCTCTAATGCAAGGGAGGGAAATTCAGCAATAGCTGAATATTCTGAAGATCTTCAACTGAATCCTTACACTTGCTGTGACTGAACCAACTCGCTCTAATTAAGCAAATGCCTCTTTGCAAATGAATAATGAAGGATTTTATACGAAAATTAAATTTTAATATCTGAGTAACTAAAGGCAGTGTTTGTGTAATGAGGGATTACATGTTCAGTTCTTAAGCATTAAGGATGTGATGTTTGCTTAAAATACAGCAAAAAGTCTTCTACATGATTTGCTACAATCACTTAATTAAATGGGCTTTCGTAGGATTTACCTGCAGCACATATGGGATGGTGGTGTTTAAAATCCCACAATTATCTGCATGCTTAACTAGCCAGTGAAGTGTTCAATACAGTCAGCTACTTCATGTTCATCATAACTGAAAAGGGTTGGAAAGTATCTGAAAATGGGATTCAGCATACACCTGTTTTTTCGTTGGTGTCTATTGCTGTTGAACAGCATTGCTCAAATCACTCATTCCTTCCCCAACCCCTTCTACTGCTTTCTTAGCAATAACACTCCAGATCTGGAAAACTCCCCCCTGTAAGCTTTGGTTGTCCCCGACTCTGAATATTTTTAGGTGGCAACTGAAGGCCTCTGTCTTAGCAGGCCTTTGGGAAACAGTGTGCTCAGAATGAACGATTGTAATGTTTTGTGACTATTGCTTTTAAAATGTAATTCTTATATCTGTTCATTGCCTTTGTGCTGACCTGCTACAAGAGCCCATGTGTGTGGAATGGGGGCGGGCGGGCTATAAAACCTATAACCAAAAAGACATCTTACTTGGTATTGAAGCCTGCATGTCTGCATTGGTCAAAAGTTCATTTTTTGTTGCGTATTCTTAGGAAGGGTGTAGCTGTGGGGATTGCCATGAAGAGTAAGGGCGCTTCAGAATTTACCACTGCTCCAAAGAGGATTTGTCCTCCGAAGTGATGGCGAGATTCCAGTGATGTGATAATGTGCTGCCCTTCAGATGCTGTTGTGCTACAGCTCCCCTGTTATCCCTGACCATTCACCATCTTGGCTGGGGCTGGTGGGAGTTGTGCTCCCCAAAACCTGAAGGCATCACTTGCTTGCTCCATAGCCCCTCCTAATATTATACCTCATCAGTGTGGGACAACCCTGTAGAGAGAACTGTGCTGTAATTATAGTAACTGTTTTATTTTATGCTTGGATCCCTCTTCTTTACCTAATATGACTGCAGGTGCACGAGTAGTTTATATAATGCTTGCTAGAAGTACACCCATGTATTATTTTATTTCTCAGCTGTTTCAGATGACTGGGCATTTTTCTTATCAGGTTTCTTCTGATCTGAAGTGATAGAACCAGATTGTTCTTCCACACTGGAGACCTTTAGCACTGCTGAAGCATTGCCTTGCTTGAATTAGCTGGAATGGGGCTATGCTGTAAGGATCTTGAAAGGCAGGTTAGAAATATTATAAATACATAATATGAGCATTCAACACAGCACTTAATAAAGATGGTATTATCTGATGATTCATTTCCCCATGTTCAAGAACTTTTTAAAATAAAGTAAGTCCCATTCAGCAAAAGTCCTTTCTAACAATCATTTCAAAGTTTCCTCTGTGCAGTTCTTGCCTATTCTGTTTTTATTTCTCTTGATCATGGTTGGGGTAGTGATATATAGCATATAGCAGCAATATATAGCCTTTTAATTGCCCTAATCCACCTTTATAGCTATCTAAGGCTATTGGACTCAGCACATCATGTGGTAGCGAATTTCACAGTCTATGTGCTGTGAGAAAAAGTACTCAATTCTGACTGTCCTGAAACTCACACTATTCAACACTATTCAGCTTCCTTGGGATGACCCTAGGTTTTTACACTACGACAATTAAGAGAAATTATTCAGTTGACAATAAAAAGACTTTTCATCAGTAATCCACCAGCCATCGCCAAGAATTCGTTTCTTTGCTCATTAGAATGGGCCGAACCTGCAAACAGGAGACTTCTAATCCAAGGTACAGTAGCTCTGAAACTAACAGCTTGCTGCCTGCACTGGACAGGCTAATGCTGCAATTGTGTTTTATTGCACAGGAGTGCAACACAGAAAACACTGGAACTGTAATGGTTTGATAGCAATGTTTGCATACTCCATAAAAAGCGAATGAGCTAAACATGGCAACTTTTGAGAAAGAATCCGTGGGGAAGCAACCGTAGTTGTTAAGATTGTTTGATGCACCCAGTTTCAGAGTGATGTATCTGTTGCAGCGTGCGAGGCTTTTATGGTGCTTGTGGATTGCTAAGTTTAATACTAGTTCCCAGAATACCCAGTTACAAAGCATAGTTCTAGAGAGAAAGGCAGCTATTATTCATATGCTTGCTAAGTAGGCCAAGACAGAGGAATGCTAAAATAATGTATTCTGTATATTCCTGCCTAAACAGAGAGTTTTATAATTGGAGTTATCTGTAAAAGAAGAAACAAAAGGGGTGTATGGGTGGGTGTATATAGTTAATGCAATCAGCAAACAACTGCTATAAATCTATAGGAAAAACATATAATATGATTGTATTACTGTGAACTCATTTTTTAAATAAAGTGCATGCATTATTGTGCGAGATCCTAATAGTAAGTTCTTCTCTCTCATAATTATTAGTAATGCATTCAAAAGGAACACAGTTACATTTTGCCACCACACTATGAATTCATTTCAGAAGCTAGTATCACAGCTGGATGATAGCATATTACTATAGGATCATCATTCTTTCATATTTAAACGCAAAAGCTATGCCAAATTCAAATATACCTATTCTTGAGTCCTATCACTAAGAATTCAAGCTTTTTATAATACAACTGTGCGGGGAAGTCAAGCCTTTCATCCATCTGTTACTTCCTTGGTTGTTGTAAGAACATACCTGGATTTTAAAATATGGCCATTTGACAGATGCTTGATTTCCATTATAGGCCATCTGAGGATTTTAGTAGACATAATAGCATAGCTTTACTGAAGGCATTAATTGCATAGTCTTCTGTTATATCACTTATAAATTGTCTCCCCAGATGTGCAAACTCCTTGCAACCTGTGGCTTAGGTAGCCCAATGAACAGAATACCTCCAGAGGCACAAATAAATAAAAAATCAAAAATCTGCCTTTTACATTGGCACTGAGACCATGAAGATGTAATGCCCTGCTTTGTGGCTTTGTCTCGGTGGCCTGTCAGATTGTATTTATGTATTTGTTTATCTATTTATTCTGGAATAAGGACTCCCAAAGCGTTTCATAAATAACAGTCATGAGACAGTCCCTGCCCTCAGAGTGACAATCTAAAAGACATGGCACAAAAGGAAAAGGGATTGAGCAGGAGGAGAAAACAGGCAAACTCAAGAGACTGTTCCATATGTTTCAAAGTTTGACCAGGTAGAACTAAGTGATTTCAAGGCGATAAGCCAAAAATTGCTGGTCTTGCAGCAGAGGGGGCCCTACAGTACCATCTCTCTCCCTCTCCCATCCAATTTTAACCCATACTGGAATATCACTAGTTCTTCTAAAAACCTTAAGGCTGCGTGGTACTGTACATGCAGGGGTGGGAGAAGAGAAACACTCCCCAGGCCAGGGACTGTGTGTGCATCGTTGATTGGTTATATACAACCACCGTCTCTAAATACTATTTTCAGCGTAAGCTTTCTCTTCACACACTCTGTGGGATCTCAGCTCTTTTTAAGACAATTCTCAGAAAACAAAACACCTTCTTTCTTCTCATTTCCAGATGTTTGTCAAAAAGAAACATAAGTCCACAATTCGCAAGCTGACTGGTGAACGGTGACAGTGAACCCATTTCGACTTGCCTGGAAAACATTCATTTATTTATTTAAATGGCTGCCTTGGAAGCTCTTTTGAGGGAGAAAATTGAGGCTTTCCCCATAGAAAGTTGCAAGGTAATCCTGACTGGCCCTACCATGAGGTAAGGTGAGGCATCCACGTTAGGCAGCAGATTTTGGACGTCATGAAAGGGTAGCAAATTGTCAAGCTCTTTAAACTGTAATTATTGTACTTCATTGCCAGGGAGTAGGATGCTTGTGGGGTTTTCTGGCTCAGGTGCCCAAATAACTTGGTCTGGGCTGAGGTACTATGCACCTCCATTTGCTGTGGGGACATGCTACCATTTGCTACTCTGCCTCAGGCAGCAAAATACCTTGGTCAGCTCTGGCTCCTCCCTTTCCCCTCAATTTGCACCTTCCTCCTCTGTAGCAAAGGAAGCTCACAGCCAAGACAGAACCCAACACATTCAGGTATTTATTTCAGTAATGATTTAAGCATCTTATTTCAAATATATTCTTTGTCCATTGGGCAAGCTTTTACTGATGGAACAATCTCCTTATGTTGAATTCTACCCAATATTCTTTCTAGTGTAAATGATCCCAGAGTTTGCTTGCTTTTGTCTTTGGCGATTTCTGAAACCTCCAAACACTTAAAATGTGAGCTGTAGTTTGTTATTTTAATCATATGTGTCAATAAAGTAATATTGTTTTCTCCTTACTCCCCCCCCCCCTCACCCTTGCAGAATACATACGCAGATCCATAATAACATACTGAGGACCAGTAGAGGTCCAGAAAAAGTAACTGGCAAATCCAAATTGATGATAGACTGGAACCAATAGGGTTCACACATCCATCCTACAATAATACATTTGCAGAGCAAATATTGTGCGGACTAGAAGTCAAGTGAATGAACCCCTGGCTTTGATTTTGTCCTGCCAAACAGCCTCCCTGGCTCTCTATATATGTGGGGTCACAATGGGCAGAAAATGGCTTGCACAGCAGTTAGGACTACAGTTGTAGTCCAGCACATCTTGAGTGCATGAGGGTGAGGAAGGCTCTTCTGTGGTGTGTACTTGCTTGGCCCCTTCCAGCTTATTTTGCTTCTCTCCATGGCTACAAAAATAGATTCCTGCAGGGTTATTTTCTATCAGCATAGGTATCTGATAGCCAGAGTGAGTCAGAAGGAATTGCCATCCTTGACATTTCTGATATACCGCACAAGGATGCTGAGTAACATCAATTAGCTTTATTACAGGCAGACGATACACCTTAAAAATGCATTAGGATAAGGTGAATCTTAATGCAACAGCTATTTTATTCAAGTATACTAATGTACACAAAGGAGACCACTGCTTCAGGTGCAAGGTGTATATGGCATAGATCCTATGCCATAACTTACTAAGTGAGCACATCTGCGAAGACTCTAACTAACCTATCCTATCTCAGCTTAACCAACCACATAGATTGTTGTGCTAAAAAAGGGCTAGAGAGAACCATGTATGCAATGGGTGGGGAACTTTTTGCCCTCCAGATGTTGATGACTTACAACTCCCCTCATCTCTGGCCACTGGTCATACTTTCTGGGGCCAATAAGAGTTTTAATTCAGCAACATCTGGAAGGCCAAAGGTCCCTCACTTCTGAACTTTATGGAGTAAGACATATCATGTTGTGTATCTCCTGGCCTCACCAGTCAATGATATGAAGTGGGCAATCATACAAAGAAATATAATCTTTTTATTTTTAACTATGTAAAATGAAATTTGACAGGAATACAAAGCTCCATTTGAAAATAAACTTCAGTATGAAAGACTCCACTATTTCAAACTGAATACACAGAGAATATTCAGAGAAAATTAGCATTTGAATTTTGGATGGTGAACTACTTTAGGAAACCCCCCAGATTGCCTTTAACTTATATACCGTTCTGTAAGACTACAAAACAAATTTTCTACCACCAAGAGAGGAGTTTAAAAGCTTTTTATTCCACTGTGTAGTTTCTTCGGTTGTAAGCCACCTTAAGGACCACTTCAATGAAAAGATGGGATATAAATCTTTTAAATAAACAATAAATCTTTGAACTCAGTTTGAGATGTGATGCCAGAGGGCTGAGATTTCAATGCTAAATATTAATCTGAGCATGGCTCACTGCAGTTAAAATAATAAAGCAAAAAGGCAGTGAATTAATCAAACTTCAAAAATAGAGCCTACTGAATTATAACACCAATTAATAATTTATGATAGCAGCACACGATACGACAGTTCCCAGATCAGAGAGACCAACGAAAAGAAGAGGCATTTGATAAGCTTTGGATAAAGATAGAAACTGATCCAGCAAGTTTTAAAAGGTGAACTTTCCACACAATATCAAGTAGGGTTGTTTGGGGTTTTTTTGCCGAGTAAGAGCCGCAGAGCCAACTGAGCTTTCTTCCTGAGGAAATCTTAAGGATCTACAGTTCAGCCAGTGGCTTCTTAGTAGTTTGCAGCCAAGAGAAGGTGGGATGTTTCGAAGACAGTGAAAGAAAGGTAGAGCTCACCCGCTGCTCCTATTCAATCTGTTTTCAGGACTCCACAGGAGTACGTATATGAAAATGTAGCTACTGTACTTCTTTCGGTGTATTTGAAGCTGCAGAGTTTATTGTCTGCCAATAAGCATTCAAGTTTTGAACCTGTCCATCCAAACTTAGGTGTTACTAGAGAGCGAAGGTGGGCATGTGTCTCCTCTAAAAATGCCCCCCCTTTCTTCCTCTTCTGCTGGAAAAAACACCCTATTGGTAACGGATGGCCAAAGCAGGAACCACAACTGCTGATTGAGCCCAACAAGCCATATCTGCTTCCCACTCACCTCACAGAGTGTTTGTTGTGAGGGAAGAAGGAGAATGTTAGCCGCTTTGAGACTCCTTCAGGTAGTGATAAAGCGGGATATCAAATCCAAACTCCTCCTCCTCCTCTTCTTCTTCCACCTCTTTTTTCTGAGACATGCTGCAAGTGGCAAGGTTTTGTGGCTGTAAAAACCTATCTGACATGAAAAGAGTTTTATGACATCATATCATATTCATCCCACCCACTCCTAATATTACCACTGAATCCAACATAATTGAGACAAGGTCAATGCAAGCATGTGGAGGTTCTTGCACAAGGATATGTCTGTCTTTTGTAGATATTTATCGAAGCATTATCAATTGGATTTTAGCACAACAAATGCAAATTTGCTTGCTCATTTGATGTGCATAGTCTAGTGCCTTCTATCTTGAGGTCATTCTTCTGTTGCAGAGATACTGCATTTTCTGAGCGACAGATGAGCTGTATTTCGTACCTGATGAAATGTGATGCTTTCCTTAGACAGCGCATCCATCACTGTTGCACAAATGGCATGCCATTTAACTAACACTGTCTATGATGACATAACGCTGAACGATATCTGGAAAAGTTTACAGCCAAGGGAACTTTACAAGGTGCTGCTTATCAGCATCTGAGCTTTCTTTTCTAACTAGCTGCAAGCTGTACACCAGGTGTGGGAATCTTTGGGCTCCCAGTTGCTGCTGAACTATAACTCCTATCCTCCCATGCCATTAGTGTGTTCAACAACATCCGGAGGTCCAAATGTTTCCCACACCTGCTGTTCATCATAAAGTAAGTTTACTAAGGAGAAGAATATTGCAACCCAGTCCCAGAACTCAGTCCATTAGACTCTGAATTTGAAAATCTGACAAAATGTAACGCTAATGGTTACAAAAATGTTCAGTTTGATAAATTCATGTTTCTGCGCAACTGCAGCAGAACTTGCAAATGGAAATATGTGAAACAATTGTTGTGGGTAAGTTACTGCATGTCAGTTCATCTTATATGTCAGATTCTTAACAGCTTGTGTCAAAATGTAAGGCATCACCCCTTTCCCTTGCTCTCTAGTATTTAAACTGTACACATAAACACTGAGCATGTTTCTATATTATACATGCCTCACCAGCCCATTGATCTTATATTTTTTTATGAATCACTTTCAGTTTATTGTGTAATATCTGCAGTTCCAATTGCAGTAATTTGGACAGTACTGGGATGATATAGGCATTGATCCTGAAACACAGTAAATATTTTGTATCATATGATTTAGATGAGTCTGTTTTACTCAGACTGAATAGCACTGCAGACACTGAGAAAACAAATTTATGCAGCAATTTTCTTTCAATCAATACTTTGTCATCTAGAACTGACTCATCTCTAACCCATGACATGGAAGTCTCCCAGTCCTATTTCTATGATGTCTACTACCAATTTATACTGTAAGGTAAAGGTAAAGGGACCCCTGACCATTAGGTCCAGTTGTGACCGACTCTGGGGTTGCGCGCTCATCTCACTCTATAGGCCGAGGGAGCTGGCGTTTGTCCACAGACAGCTTCCTGGTCACGTGGCCAGCATGACTAAGCCGTTTATACTGTAGCATCTTGTAAATAATTGTTCAGGCTCTGTTTCTCTAACA
The DNA here is from genome assembly GCF_965153285.1 of Podarcis tiliguerta. Classification (NCBI taxonomy): domain Eukaryota; kingdom Metazoa; phylum Chordata; class Lepidosauria; order Squamata; family Lacertidae; genus Podarcis; species Podarcis tiliguerta. Next base: position 32,964,302 of record NC_139543.1, on the reverse strand, counting down.
TCTACTGTATCTCTCCAGTTACCCTTTCCCCCCCTATTACTATCCCAAAACCTGAGTAGAACAGCTGCTTGTTCATCCCAAGGCATCCCAAGGCAAATCTGTTTTGACTTGGCTTTCGCTAACGCCCAGAGACCATGCTAGTGCCAGGCTCGCTGGCTACCCCCACGCCTTCATTCAAAAATGCATCCTTCCAATGCTTCCTTTCATTAAAGAAACAAACAAACCCTGTCAAGCTTCATCAGAGGTATTTGCATAAAACATGCAGTTTGACCCAGAAGAGGACTGTGTCACACTTTAGCATTGTTATCCAAAGCTACTAAAATGCACTGTTTTGCATCTTACGCCACTTTCTGATTTTCTCTATGAACTGTACTCCCTGTGTGCATAATTAATCCTTGTGGTGTTAAGGCAAGAATCACGGTTTGTCCCTGAAGAGTTGAAAAACTAGTAAGAAATAAGATACTTTAAAGAAACTCATATTTATGTCAAAAAATGTATAATCACATTTCAACTTTTCATTCCACCCCATACCACATTCTTGTTCTCTTTTCTTTTCTTCTCATGATGTTCCAAGAGGTTCTACCTATATTTCTCTACTTGACTGTTGTGTCCCCTGGGTGGAAAAACTACTCTTTTTTTCGCTAACGCAAAAGAAACAAGTGAAAACAGAAAGATGGGTGGGAATCTCATTTAAACTTACAAGGAGAACTGAATCCCCTGCAATGTGATAGCATCACTGGGGCTCTATTAAACTATAATCTAACTTGCTTCCTGATGAATCACTAATCTGCCTCTGCTCTAAAAATATCAGTCAGGAAGTAAAGAACAATAGGGAAGGTACTGTGAGTCCTTCACTGAATTACTATCTTGATTATATATGTAACATTTTCATTGCCAAGAAAAAGTGAGCATGTCATGTTTGATGCCCCACAACTGCCATAGAAAAATATATCTTCCAAACAGACTATTTACTGAGCCATCAATTTCTCTAGCACAATGCTGGTGCCATTTATTACAAATTACAATGTAAGATCCAAAGAAACCCTAAGTAATCCATATGCTAATGTCACCAAGCTCAATGAATGGACAAGCTCTGATCCCGCAGCTTTAAGAATTTTGTTAGTGGCAAAATTCACTAAGTGGTACAGCTTTTCCCATCACAAAGCTGCAGTGATGGAAGAAGTCACACCCGTGATAGTTGTCTATCCACTGTATCCACTCATGCCATATTAAGTTGGTAAGTCATTCAGGTGCCACAAGACTCCTTATCCTTTTTTTAACCTTTTTAAACTTTTTTTTAACTAAAACTGGGAAGGTATTGTATGTTGCAATTGTGAAAGCATCTAAATATGTCTCTCTGCAGTCAGTTCAATTATGAGTTCTGTAATATAGTCAGTCCTATTAATACCCACTTTATTCTGGTAAAGTCTCCCATAAGGCTGCAATCCTACCTGGAAAGTATAAGACTCATTGAACAAAATGGTATTTACTTCTGAGTTAAAATGCATAGAATTTGGTGGATACTTTCTGGTCCACTGCAGAAAAAGCAGGTTTTTGTTTCAAGAGTGCGCAGCATTCTTCATTTTTGGGCACTTCTATGCTAGCCATTTGCTTCATGCTTGCAGTGTCCCAGGCACTCATTTTTAGGTATATTTCCACATGACGTCATGCTGGAATTCAGCATGTCTTGATTCAAACCCCTCCCCCACCTAACATATTATATAGCGTTATCTAAGGGGCGGGGGGGGGGGAGAGATAAGACCAGTAAAATCACAAAAACTAGACAATTCAAAGTGAAACTATTTCATATTGTTGTAAATTGCCCTGTGATCTTTGGATAATTCAGGTGCAGCTATCACACACACACACACACACACACACACACACAGTCCTGTGTGAGTTATTGTGCCACCAATAATAGAGGCATGCCAGGCTTTTCAATGAAGCATAAGTCCTACTCCACCATGAAAAAAACCATTCAGGTCCAGCTGTCACCTCCATCCGCTACTATAGGTGCTGCATGAGTTATAAGTGTGGGCAGACAGTGACAACTGTACAACAGTGAACTTCATGTGGGCATACAATTCCAAAATCCCTGCTGTACTTTGTGATTTGTACATACGCTCAATGAGGTGAAGCAGATAGTCAGTGGGAAACATTAAGAAAGGGAGAGGGCCTACATATGCAAAACAGGCGCACTGAGTCATGCACTGGTGTGGACAGGATACAGCAGACGTAAATACATAAAATTCACAAAGGTGTGTGCCATTCCCGATCCAGATTAAAGCAGAATAAGGGGAGAAAGAAACTGGCAGAAGGCTTCTGTGTAGAAGTATCCTTAATAATTACTGCTTCGCAAAGCAGAGGGCGAAGTCCTGAAACAAAGTCAATGCTGGTGCTGAGTCCTACTGCAAATTAAGGCTTGATGGAGTATGTTAGGAGTATTTTGAGCCTAACTGCTCAGTAGTAGAAAGCAGCAGAGCTCAAGCTTGCTTTGAAACCAACTAGGGGTTATTGCTCCTGATTCACCAGATGTGAATTAGGCTGTGGCTGTTCAAGGGCGTGAAGGGAATGTACTGTTTGGGCTCACAAGCACTCTGTGATGGTGGTATAAGCATTGTTAAGGCATTTCTACAACAGATAAAAAGCTGGACATAGCACATATGCAGTTCAGGAAACTGATCAGAAGAAATGTCTGAATATGAGACTCCCCACAATACCTAACACTAAAAAATCAAGATGTTAAGTCTGAGCACTGCAAATTTCTCCTGTCTTCTGTTCTCACCTTGGTCCCCTCCTGTCTATTCAGCACTCTGCTTTGACATGCAACACCTCTGCTTAGAATCTTCATAGCCTCGCCCCTTTCTGATTGCTCTGCTTTTGAATCCTGTACATCCCTGCCTATTTATTTACTTATGTCCAGGACAAAGTATCTAGGTGAACATAACATATCCATAAAACTGCAAAAATACTTAGCCAATACCTGGACAATGATGCACAATAACTGATTGTTGAGCTATACATCTTAAAAATGCTTAAGTAGACTTAAGTAGCCATCTGAAATGAAATGATTCTTGCTAATGAGTAATAGGCAAGACGTTTAGTGTGTGCAGACACTAAATATCCTCTGTTTTGTAGAAGCAAGGCAAACATCACGTGGCATCCTTAACCGTGCCTCCCTGGCTGAATGTAATGATGGAGCAGATTTATATGGGGCAAGGCAGTGCCTCAGTTAACTGGCCCCAACCTGTTCAGGGCTTTATATACTTCTAGCAATACCGAAATTTGGTCCATTAACATTTAGACAACCAATGCAGATCCTTATGCAGAAGTGCTATAAACTGTTGATGGGAATCCCCCACCAGCAGCCAGACAGTTGCATTTTACACAATTTGTGGCTTCTTGACCAAACACAAGGGAAGTCCCACATAAAGTAATAGTGTAATTTTGAGATTACCAATGCATGAAGCACAGAGACCAAGCTAATCTTGATCCAGGAATGGCTGCAGCTGTCTTACCAGATGAAGTTTATAGGTGCTCCTAGTCACTGAGACCATTTGGGCCTCTAGTGATAAAGATGGATGCAGAAGGACCACACTTCAGACCTGTTTCCTTAGCATAAGCCCATCGAGGATAGACACTTTACCTGTCTCCTAATCACAGAAACCACTCACCCACTGTGCCTCCATCTTACTGGGACTCAAACTCTGTTTATTGGCCCCCATCCATCCCACCACTGCATCCTGGCATTGGTCCAGGGCTTGCACAGTCTCACCTGATTCAGATGTAATAGAGAAGTACGGCTGAGTGTCATCAGCATACTGATGATTTCCCACCCGAAAACTCCTAATGAAGCTTCCAACAGATTTATATAGCTATTTAAAAGCATTGGCGATAAAATGGTGCCCTATGACCTTCACTCGTCCATCTCCATAATCCTCAATTGTCCCAAGTCTCCAGGTTCCTCAAATGAGTCCATCCTTTGTCTTTTGCTGACCCTTTAGCCTAGAACTCAGACACCAGAAGGACATCTGCGTTATTTCCTTGAAATCTCTCTCAAACCCCACTTTTTTGAGCGAAGCCTGGGCAATTTATTTCACACTGACCTGAAATCAAGCTTAAGTACTGAAATAAACACATTTTATACTCCTGGCTCCATCTTCCACTGCCGCCTGCCCTGTATCAAACTGGAAACTCTTCGGGGCAGAGATCTGTCTTCTTACACTTTGTAATGCACCGTGTTTGTGGATGGTAGCAATGATGATGGTGAACATGGCAATACTGACCAAATCAGCGCCAATATGGGACAGAATGGAAGATGGAATCTCTCTCTCTCTCTCTCTCTCACACACACACACACACACACACACACACAGAGTGTATATACAAGCGCACAGAAGAAATGCAGGCAGGATGCGCTTGAAGCGCTGCTCAGTCTGTGGCCAGGATTAGCCAGGCTGGCCGTCACGCAGGGCCGGAGGGAACCACCCAAGGCGCGCCCCAAGCTTTCAGCTCTCCCTTTCCCTTTCCTTGCCAACTGCCCGCCAGCCCGGGCTCGCGGCGCTGCAATCCTCCCTCCCCTTTCACTTCCTCCCCCCCCCCCAACTCCACGCACACGCTCCACACACCCAAGCGCGCTCGCGCGCTGTTGTTTGTCCCAGGGAACCCGGGACCACGTGGCCTTGCCTGTGGCGTGCCCAAGGCCTGGCTCGCGCCCGGGCCCCGGTGGTTGGCTGGGACTTTGGTTGGCGGGCTGATTGGCGGGCGAGAGAGAGAGAAAGAGGTGAGAGGAAAGAAGAGCCCGCTGCTTGTCACTAGGCAGCAAGGCTCGCCGTTCCAAGGCGCGCGCACGCACGGGGTTGCCTGGAGACAGGGGCGCGCGGGAAGAGGAAGGGGAGGGGAAGGACAGAGAGGAGGAGGGGGAAGAGGAGGGGGGATGTTACGTGGTGACGTTAATTCTATATGAGCGCGAGCGGCGGGAGCTCGGGTCTTTTTACCGCCAGCCGCGCGGCGCTTCTCCCTCGCTCCTGAGTCACTGCGAGACCCGGCCTCGCGCAGGTAGGTAAGCGTGGGCTCGGAGGGTGGGGGCCTCCTGTTACAATAGGAGGCGGTTGGTGGCGGGGGAGGGAGGGGGAGCCTCTGCCCTGGCTTGGAGGGGATCTCGCGCTCTGCTCTGAGGCGGAGGGGGAGAAAACAGGGAGGGGGCAGAGGCGGCCCCCTTCTCTGGCGGCCCCTCCGCAGGCGGGGAACGTTCCCCCACCGTGGCCATTCTCGATGGGGCGCCGTGGGGGGCAGTACGTGCGGGGAAAGGGCCGCCCGCCCGCCCATCTCCGCTTCTCCCTCGGGGCGAGGCTGCGGTCAAGCGGGCCGCCCCAGCTTGGCCTAGTCTGACCGGCTGAGCCACAGGCGAGCACGTGGGGACGAGACGCGGTTCTGGCTGGGCGGCCTCCGTCTCCCCTCTCGCCCGCCCGCCCGCCCGCCCGCCTCGGGCATGTTGAGGAGAAAGGAGCCGCGGCGCTGTGGTGCCGAAACGTAAATAAGCCTCGCGGCGACTGTGGCGGGTTGGGAGGGCGGAGAAGCGGGAGGGAAGCGGAGGGCCCGATGGGGAAGGGGAGGCACCGCGCCTGGGCAGGGCTTGGAGGGGGGGGGGCGCTTGTGGCGGGAAGGTTGAGAGTCCCTCCACGCTTCCTTCTGTTCGGAGGAGAGGCGAGACTGGCCAGAGCAGCTCCGGGACGGCTGGGTGTGCTCGAGGAAAGGCTTCCCCACGGCGGAGCCTGGCCGGGCTGCGTCCGCCAGGTAGTAAACAACCGCTGGCCTCGGTTTCCCGCATTTTGTGCGCCCTTCTTGTCGCTCTTGGAGATTGAAAGGCTGCAGGGTGAGTGCGTGTGAATAAAAATGGGCGTTTTGCTCTTTTTGAGGTGTCAACTAAGTGTCCCAAATAACCGGCTCGGGGGGTAGTTGTGCTGCCTTTAAATTATTCCAAACGCCCCTTATCAGGTGCTTTTTTAAAGGTGCCACAAAACCCGAGGTTTTCTTTTTACATGGTTAGTTTACAGGCGCCTGGGTGGGTTGCACTGAAGACGAGGGCACGGGGAATGACGCTGGGCGGAGGCAGGGAGGCTTACGGTCTTGAAGGTACTGCCCACTGCCGCCTTGGTTTTCAACTGGCAGATGGATCATCGCACGTGGGTTGCGTCTGATCCAAGGTGGGTCTCTTCTTGAAGCGGTGGATTACGGGTCCGGAGAGACGTGCCATGTAAAATATTAAAAGAAGGGTCCGTGTTGTGGGTTAGGGTAAAAGTGGGTCTGAAAAGGCAGCAAAAGACGGATTTGTCTCTGTAATGATAGGCTGGCTAAGTGGAAAAGCTTGTTGTGGAACGAAGACCTTCAAGACATGGCTGTTTTCTGTAGTCTTTGTTTAACATCCAGCAACAGCCTGTAGATGGTCAGATAAGTGCTGAGAAGGCCTGACACTCGGCTGGAGTTGTTGGCTTTTCTTAAATTGTAAATACCAAACAAATCAGGCTTTAAAATTGGCTTGGATTTCAAACAGTGGGTTTCAAGGTTCATATTTACCTTGAAGATCTCATTGAACAATGGATGTTGAGTTTTTCACAAACAGGAATTTTAAAGATTAAAAGTGACCCTTCTAGGCTCCATGTTGTGTGTGTGACCTAATATTAAATTTTGTGTATGGACGCTAATGTCAATTTTTGTGGCCTTAGTATATTTACTACAGCAGTATAGGCAGTGTAAAAACATTCTATAGATTTGTTGGTAACCTCAAGCAAGTCACCAGTCTCTGCTTCAGTTACTCTTCTGAGGGTGGATTTGCAGAATTGTAAAGTACTTTGTTCCCCATGTTATTCAGATATTCATAGCAGGCAGTGATAAAACATTCAGAATAACAAAGTCTCAGTTTAACAGATTCCCATTGTGTGTGTTTTAATAGAGGTCTAAAGCTGGAATTATTTTAGCAGTTAATTAGGAGCAAGCCCTGGTGAACTTGGTGGGACTTACTTCTGAGTATACATATATAGGATTGTGCTGTTAGTGAATGCATTGTGGCTTAATTCCACATGGGTGTTCTTAGGATTAACCATGCTTGGCTTGCATATCTCATAAGGCTCGAAAATGAAAGGGGTATACAATTGATATTACTTACCACTGTGTAGTTCAAATAAGAATTGCAAAAGTGACCCTTCAGGTGTTCCTGTGCTTCAGGATTTAATAAAGTATGATTTAATAAAGTAAATAATAAACATTCACACTTAAGATGGAGGAGAGTTGCTCTTCAGGACTAGGTAAAGGGGCTATGTTTAAAGTGATGGTGGTTACATTGGGTATTTCGTAGGCCCCTCAAGATGGTGAAATGTGTATTTCAACAATGCTATGCGAGTTGAAATTCATTTGAGATTGATAGTCCTATGTAGGTGCTCTGCCCATAAATAAGAGGTATCACAATATGGCGTGGAAGATCCCTGTTCCCCTTACTCTGTGACAGTGCATTCACAGATGCTGTGTGTCTAGGTGCAAAGGCCCTGTATGGTTTTTATCTTGTTCAGCTGTTTGCATTCCTTAACCTATGGATGAGGGGAGCTGAACAGGAGTATTTGAGTTCTGCACAGACCTCCATTTTCTGTGTTCCCATGCATGTGTGCCATGAGGATGCCGGGCATTTGTGCATGGGGGGGGGGGGTCCCTGCATGTGCTTGTGGTCTGCTTTGAGGTTTCTATCTTATGTTGTCTCGGAAGGTTGCAAATGGCACCATGCATGTACCTTTAAATGAATGAAAATCCTAGTTTACCTTAGTACAGTGACTTCACCAAACTCATAGCATCAACAGAAGTGATACTTAATGAAACTTGTGTATCAGGGTCAATGCGTGGAAGTTAGACTGCATTTTGGAATTATAGTACAGGGATGTAATAATCGTATCCAGCCCAGTAGAGAAAAGAAGAAGAAGAGTTTGGATTTGATATCCCGCTTTATCACTACCCAAAGGAGCCTCAAAGCAGCTAACATTCTCCTTTCCCTTCCTCCCCCACAACAAACACTCTGTGAGGTGAGTGGGGCTGAGAGACTTCAGAGAAGTGTGACTAGCCCAAGGTCACCCAGCAGCTGCATGTGGAGAAGTGTTGACAGGAACCCGGTTCACCAGATTATAAGTCTACCGCTCTTAACCACTACACCGCAGTAGCTTTAGTGCATCCCTATCTACTATAAAACTGCTTAATATTGGTAAAAATTGTTGAAAGAAGGTGACACTAGGTAGACTAGCAGCAAACTATGCATAATGTTGACAGAGAGAACTGGCCAAACATTGAGACCAAAATACAGCCACGCCTGCTATGATGCTGTTCTTTCTGCCTTTAGTTCATATGCCTCTTCTATGTCTGAACTCTTTTATTTGTTCTTTAGCAGTTCTTTTTTGTTGACAAAGTAACTCCAGGTCTCTTTTTACCATATTGAAAGCAGCACTTTTTACACTTCGATGACTAGTGTATGTATTTCTGCTAGTCTTTTTAACATACTGGTAGCACAGTACAATGTCACAGCTTGTTCTATTCACCAGTAAGGTCCCCTGATACGATTTTGTTTTCATAGTTCAATTAAGTATAAAATTATTTCCCTTACAACTAAATCCTTCTCTATTGATTATATTGGCAGGAATTCTATTTTTATGTTGTAAGGATGGTGCGAGCTGTGACCAAAATGTTTGGGGAAAATCTCAGAAAACAAGTAAGGACGGGGCACTTAGATGCCTTTGTCTTTCAGTTCCCTTGAATACCAGGAAGGGAATATAATGTGTGAAAGTTGGAGGTGGAGGAATTAGTTGCATACCTCTCCTCAAGTTGTCCTTTGCCTTTATCCACTTCTAGAGGCTATCCCCCCTTTACATTGAAATGTCTGTTGGAACATTTAACCTAGTGCATGTTGATTGAATGGATCTGAGAGGGTTCTAGTGTATTGTTCCTGAATATACTTTGTTACTTCTAAATGATTGGCAGCAGTCCCTTGTTCAGTTTGGAAGCCCTAGGAAATACAGTGGACGCTTGGGTTGCGAACGTGATCCATGCGGGAGGCATGTTCGCAACCCGCAGTGCTGCATCTGCGCACGCATGGGTTGCGCTTCTGTGCATGTGCGACCGCCAAAACCCGGAAGTAACCCGTTCCGGTACTTCCAGGTTTCGGCACATGCGTACTCCCCCCCCCAAAAAAAAACCCGCTACCTGAAGCGTCTGTAACCCGAGGTTCTTAACAGGGGTAGCAAACAGTAGTTGTCAGATATATGGACTGCAATTTGTAACATTCCTAGCGAGGATTGAACAACAGACTTGTTTGAATCCCACACTGAATCAGACTGATTTGTGCTGAATCTGGATAGGGTCAAGGCAGCTATAGTACATGTCAGGTAGACCTAAATTGATTTGTAGTGATATGTGCTGATCTGGAGCTCAAAACAGTCTCTTAAAACTCCAGATAGACTGTCTCCAAAGTTGTGCAATTATTGCAACATCATATAAGGAGAACATCCAGGTGAGGTAGGAGTGGGAGAGGAGCAGGACATTGTTCATTAAGGGTCAGAATCTCATCCAGCATTGTCTCTTAGGCGTTCTGACTCTTAGAAGTAGTTTGGTGGCATTTATGTTCTTTTTCCTGCACAGTACTCTACCTGTCCTTAGGCATATTCATTTTCCATTCTTTCTTGATCAATCCTAGTCCCATACCTACACAATAACATAAGCGTATTTGTCTTTGTTTTAGCTACTTAAGCTGTGTCACACACCCCTCCCATTTGGACCCTAGTTTTTTAAAGTTAGGTTTGCATTTTATTTACATCGGTGTTCTGTTTTCTGTGTCTCTTTATTTGTGCTTTTGTGTCGGTATGTCTTGTATAATAGCGCATACATTATGTGCACAAGGAGCACACATATAGTATAATAGCGCATACATCAGCATTTTTTTTTCTTTTTCAAAAAAGCAAACTTCAAAGATGGCTAACACAAAACCCCTAGAGCTACTAGTCTTAAATTTGGCAGAGTTAATCTCCTTTTGAGCAGCTATTCTATCTCCAGATTTCATGCACCTAGGTGAAAAAACAAAGTTATGGTCATTTTGATTTCCTGGTGCAAGTGAATTGAAATACAGTGGTACCTTGGGTTACGAACCGTCCTGCTTACGAATGCTTCGGGTTACGAACTCCGCAAACTTGGAAGTAGGTGTTCCGGGTTGCGAACTTTGCCCCTGGATACGAACGTAATCTGCTTCCGGGACCTATGTAGGGAATGTGCGCCTTGGGTTAAGAATGGACTTCCGGAACAAATAAAGTTCGTAACGCGAGGTACCACTGTACAAGTTTTGGATTTTAGGTAGTGTAGTATATGAGCTGTGTATTCTATGGGGCATCCACTGAAATAATTTTTTGTGTGAGATACTGTCATCTTAAAGGGTGTAATGGCAGTAATAAAGTTTGGATCATTACTAATTTTTTTTCTTAATAGGACCTGTTTGTTACATTATAGAAATATTAATTTTCAGGGTGTTTTATCTTGAGGTCTGCATACTATTTCTATTTCTCGATAATACATATTTTAGTTGCTCACAGTACTGATGGTTTTCATTTTCACTTTATTGATTTATTTTCTATTTACTAACTGGGAATATTAGTCTTGTTCATGCTAGGGTACAGCAGCATACAAATCTTATCTCTGGCATGTTGTAGTAATTTTCAGTATTTTTTTCATAAGTATTTCCAAGTACTGTATTATTTTATACATAAACTAGATATGAATCTAGTAGCATCAGCATGCTTGTAAATTGACTTCTGCTCATTCAGGTGGGACTTACCCTTCCTTTTGGTCCCCTGCAGACCCAATGTGCCCCCAAAACCTGCTCTGGATGTTGGGTGACCCTCAAGAGCTGATGGGAGGATAGTAGGGGACTGTAGAGGGAGACCATCTTAACATGTACATAAAATATTTGGGGAAAAATATTCCAAATATTTTAAAGTCTCTTTTAGGAAATACATTTTATCCCCCCACCCCCATGGTTTCAGAAACTAATATTTCTATACCATTTAATGTTTAGATGTGTTCTTTAGTATATTTTGGTTGACATACCATCTTAGCAAATTGCCCTGTCAAATATGTACGTGTTTACTTTAAAAAGAGAAAATCATATGAAAAGAGTAGATAGAATTAGCATTTGAAGCAACTTTGGATCTGGCGATCCTTTGTGTTTAGCCAAATATGCTGTCTTGCATTCAGCTTCATTTTCATTTCTTAAGCTGCCTTTAGACTTCAAACCATAAGGTATATATAACAATACTTTTTCTTCCTCTCTGCCCAAGAACATCTCAGATAAGATTTGCTTCAAAGCTAAAGAGAAGGTACCATGCTTATGTTAATTATCCTTTTCTAGCAAGTTGAAACTAACAGAGCAATGACAAAGTATGAATGTTATTGTTTGACTTTTGTTTGAAATACATTTACTTCGGCAGATTGCTTTCTAAAGAATAAACTTGTACCAGGAATAGTTTTATAGAAGGCCTTCCAACTACAATGTTTTCACTAAGACAGACAGCTACTGTCACAAACTTGAAACTTACTCCCCATCCACCCAAGAGTTCAAAGAGGAAACGTACAGTCCAGTTGAAGGCTGTGAGGAGAATTTCAAGGGAGGGGAGTGGGAAATCAATGTTATGTCTTCCTTTATCCCAAGTCTTTGCAGACTTGAGCATTGTGCAGATTGGCTAACACACATAATTTTACCCCCAAGAAAAATCTGGCCATGGTTTTGCACTTTAAAAAGCTTATGTATATGTCATGGTCTCCCCCCCCCTTTTTTAAAAGGACATCCTGCATGCATGAAATATGCAGGAAGTGACAGGGCTCATGCCTAACCCAACTTTTTGTTAGCAAGTGCTCATATTCTGACATTTCAGGATGAAACGGGCTGTTCATTTGGCTGAGAACCTGCTTCTATTGTATTACATCTATTTCCACTTATTCCATTAATATAGAAGTTCTTTTGTAACTTAATTCCTCATATCAATATTTTAGCTGTCCTCCAAGTTTAACTTAAGTGTATTTAACTGTGCTTAAGAAATGAGAGTTTGAACTTAGGGTTTGGCCTTTATAAGCAGCTGTTCTGATCATCATTAGTAAAGCCTGATGACACTACCAAGCAAGGCTTCAGAGTGAGCCCTGGCATTGTTAGCATGTCTTGCTACTTTGTGCCAGCAACTCTGGCAAGGCAGAAAACGGTTCTGGAATCTCAGTTGAAGGTCTCTTGAATATCACTGCTGCTTCTGTCCTAGTGCTGGGGTGAAAATACTTGATAGAAAATTCTGATAGAGAATTCCAATGAGAGATTAAATGACTTGCTCTGCAGTGCAGAAGGAATGAATGATGGAGAAACTGTAGTTCTGGAAGATTTATGGATATTAGGGTTTTTGATTAGGGGCAGAATCATTTATTGAATACCACTGTTGAAAATGGGGTAAGGTCACATACTTGCGGATACATAAGTTTGTCAAGAATAAATGAGAACTTTCAATAATTTCCACATTCTTTTAACCCCCAGCTTGCAAGGCTCGGTTGTACATACTTCATGAATCTACTCTTTCCCATCTCTTATTCACTCTTCTTATCCTTACATATTTTTAAAAGAAAATGGAAGTTGCTGGTTGCAACTCATCTCTGGGATGCAGTCATTGATCATGTAGTCAAGACTCAGGCACTCTTGATAAATCCTATGCCATGCCACTGTTGCTTCTATATTTGAACTCCAACCATAAGAACAGTTACTCCTGTGCTCAAGGAGGCTCGGTTGAAGTTCTTCCATGGCCTTTGCTTCTCCAATTTAAGATGCATCTGATAGCTTGGCTTGCAGAGCACCTACTTAGAGTGAAGAGCAGTGTTCGAAATTCAACAAACTCGTTTTGCAAATGGCCATCAGCCACTTGCAACCACATGAAGATGACTGACTGACATCTTGACCATCTGAAAGTCCATGCCTAGAGTTCATTGGATCTGGACTGTTTTAACACACTTCTGCCACATCCAGTAGAATTCTATCAATTCTAATTTATCCACACAATTGGAATAAATTTCAGGAACCAAAATGCTTTTTCTGTGCAGCTTGAGCAGGAGCAGTGAACAATGTTAGTTAAATGTTGTAGCTTACTCCACCCCATTGCCCTGCTTACAGTTGTGAAGAATATCCCTACGTTATGAATGGTCTGTGCCATCATTCATTAAGGCAAAAAAGGTTATGCTGGGGATTGGAGTCCTGAAGTCAGCAATGTGCTGGGAGATTGGAACTTTTCCTTTTATCAGTGTGTTGCTTGTCTGCAAGGTGCTTTGAAGTCCAACTTCAGGACCTCAAAGCACCAAACATCAAATCACCTGACATAATTTTTGACACCACTTATTTTGGTCCACGGACCCAGAACGTTTCCACACTTCTGCTGTAAGAAAGCATTTTATCAAGTTGTAGATGGGAATTGCTGACAGCCACTTTCTTAACAATACATTTCTCTTACAGTCACAGGGATCCTGCAGTTATAGCCATGCAGTTCACACCTGAAATTCTTAGAGTCACCATAATTTTTCTCATGCTGATAATGCACAATGCTGCAATTTATTCCCAAAGTGTATATATCATGAGATGTGAGAAGAAACACCCTAAGATTATGACATCAAAATAGTATTTACACATAGTATTTAAAGTTGTGCTTCCAGATAACATGAAATACTGCCATATAAAAGGTTTTGTATCATGCAGAAGCCTTCAAATATTGTATCTTCATCTGCTGAATCTTAGGCCTGTGACACTAGGTACAGGATTATTTCATATGAGTATGAAAGGATGTGACCAAATAGGTGATATGTATGAGAGGGGTTCGTGAAAAGAAGGAAATGGACGTCAGAGAAGGAATTGAAATAGGACATGCCTCACATAGCCAAAAACGGCTGGAAATTGGAGACCTTAAAATAAATGGTGGCTGGTTGAGTGATCAGCCCTGGTGAGACCACTATGTTAAGTCTTCCATGCAGAAGCCTTTTAAGTGGTCTCCCAACTGATGGCTGCAGTGGAAGAATTTGCCTTAAATAGTACTGTCTCTTGACTGACAAATAGTCCTGTAATTCAGAATGTGCACAAACCTAGCAATGCTAAAACCTTTTGTATATGATTTTGGGGTGGGAATACAAACTTTAGACACATTGGACTTTAGTACTAATGTCGTACAATTATTAGTTTTTTCAAGCAGTCTCCGACATTAGTTGTAATGTTAGAATATGAAATGACTGACAGTATGACAAAACGTCAGACTGAATATCTGTTTCCCAAAGGCGTTATAAAAGGGTCCTATCCTGTTTTATTATTTTATTGTTTAAGCTGCAACTTAATGTAAAATGTTTTCTGTTCTTTTCTAGGGGTTTTCTGAGGTCTAGGAAAATGGCAGACATTGACAAGTAAGCATGCTAAATTTTGGCTAATGCGCCGTTCTATCTTTCTATCTATTGTGTGAAATCTGCAGATGTGTTCTTTCTTACAAGGGCATATATAGTTAGTAGCAAACAATGTTCTAGGTCTTCCAGTTGTTAATATAAATTTGTAAATTTATAGGCAATACTTTTTAATCCTAGACTTACCGTAGTTCAGATACTTAGCCAAGGCCCAGCAGTGTTTATGTTGGAGGAGCAAATACCGCTTATTTTGACCATGCACATGATGCAACGCGTTCTTCCTACTCAATTTTTTGTGTGTATCAAGCCTGCATGTAAGGGCTCTCTGGGTGCTTTTCCCATATCAAAACATATTAAATGTTATTGCACATTTATGCAAAGTGTATACTGTATTTGTAGTAACCTTTGCTTGGGACTTAGGGACATACCCAGCAGGTTCGACTGAATAATAGCAATTTAATTGTACATATGGATCCTGGTCCCTTAAAAGGTTGGCAATAATTATAAACCACATACATGGACTCAGAAAGAGGTGTGTGCTGGTCATTTCTTATGTAGCTATTTGCAAGCAGGCTTGCGGTTTACCCAATAGACATTCATATCAGGTGCAAACTAGAGAACATTGCATGCCTTCAGTCCTGTCACAGTGAGGACAGGGTGTTTTCTCTTCAGTTAGGATAATAATGTTAAATCAGAAAGACAGTGTTGTCTTACCTCCTCCTGAAAATGTCAGTTACATTTGCTTCTGATGCTAAAGGCAAGGTAGTGCACAGTTGGGGAAAGATGCAAGTAGAAACATTTATGCAAGGAAGGTAGAACATCAATTAATTTTCAGTATGTCTATGTAGAACATGGGTTGCAAGTTGTGAATACAAATTTTGCTTCATCCCCTCCCTCAATAAAGTTAAAAAATCAAACAGTCAGCTTGTAGAAGTCTGATTCTAATAATCATTTATCACTCTTGGAGGGTCTTATCAAATCTTTGTTCTGTTGCCCACCAGTTAAGCAGTGCTGTGGCTCTCAGTCCAGGAGTATTAGTGTGGCTTATTATCAGGCTGTAACCATTACAGAGTATAGTTATGCTCAATCTCCTGATGCCAAAGTGTTTGACAAGTTATATCCTTCCTTCTACTTGTGATGGATCTCTGGTGTAAATAATATCTTAAAATACTTTTCACTAGATTTTTCTTTTTGCAAAAGGTCACATATTTTATCTGCTTTACACTGCACCTAACACCTTCCAATAACATACGTGCAATTGCAAACTATCCAAAGGTTCTCTGTATAGCTGGAGTAAGTGTACATCTCTCCTCTTCCTCTAGTGATAATTGCTTTTTTTTAAATCAAACGAGGGAAATCATAGGCTATATCTGTCATGCACAGTGCCTCTTATGGATCATGAATATACACCTTAATAGAACAGTGTTTGTCTCTGATTATACTGGCTTTTTGCATGTTGCATGTGCTTTTGCAGTGAGAGCCTTAAAAGCTCAAGTCCCTGCCAACTTATAGATAACATATGGGATGTACATTAGAGAAATGATTTGAAAGACACTAGCTTCTGGGCATTTTCTGAACTTTAATATGCTAGATTAAATCTGAATTGGTAACTTGCTAGATGTACTTTCATACTACATTTTTTTGGGTTAAAGAGATTCAAATTCCTGTTTTGACTTGGAATTTAATAGCAAAGAACAGGCTGAGCTGGACCAGCAAGATATGGAAGATGTTGAAGAGGTAGAAGAGGAAGAAACTGGAGAGGATGCTAACAGTAAAGGTAAGGGGAAAATGAGCCCAGGCAAAGGTTTTCTTCTGTAGGCATAATGGAAGAAGTGCTTTTCTTGGCTCAGATACCTGCTGGTTAAATATTCACCTTCAGCAGATCTTGCCATTCAGAGGAAAAACAAATTGATTGTTTAGTGCAATGCTTACCTTAAATGCTTTAGGCAAACTAGTGTGATTTTTGTTTCCCATCTCATAATCTAGCTTTTCCTGTGCATGCTTACTTGGAGGCAAGTATTGCTGCCCAAGTAATGTGTATAGGATTGCTGTCTTTATAAACATAGATATTTAGCATTAAATTTTGTGACTCTTGAGGTGCGTGTTAGACCTTATGTATCCTAATTATATGTGTTACCTCTTTTGGTTACTTAACATGGGAGGTAGATATTTAAAAATAGTCATCCTTCTGCTATAACAGTAGATCTGTTGAGGCAGGTTTCTTTTGACGCTTGACTTCTAGGCAATAAGTAATGCAAAATCTTGACATTTTATGTTATATCATTTGGTAAAATCTGAATTGCAAGCACTGGGCTAAAATTTCATAATGGGGGAGTATAATAGTGTTTTTTAAAACTTCTTTTGTTTTGTTAAGCACGCCAGCTGACTGTACAAATGATGCAGAATCCTCAAATTCTTGCAGCCCTTCAGGAAAGACTTGACGGTCTGGTTGGAACACCTACAGGATATATAGAGAGGTAGAGTGTTCAGCAGTTACATATATTATTTCCTCTTTGTTTGTTCGTACCTCTTTAATAGATAAAATTATTTGCGTTATGTTAAATGGTCTTTGTTCTGCAATATTAAGTACAGAAGTACGACCTACAGGTTAGAAATAGTGATGTTGGAAGGTAGTCTAAAATCAGGACATAACAATCTGCTTGAGAGAGTAATAGTGACTGCTACTTCAGAAAACTTAAGTAATTAAGGCTGCAGTTACACACACACACTGCTTGAGAATAAGTATAACTGAACTCAGTTGGGCATGGAAACAATTGCACTTTTAGTATTGAAGATCAGAATGTGGTTGCTGAACCACATATCTGTTTTGTGGGTGTTGTATGTTTGAGCAGTCTATACAGGTATTTCATTTTTGAGACATATACAGAGTTTGCTTCCTTTGAAATTTGCAGAGCATATGTGTGCTCTCCATATTGCACATTCTGCCCCTCTTGATAAACTTCTGATTTATCTCAGGTTACACTGACTCATGAAAAAAAACATTGTAATAAAATGATAAAATTTTCTTGGTATGCATTTTGTAAGAGTGGAGATGGAAGATTGAAACCGATTGACCATACTGCTGAAAATTCACAACCCATGTACTATTTCAGGCTTCAGGTATAAAAGTGAATGTTGTGCCAGTGTAATAGGCCCCAAGTCCACTGCTTTCCACACAATGGAGAGCCACAAGTTTTTGGTAGGTAGGTAGTACAAGTAGTAACAATCCTCACAGCTGAGTGGGCAGTGATCTCCATCACTAGCATTTTGTGGGCTACTTCAGAAAAGTATTAATGACACTACCTTCAGATCATCTGCAAGATTGGACTGATGGATGCTGGGTAGAATATACTGCTTTTAGGTTGGAAGAAGGAAACAAGTTTCAAATGATATGTCCTTTAGATAAATCCAAAATGTGAGAATTACTTTTAAAAAAGGAAAAAGCAGGTATGCATTTGAATAGAGCTTCAATAAAGAAAGTTTCTCACTTTTTAGGAAGACATCTGTACAAGTGTTGTTCCCAAGAAGCACCTGCAATACTTTTTCTCTCCCCCCCCCCTTCTTTTCCTTTTCCTTTTTACATTCAAGTGTCTATAATGATGCCCTGATAACGCTTTTTCTGAATAAAAAATGTAATGGGAAGCTGTAATTTTGACCACAGAATGAGGCACGTTTGGTTTGTTACCTCCAGGCTTTTTCTGTTCCAAAAAGCCTCTTCGGTGTCCCATCCTGAGGTGCCACATAAGCATTTTACTTCTATGCAAGCGTAGAAGTGGAATTCTGTAGGAAGGAAGCAACTGGGCAATCAGTTTGGAGCAGAAATGACAAGCAAGGAAAAGGTCAAACACCCTAGAGCTGCTGCTCCGAATAAAAAAGTCCCACACCATCTAATCGCTGGCCACAATTGATCTTACATCTGCTATGAACTTGCTTTCTTTTCTCTCGTAGCATATTTAAGTAACCTGCAAGGTCCTTGATCCAAGATCAGCAAGTCCTTACTGAGTTTCATGCTGTGCTTTCACTGAGATACTATACCTTTTTGAGAGTTTTCAAAAAGCCATCTCTTCATCACTTCAAGTACAGTAGCTCATCCCTAAAGCTTATATAGCATGTCAACTAAAGCATTTGAAGCAAAATAAATTAACAGGAGTACTGTGTTTGAGCTTTGTCTAATACTTGCACGTTTGCTTGATCTTAAAATGTTTTGTAGATGTCCATTGCATTTCATACTTGATATCACCTCTGAATATGAATTAGAAGGGCAGGTTTGGACTACTTATCTATAGAATATGCAATGTATTCCTTGAATTGATTCAAGAGAAGCTACTCTCTGTTACACAAACTGACAGGTGGAGAATTGGGAGCCCTTATTTATTACTGTAACTTTTACTCCTTTGTCAATTTTTAACTTGATCTAGTATACTGAAATATAGTCTACCCAATCAAGCTAAAGAAATATTGCTCAGCTATGTCATTTCCTGTTTGTAAGTAGTCAGCCCCTGTCCCCTGGCCAGCTGATATAACTGGCTGGTGCCCCATAATCCCTGACCATTTACCATACTGGCTAGGACTGGTGATAGCTGTAGTCCAAGCGTCTGAAGGCACAGTGTTAACTACCCTTAGGCTGGCCCAACTGCTACTCAGTTATTGAGGCGCCCACCTGTCAATCACTTGTCATTAAGCCATCAGGTGACAGCATAAAATGGGCTCGCTATCAGCGTTGGTTAGCTTATTGGCACTGTGAACCCCATTTATTCCATTTACAGGCAGTGTTTGGATTCAAACCATGTCTGGAGACAGGCCATTTTCTCCTACTGCAAACCTGTCTGTAAAGAGTCTGCAGAGGACAAATGCCACTTACCTTTGATTTGTAACAGTTTACTCATGCAAACAGGGGCTCTTGGTGGGTGTGCAAAAATGCAAAGGAACAAGAAGTTCTCTACGTCATTATTTGTTGGTCTCTGTTTTTTCAACCCAACATAAAGAAATTTAACTGAAGCCAAACAAAAACAGGTATCTCATTTAAAAAATTGTTAAAAGCTTCTGCTTTTAATATTCTTTACAAACATTTAAATGTTTTTCTCCTGACCATAAACTAAAGGTAACAAACATTGTGACCTCCAGGTGTTGTTTGGCTGCAAATCATGTCTGATGAAAGTTAAAGTCCAGCAAAATCTGGATGCTCCCCCTCCCTAAACCCATCCTGTGACCAGCTGTGAGTTGCTGCTTTGGAATCCCTGTTGTAAAAAAGGCTCTTCAGTAGTTTAATTACTCCACAGTGCCTCAGAAGCAAAAAATGATTGGTATTGGATTTCTGGAAAAAGAGTATCGCATACACATTTAGATAAAAAATACCCATCAATACAGTCCTATTTTTGTATGATTTAATATGGAGCGGTTATTAAGAACCTGATTTCTTGTTATCTAAAGAGGAATTGTTGTATTTCCCCCCTTTTTGTGTGTGTTTACTAATTCCCCCTGGTTTTGTGACCAGTATAGGCCACATTAGCCCAAACAGAGTAGGCAGCAAAGTTACCCAATTTTGAATAAAGACACAGTAGAGTGTCCCATTGATTGCAGCAGGATATATCACCATGTGGTATTTTTTGGAGTGTTGCTGTACTTAAGAAGCATTCACTTAGGGTTCTCCCCCCCCACAAGGTTTCTGGAAGAATACTGCTTACCCCTTTTTTAAATAGCCTTCACAGTAAACCTGGGTCTCACTTCTACAGCTTGTAAAATTGCTTTAGTAATGTGTTGCGATCTTTTTTTCTTTTCTGGTTTTGGTCGTCCTTCAAACATTTTCACATTACCAAAAATAGGATATGAATAACTGAAAGCAGGATAATATGCAAACACTAAGTTATATATGGTGATCAAATTTAGAAATAATTACTAGAATTTCAATTTAATAGACTTCGATCCAAATAATTGCCTATCTAAAATTCTCCACCCATTGACCACCTTGTCTCAGTAAGAACTGGAGCCCTCTCCTGAATGTCCAGTGTTGGGCATCCAGGAAGGTGGGTAGTGGCCTGACACTGAAAGAAGGCACATGTCCACTCACGTTCATTACTGAAATGAAGTTATCCGAATGGGTTTCTGTAAGAAGCTTTAGTTTGGCCTCAATATTGAAATATGCAACTTTCATACTATTTTTCAACTTGGTGTGAACAGATACAACAATATGAAATTAACCTTGAAATTTACTGACTTGTAGCTTTATTAGGTTTTGCTTACAAATTCTACCTGAAAGGTGTTGCCATGCTATTTATTACAAAGCATACCTAATACTGACATAGCTTGTAATGTAAAGCAGTTGTGTGCTGGTGTATCAATCCTGGGGATCATGTAACACATTGTTTTTATCTAACTCTGACTACAGTAAACTCTGTATAAATAAATACTAGATAGAGCTTTGAATTTGGAGCTTTTGCTTACTAACTGTCCTTAAGTCCACCCAAGACTAATTTAAACTATGAAAAGGAGGGGGTGGGGTGGAGAAAAAAGTAGGTGTATAATGTTAATATTTTGTGTGAAATATCAAAGCAGGAACTTCTATCACTATGGTTGCATATGTGTGTGTGTGTGTGTGTGTGTGTGTGCATGTATGTATAGATGTTCTTTTTAAACAAGTCTCATCTATTCAAGAAATGGCAGGTTTTGTCCTAAGCATTGGTGCTGCAGGGTTTAAACAATTGGCTATTGGACACGCTTGGTGAGACAGCAGTATTGGGGAAGTTGAGGAACTTACCATGCTGTACTTCTCCCCTGTCTTCTGCTTGTATATGACGAGGTGCCAGAGGCATGCTTAAGTCTTGACTGGTGAACTTTGGAAAGTTGACATGTGCAAAGCACACCTGAAATTGCTTAATCGGTGTAAGGCTAGGGGGCATGATAAGTCGGGTAAAGGTGGCCCAGGCTGGACTCCATCCAGGATACGTCAGTATCTGGGATTGACCCTGTTAAATTGTTATCCTTGTCACGAATTAAAATTACCAGCTCAGAATACTTTAATAGATCTTTGTTGTCTGTGCCTAGTTGTTGCCAGAATTCACTTTTACTTCAGTATGTGCTGAATTATTAAAGAAAACAATGGGTTCTTAGAATCCAGAGAATTCCAAAATTCTCTCAATGTTCAGCACTCAGTCGAATCCTTTATCCTAAAATCAGCTGACCTGAGCAGCATTTTTAATGTGTTTACTCAACTTTTCAGTTGTTAGTGTCATGTCACTTTAACTTTTGAACTGCATGGAGTGCACTTAATATACTGCTTGCAAAGAAGTCACAGATAGTTGTTTAATCTGTCTTTTCAGGTGCTAAATTAAGTTATTTAAAAAGTTAGTTTCTAAAACATATATACACCTTGAATTCTGAAATTTCAGTTGATAATTGATATTAAGAATTGTGTTCAAATTGAACAATATTTTCCACAAAGAAATATGGTCTGAAACACTTAAGGGATTTCCTGGGATGGGCGATTATGGGGTTTATCTTGTTCTATATGTAAGTGATTCAGAATTGATATTGTATATGTTAATATCCATAAAACCTTCAAAAATAAAAATCACTCTTGTGTTAATATCACAGTTTTGCTCTGCTGTTGCTCTTGGAAATAAAAGTTAACAGCATAATTCAACCTGTTTAAAGGAAACTTTATTAGGAGAATGAATCAACATGATTGTCATTGATGTAACAATGTAGTATTATATTCCTCCCTCAGCTTGCCTAAAGTAGTTAAGAGACGTGTAAATGCACTCAAGAACCTTCAAGTTAAATGTGCACAGATAGAAGCAAAGTTCTATGAAGAAGTTCATGAATTGGAAAGGAAATATGCTGCTCTTTATCAGCCCTTGTTTGACAAGGTAATCTTTATACTTTTACCTCTAGGGATGAGAGTTTAATTGTGCAGAGTCAAATGGGACCAAATTCCCACTGGTTCAGTAATTCTGTAACCTTTTATTTGCAAAAAAATTAATAATAATACTTATTTGTTGCTTTTGTTGGTATTGGGTCAAACTAAATTCTGGTAACCTGAATAAACAAACAATTTACTCTTCCAGAGGAGTGAAATCATCAACGCAGTTTATGAACCTACTGAAGAAGAATGTGAATGGAAAACAGATGTTGAAGAAGAAATTTCAGTGAGTACTTAAATATGATTGTGGGTGGAATTAATTGTGTATTCGTGCTTTACAAGTTTGAAGTACTGTAGACTTATTCTAGTAGGAAATGCAGACAAATCATTCAATTTATAACTCTAAATTGTTTGCCCCCTTGATGGCTAGTAAACATTTTGATCGGGTTAATGTTGTTTTGTATTGGATTGATATAGCAGCCCATCAATAAACATTTCCTGTGTGTCTTATAACAATTAAACACAGTGACCCCGTTCTCATGTGGCTCTAAGATAAGACATGGCTTAGTTCAAACATGTGGATTTCCAAATAGCAGATTGCAGCTGTTGCACTCTTCCCTGGTCCTCCTGCTGCCAAGAGGTCTGAAACACTTAGTGTGCTATGTGAACCAGGATTCATGGTTTGCCTCCTCCAGAGAAACCATGTGCTTATATGACCAAATTTTGTTTGGGGGTTTATAACTCATGGTTTGTCTGGGATGAGACAAACAAAGAGTCTCTGTTCAGACAGCACATCGTACCATGGTTTACCTCACACCAGTACAGTAGCAGAAGGACCAGGGGAGAGCGCATTCACACTAAGTCATGATTAGGCTTACTGTTATATGCATACTGAACCAATATATATATTACATATATATATGTAAATATGTACATATTTACATATATATATGTAAATATGTAAATATGTTAAATTACATATATATATGTAATTTAAACAAGACAGCCAAAAATATTCCTTTACAGATGCAGCATAAAAACAGCATAAAACATTTTACAACTCATATTTAAAAGAGTTAAAATGTTCTGATATCCTATGTGTGCCTTGAGAGGTTCTGTGTAGCTTTAAGTAGTAAGGTGCCTGTCTTACATAAATATTGGAGTATACAGCCACTAATCTTAAATACTATTAGATTGACTGAAGGTTTTCCTGTTTGTTGTGGTTACTAGTATAACACTAGATTTCTTGGTTAGTGTGCAGTACTCAAATTTTAGAAAGAGTAACTTCTTAATTTTAACAAGGAGGAAATGAAAGAGAAAGCCAAGCTTGAAGAAGAGAAAAAAGATGAAGAAAAAGATGACCCTAAAGGAATTCCTGAATTTTGGCTGACTGTGTTCAAGAATGTTGACTTACTCAGTGATATGGTTCAGGTAAAAGAATGACTTTTAATTTCTTGCAATTTTGCTGGTAAGCTAAGGGTTGCATCTAGTGTTGTCTTGCTTAGAGTAGACCCACTGAAAATTATGGGCGTGACTTTCCCAGGTTCACTGATTTAAGTGGGTCCACTTAGAGTAGAATTTAGTTCCAGACTCTAAGGAGCCTGTTTTTTTCTGGAATTCAGCTTTAGTTTCTAGTAATCCAGTAATCCATTTTTTCTGAGAAACATTCAGAAAGAATAGATCATTTGTCTTTATGAACTCAAAATTCTACACCATAAGAACATGACATAGTTGTCTTAGATCAATCTACAGTGGAATCTCGTCCAATATTTTGTTCCTAAGTGTTTCAGCAGTGCCTTTTGGGAAACCCACAAGTTAGGGGGTGAAAGGTGCAACCATTTAAAGTTGGTCCCCAGTATCTCATATTTGGTGGCATACTGCCTCAGAACATGGATGACCCAGTTAATTTCATGGACATCAAATGCTAATCTAAAAGCTTTTTAAACCAGTAGTCCTGGTTACATGCTGTGGCAGTGAATTCCTCTTAAGTTTCTGAACTTTCTACCACCTATGTTGAATGTTATTCAGCTGTCATTGCTCTCACATTAGTCTACATCAGAAGCTGTCATAAGGGCTAAAAGTAACATGTCATACAACAAAAACTCTGATTCTTGAAAAGCTGGATACCTCACTCAATATCACATTCCACATTTGCATCAAATTGCAAAGTACATACAGCCCTGGGCATGTGGTATGCTTTTTCATTTCTCAGAAGCTTGTGTTTTATGAGAGTACTTGTTCAATGGTTGCCACTACCTGGAGAACTAGCTTTGATTGAAATATGGATTTATGAATCAAATGCTCACCCCAGATTATTTGTATTTGCTTCTTTTTGCTATGTTACGCTGCTTTTTCTTCTTGTAGCTACATGATAATTGTCATGTTTTTTGTAGGAACATGATGAACCAATTCTGAAACACTTGAAAGATATTAAAGTGAAGTTTTCAGAGGCTGGGCAGCCTATGGTAAGTTCTTGATGAGAGTACATTGAATATTGAGATACATAAACTATGCTTCTGTTCAGTACCGTACAGTAATCAACTGTAACACTTGAAAATTTTGCAATCTATTCTACGCTTGTAGGAGTCTTAAACTTGATGGTCCACATGACTTGTTAGCTGAAAATTAGGGTTGAGTTAAATACGTAGGATTTTGATACTTAATCATGCAAAGACTTATCTCTGATTTGCGGCTGAATGTGTGGACTGGCTCCATTTGAAAAGGATATATTATGAATATGGATATGTGAAGATTCTGTAAGAACTTCATAAAGATCTGTGTTTCCAGTTGGGCATTGCTAAATGAGAGCTTTACTGAAAATGGGATCCCACCAGTGTAAGTTCCTTGAAAAAATGGGGAACACAAATGAATGCCATGCAGAAAATAAAATGTACATTTACGTGTTTGTTTTGCAAAATTGAAGTATAACAGTTTGGTTATACTTTTGAAGTATAACAAAACATTGTGTAGACCTGCTTTCCCAACTTGATACCCTCCTGATGTTTTAGACTCCAACTCCTAACCCAGCCAACTCCCTGCTGTCCGAGACTGATGGAAGTTACAGTCATAGAATCATAGAGTTGGAAGGAACCCTGAAAATTCTCTAGTCCAGCCCCCTGTAGTTCAGGAATATGCAGCCATCCCTTACGGGGACTGAACCTGCAACCTTGGCATTATCAGCACCACACTCTGACCAACTGAGCTATTCAGCTGATGTGTCCAAAACATCTGGAGGACATTGAAGGTGTAGAAGGCTGCACTATCCAATGTATCCATTTGAGCAAGAAATAGAACTTAAGCAGCACTGTTTGCTCCTTTATGGTACTAAAGTAATTCCATTGTTTTGACATATTGGATAGCTGACCTGCGGTGCTTAATGATGCATTACTCACTTCTTTCTAACACAGTCTTTCTATATTTTTTAAAAAGACTTTCACATTAGAGTTCCACTTTGAACCCAATGAATATTTCACAAATGACGTGGTGACAAAAACATACAGAATGAGGTCAGAACCTGATGATTCTGATCCTTTCTCCTTCGATGGACCAGAAATTATGGGTTGCACAGGGTAAGTGTGATGTTCTCTTAAAATAAGTGGTTTACAGTCTTCCATAACATGAGACTGGCCCAGTTTGCATGCAGTTCTAAGCCAAACTCTTTGCAGGCTCCTCAAAAGGAGATAGCAGCCCAGTCATTTAGCGACTATGCTGAGCCAAGCTGTGGTTTTGCTTAGCATCCTGTTCAAATTCACATTCATAGTTTAGCTTTCTCCAGGCAAACCAAGAGCTATAACCAAAGTTTTCCTGCTTGGTTTACCGGCACGTCTGCAAATGAGGACAAAATCTGTAATCTATTGTAAGAATATATACAAGTAAACTATGATAATCCAGTAAATTAAAAAAGTGAGGCAAAGAAAAACAAAGAGTAACATAAATTCCACTAATAGCAGCTGCTATTAAGTTCTCAAGTAAAAGAAGAGTTTTTTTAGCTGTCAGCCTAAAGGCTAGCAAGTAGGTGCCTGACAAATAAACAGAGTTTTAATAGGCAATGTTCTATCACATGAAAAGAACTTTCACTTGTTGTTACCCACCTTGCCTCTGAAGGTGGGGGCACCAAAATCAGGGCCTCTGTTGAAGTCAGTATGGGTATGAATGTGTGCCTGCTTACTTCACAATGTAAATTTGTTTTAGTACAATAGATCATATTTTAATGGACGCAAAATGTTTTAACTTGTGAGTGATATACCCCTTACTCTAAAGAGAGATAGGTAAGTTAGATATAAATTATATGTGCATTCTCTACACCCAGCAATCACAGTTCAGAAAATGACAAACATTTAAACCTGGAACAAACCATTTCACTAAAGTGTAATTAAATTCACAGATATTCCCTGACTCTTACTTATGACCAAAGTCCAGCCCAAATTGAATATTCACCATTACATTTTAATTAGCAATTTTAACCTCTAGGAACATTAATGCCTTGCCTGTATGCTGAATTCCTTGTGTAACATGCATGCTGGAATGGTTGCTGGGGTTTAGCTTGAGATTGCTCACTTTTTGATTTAGGGCCTTGTGCATTGCTTTGAAGTCAGGTTCTTCTGATCCTGGTATTTGAACCAGAGTTATGAACCCAGTTTCTGGTAGTTGAATGGTGCTTGTTATCCTGCCTGTGCATGATCATCACGAGTGCCTAGATACTAATCCACCCAGCTTTGTCTTGCCAGCCTAAAAACAAAACTAACTTGTATTGCAACATGTTCAAAGGAAGTTACTTAAAAACATCTGGATGTTCAAAGATGGTTACTTTAAAACATCCAGACCTTCTCTGCATAGGCAGAGGAATTTCCCCCCCACCCCCAGCATGTTCAGCATTACTTGAAGTAATTAGTGGCAGAGTTTCAAAGTGATGGTAACACCTTTGATACTACAGTGCTGCCTACAATACACTTGAGAGGCTTTATGGAGAAGATTCAAATGGGGGGTTTAAGGGCAAGGACAGCCTATTGGAGGACTGAATGTCCTGGAACAAGAGAGACCCTGCAGCCTTTCAGCTTAGATGTATTGCAGGTGGGATATGTGTTGAAATACTGTATGAAGAGAGAACTCATTTTCAAACCACGTATTTTGCGGTTTTATGACCCCTCCCCCTGTGACCTGCAGGTATAGGGCAGTATATAAATTCAATAAATATTAATACTGTTAAGAGGGAAAGAAAAATGTAATTGATTCATTTAATTCAGGCGTTACTTTTTTCCTCATACTAGACAGCTCTGGGAAAAATAGCATGAGAACAGGCCTGACACTGGCTTGTTATTCATAGGATTGAATTGGACTCCAACCCCACAAGTACTTAACTGCTAGTGTTCTAAACCAGCTGAAATACTTATATAAGGATATCCTTGATTTATTAATTTAATTTTCTCATAGGTGCCAAATAGATTGGAAAAAGGGAAAAAATGTTACTTTGAAAACTATCAAAAAGAAACAGAAGCACAAGGGGCGTGGAACAGTTAGAACAGTGACGAAAACAGTTTCCAACGATTCTTTCTTCAATTTTTTCAGTCCTCCTGAAGGTAAATGGTTTCTGATGTTTTTTTTATTACAGTAAAATCTGAATATTGTGGATTTTTAAATATAAGTATAATCCTATATCTTACTACTTTTCCTTTGCAGTTCCTGAAAGTGGAGACTTGGTAAGTCCCTCTAGTTTAATTTCCTAATAAATGTAACTTGGAGAATATTTAAGATAAAAGCAGTAGCAAGAGATAAATTTTAGGCTTCTTTAAGATAATTTGAAGTGATTTAAGCAGTATTTCAAGTTTTCAAACCCAAATTAAATGTGTTATTTTTGGTGACTGAAATTGAGAATTCAGCACTCAGTCGGGGCACAAATAAAGATTTTTTTTTTTTTTGGAGATAATGAATTAATTTTGCAATCTGTTATAAATAATTGGGGAGAATATGGCTTTAGACAAATTTTGTGTCATAGAATGGTATCATTCCCCCCCCCTAAATGCAAAGTCATAAAGCTTTGAATTCCTATTACCTGTGCAGGATGATGATGCTGAAGCAATTCTGGCAGCTGATTTTGAAATCGGTCACTTTCTACGGGAGCGCATAGTTCCACGATCAGTATTGTATTTCACAGGAGAAGCCATTGAGGATGATGATGATGATGTAAGTCGTGCTTGTTTTCAGCTGTGCCAAAATTACCTTGGAACAGTAGCTGTACCTCAGGGCTTAAACGGAGCTATAACTTACCACACAGACTTCATTAATTATAATAGAATTAGACATAGATGAAAGTGCATGTTACGTTATGGTGCTAGATTGTACGGTTACACATAGGGCTGAATTTCAGGCTGGGTGCTTTATGTTCTTCATGCAAGAGCTTGTTTTTAGAACACATAAAGTATGAATTGGGATACAATCAGAATGAGTTTCCCCCCTAAGCAGGCGCAATAATTAGATGTCAAAGCGATTTGAGTTTAGAGTGCAGCTTTCCTTTTCATGCTGAGGTTTAAGTGTATGTAGAATTGTGGCATTAATTGGGTTTTTGCTAAAAGTTCCCATGCTTTGCAAAGTGCTCCTGTGCAATGTAAATTAACATTGTTATGTCTGGAAATAAATGCAACTCAAAAGCTCTAATATGCAGAGTAATGTCCTTAAAGTACTACTGTCCTCTTATCTTAATTTTTGTCTCCCTCCTTCTCCCCCCAGTATGACGAAGAGGGTGAGGAGGCCGATGATGAGGTGAGTTTCATGGTGGCTTAACTGGTTTCAGTAGTTAAAACGTAGCACAAAAGTGCTTACGAATCCTGGAATGTCAGACTCTCAGCTTTGCTCTTTATGACACGCAAGTGCGCATTCAATGTATGTGCTGTATATTTCAGGAAGGGGAAGAAGAAGCGGATGAGGAAAATGATCCAGATTATGACCCCAAGGTCAGTAATTGATGCATCTGACCTTTGTAAATCATTTCCCTCCAATAAAGTTATCAAAGTCCTGTAGCACAGCTGTGGTCTTCACACTGATATGTTGGTGTGTTTTTTCTTCAACAGAAGGATCAAAACCCAGCAGAATGCAAGCAGCAGTGAAACAGTGTGTATGTGGCCTTGAGGATTATCTGCACTGTAATAGCCTAAACACAACTATTAGTTACTTACAGCCTTATGTTTTGTATCTTGGTAGAATTAAGTAAACAATTTGTTAAAACAAACTGACAGAACCAGTTTAAAATGTAGGTTCCTTGTACCTAGCATTTTAATAGTACTTTTCTGCCAAAATGTAGAATGCAGTAAATCCCTAAAGCATGAATAGTTAATTCATTGCTATATATAGTTTGGTTCTTGTGAAGTCTGTTGTCATGTAGCTATTAGACTGCAGCTGTGAAGATACCAGAACTGTTGACGGAGACCAATCTTTGCCTCCTTTCCTGAAGAACCAACCAAATCTGTCAATTTCCATCAAGACCACATTGGACGTTCATAACTGTCTGCTTGTTTATGCTCTAGGTTTTTGTATTTTGTGATGGTGACCTACAGAAAAAAAAACTAGAGACATCATATTAAGGTTGTTTACCACTGGGGTGTGAATAAACCTAGTATTTTCAGAAATTCGTTGTGTGCCTGTGTACATTTAAAAAAAAATAAAAAATCACTGTAGGATGTTTTTGCTGAACAGGACCAACCCCTGATGGTTATGTGCACAAGCACCATTGAAATGCCTTCAGGGTTGTACTCCTGCACAAGTTTGTTTCAGTAGGCTTGCATAAACTACAGTGGTGCCCCGCAAGACGAATGCCTCGCAAGACGGAAAACCCGCTAGACGAAAGGGTTTTCCATTTTGGAGGTGCTTCGCAAAACAAATTTGCTATGGGCTTGCTTCGCAAGACGAAAATGTCTTGCGAAGCAACTTAACAGCTGTTAGCTAAGCCGCTTGACAGCTGATGGCTAAGCCGCCTAACAGCTGATCTAAGCTGCTTATCAGCTGATCTAAGCCACTAATAGCTTTTTAGCAGCTAATCCGCTAATCCCTTAAGACTTTAATAGCGCTAATCCGCTAATGGGCTTGCTTCGCAAGACGAAAAAAACCGCAAGACGAAGAGACTCGCGGAACGGATTCTTTTCGTCTTGCGAGGCACCACTGTATCTCAAAGGACATTTGCACTACAACTGAGCACTTTCCTGCCTAGAAACTTTGAAGATCCAGTTATAATATAACTTTTTAACTGCCTTGTCCCCTTAAAAGTAGGACAGGAGAACCTCTGACCATCCATATGTTTTTGGACTCCTATCCCAACCAGCATGATCAGTGGTCAAGAATGGTGGGAATCGTAGCTGAACACCTGGAAGGCTATAGGTTCCCCATTCCCGATTTGTTCAAATAAGGTTATAGGATTAGGTACTTCTCTGACATGTTTAACAGAGGTAGGCATCTTCAATTACTCCTTTAACATGGTCTTTACTTGTAGCTGAATTGAGATTCATCCTATCTAAATCTCCAGTGTGCTCCAGACAACAAAAAAGAATAAATTTTGTACGTCCAGTTTTGAATTAAGCTGGTGATTGTCTGACAAACTTCTCGGCTGTAAACTACTAACCAATCTTTATCAGAACATCCATCTGGATATGCGTTGGGGAGAAGTAAACCATCACACCTAAAGAAATAAACATTCAGTCAGCTTGAAACTTTCCCAACTTTACAATTTGTTCAGGATTACTTCTTTTTTTAGAAGTAGTGTGTCAAAACTATTCAGACTCAGGATAATTGGGCAAACTCAGAGATGCAGAGTTTTGGTGAATGCTCCGATGCCCCTACTTTCTATTGTAATTCTAGTGCCACCTGAAAAGAGGCTTCTGAAATATGGAAAAACCCTTTTGCCTTGCACCTGATACAGCATGAGAAACCACAGTCAGGAGAAACTGAATAGGAGTCCTAAGTCCTAACAGAATTCTTTCTGCAAAACAAGTATATATTTAGCCAGGGCCAGCCCACCTATGAGGCAAGATGAAGCAACTGCTTCAGGCAGCAGAGTGCACAAGGGCAGCAGATCCTGATATTAAACTTTCTCTCCCCCCCCCCCTTCCTGATGTAGATCTTTACTCACCCCTTCTTCCCTGGCAGGGAGGCAGCCACCATTTTGCAGTTTGCCTCAGGTGCCAAAATGTCTTGGGCCAGCCCTGTCTTTAGTACATGGCGGGTTTTTTCACACCAATACCACAATTGCCGGAACAGCAAGTTATATTTCACCACTTAAGGCACAAATGTATTTTCATACTACATACATATATTACCCCCACGCTGCTGAATATATATCTTTTCCTGCTTATTGAGAGGCCTACTCTTAATACAAGAATTCCAGAAATAGACCTTGGACTCCCAAGAAGAAGTGCAGCATAAAGAACAGTGGGTGCAGGAGCCATTGCTTATTCAAAGGCAGTAGCTTCACTGTTTAGATGAGTTTTAGATTCTTATTAGAGAGCATATTGATCCTGTGTCAAAGCAGATTCAGTGGAAGAAACGAGTCTCAGAACCTGCAGCTTCCTTAGAAATGCTACCTCTTTTAGAGGAGGGTGGGAGGTGCCTTCTGTTAGTACTCCCTCAAGTACCAGCTGTGAATCCAAAAGCTAAATAACTTTCAGCTGGTTACAGGGTGGCTGCTGGGGTGGTCTGATGCAGTGCAACAGATTGTAGGCACAAGTTCAACTGCAGTCACTGAAAAGGCTCTTAACTGAACAAATTCAGTTTTAACTCCATGTAGCAGCATTCATCAAGGCTCCATTCCCTGTACATCTGGCCGGAGGTAAATATGTTCCAGTAACATGTTCTGTTTGTGTATTTCTGGTAGCTATGCTTTTCCACAAGGAACAAATTTGGCAAGTTTGTAGGAAAGGATAAAGACAGGCAGCCAACGCCTTTAAAATTACAGTTCGTTTTAAGTTCAGCGTTTCCCAACACTAGTTTGGCAACTTCCATGCACGTTGAGTTGCTTTTAAAGGAATTTATTTTGCACAGAGTAATATGAGCAATTACATTTTGCAACATTCCTAACAGATGAAATATTTCAAGTGTGACATTTAAGAATGTTTTGTACATACCGCTCTTATTTGACCACTGATAATGAGCCCACCTTTGGGTTACCTGACAAGTAAATGGAAAGTGCAGTAAGTATCACACTTTGCATACTACTGAAGCAGGGGCTTTTACAGGATCCTAGAGATGGTTAGGGATGCGGGTGGCGCTGTGGTCTAGACTGTGGGGCCTAGGGCTTGCCAATCAGAAGGTCGGCGGTTCGAATCCCCGCGACAGGGTGAGCTCCTGTTGTTCAGTCCCTGCTTCTGCCAACTTAGCAGTTCGAAAGCACGTCAAAGTGCAAGTAGATAAATAGGTACCACTCCAGTGGGAAGGTAAACGGCATTTCCGTGCACTGCTCTGGTTCGCCAGAAGCGGCTTAGTCATGCTGGCCACATGACCTGGAAGCTGTACGCCGGCTCCCTCAGCCAATAAAGCAAGATGAGCGCCGCAACCCCAGAGTTGGTCACGACTGTACCTAATGGTCAGGGGTCCCTTTACCTTTAGAGATTGTTAGAGTTTGTTGGTGCTATGTTTAGTTTTCAGACAAGTGGCTGTATTTGCTGCAGGAAAAACAGCTAAATTATGTTCCTCTTTGAAAAGTAAATTATTTTAGCATAAGCCTTCATTGGCCAAAGCAACCTGATTTGATGTCTGGGTTATATATATGTACATTGAGTACAGAAGACTTTTGGGGAGGTGGAGGGGAAACACTTTTACTACAGCAGACTCAACAGGTCAATTGAGAGCTATAGGTGTACCACATTTTTATATTGAGCATAAACACAAAATTTAGTTTGACACTAGAGGGCGTCTGTGTGCTACAGTATCCAAGGACAAATTACTTAGGCTTGCTGCTTGTTTTGGTAATGTTGGTAATGCATCTGATACGAAGATGCAGACAAAGCTGATTGAACTATGGTTTTTGAAAGTGCTAATTAGCAGAACTTAAAGGTAAAGGGACCCCTGACTGTTAGGTCCAGTCATACAAATTCAAATAATGAGGTATCCGTGTGTCTAAACATCATTTACTTCTATTATCATGGAACCTGAACATAATCTTTGGAATATATGCTATGCTCATGGATGCGTTGAATTTTAAAATGGTATTGAATAAGTATCCCTACCAAATGTATTCTGCTTGTATGAATGTTAAGACATTTTATATAGGACTGCCATGGTAGCTAGAGCGGTGCTGTTTCCTAATACAGGAAGAATTCATTATATTAGACCTGCATATCATAAAGCCTTCCCCCACAGAGGAAATCTAAATAAACGTTGATAGCTTGGAGTGGCAGAATGCTAATACACGCATTCAGAAGTGTATGAGGGAGTTGACACCCATTTTTGCAGCCAGATGTTGCTGCTGAACTCTGCTACAAGTAATAGAAACAAGGCTATGTAAGATAAGCAGAACAGCAAAAATGGAGGCTGACATAAGATGCCAGAGGAAAAGGGGATTTAACCACGCTTTAAGATCCGTGGACTAAAACGAGAAATGGGGGGAGTGGAAAGAAGGGGTAAGCTATGAGATGGGCAGAGAGGGAGAGGGTAAATTTGAGCGGGCTTTACAATTTTAACTAAAAAGCTTTGCTGCTTACAAACGATGTAGGCTCTCAAGTCATTAAAAAAGGGTCTGCAAAGGGATTTGAGGCATTTGGAAACTCTGGTGTATTTTTAAGAAGGCATTATGAACTAGCTTCCCTTCCTTCACTAGCAAGGATTGTGCTGTAGCTTCCTTCAACATATATTTTAGAGCTATTTTAGCGAAGGTATTTATAGAGAGGCTTCAGAAAGCATGAGTTGCACTCAGGGTGTTTTGATCCAAGTCTCAGCTGCTGTGTTCACATGATTACGTAGATTTGTACACTTCCTTGACCGTTGACAGATATAACTTGGGTGCAAGCAACAATTCTGTTTATTTTTCTTCTCTATTTTTTCAGTCACAAAGTGCTGGCTTGTATCCGCTTCTTTCTTTGATTTTCCTGTTGTCAGTCTTATCACTTGGTACAAAGTAGATGAATGCAGCCTTCCTCTGAAATAGATTCAGAGGATTCTTGACTACTTCCACTGTCTTTGAGTCCCTGAAAAAGATACCTCTCCTGCTAAAACAGGGGTCAGCAACCTTTTTCAGCTGTGGGCCGGTCCACCGCCCCTCAGACCATGTGGTAGGCCAGACTATATTTGGGGGGGACGACCCAAAACGAATTCCTATGGCCCACAAATAACTCAGAGATGCATTTTAAATAAAAGGAGACATTCTACTCATGTAAAAACACATTCCTGAGAAGGCGATTGGGCTGCATCCGGCCCACGGGCCTTAGGTGGCCTACCATGAGCTAAAACAACTCAAACTCTTACAATTTGGAGCAGTGCCTATAATCCCTGGCCATTAGCCACGGTGGCTGTGAGCTGATGGGAGTTGGACTCCTCTAGCATCTAGAGGGCTGTAGGTTCCCCATACCCAGTTTAGATCACAATAAGTTGGTGTGTATCTTGGGTCCCCACTCGTGCCCTCAGCGTCAAACCCCCTGCCTACTAAGCCCTCCCTGCCCTTCTCATTTTTTTACTTCAAAGTGAGGAGTTTGGGTGCTTTGTTTTGTTAGGAGGTTGCCTGCCTCACTGTATGTATTGTTTGGGGAAGGTGTATGTTACCTGTTTTATTGGGGACAAGTGCCTGAGCATCACTCATTTGTCTGTGCAAAGAGCATTTCATTGATTTTCAAATGTCTCCTAAAAGATTGGGGGTCTGCAGTGTGGGCTCTCACTTGCTAGCCAACAATGTATGCTGTCCAGTTGCCTTACAAGAAATGATAGTGTTATTTGGTGATCCTATGAGAAGGTGCATTGGATAGTGACTATGACACTCCTCTATATGTTCAGTCTTGAGACTGCGTATTTGTGCGTTCGGGCCCCTAGGAGTTTTAGCCTCCACATCAGCACAAGTATCATATAAATGCCTCGGGGCGTTTTTTCACACCGTGCGTGCCGCCCTCGATCCAATATAACGATCGC
Source organism: Podarcis tiliguerta (assembly GCF_965153285.1). NCBI lineage: Eukaryota > Metazoa > Chordata > Lepidosauria > Squamata > Lacertidae > Podarcis > Podarcis tiliguerta. Next base: position 32,928,874 of record NC_139543.1, on the reverse strand, counting down.
ACTGCGGAGGAGTTCCGCCGTTGCAGAAACAAACAAAACTGTTATGGATGATTCGTGAGGCACTTTTTTTTTTTTAAAGGAAGCCCCGCGTCGTGACACAAGCAGCTCCTCAGCAGAACTGTTGCCTTCCGTCGGGAGGAGAAGTTGGGCGGGCTGGGAGGCGTCGGGAGGGCGGCCCTCCGTGTCCCCCCCCCCCCGGTGAATCAGCTCCTGTGGGTGGCGCATTCTCCAGGGGGCGCCAGGACTGCAGCCTGCCTGCCTGCCGATGCCATTTAAAAAGTGCTCCAGCCCGGAGCGCGCCGGGTTCCTCGCCTCCTCGAGTTTGAGGAGCGGAAATGGCCAGCGCGGGAGAAGCGCTTTGTTCTTTGGCGGCGGCGCGGCGGTTCGCGTGAGGCGCTACAGGCCTCTCTGGCGGGAGGGCAGGAGACGGAGAAGCGAGCGAGGCGGGGAGGCGCGCCGGCCCTGAGGCGAAGGGTGTGCGAGCGAGAGCGCGGCGGGGCTTCCCTCCTCCGGCCAGCCTCTTCTTCCGCGAGCGCCCTCGGCCCCCTTGACGCGCCCGGCTGGGGTGGAGGAAGCGCGTTCAAAAGCAGCGCGAGCCCAGCAGCTTCCCTCAGTGGCTGCGGGGGACGCCCGGGCGTCGTCGGAGGCGGAGAAAAGGCTCCCGGGACCCCGAAGGCTCCTCTCCTTGCCCGGGTCTTGCGGGAACTTTGTTCCGGCGGCGCCGCCGGGAGGATGCTGGAGGGCGGCTGCAAAGCCGTGAAGGAGGGCGTGCTGGAGAAGCGCAGCGACGGCTTGCTGCAGCTGTGGAAGAAGAAGCGCTGCATCCTCACCGAGGAAGGGCTCCTCCTCATCCCGCCCAAGCAGCCAGAGCTGGCGGCGGCGGCGGCGGCGGCTCCTGCTCCGCCGCCTGCTGCTCCTCTCCCCGGCCTGGAGACGACGACGACGACGACGAGCGCGGCGCCCTCCGTGGTGGCCAAGATCAAGGAGCTGCCCTTCTCCACCATGAAGACGGTGGACTGCGTGGAGCGCAAAGGCAAGTACGTGTACTTCACGGTGGTGATGGCCGAGGGCAAAGAGATCGACTTTCGGTGCCCGCAGGAGCAGGGCTGGAACGCCGAGATCACGCTGCAGCTGGTGCAGTACAAGAACCGCCAGGCCATCCTGGCCGTCAAGTCCACGCGGCAGAAGCAGCAGCACCTCGTCCAGCAGCACGGGCCGCGCCTGCGGAGCGCCTCCAACTCCGCCTAGCCGGGCCCCAGCCAGGGCAGGTAGGAGCCGGCGCCCCCCTGGAGCCAGGCGGGGAGAGGGCAACTCTCCGGCCGCCGATCGCCCCGCTCCCCTTGCAGCCCTTCCCCAGCGCCTCTCTGGAAAAAGCATTTCCGGACGGATCCCCTAACAATCACCTCTCTCCCGTCTTAGTTTTGCCCGGCGAAAAGTGCCGTGTGGGGTTGCAAACTCGTGTTGCTTTCCTGAAGCGCGCGTCTGGATGGGCAGCCCGCTTCACGCGCGCGATGTTTTGCTTGGAATCATAGAGTTGGAAGGGACCCTGAGGATCATCTAGTCCAATAAAATAATAATAATAATAATAATAATAATAATAATAATAATAATAATTAATTTATTCTTTATAGCCTGCCCATCTGGCTGGGTTTCCCCAGCCACTCTGCACTGCAGGAATATGCAGCTGCCCCATGCATGGGGTCGAACTTGCAACCTTGGCGGTTATCAGCACCAGTCTGTAACCGGCTGAGCTGTCCCACTGAGAGAAGTTGTGCATGAGGCTCAAGCATGAAAAACGTGCGCAGATGCTCTCCTGTGGTTAGTGCACGTGTGTGTGTGTGTTTCATTAGCTGTGTGTGTAAAAGAGAGAGAGAGTCACTGGGTGACTTTCATTCCTTTCCCTGCACAGATATCCTCTTCCGTAATTAAGAGTAAGGCTTGAAGCGCTCTAGCAACCCTAGAGCATGTTGTTTGTCTTGCTCGCTGGACTAATAGCCTCAGTGGACAGCTCTTCCGGCCCTTCTCAAACAGCATGTGCTTGCAGTGCGCTGTGGCATGATGGATTATTGTGCAGCTGCTAGATCAAGGCTGGCCCAAGTGCTTTGCCACCGGAGACAGAGCAAGAAATGCTCTCCTCTGCAAGTCAAGGTGAAGAGCACCCAAAGTCAATCAGGTGAATTTGCAACCATGATTGCTGTGCTTTAGCGAACACCATTTTTTTTTTTAAAAAAAATAATCCCTGCCCATATCTGCAAATCATTCAGTTCACATGTCATGCTTCTCCTTCCAAGCAATGGGGCTGAGAACAGTTAGTGACCCTTTGCATGTAACTGTAAAAGGAATGGGGGGTGGTGGTGGTTAGAGCTAGCATCTTCCTGGTGCTGAAGCCTAGTTGTGGAAATAGCCGCCAGAGCCTCAGGTTGTTGCCTCTTGCAAGGACACTTTGCAAGAGACCCTGTTGTTTGTATTGGCGCTGTTTTAGGTAGGAAGTGTATCCGTGGCTGTAAAAGAAGAATGCTGCTCAGTTATTCAGATCACTGTCCTGTGTTGTTATAGATGGAATTCAAGCAATGCTTCTGGAAGCAAGGTGGACCCTCTCCATCGATCACAACCTTGGCAAACAAAGGGACTGCAGACACAAGGGAGAGCATCATTTCTGCTGCTGGAGTCTTTCCACTTTTGATACTGCCCATGATTACTCCAGGGAAGCATTTCAACTCTTGTAACTTTGACTACTGCTTATGAAGATTTGAAAGGATTATTTGGCCTGCCGGGCCTCAAAAAATATAAGATTGTTGCTGCCATATTCCACCACCACCCAATCTGTTTTCTTTTTTATGTTAATTTATTAGTGGAGACTTTTGCAAGGTATTTCTGAAAGTAGGCCATTTAGAAAGGAATCACACACAGAGTATAGTTGCATTGGCTATATTGCTACACTTGAAGGGAGGAGGAAGGCAGAGGAGAGAAGGTGATGTTGGAGAAATGAAGAGATGTACCAGAATATGGACTTTACAACTAGCCCCCCCCCATGTCACTTTTTACATCCGTTTTCCGTTGCCACAAGTGAGAGACTATTATGAAACGAACATGTGAAATATGTCCTGGAATAAGGAAAGCAATGACTTGGAACCTGATTTCTAGGTTGCTTTAATTTTTATTATATGTTCATTTGGAGAGTATTATATTTTGTATTCAGTAGTAAATGCATTTGGGTATGCCACTTGTATGTATTCCTGCTTCGTGAAGAGGCTAAGGAAATCTGACTTCATGATCAAGGATAATCGATTTAAAAATACAATCATGCTATGTTCTTTTATTCAGATAATAGAACCATGCAGAGAACTGTTCATTGCACTTCTTTGTTTAAGTTTGGGACCCTGTCTGTAATGTTTCTCAGAGCTGTTACTTGATTCTGTTCAAATCATTCTAAAACCTCTTCAAATGCTACACTAATCATCCCATCCAGTAAATGTCTTACTGTTTAACTGAGGAGCTTTCCCAGAATTCCTTTAATTGAGTTCCCTAGATGAGCCTCAGCGCAACATTTTCCATTGCCCCCTGCCATAGCCTCTAAGAACATAGGACATTTCAGTCAGGGAGCAGCCCTTTTTTAAAAAAAACAACAACTAAGCAAATATTCTGCTTTTGTTGTTTGTTTCTATTTACAGTCTTAATATGGAACAAGTAAGGCTTCTAATAACATTGTTTCTTTTCAAATGTTATTTTTAAATTGGTTCATTCAGTTACAAGGAGCCTAACGTAGTTAATTGGATAAGGGAAGGCCTTTGGTTTTGCAAGCATGTGTTGAACTTAAATCCAAACTTAACCAGTCCTGCATCAGGAGAAGACATTGTAAGGCACCTGCTGATACTGAAAGCATAGGTTCCTCTGAGTACCCAAGACTGTTCTCCTCTTCGCTGTTAAAACCTGTTTACTTGAGCATGCAAGCACTCTAGGTAGATATGTAGATTGGGCAAGTGAATAGATTGAAGCAGCAACCATTGAAGTCATTCAGGGAGGGACCTTATGAAGCATGCCTTGCCCAAAGGCTTCCCCAAAGCCAGCCCTTTATAAAGGGTACCTTATGGTTCCTTTTATCCAAGTTAGTCTAAGCCTGCCAACAACAAATAATGAGAACTTACTCTGCCCCCATTAACAACAGATTAGTACTGCAGAGCACACTCTGTTAAGAATGCAGGCCTATACATATTAATTCAGACAAGTTATGAATGGCCTGTCTTAGGCTTTGGTGATACCCAGTGTTCATCAGTGTTGATTTCAATAGTAGACCTATTGAAGTCAACAGGCTTAAGTCTATTGATTTCAGTGGATCTAATCTTCATGTCTGTTGACAGTATTCCTGGCTTCTTTCCTCCACATTATCTAAATAGTGTTTAAATATTTGTAAAATAAATCCCCCCGAAACACCAGTGGTTTCAGAAACGGGACTTAACCTGATTAGTTTTGCCAGTCTCCTTTTCCCACCCAAATCATTGAGAGCCTCTATGTGTGTCTACCTCCACTTCCACTGTTTAATGTTATGGAATGGGGAATTGGACCAAAATATTAAATTCCATGCTCAATTTCTTGAGGTTAACTGATGTTGTCATAACTTCTCAATACAGTGGTACCTCTGGTTACGAACTTAATTCGTTCTGGAGGTCCGTTTTTAACCTGAAACCGTTCTTAACCTGAGGTACCACTTTAGCTAATAGTGCCTCCTGCTGCCGCTACGCCGCCGCCGCACAATTTTGTTCTCATCCTGAGGTAAAGTTCTTAACCTGAGGTACTACTTCTGGGTTAGCGGAGTCTGTAACCCGAGGTGTTTGTAACCAGAGGTACCACTGTATACTGTGTTTTTTTAAAAAATGGTGGCAGAAGTCTTCAGTCATGCCAACTTTTGCTATTTTTCACAATGTATTGGAAAACTTTGATGCTAGCTAAGCCTTGTAAGCTCCAGCGGGAAGGTAAACAGCGTTTCTGTGCGCTGCTCTGGTTTGCCAGAAGTGGCTTAGTCATTCTGGCCACATGACCCGGAAGCTGTATGCCAGCTCCCTCGGCCAATAAAGCGACATGAGCGCCACAACCCCAGAGTTGTCCGTGACTGGACCTAACAGTCAGTGGTCCCTTTACCTTTAAGCCTTGTAATGGTGGATTCAGCTGATGCTACTGCCTTTAATGCATGACTGACAGTCACCTCAGAACAAATTGTAGGAAAAATATGAGAAGTGTGAAGGAATCATGCTTATTCTCTGATATGAAGAATAAACATCTTCACTTTTTGTGGCCTCCTGTTGGGCTTATCTTAAGGACAAACTTCCTTCCCATCCCAAGTTCATTTTTTTGTACTGAGAATATTTGACTTGTATGATCAAGTTGGCTGTGGCTTTGTGCTTCTTTAGGATTGCTTTATTTTGTATTACCTTTAAGACTTAGAAGAAATATCCACAGGAATTGCTCCGCTGCGTCTCTGTTGCTAAGAAATGTCTTTGCAGTGTATGAAACAGAGGTCATTCCTAGACTGTTTGAGACTATGACAGAGGGCAACAACTTTAGGGATGTCTCCAACTATGCTTTATTGAGAACACACCCATTTTAATTAATGAACCTCAATAATATTACAAGTTTCATGAGGAAAGGACAATTTTTACCAAGGAAATTCAGGGTATAGTTACTTAGTAATAATGGATGGTTTTGCACATGAGCTTTCTTGGGCTTCTCCTCCCTCTGTGTGATTATGCATTATGCAGAGACCCCACAAATGGAGCCTGTTACAGTGGCTTCGCTACCAGCCTATCTCCAAATAAGGTCCCAGTGAAAAGTTTTACATTAGTGTTACAAATTAATGGTGGGGGGAAAAGTAACAGGTAGGCCACCTGTGATTCTCCTCGGATGAAGATAGAACTTTAATAAAACAAACAAATTTCCGTGTCATGGTAAACCTATGAACTGCAGAGGTTTTTTGTGCTTCACTCCTTCCTGAACAAAAGCAGGAGCAACCAACCACGGTCCCTGACTTAGAATTACATTGGAACTAGGGATCAGGGTTTCTTTCATGCCAAACAAACTACAGTATGAAGCCACAATTTCGTATTGGCTTACTAATTGTGGTTTGTTTGAGCAAAACAAAACAAAATCACCGGCTTGGATTTATCATGAAGTCAGGGTTCATGGTTTGTTTACTCATCCTAGGGGAGGAGTGAAGCTGGAGCAATCTCCACATTCATTATAAACTTTATAATGACGTGTAAACTGGACATTTGTTTCTCAGTAGGAGATGCCTGTTTTCAGTTTTCAGAAGAAAGGAAATCACCCCTGTGGTTTTTCTGCTACATTTTGGAAGTAAAAAAACTCCCCACCCTTTTCTTTTTTAGTTCATTGTTTTCAATTACTGGCTTTTGCAAAGTAGCTGCAGTGATGTACCAAATGTTTTCCGGCACATTGTGAGCTGAAACAAGTGTTATCAAACAAAATATGTGTAAATATGATGCAAATGATTTCTGAGAGATGTGATTTATTTTTCAATATGCATTCCATTTCAAATAAAGAAATATTCATTGAAATGTTCCCTTGATTTGGTATGAAAAGACTACATCTTCAAAGGAAGATGGAAACAAATTTTCTGGACATAATCAATAGACTGCTGTAAAGCTTACATCTGTGGAATATCATTTTCATTGATTCAACCATTTTGAGGTCACGACATAGAAGGTAGCTTGTTTTTAAAGAAAATCTATAATTGGTTTTCATTAGAGAGAGAGGCCTCCTAAGAGAGAGGCTGGGTGACAAAAAACTAATAATTACAGTGGATCTTTTCCAGAAGGGTTTTCCCCCTTTATGACTCACTTGAATGCAAGGTGCATCAATAACACTCTGCTCAACAGGACAACCTTCATCTGTAGCGTCTGTTCCTTTCCTCCTTCACAGCATGGTCCTTTTGGAGAAAATTGTGCTTGCCACAGGCTATAAGCTTTGCTTTCAGGTTGACTTTTTAATATTTCCATTTTACAAAAGAGTGATAGAGGCTGGGAGGTAGCAATTGCACAAGACCACCCAACAGGTTCATGACTGAGCCAGAATTCAATGCCATATTTCCAAAGGTCCGGGCTGAATATGATGTTCATATAAAAAGAGGGAATTTGGTAGTTCACTAAAGTATGTGTTATTATGTGACTAGGAGCCATCACATCACAAGTTAGCTCATTTCCAGTAAGGAGGGAGTGGAAGACACTGAAAATACTGTATGTTTTGAAACAAGGCCTTGTCTGTCCATGCATAGCAATTTTCAGCACTCGAGCGCCTGGCATGCATTCAGCCAGCATCAAAACATTGTGACCTCCCTATTACTCAAGGGAATTGCAAAAGGAATTGCTTAGTCATCATCACACAGCAGTTCTGTAAATCAGTGGGAGGAATACATCATAGTCTTGGATGACTGAATGGTGACTCTGGAACGGTTTCTTTTTCCTTTGCTGAAAACAAGTCCCTAATCCATTCTAGAAATGTTGGTTTCTTTTCTGATAACAGTAAGGCAGATGACATTATTTCGAAACATGCTACCCCTTTTCTATTAAAAAGAGAGAGAGAGAGAGAGAGTCTCACTCAAACTCTCTTTGGCTCATTCTTCTCCATGTTGCTCTCCTTTACCTTCAGCTTGACTGAAGACAATGCGTACTTACATTAAAGGAGTGACAGGGGTCTGTTTAACCTGGCCCAGCTCCACACCCAGACGAAACAATATCCAAGAGATATTGTTTGCAGATGATGCAGCCTGGACAGCGCACCCTACAGACTCATCGGTCGTTTTGCCCAAGCCTACATGGAGTTTGGCCTTACCATCAGCCAGACAAAGACCAACATGCTGGGTCAGTCCATCACCAGTATTGGTGAATACATGCTTGAGGTAGTAGGTATTTTTGTCTACCTGGGCTCCGCTATAACTAGTGTCAGGCTTCAGGGAATCTGATTCCTCCCCCTGTGGCAGTAGATCAGAAGATCAAATTAAGGAATGTCTTACCAGTTAGAAACTTTAATAATCACAGCGAGCGAACAAAGAACACTTCTCCTAGAAATGGTGGCGCTCCCAATTAAGGATCACACCTCCTTCCGTCCCTATTATTCTATATCACTCCTATGTCTTGTAATCTGAGCTTGTACCCTTTGTGCTTTCTGTTCTGAGACTTTCTGAGCTCTTCTTGACCTTGAGCTGAGTGGAGGAATGCTATCCAGAGACTGTGAATCTGTTATAACCCTCACTCTCCCAGTGTTTCTTCTCCTAGCTGTTCCCCATCCTGCATTTCCCAGTTTCTGCCTTCTGAACTATGTCCCTCTGTAAACCAGTGCTCCAAATCTATACTGTCATCCTGCTCCTGGGAAGATGCAGGAGCAGGAGGAGAGGGTGGCTCCCACCATTCCTCCTCAGTGCAGCCCTCCTCAGCACAGTCCTGAAATCCAGCAACTTTTCCATTGATGATGAGCTGGAGAAGCATATTGGTAAAGCGGCTACAGCAAAGCCTTGCCTCTTTGAAGAGGTATGGAATCATGTGATGCTAATAGCCAATACCAAGACGAAAGTCTACCACGTTTGCGCGTTGAGCATGCTGCTTTATGGAAGTTAGTCATGGGCAACTGACACCCCCAAGAATGATGCCTCAATGCCTTCCGTATGCGATGTGTCAGGAACATTTTGGGCATTGCATAGCAGGACAAAGCCTCAAACTAATATGTGCTTTCCCAAGCATGTTTGCACTTCTGTCTCAGTGATGTGTGTGCTGGCTTGGTCATGATCACAGAATGGAAGATGGCAGTTTCCCCAAGGACGTGCTCAATGGGGAGCTGGCTTCAGGCACTAGACTGCTGGCAGACCAACTCTTGTGTTACAACGATGTCCGCAAACATGTAATGAAGTCTGGAAACATTAACCCCTGCCATGTGGGAATCCCTTGCAGATGATCAAAGTACCTGGAGACAGACGGACAGATTGTGTATCTGCAACAGTGACCAGAGAAGGAATGACTGCGGGGAGAAGAAATACCATGGTGCACCCGTAGCAGCAAGACCAGATGCCTTCTTCTGCCCCACTTGCAATAAAACATGTCTCTCCCATATTGGTCTCTACAGCCACTGCAGGCGCTGCAACTCTCCAGTGGTTTGACTTTACCCCTGCAGGCACATTCTTCTATTGTCTCCCGAGAAAGACGGATGCCAACAACTTGACTCTCAGTTCATGTGTTGCATCAGTTATTGGATAGTTGTTAGTGGGTGGGCCACCTCAGGAAGTGAGACAATGAAGGGATAGGTGTACAGTGCAGTCCTACATCTACCGAGAGGTAAGCCCCATGGAGTTTGATGATGCTTTATTCCAGAGAACTATTGTTATGGGATTGGAGGGTTGGTTTGAATGATGTATTTTGGTCCTCTCCAGGTCTGTGGTTTTGTATCTGTCAGGTGGAGATACGTAGTAGAAGGAACTGCTGAAATGGTCAAACCATTTCTCACCTGGCTGGAGGACACCTCATCCTAGAGCCTCAGGGTCTAGTCTGGGCTAGTCTTGCCTGGAGCTGGGAAAACACACTCTCTGCTAGATCCAAAGCTTTGGGGGCCTCCCTAGAAACCATGGGCTACATGCACTCTACTGCTGAGAGGGCTGCATTGGTTACCAATCTGTTTCTGGGCCAAATATGAGGTTTTCGTTAGTTCCCTAAACAACCTGGACTCGAAGTACCTTAAGGACCACCTGAATCCTTATGCTACCCACCCCTTAGTTGCTAAGGTCTTTGGATTGAGCAATTTCAGTGGTCCCAAATGCCCCTGAAGGTTCAGCTGGGCTTTACAAAGGATTGAGCCTTTACTGTGGCAAACACTGCTCAGTTTTAGGCATCTTCTAAAAGTCACATTATTCACAAACCTTTCACACGTGAGGTTTTTGACATCCAGCTCTTATTGATGTGTTCAATGTTTTTATTGTTAATACTTTGTTTTTAGCCTGTATACTTATAGTATCCATGAAAGTACAGTTTGTAAATATTTAAATAAAGACACTTATGAGAAGAAGTATGTAATAATTTCCAAGCAATCTTCTGAATTACGATGCGTTTTTGGGAACAGATCGGCGCTTGCTTTCCTGAACTAAGGTTTATCATAATGCAGTTCACTGTACACCATTAATTGTATTATGAAAGACAAGCTAACGTGCATTCCCCACAGTCTAAATTACTTGCAGAGAGTCAAGAAATGTTTCTGATTCTATTCTGGGCCCGACAGTAAGAAGTCAATGATAAGTTTGCTTGGAAATGTTTAGATCAAGGTCTCATTGCTGTGATTGTGCTAAAAATTGGAGGCTTTGATATCTTTGGGAAATGTAAACTCAGTACAAGTTTTTGAGCTTCCCAGTACTGCCCTTTAGCCAACATTTATTCCTCCCTCCCCTTCAGTTTTCTTTCAATTTTTGCTGAGTTTTCTGTGTTCTTGCATTTCAAGATGTTTATCTTCATGCCAGAAGCTACTACACTTACTTAATTTCTGGCTGTCACACAGCTAATAAAAGCACTTTGGTAAAAGGGGAGGGGGGAATTGCAATGCTGTTCTTAAGGTCTCTGATGAGTTTATTCAACAAATACACTTTAGCAAGCCATTTGGTCCCTTTGCATGTACAGTGGCACCTCGGGTTAAGTACTTAATTTTTCCGGAGGTCCGTTCTTAACCTGAAACTGTTCTTAACCTGAAGCACCACTTTAGCTAATGGGGCCTCCTGCTGCCGCCGTGCCGCCGGAGCCTGATTTCTGTTCTTATCCTGAAGCAAAGTTCTTAACCTGAAGCACTATTTCTGGGTTAGTGGAGTGTGTAACCTGAAGCGTATGTAACCTGAAGCATATGTAACCCGTGGTACCACTGTATTATGTCAATTACATGCCTATGCACATGCCAAACAGCGGGAAGAATGGGATGGATATCGGTATTGCAGCAGTCCATGTGCAAACTCCACATTGCACCAAACTTCATTGCAGCCAAGGCCATTTCAAGTCATCTGAGAAGCTGTTGTGCACATGACCCCTTAAGGTAGTGTGGCAGCAACTACTTTCTCATTAGCACAATGTTGCATTTATCATATTTACAAATGGTTCCATAAAAAGATTGTGTGAAATGTGCTTCACAGGACTGTTATGGGAAGCAAAAGGCAAACTTAAGAAGTTGTTCACTCGCAGTTAAGGAATGTAAAAGGTCCCTAGGGTGTAGGATGACCTTTAAGTTCTGCCAGAAGACTGGTAAGACATATGCTTTCATTTAAAATAAATGTGTATCTTGATCTTTTCCCTATGAAAATAAGAGCAAAAGGGTGAAAAACTGCTCGAGAGCCTTTGCCACACAGCAATATCCAATTTGAACAAGATTTTCATGTGAACATTTTTCTGCTGGCTTCTCTGTAATGAAGATGGCATTAAAGTTGTGGATGGGTTTCTAAATGTATTTTGAGGTTTTATTGTAACTTCAGCACGTACATTTTACCTTTGATCTCCTTGTCTTATGAAGGTAAATGTGTAGTTGCCAAGATAATGTGACATTATGGGCCTCAGAAAAGACAATGCTCTACTGCATGCCAGGGCCATAGCTAGAGGGTGGTGAGGTGGGCGATGGAGGGGTGCAAAATCAGCTAAAAATATGTCCATAAATATAAATATTGATTATTGCCTCATAAGAAATGGTTTTCAATAGAGGGTGAATAGAATGGGGGGGGGGGGAATGTTGGACAAGAGGCAGAAAGAAGAGCTAATTAGTCCGTGGCTAGGGGGTGCAATCTGGACGGTTCTGCCAGGGGCGCAAGATCATCTAGCCATGTCTCTGCTGCATGCTATGATACTGCAAACAATACCTTCATGTCACAAAGGGACTTGTCTCACCTCTGAACAGAGTAACATTTCCATACAGGCAGTCAGGGAGTCCTACTTGTCATTTTCATCTTGCTTTTATACAAGATTGGATCCTGTGTTTTATTTCTCATGGGGCAGGCTACTTACTGGAAAGGGTAAGAAATAATCACCATGATGGATAGAAATACCACATGGCGTTTCTTTCAGAAGGCAGTGCAGTTAGATGCAAGGTTCTTGTAACTGATGGTTGTGGTTGCATTGGCAGGCGATAGTAACTTTAGGAGAGCCCTGAATTTAAAAAGTATGAGGAACAGTGGCTTAGTTGTAAGGTTAGACCTTTGAAAACTGAATTGTCAACACAACTGTGCTTAGGCTATGCCCATAGATAGACTATATTATCGTCCAGCATTACCATCACTTTGCTTGTGGTTGGGAAGTATGGAGGTGGGTTTTGAATTGCTTATTTTGCAACTCTTCCAGGAGCAATTATTTCACATACAGCTAAAAGCTTTGAAAATAATTAAAACTCCGCTGCAAGTGACATGAGAGAAGGGGGCGGGGGAGAGAGAAATCATTCAATGACAATTATGCTTCATGGCCTTCAAGACTCCTTTCCACAGTTCTTAAAAGCAATTAGAAGTAAGTAGCGAGTCTGGATTGTTCATCCCCTTTCACAGCTGCAAACTGAATGGTACTCATTAAGGTGTAATCTGGTTTGAATTTGCAGCTGTCTGCTTCCTAAGTTCCCTTTATTTTTTAAAATATCTATAGCCTCAAGCAACAATAATAAAGGGAAGAAAGAAGCGAAATAGCAACGATTTACCCTGCGGTATTTCCAAGACCTCTTCCTTTCATATGTACGATCATAGCTTCAATCTTATCCCACGCTTTTTATGCAATACTACTCTCAACAGAATCTTTAACAATATAGTTTCTGAGTACCATTTTAACACAACATATAAATGATGAATTAATATAAGTGCATCAGTGGTAAAGAGAGCTCTGTTTACCAGCTTAGGTTGATACGCCATCTGTGACCGGTGTCAGTGGTTGGACCTGCTTCAGTTATGCATGCACTAGTTACTTTCAAAGATGACTACTGTAAGCTACTCTACGGAGGACTGGTTTTGAGGAGGGTTCAAAAGCTCCAGTTTATGCAAAATGTAACTGTCCAGATGTTGAAGGGAGCCAACGAGGCGGGGGGGGGGGGATGTTCCCCTGAACTCAATTTTGCACCAGTTGCATGTGTTGGCGTGTTCCCAGGCAGAATTAAAAGTACAGTGTTAATAACCCTTAGATTCCTAAATTGGGTTGGGCCAGGATAACTAAAGAACCATCAATCCCTGTATAATCCTGCCCATATATTAAGAACAGCTACGAAGGTCCAGCTTGTATGCCTGCCAGTAAAATCTATTAGGCTGGTGGCATGAAAGACAGATCCTTCTTGATGGTGGCTCTGTTGTTATAGAACTCCCTTTCTGGACGGTGCTTGCTCATCTCCCCCCACCTGGTTCAACTGGGACTTAAAAACGTGTCTGTTCCATGTTGCTTTTCCTTAACTGTGTTTCTTGAGACTTTGAGCTGCCTTACAATAGTGTATTCTTATGATGTGACACTTCAAATATTATCTATCTATCTATCATCTATCTATCTATCTATCATCTATCTATCTATCATCTATCATCACCCTTCATTCAAAGAGCTCACGGCAGTTCACAAGATAAAAATACAGGATAAAAATATAGCATAATGTTTTGCATCTCATTGGGTATATGTCCTTGTGGGTGTTGTGCCTTAAAAGTCTGGCTATATATACTTTAATCGTCCTAACCAAATGGTTGACTATTTTATGATATTCACTAAACAGGTGGTGGTAATGGTATTTGGCTGGCAATAAAGATATTTATACAAAAAATTGATGGAAATAATCATAGTAACAATTTGCAATCATTTTTTTTTTAAATCACCCTCCAGAATTCCAGTCATAAATTGTGCATTCACATAAATAAACATCTCCTTTTTTGATAGCTTTGGTCTTTTCCCCAATCCAGTTTTCTTTCCAGCCTTTCAGTTTTAATTGTAGGTTTTAATCTACATCATATAAAGCACCTGGCTCCCTTTCTAATGGCTATTCTAATGGCTACTTAGGCCTTTAAAGACCGGAGAAGTGTTTCAGCTGTTTCTGGAATACAGATTGCTCAGTTTTACACACGGAAATTCCAACTACATCTAACTTTCAGAAAGGCAATACTCCCTCAGCAAAAGTGACTATTGGAAGTGGAGTAAGATGAACCAGGGTAGCACATGTTCCCAAGGTATTCCCAGTACAGAGAAGTTGAGGCCAGATGTATTTGAACATGCAGGAAAATCCTAATGTAGAAAAAGCCTCACGGGACTGCAGCTTACAGGACCTTTGGATCTCTTTCACCCAACTGCAATTAATGTAAGTAGAAATCTTGGCTGCACTCCAAAAAGCACATACGTGGAGCCATCTCACCGGAATTGGAGTGACTTGTTCATTGTAATTAATATCAAGACTGCAGGGGAAAGGGCCTTTGACCAAGTATCAGAGAAAGCAGTCCAGGAGACCCAGGGAAACACAAGAGTTTGGTTTTTATTCCCCACTTCCACTTCCCCTATGCCTTTGTCTCCTAGATTGTGTCAATGCCTTCAACAGATTTTTACATGGTACGAGAGTGCAGATTCCTCTGTTTTTACCAGGTAAAGGTAAAGGGACCCCTGACCATTAGGTCTAGTCGTGACCGACTCTGGGATTGCACACTCATCTCACTTTACTGGCCAAGGGAGTCGACGTTTGTCCGCAGACAGTTTTTCCGGGTCATGTGGCCAGCATGACTAATTCGCTTCCGGCGAACCAGAGCAGCGCACGGAAACACCGTTTACCTTCCCGCCAGGAACTGCTAGGTTGGCAGGAGCTGGGACAGAGCAACGGGAGCTCACCCCATCGCGGGGATTTGAACTGCCGACCTTCTGATCGGCAAGTCCTAGGCTCTGTGCTTTAACCCACAATGCCACCCGCGTCCCTATATTTTACCAGGTTTACCCCACCTAATTAATACAACTTCTGCACTTCTCCTTTTTTGGTTCCATATTACATTGATAGTTCATATGCATGCAAGAATCAACTGTGTGAATCAGCCTGGAAAGCCAATGTGGGGGTGGGGCAGGTGGTTTCTCTGCACAAGGCGTGCAACATTGAGAAGATCCATACTGAGAAAGATCCATTTGGGGGCACCACATGTTAGCCTTACACAAAATCCACCTCTGATGCAGGCAACCCAGCTTTTAGGAGGGGAGGCTAGACATGGCAGTTGTTTCAACCCAATTTGTGCAGCGATTGGAGAGTCCTTTGTGTGCAGTACTACATTGGATGGTTTAATGTGCTGCTACAAATCCACATTGAGGATGTAAACAAGTGCCAAGTTCTCCACACGGCGATTGCTCCGCACAAATGTCTTGCTGAGCTGCAATTATGTGAGTAACCTTCTAGTGGCCCCATTCCCACTTTCTCGGCATGAGTCCCGTAAGAAAACGGGGTGTGTGCATTTGTGTACTCTAATCTAGCCAAAAGCACTGGACAGTTAGTCTGCCTAAATAAGTACACTTCAGAGGGAACGTGGATTTTTAATTAAAGGAAAAACACTGAAATCGAAACTTGGGCAGGTTGGCAATGTTAATTCCTCCAGAAAATAAGAATTCCCACAAATTCTTTTTTTTAAAAACAAAACAAACCAGCAGCCCATAATTCAGCAACCAGCAACCAGTAATTCAGACATGGTGTCTGAATTAATTCAACAAAATAGATGACCAATAGTGGGATCCTAAACTCGAGAAAGAGGATGTTATACCACTTTAAAATGTACTTTATTCTCTGAGGGAACATTCACTCCAACCGCTAAGCAAATCTGCTCAGTTTGGCTTCTATCATTTAGCACACCACATACAATTAATACCTAGTTTTGTTAATAAAAACACTACCCAGTTTCTCTTTATTACAGCCACGGGTTTAACACGGTACCTTCTGTGTTCAAAAGCAGATGCTCTACTACTGAGCTGTGGTCCCTCACACACACCTGTTTTATTTACCATCTAGCCTGCTGAAGAGTTATGGAGAACTCGAAAACTTGCATGCTATTTTGCGACATTTTTGGCTTAGCCTAATAATGGCCCAATATGGATTTTTTATTGTTTATTATGGACTGCCATTACTACCTTTACTTTTAATGAACGTTGATCTCTCCCATAGAGATCAACAACACAACATCATCCTGGTCTCGTAAGAAGAAAAATAATATTGTGTTTAGTCACCAGTTGAAAACTTGATTTGCATATATTTGCATTTGATACAGAGCCAGTAGTTTGACATTACCATTCTTTTCTGCAGCAATAGGTCAGAGGAAACGTATAGAAAATTAAATAGAATAGCATAGCTTATTGTTAACTGTCTGTGGACATCCCTGTCTGTTTAATGAGATATTTCCAATTAAGGTTTTAATTGGCAACCTGAAAATTCACCACTACAGTGTTAGGGGTCAAAATAAGTTGTATATAAAGGAAGGACTGACATTTGGATTTTGCAGCATTAACTGTAATTTAATCAATAGTATCCCACCCTGCTCCACACACAGACGTTTTTCATGAGAACTTACTAGAAACGGTATTGGTTAACATGATTTTGTTGGCATCTGTCTGTCTCGAGAGACAATGAAGGAGTGTGCCTTTGGGGGTGAAGTCAAACCATTGAAGAGTTACAGCGCCTGCTGTGGCTGTAGAGGCCAATACGGGAGAGACATGTTTTGTTGCAGCTGGTGCAGATGAAGGCATCCAGTTGTGCTGCTGCAGGGACACCATGGTGTTTCTTCTTTCTGCACTCCTCCCAGTGGTCATCCCTCCTCTGGTCATTGCTGTAGATACACGACTTGACTGCCTGTCTCCAGGCACTGAGGTTGTCTGCAAGAGATTCCCACATGGTGGGGTTAATGTTGCCAGCCTTCATTACATGTTTGCGGACATCTTTATAACACAAGAGTTGGTCTGCCAGCAGGTCTAGTGCCTGAAGCCAGTTCCCTGCAGAGTATGTCTTTGTGGATCCTGCCATCTTTCATTCTGTGGACATGAACAAGCCACTGTCAACATCCCTGAGACAGGAGAGCAAACATGCACCAACTAATTATTTAGAGGCAGTCAAATTGTGAATTCTGCAAAGAACCCTAAAGCAGGCACTATTTATCCTTCCCTAAAATAAAAGATGCTCTGTCCACAGCACCCAGGATTTAAAGTATCTAAAAAGAACACACCATTACAACTTGACACTTCTTCTTTTTTTGCCCCTTCCAATTGCTACAAAGCTTTCAAAGGCAGTTCTGCATAAAGCACCTAAGAGGATTCTAGTCTTTGAGGCTTCTAGCTCACTTACCTGAGGGAGCTAGTGAATGCAACTCTTGCACACCACTACAGATAATGGGATCATGATTGTGCAAGTTGGTAGTGAACTGGAGCTGTGGTAATGCCTTCACTTTCCACTCCTTGTGATGCTATAAAGTCTTTCTGGTTATAGGTAGCCAGGTGCAATATCAACTTCTTCCCAGTCTATCCCTGACCAGGGCAGCACCCTCTGGAATTCGGTATTTTTTTAAAAGACCAGGCTGTCTTTCTTTCCTGTTTTGCCAAACCTTTGGTTAATTAAATAATCTACAGTGGTACCTCGGGTTACATACGCTTCAGGTTACATACGCTTCAGGTTACAGACTCCGCTAACCCAGAAATAGTGCTTCAGGTTAAGAACTTTGCTTCAGGATGAGAACAGAAATCGGGCTCTGGCGGCGTGGCAGCAGCAGAAGGCCCCATTAGCTAAAGTGGTGCTTCAGGTTAAGAACAGTTTTAGGTTAAGAACAGACCTCCGGAACGAATTAAGTACTTAACCTGGGGAACCGCTGTATAGCCTTTTAAACTGTGTGTGTAGGGGGTTATTGTTTTTATTTGTCACTATGTTGTGTATTTTTGTATTTTTATATTGTAAACTGCTCTGTGATACTCAGATGAAGAGCGGTACAGTATAGACATTTAATATATAATAATAATAATAATTTTATTTTTTGTGTTCATCTTCATTAAGTGTTTATAGCTCTACAAAAAGTCAGACTAACAAATTGGTGGCAAGCAGCAGCCACTTACTCGGATTATGGAAAGTCTTTTCATTTACATAAACCTGTTTTGCTTTTGCACCTGTCTTTTCTTTCTTGAAATGAATCTGCTGTTTGTGTTGCATTTCCCAAATGTAGAAATTAGATGAATCAGTTTCATAAAATTCTTTCCAAAACAGGACCATTTCCCTTCTCTACTTTCTCTCCCACTCATCCCACCTTCTTCCAAGTCAAGCATTTCCAAGAATCAGTGCTTCCTACTGTGGCCATTTTTAAAATATCAAATTGATAGCACAGCATAGGTAACCTTTATGATACATTATCTGATTTTCATTTTAACCAAATGATCTGTTTAGTGGTTGAATGCTATGGTCCCAGCTCTCTTAATCCTCACATATGTGCTTTGCTTTGCAAGGGTAAAGGTCAGTAATTATGAATCATTTCCTCCTACAGCTCCAGAAAAAGGTTTACAGAATGAATCACCAAGGAACAGCTCATGGCTGCAATCTTCTCTGAAGGCAAGTCCCCAGGTCCTGAGGCCTAGACAATGTAAACAAGGATGCCCTTTAATCTTCTAGCTATCTAAAATACTCTCCTGCACTATAAAATGTTATGTAAGAATGCTGAGGAAATGGGTAGCTACAAAATTCAGGAGATGTGTACCCTAAGGTGGCCACAACTAAGAATGATAGTCATCATGCAAATCTCTACTTCTAACTATTGCATTTTGTACACAGCCCAATGGTGTGATTGATGGCTGTGCATAACTGACACAATCCTTGCACAGAGGTTTTATAATCTGTTACACAATGTAAAAAGACAGTTCAGGGTTGAAAAGGAATGGTTGTGGAGGAGAACCAGGAAGTTGTGGATATGGAGAAGAAGGGATGGTGAGGCAGTAGATCAGGAAAAGCTTTGCTATAGAAGTGCTTTAAGATAGGTATGAGAAAGGAAAGGAAAACAGCTTGATTAATAGTGTGAGACATGCACCCTATTGGTGAGGAATTTCAGCGATTCTGCTGTTTACCTGGGTTTAGTTTCCTTATAATAAGGTCACTGGAGACAGATGACATTTCCACCCCTGCTCAAATTCATTTTGTTTGTTTGGGCCCTGTTTCCCAATCTGTTAAGGTGATCTTGAATCCCAATTCTGTCTTTTGTGACATTAGCTACCCCTCCCAGTTTGCTGTCATCTGCAAATTGGATGAGCATCCCCTCAATCCCTTTGTCCAAGTCGTTTATAAAGAGGTTGAACAACAACAGTCCCTGGACAGGACCCTGAAGCACCCACTTTGTAGCTTCTTTTCATAATAATGAGGAACCATTATTTAGTACTCTTGGGGTCTGGTCAGTCAACCAGCTAAAAAAATCTACCTGTTACCTTGTCCGGCCCACATTTTAACAGCTTCTCCACAAGAATGTCATGGGGCCGGGGGAATCTGTCAAAAGCCT
Organism: Podarcis tiliguerta; assembly: GCF_965153285.1. NCBI lineage: Eukaryota > Metazoa > Chordata > Lepidosauria > Squamata > Lacertidae > Podarcis > Podarcis tiliguerta. The sequence goes on along the minus strand of NC_139543.1, from coordinate 32,909,388 downwards.
TACTGAAATCAAGATAGACTGCGTCCACAACATTCCCTTGAGTCATGGAGTTTACCACCTCTTTGGATAGGCTCTTAGGGTGATATTCAGCTAAGTCATACGTTGAGCATCCAGGTAATCAATTTGATTTCAGTGGGTCGTCTCTGAGTATGATAAAACTGGATTGTGTAGAGTAACGGGAGGAGGAGGGGAAACAAGTTAGAATAAATCCATTTGAAGAAGAAGAAGAAGAAGAAGAAGAAGAAGAAGAAGAAGAAGAAGAGGAGTTTGGATTTGATATCCCGCCTTTCACTCCCTTTAAGGAGTCTCAAAGTGGCTAACATTCTCCTTTCCCTTCCTCCCCCACAACAAACACTCTGTGAGGTGAGTGGGGCTGAGAGACTTCAAATAAATGTGACTGGCCCAAAGTCACCCAGCAGCTGCATGTGGAGGAGCGGAGACACGAACCTGGTTCCCCAGATTACGAGACTACTGCTCTTAACACCACACTGGCATTAGTTCCTCAATAGCAAATTGGAAATACTAATGTATTCTGCATATTTATTTACATGATCTACTGCACTGAATAATTGTGTGAAGGGAACACACACAAGAGGCTTGTGTGATGCAGCTTGATTTCCTCTGGCAATGCCACTGGAGGAGAACACTGAAGGGTTTTTGGTTTTTTTGAGGGGGGAGAGGTTTCAAGAACACAGAAAAGGGGAAACTTTGCACCCCTTTAAATTATGAAAAGTGTGAGGGACGCCACATATGGTTGGGGGCACTTTCAGCCTCTATGAAGAGTCATAGAGCATTAGAACTTTGAAACACTGATCGTTTGGCAACCCCAGGCTGGAATGATCTCTTGTGAAGAAGATTCACGTGCTGAAATAAATGGTAGTTGAATGGAGAGTAAGTATACGTTTTGCACCTCAAAGAAAAAAAACCGAGTCTGTCTTATAAGGTTTCCGAAGGGATCTCACATTTCTGAAACGGACAGCTGGCCTGTTCAATCTGGGACATGCTAATTAACCTACCCGTTATGTTACAACTTGAGAATATTTAACGAGCCGGGACCATAGAAATTGCTGAGGAATTTTGGCACAGTGGACAAGGATCGCCTTGTGCACAGTCAAATCCTTCTCACCTGCTGCCCAAGTACCAGACTATCCTGGCCTCAGTAGGGTCATTAGTCAGGCAAGCCAGCATTTGCCCCCAAATGTAGAGAAACTTTATGGGATTGTCTTTTTTTAAAAAAAGAACTTAAGGCAACTTACAAATAAAATCAAGAACTGTTGCACATTAACAACAGCAGCAGCAGCAGCAGCAGCAACAACAACAACACTGCAGCTTAAGTCCCAGAGTTCATGTCATTACCACCTTTGGTAGCAAATGAATAGACTTTTTATAATCATTGGACTAGATGATCCTCCGCATCCCTTCCAACTCTATGATTCAAGAACATTTAAGATCATAGAAACATAGAATTGCAGAGTTGGAAAGGACCTCAAGGTCATCTAGTCCAACCCCCTGTGGTGCAGGAATCTCAATGAAAGCATCCATGGCAGATAAGGGATTCAAGTTAATTACCATATTTTTCGCTCCATAGAGCGCACTGGACCATAGGGCACACCTAGTTTTTTTGGGGGGGGGGAATAAAGGAAAAAAATTATCCCTGCCCACAGCCCCAAAGAGCAAAGAAGCCAAGACAGCCAGCGGGATCCATCCCGCTGGCTGTCTTGGCTTCCTCTTTAGCCATGCGCAACCTCTCCAGCCGGGAGAGGCTGCGTGGGGCTTCGTTTTTAGCCGGGGCAGGGAAAGCCCGAGGTTCCCCCAACCCCAGAACAGGTCCAGGAGCAGCAGCAAGATTGCACGCAATCTTTCCACCGCTCCTGGAGCTTGCGGGGCTGGGGGGCAGGGGAAGCCCAAGCTTCCCCAGCCCCCAGAACAGGCAGCTATCTGCAAGCCTTCCTAGCGCAGCGGGAACTCCCGCCGCACTCAGAAGGCTTGCGGATAGCTGCCTGAAGTTCGGGGAGTGCAGCGGCAGTTGGCGCTGCGCCCCCTGGGCTTCAGGCTGCTTTCTGCAAGCCTTCGGGCTCCGCAGGCTTGCGGATAGCTGCCTGAAGCCTGGAGAGCAAGAGGGGTCGGTGCACACCGACCCCTCTCGCTCCCCAGGCTTCAGCGAAAGCCTACATTCACTCCATAGGACGCACACACATTTTCCCTTCATTTTTGGAGGGAAAAAGTGCGTCCTATAGAGCGAAAACGGGTGGCGCTGTGGGTAAAAGCCTCAGCACCTAGGGCTTGCCGATCGAAAGGTTGGCGGTTCGAATCCCCGCGGCGGGGTGCGCTCCCGTTGTTCAGTCCCAGCGCCTGCCAACCTAGCAGTTCGAAAGCACTCCCGGGTGCAAGTAGATAAATAGGGACCGCTTACTAGCGGGAATGTAAACGGCGTTTCCGTGTGCGGCTCTGGCTCACCAGAGCAGCGATGTCACGCTGGCCACGTGACCCGGAAGTGTCTCCGGACAGCGCTGGCCCCCGGCCTCTTGAGTGAGATGGGCGCACAACCCTAGAGTCTGTCAAGACTGGCCCGTACGGGCAGGGGTACCTTTACCTTTATAGAGCGAAAAACATGGTACTTTTGACATGCCTTCTGTAGAAATCCTATAGGAAGCTGGTGGTGTGTGGCTTGGGCCTTATTGCCAAGTGAACATGGGTGGTTAGGTATTGCGAATGATTAATTCAATGTAAATTAAATGTTGCTGAATTTCTTCATATGGATTCTAAGTTCAGTATCTACCTTGAGCCATACTGATAAAGGTGTGTGTGTGTGTGTTAGTCCCTCTACGGAAATGACAAAAAAGCACTGCAAGTGGGAAAACTGAGCGCAAAAAATTGCTGCACCCAACATCAGTCACTGACTGGGTCCTATCTGGGTCCATTCACAGTAAGATCACAGGTGACATAAGCAGAGCAAGATGTACTCGAAAAGAATCTCACCACAGTTACATTTTGTAGCAGAAACTTAGGCCAGTCTCTGACCCCCTATGCCAGCTTGTTCTGATACATGATATTTGTTAATCTATAGGAGAAAACAGCATTATTATTTTTTTTAAAAAGTATATTAGTGCATGGTAGAATATTACCACTCTAACTGGCACACATAAAAGATGAAACCCAGCATTATAGAGACATTACTCATTGTATTACCGCACTGATAGCTGATTTGAAAAAGTGTCATGGGCTATTTTGAAAACAGTATCGCATTCCTTTCCCAGTGCATCATTCTACAGTGCTCATGACAAACCACAGTAATTGCTAGTTCCTAGAAATGATTGCGCAATATATACATTTTTTTTTTTAAAAATGAAAACACACCCATCTACAGCATATTAATCTATTCATGCATTAGTGAATATTTTTCATGCTTCATGGTTGACTAGGCTGACAGCACCGCAGAGACGTTCAGAATATGGCACAGATTTGGCCTTTCTCACATGACTTATAAGGTGCTGGTGCTTCTCTTTTAAAGACCTTAGAAGCTTGAAATCTATATGTCTGAGATATGTTTATTCATATTTGAGCTTGTTTATCAAAGCTGATTTGTGGAAAAAACGCATTAACTCATAGAAAGAAACTGGATATGTCTGGATCCAGGTTAATATAGAAAACACCACCACCAGTGCACACTAAATACACACTAAACTGTAGTGTGCACACAGCCTCACAAACCAGTTTTGATGTGAAGAGGACTGATGGAATTCAGCTTCTTATAGCTGGCATACACTGGACGAGTGTTTTAATTTTTTTATTCCTTTCCTAATATATCTAGCAGATACTCCACCTTTTTTTTTTTGCAGCTTCTGCACATTGGGTCAGTGTTTCAGTTTTTCTTATTTTAGATTTTAGCAATCTAGGCCATTCTAAAGAGCTCTTTTTATTTCTCTCCAGATTGAGAAATAATAATTCATACTGAGTACTGTTGCAATGTTTGAGCAACTCTGCTGATTTCATCAGGAAAGTACCCTACTTTTATTGAGGTCAGTGGTACTGCCACACTGAGGACATGGGTCATCAAGCTAGTGGTGTTGCAATAAACCATATAAATATTTTTTTTCCAGTTGTATTGTTTCAAGATTGTATATCCTTCAAGGTAACAATTACTATGTTATCTCACACTCCATAGTCATCTACATTGTATTATTGAGCTGTTTTCATATGTCACCATGTAACTACCACTAAAAATACTACTTCCAGTGGCCGATCTTTGTATCACAGTTTTATCACTGGCTAGCATTGCCTAGATTGTGTTGCTAATTCTCACTGACCCTGGAATGAACCATATAATATGAGTTTCTCAGTTTGTTTGTGCTACAGATGAGATGCGGATCCCCTTAGAAGTAGCATTTTGGCAAGGATCATACCGTCATGAAAATCAGCAATTCCTAAATGCTTATCTAAATGCATATAGTCTTGGTAGATCTTCAGATTGCTGAGGAACAATATGTAGAATTACAGTAAAAGCTAACAAAATGACTTCTGAAGCAGTAGAAAACCGCTGCGGCAGGTCCTATAACAAGATAAACCTTATATTTATAAGCATTCTTAATCTACACTTTTTGTCAACTACTGGCTTGTCTGATATTTCTATGTCATTACTGAAGACATAGCAATGGCAAGGTATCGAAGAATGTATTCATTATGGAAAAATATATTGGGCTACATAAATACACACTCACTCGCTCACTCTCAAGCATTGAGAAGAAGGGGGGCTCAAACTGTATAAAGGGCATGTGCAGGCCCTGTCCTTATGTGTGTCAGCCCCACTCTTATTCTGTTCACGTGTTCAGTGTGTAGAACTGAATGAAGTTCTACTGCACATGAATGAAGAATCTCTCTAAAATGAGATTTTAAAATCTACACCTTTGGTAACTCAAAGATCACATGATTCTTTTTGTAAGCAAATTACTTTTCTTTTTAAGTCACTTGGAACCTTTTTCATCTTTTTTTTACTGCCAGAAGATGGAGACTTGCTTGCGGTAACTTCTGGAAACTGTGAGTAAAACGTTCACTTATTTGCAAAGCTAAGTGTCTGTGATTTATTCTAGCCTAAGTATTTTTTGTGAAGAATGTTTGTTTATAGTTGGATGTTGGCAAATGCAAATTTAACCATGTTTCAGTGTGTTTGGATCAATCACCATTGTGCTTAGCTCTGCTATGAGAGAGTGAAAGGATCTCTCTTCCAAATCTCTCTCCAATAGTTCCAACAACAGGAGTTGCAGTGGTCTAATTAAAGACAGTGCCCCTACCTTCTAAAACATCATTTAGCCCAGGTGTCCTGTTAGGCCCAATGGGGGGCAAATTTGGTCCACAAGACCATAGCTCCCAGTACACATTCACCTGTCCCACTCTCTGCATCATATACAGTGGTACCTTGGGTTACATACACTTCAGGTTACAGATGCTTCAGGTTACAGACTCCGCTAACCCAGAAATAGTACCTCGGGTTAAGAACTTTGCTTCAGGATGAGAACAGAAATCGCACGACGGCGGCGCGGCAGCAGCGGGAGGCCCCATTAGCTAAAATGGTGCTTCAGGTTAAGAACAGTTTCAGGTTAAGAACGGACCTCCGGAATGAATTAAGTACGTAACCAGAGGTACCACTGTACAGGCCTTCACTTCAGAAGAAACTGCTTGAAAACACACTTAAAAGGCAAAGTCTCTCAGCTCCCATCAGCTGATGAGCACTGAGAGACAGCCCTTTGAAACCACTTGGAAACACAACTCAAAGGCAATGGCATCAACTGTATGATTTAGAAGAATAAAAATTAATCATGTGAAAAATGAGGCAAGGAATATTTGATTGGAGGGAGTAGTAAAGCGGCAAACTTTCAAAGCTTAGTTTTTCCAGTGGATAAGGTTTCTAGTTAACTCGGATCCTTTCAATTTAAGTGACTGGGAGCTGCACATTTCCACATCCCCAGTAGGAGATTGCACAGATGTTTTTGTATTTTCTATTTCTATTTTCTTCCCATCAACCCGCTTTCCAATATTGCTGTGAGCAAAGAACTGTGAAAAGCCAAAGGACAGGAACAGACAGCTTTTAGCCAGTGAGCTGCCTTTTCCTCACCAAATTCTTGCAGGATGACAAACTGCAAGCATATTGCACAAAACAACAAAAATCATCTGTCCAGCTAAATATGGTTGCCAGCATTTTATTGTCTGAGACATTTCAAGGGCATTTCCAAATTACTTCAGTATTTATCAGGCACTGTGTTGCAGCTCTTACAACATGCCTCATGAGTTGTCCATGATGCAGTTTTTATTGCTGCTAGTCTTTTCTTCCCAGATATCCTTAAATATTGTGTGAACGCCATCCGGCATTCATTACAGAAAGCAATTTACTAGCTTGTTACCATCTAAGGTGCATTTCAGCAGATGTTTAACAGCTAGCATCTGGTCCCATTAACCTCACTCCAACCTTGTTGACTTAACCAGGGTTTGTGTGGAGCGTGGGGTGGCAGTACTCACTGCTGCAGATGACCAGTTCACTATTTTTTGCTGCCAATGGCAGCCATTTTGTGCTAACATCCACAGTACCTTTATCAGTACAGTGGTACCTTGGTACTCGAATGGCTTGGCTCCCGAACAAATCGGCTCCCGAATGCTGCAAACCCGGAAGTGACTGTTCTGGTTTACGAAGGTTTTTTGGAAGCCGAAATGGACTCCTGGAACAGATTAAGTTCAAGAACCAAGGTATCACTGTACATGAACACACCGTTTTTACTCCCCCCCAAAAAGCTTGTGGAAAACTCAGAGCAGATGACTTACATGAGGTCCTGGGGACTTTCCCATCCATCCAGTGTAGGTAAAGGTAAAGGACCCCTGGATGGTTAAGTCCAGTCAAAGGTGACTTTGGGGTTTTAGCGCTCGTCTTGCTTTCAGGCCGAGGGAGACAGCTTTCCGGGTCATGTGGCCAGAATGACTAAACCGCTTCTGGCACAATGGAAACCAGAGCGCATGGAAACGCTGTTTACCTTCCGGCCACAGCAGTACCTATTTATCTACTTGCACTGGTCTGCTTTTGAACCGCTAGGTTGGCAGGAGCTGGGACAGAACAACGGGAGCTTCCCCATCACAAGGATTCGAACCGCTGACTTTCTGATCGGCAAGGCCAAGAGGCGCAGTGGTTTAGACCACAGTGCCACCTGTGTAGGGGAAAGTATAGGATATAAATAAATTTGCCTGCCTCTTTGCATGTGTGATACAAATAGGATTCTTTCATTACAGTCTAGGATGCTCTTATTTAGCTCTTGGATCTTTTCTACAGCATGACCAGCATGTTCAGTCTGTCCCAACTCATAGTGATGTAAAAATTCATATGACATTCTGCAATATACCTGCAATATTTAAACTATATACCTAAATTGTAAACACCCACTTAATTTCTTTTAAAGTCTTAAAAAATATTTCATCCAACCAAACTTGTAACTATTTGGAAAATCTTTTAACTGGAGTGGGGCAACTGTGCTGTATTGTTTTGTTTTAGGTTGTGTCTCTGCCCCAGATTATTAGTACCGTATATAGTAAGCCATGATACTCCTCACATCCACAGCCCGATTCTGTGAAGCTGTTTCAACATACTGTACCAGATAACATGAGCCAGAGCCAGCTAGCTCTGGTTCTATCAGAGTAGCTTCACCTTGAACACTGTAGTTTTAAAAACTGGGCCAATTTGGGAATGCAGTGAGGCCAGCCAAGTGATGAAATGTTCTTAGTACATCCTAGGCTTGTTGGTAATCTCTGTTCATATGAAGCCATTGGTCAATGAATCATTCAAACAGCAACAGATGCAGAGTAACCCACTCCTTCTCAGTCTGGAAGAGTTGTGAGAATCAACTTGTGAACTTATGCATTTCCTAATTTTTGTTATATGTGTGAACTCAGGGCACACTCTCTTTATTTGAGGCCTGCACCCTTCCCTGGAGGCCACCTTATACCTTGACCACCTGTCTAATTCTCTTTATGAAGTGACCATCTGAGGTGCCTGGATAAGGACTCAGCAGAGGACCCCAGAGACACCCCAAAGCTCTGTACAACTCTGTTTGCTTTGTGATACTGATGACTTATGCGAACGCATCATAATCCTATCGGAATCCTACTTGGGAGTAAATGAATTGAACTTAGTGAGGGTTACTCGCAAGGAAATATGAGTAGCAACAGGCTGTACATTTGCTTTGATGTGCATTTGAACACAAAATGTGCAGTTAGAAAAAGGGGGAAGGACTGGAACAGTTAGGTGCAGTGCTTTTTCCCCTACTCATATTGAAATGCTACCCCTCAACGAGGCCAAACTTAGATTCACAAAATGTTTAGGGGTATGCATCCCCTGCATCCCCTCAGAAAAAAGCACTTCATTCCAATATTCTTCTAACATTCATTAATTTTGCAATATTTCTGTAAATACACTTTAATTTTTTTTCAATCTTCCTTCATCGACTCTTCTCCCTGGTCTCGGATTCTGCCAGTCATTTCTGCCATTTCCATGCAGTCCATCAGTTTCATCTGCCATTCTTCCCGGGTGGGTAGCTCTTGTATCTTCCAATACTTTGCGATGAGTATTCTTGCTGCTGTTGTGGCATACATAAAAAAGGTTCTATCTTTCTTTAACACCAATTGAAACTGCAGACCCAAGAAAAACAGAAGTGCTATATTCTGTTTCAGATATAATTCTGTGTGATCTGAAAGCTTTCATATTAAGCCCAACAAAATATTGTATTAGTTTTTCATACTCCTTGACACCAACATCTCTCATACATGGAGCACAGAGCAGTTTCAAAACAAATTGGTTTTGTTTTTTCATGCAGTTGTCCACTTTTCAAAAGAAAGATACATGAAATAAAACAGAAGTCCTTCCTGTTCTCATTTGAAGAAGAGGCAGCTGTTCAGGATGCCGCATGCACTGGTTGGGTGCATGTGTTTATTTGTAAGAAGAGGTCTCTCCTAGGCTGCATCTATCCTGGAAATGTTTTGAATATATTTTTATTGTTTAATTGCTTGTTCTTTGCTGCCTTAAACTCATTTGCAAGCAAAGGCAAGAAATAAACATCAATCAATCAATCAATCAATCAATTATGCACTTAAATACATATACAATATACAGTCAAACCTCCGAGTTCCAAGGTTGACTGTATACACAGATATGGGTAGAATGTGCACAATTTCCCTACTTATACTGCCCAAACCATATTAAAACAGCTTTTGTTTTTGGCCTACTTCATTTTCAGACAGGTAACACTTCATCACATTCCTTAAAATATTGTTGTTTTAGTGCCTTAGGGTTATATCTCATCCACTTGCCACATTCCTCCCTTGCTGATAGGGGTGTTGGCCATGTCCACAGGTGACCACGTGTTTTGTGGGACAGAGACCTTATGGAAGCACATCTGCATACAGGTAGGCCTGCGTCATTTGGAACCTTGGCCAGCAGGGATTGCAGTTGGATGGAAGAGTCCTATGCACACACACCTCTATTTTTACAGGATCCTTTTCTCACTAAGACTGAACATGTTGCTGCTGGAGGTTATGTCCAGTGTTCACATTGGTATATGAAGGGCATGACTGCTGCGTATCTTCCTGCCACCCCTCATGCGTACGCTGAATGCATTTTTGCAAACACCCCTTTCTTAGCACAGCCTTAGATGTGATAAAATCAGGGATTACTCCAGGAACCCAGTACTGACATTGCTAGACTCCACAAAGAGGCCCACACAATGGTCATGCTGGTTTGCCTTGCGGATGCCATGGCTTAGTTGCACATTGGTGAGCATCTGACTATAACTGACCCATCGCAGAACGCAGATCACACAGGTCAGTTGATTCAGAAATCAATTATTCAAAGAAAGGAACCACCGAGAAGCAGCAAATTGTATTAGCTGATTTGCCACCTGAATAGGTTTTTCCCCCCATGGACAGAACAATCACAAAGCTTAGCCAGTTTTTATTGCGGCATAATTATGCATAGCATAATTGTATGTAGCAAGGCATTTGTCTCCAAAAAGCCTCTGTGCTCTTGTTGAAGCTCATAACTCCTGACTTACTTTTAATCCTTCTGTCCCTAGTAAGTTGACTGTTAGCATGCGTTTGCAACAACATATTATAAGTCTCCGCAGAAGATAGGCAATATTAATTATTAAAGTCAAACATAAGCCTTCAGAGCATAACAAATCATTTTAATAAAGTAAGTAATCATTCACTTTGGCTGATGAAGATAAGCCTCACATTTAGTGGGAACTCAGACACCTTTAGCATAGCAGGAGGTAAATTTTGCCAAGTCAGCAAGTATGAAATGGTTTCTCAGAGACAGTGTTCCAGAGAATTATTTTCTGGTGTGTTCTGCTTTGTGACAGAAATTTGACTGATACTAAAAGAACAGAAATCCCCTAAACCTCCAACTTGGAGCTCAGATTGGATTCTTGCTGTCTTCCTATGGCTATTTCAGTACTATTTTATTATTTTATTCCATTTATATTACGCTGTTCTTCCTGGAAGGTACAATATGTTTTTAAGCTGGCAGAGAATTAGTGCAGGCTGCCCTAAATTTGTGGCTTTAAAGGCAGAAAGCCCCCCCCCCCTCCCCATTTTCAGTACTGAGGAGTTCTAATAAATCTGGGGTCCACAGTGTGGCCCCTGTAGGCATCTGTGCTCACCAAGGTTTTCCTTGGCAGCTGCAAGAGGACCTGAACCATTGAAACAAAATATGGGTTTCCGAAAGCTTCTTTCCCCACCTGCTACTTTCCATGGTCAGAACACTTCCTCCTTGCCCTCTGGCCTTTGCATAGAGTTTAATCACACCCACTGAGCCTCTGATTGGACATCATCCTTTTATTTCTCAATGCCAGCCAGAGTGAGAGGAGACGGTGTCTATTTCTGAGTGGGATTCGGTGACATGCCCGCAAATTCAGATTGTACAATTAAAGTTCACTTGGAGACTTTACACAAGGAACCAGCTCAGACTTTTTGCAATAAGGAAAGTGATGGGGAAATGCCCTGGAAATTGTGGGATAATGCTTGCTTGACTCAGCACTGTCTAACCTCCCTGCAATCAAAGCTGAAAGAATTCTAATGAAATAACACGCATCCAATCTGTCTGCAAACAGATCAGGATGAATGCTCAAACAGGTTGTCTGGAAAGTGTTGTAGCACGTTGACAAGACAATTGCACATCCATTGCATTAGAGAACAGCCTGGTTAATTCATGAGCATGTGAAAAAGGCAGGTGAGTTCAACACCTGATACTTTCAAGGAGTATAAGTAAAAAGCAGGTGGAGGCAGGCAGGGCCAGGCCTGCTTCCCATGGTAGAGATTTGTGCGTATGTTTTCTTTTGATTGCGTTTTGTTCTAAGGAAAAAGGCTTTGTCAGGACAAGCTGACAGGGTCTTCTTAAATATGGGATTTGGGTTTCATTATTTTTTAAAGAAGAAGTGCTCTCAGTGGTTCCGGTAAATAAAACTGTATGACGGGTAGAGTTTCTGATTTACTCAAAAATCAATATTCTTTTTCGACTGAAGATGCTGGAATTACCTTCTTTCCTAACAGCCAGAGCAAACCGCTGGGCTCTGTGCAGGTGTGAGACAGGAAGTAATTATCAACAGCAGCCGCCATGCAGTGATAAAAAGAAAATAAAGATTCTAAGCACCATAGGACTGTTAACCTATTCTGAGTCAAATTGCTTCCCTTGTGATGTTGCAGCTGACTACTGCAATGTCAGGATGTTAAAACAAAGTACTGACATTACTGAAGATCCATACAATTCAGCTTCTTTGCTTGTGGTTATGTTCAGAGAGAGAGAGAAGTCAGTTTGTTCACTGGGAGATGCGCTAGAAATAGTAATTGCAAACATACTGTCACAAAAGTTGGGTGCCACCCCCACTCTGCCAAGTGATAGGAAGATCCCAGGGGGGTCCGGGCGGTCACCCAGGGTCTGTGTTCCTTTGGAACAGTGTTTCTCAACCTTTTTTCCCAACTGTGGCCCCCTTCTGATCTTGTTTCCTTCCTGTGTGTCCCCCCTCCCCCGCCCTACCGGTAGAAAGGTTTTGTTTGTAAGCAGAACATGTTTTATTTATCATTTTAAAAATAATTTATATAAAATACAATTACATAAAAAATTATACTTTAAGTATTTCTCGATCAATGTGACCCTTGTGCTTGATGACCAGAAACAAGCTTTGTTTTATATATCCGATTCTATTGCTGTGAGAGATAACTGAAGATCACCTCAGTCCATTATGTTAAGGCGATTCTGCGTTAGGCTGAGTAAATAATTCACACAACTGAAACCCCCTTCTACCAAATACGAAGCAGGAAATGCCCTGAAAAACACTTTTGCTTTATCCCACAGATGTGGATACTTTTTAGATATTGTACTCTTTATCCAAAAATGGTCTGCAGCAACATATAGCTGTATCTCCTTTCTCAGTAATACTTGCATGAAGAAACAGCACCCCACACACTAACACTGCTGCAGCCACACACCTTGCCCATGATGAACGAGAGGCAGACAGCTTAGTGTCCCCAGTGGGGAGGAAACAGAAGCGACATTACCACAAAGTGTGTGTGGTGATCCATGGTCACTTCTCTGTTCACTCTACTTCTGTTTTCTCTTTCCTTCACTTCTCTATTTTCTTTTGCCTTTTCTTGGTCACTTCTCTGTTTTCTTCACTTCTCCCTTCCTTCTGTGCCCCCCCCCCATTTACTGGAGAGCCAGTGTGGTGTAGTGGTTAAAAGCGGTAGTCTCGTTATCTGGGGAACCGGGTTCGCGTCTCCGCTCCTCCATATGCAGCTGCTGGGAGACCTTGGGCCAGTCACACTTCCTTGAAGTCTCTCAGCCCCACTCACCTCACAGAGTGTTTGTTGTGGGGGAGGAAGGGAAAGGAGAATGTTAGCCGCTTTGAGACTCCTTAAAGGGAGTGAAAGGCGGGATATCAAATCCAAACTCTTCTTACACAGTTTTTACCTGTGGCCCCCTTGGAATATCCTGGGGGCTCTCGGTTGAGAAATGCTGCTTTGGAGAATTGAAACATGGCATGGACTGTTGTAGCTTTAAGAAATATGGCTTATTCACCTATTTACACCTTCAGTCTGCATGGAGTTCAGATCTTACTGCACGGTCTTTTCAAGAGGGACTTGTCCCCCACAGCCATGGAGCCCAAGGCATCTCTCCCAGTCAGCCTTCAGCCAGTCTGCCCAAGATGGATTCCAGTCTTGTTTCTCCCTCCTTCCAAGAACATCTTGCTCAAAAACCTCCTTTCCCTTTCACTTCAAACACACACCTCATCACCTTGGTAACATCTGTCTCCCCAGGCCAAAGGATTCCTCTCAGATGGCCCATCAACAGATTTGCTCTTCACTCGGCCAGCCAGGCTGGTTTGCAGAAGCCAGCCAAGGGATTCCTTGTCTAGCATAGCTCTGCAGCTTGTACTTTCATCCATATCCCAATGAATCAGAATCCTACCATTTATTAATTTCTAGGGTTTAGGGGATCCCTCCCCCCGTTACAGAAATTACAGGGGGGGGGGCACATCTTTAAAGTTGTTCAATGTTACAAATATTATGCCTGAATGTATCCTTTCGACTTGACAGCTATGGGAAGATACCTAGCTTTATAAATCATATAAAATCAACTCCTTTGCCAGTTTCCTCCATTCCAATGTTATTTTGCCCTTGAAAAAAGGACTCCAGGAAGTGCCTAGAGGTGACAATTGCTGAGCTGATTGTTGGCCAAGGAAAGCCTAATCCCATCTGCAGACTTGTCCCAGGGGTCCAGACATGCAAAGGACGTTCTATTGTACTTTGGGTGATGGGACTTCAGAGGCGTTTGCCTATGCCAGGCATGACCAACAGGTAGTTCGTGATCTACTGGTAGATTGGGGGGGGGGTCCCTAGTAGACCCTGGTTGATCTCTGGCCCCTCAGTGATCTCCTTACAAAAAAGCAACCCCCCCAACTTTGGCTTACTAAAAAAAGCTCCACAACTTTGGGTGGATCACTGCCAGTCTTCTAACAACAATGGGTAGATCACTGCCAGTTTTGTTATACTGTGAGTAGATCGCAGTCTATTGGGAGGTGGATGTCCCTGGCCTATGCTAATTTTATATCTGGGTTTTGCCCTGACATGTCTGCTTATGCTAATCTTGTACCAAGGACCTGTCTGGACATGTTTGCCAAGGTTGAACTAGTGTAACCCCTGTCTGCCCCTCCCCTTTTGTGACATATCAGTGATGTAGCAGTGATGCTGTGCGAACTGTATTCTGGGACATGGTGGGAAAGTTTTAAAAGTACCGTATTTTTCACTCTATAACACGCACCAGACCATAACACGCACGTAGTTTTTAGAGGAGGAAAACAAGAAAAAAATTATTCTAAACGAAACAGTGGATGTATGATTTTTGTGGTTTATGCTGTGGCCACAGAGATGTGATCTGACAGTGAGTTTGGAGTAGCTCAATGCAAAAATCCTGAGGATCCATATGGATCCATGCTTTGTAACCACGTTTTTGCACCACTGCAGCCCCAGGCAACAGTGGGTGCCTGATTTTTTTGGTGCAAGATGTAGCCATGGACATCCTATGTGATCTGATGGTGAATTTGGGGTGACGCAGTGCAAAAATCCTGAGGATCCATGTGGATCCGTGCTTTGTAACCACGTTTTAAGTGGGGAGGGAAGGAAAAGCACTCAAGGGACAAGGAGCACGCATGGGGTGTGTGGAGAAGGATGCTGCTAATAATGCAGGAGTGGGGTTTAAGGGGAGAAGAAGCACGCGTGGGGTGTGTGGAGAAGGATGCTGCTAATAATGAAGAAGAGGGATATAAGGGGAGAAGGCTCCTCTCCTCTCCCACTTTGCTCCTTTAAAGCAAGCAGGCTCTCTGTCCCTCTCTCCTCCCCACTCAGCAGCTCTTCTCCCGCTTTGCTGTTTCAAAGTGAGCCACGGAGGAGGGAAGGAAGGGGAACCATGGATCCTCTGCTCACGAGGATCCCCCCAGCCACCCATAGGCATTCGCTCCATAACACGCACAGACATTTCCCCTTACTTTCTAGGAGGAAAAAAGTGAGTGTTATGGTGCAAAAAATACAGTAAATGTCGCCCCATGCTCGGGGTTCTTACTACTGCTTGAACCTGTTGCACAGCAATAAAGGATCTAAGTCTACTGACTGCTGTTTTGCTCCAAATTACTTGGCAGGAATTTCCTCCTTTTACTGACCGCATGGAGCCGCAGAAGACTTGTACCCCAACGAGCTGGGCTGTTGAGTAGTGACTTTTCTTTAACACCCCCAAATGTATAACAACACACACACCAAAGGTAGTGACTGAAGAAATAATTGACATGGATTATGAGGTTTTGCCAACCTGGTGCCCTCCAGATATTTTGGCCTATAACTTGCCTCAGTTTCAGACAGGACAGCCATGCTGGCTGGGGCTGATGGGAGTTGTAGTCCAAAACATCTGGAGAGCACCAAGTTGGCAAAGGCTGAAGTTTATATTAAAGAGACCTTTACTTTATAGGCCTCCTGATTCCAGGAGCTATTTCTCATAGATCAAATTAACTAAGAGCATCATATGATAAAACATTGACTGCACTGGTGTTACAGGGATGCGGGTGGCACTGTGATCTAAACCACTGAGTCTCTTGGGCTTGCTGATTGGAAGATCAGTGGTTCAAATCCGCACGACGGGGTGAGCTCCCGTTGCTCTGTCCCAGCTTCTGCCAACCTTCAAAAGCGTATCAGTGCAAGTAGATAAATAGGTGCCGCTGCGGCGGGAAGGAAAATCGCGTTTCCATGTGCTCTGGCACTTGTCATGCTCCTCTGTGCACCAGTAGTGGTTTAGTCATGCTGCCCACAAGACCTGGAAAGCTGTCTGTGGACAAATGCCGGCTCCCTCAGCTTGAAAGTGGAGATTAGTGTTGCACCTGATAGTTGCGTTTGACTGGACTTAACTGTCCAGGGGTTTTTTACGTTTACAGTGACGTGAAAGTATAAAACTAGGACTGAGGCCTCTTATGTAACATCCCCTACACTTTTCAGGCATTATTATTGTATTGTACACTTGATCCATAGATCTCACAGCATAATGTGACTGTTGGAGTCATTGAGTTGCTGCAGTTCTGTGCTGGGTCAGTTTCAATTCACAATGGCACCATAGGCAGACACAGTTTCCTGGACATAACGGGAAACTGTTTTTAATTGAAGACTTAATGTGTTAATTGTGACATACTGTGATGGGAGGAGGAAAGTGGCTCCATAAGACTACCTGAAGTGTTATGTCATGCAGGGACTTATCTGAAGACAAAACCACCAAACTCCTGAATAGATGCTCAGGATTGTGCAGTAAGAGGAAAACATATATGATTAATCTCATTTCTTTATAGAGATAGTTTCTAGATTCTGATGCTCCTAGATCTAGTTCCTAGATTTTGATGCAATATAAATTGCATGGCTCATGGTCTAGCTTGGTCCTATTTAGATAAACTCTCTGGGAAAGCGCTATTGGCACCAATCAGTCTGAAATCCTTCTGTGTGGAGTTGAGTTCATTGTCCTTATGAGGCATCTCTTGTTTACACAAGATTCTTTTTGAAATGACATTGTAAATGCCTGCCACTGGGTCATCTGACATGTTATATCTTGTTAGGTTCTATTTCTGGGCTGCCTCTTGCTTCTTGCTGTGGGAATGTTTCCCCCCCACAAACATTTGTAGGCAATAGCCTACTTTATTAGATACCTATACTAGGGATATGCAAAACCCTTTCTATATACTGGGCATTTTCCTAATCCATGTTATTGACTTGATGCCCTGATTCAGTGATCTTTTTACAGAAACTTTGGCATTTACACATGCACAGAGCTCTGCCACCCATAATCAAGGGGAAAAATTTGCAAAATGTAGCAAAGGGGGGTATACACAATTTTGTATACTCTCGCAAAACCCTTTTCCCCTAAAACTGAAATACAAAGTTCATACCGTATAATTGAGTGTACTGTTATGAGTTTTGTTTGGGTGAGGGGTGTAGGCTGTATGTTTGAACCCCTTTCTAATTCCTGGATCTAGCATGGATTCAATTACTGGAATAGCCAGGCTAGCTTCCTGGTGAGGTAACGGCCCTCTGCGTCTGGTCCATTAAGGTAACAAAGGAAGTGGCTTCTTGCCAGATTGCAAATGACAGAGCTGTGTCTGATTTCTGTTGGACTCCAAGGCTGTGACTATGCCAAATCCTTTCTCATACTCATTGCATTGTATTTGTTCTGTAAATGGACAAAGTTTTTCTCTCACCAGAGATAAGCATCAGATACCTTCCATGGGCAGTGCATCAGTTTTAAAATAACTGCAGACCATGTTTTCCAGAAACTGCTAAAGAAGAAACTTGCAAACTGATAGAGCAAGTCTGTGAGAGGCATATCAAGCTCCTCTTGGGGGTTGGGAAGACGGCAAAAATGTATAGAAAAGAAAATAAGAGAAAGCTGTGCATGTATTTATGTTTGCAACATACACTGCTGGAGGGAATGAATATTTTCAAACAGCTGGATTCTAGCCAGCAAAGTTCAATACAGAGGTAACTGTGGCTCATATTAATATTAAACAGATGCCGTTTGAAGCAGGCTTCATTATTCTGAACCAGTCCGTTCAATGTTATTGCTTTCAGCATCCTTCTCTATTAACTGATGTAATGCCAGGAACTATAATAGAGTCATAGAGTTGGAAGGGACCCCAAGGTCCAACCCCCACAATGCAGGAATCTCAACTAAAGCATCCATGACAGGTGGCCATCCAACCTCTACTTAAAAATTTCCAATGAAGGAGAATCTGCCACCTCCCGAGGGAGTTGGTTCTACTGTTGAACAGATCTTACTGTTAGAAAGTCCTCCCTGATGTTTAGTTGGTATCTCCCTTTTTGTAACTTGAATCCATTGGATCAAGTCCTACCTTCCGAGAGCAGGAGAAAACAAGCTTGCTCCATCTTCCATGTGATAGTCCTTAAGATATTTAAAGATGGCAATCATATCTCCTCTCAGTCTCCTCTTTTCCAGGATAAACATACCCAGCTCCTTCAACTGTTCCTCATAGGGCTTGGTTTCCATACCCTTGATCATCTTGGTCACCTTCCTCTGCACACTATATCATTAACTGAAGTTTTAGAAGTCTCCCAAATTCTTTCCCACAGGACACCACTTGCCAATCTGTTCATGTTTCCAGACTTCAAATATTTGCAGTACATAGACTGTGAGTGCTTCTGAATGGGAGCGTAATACTGCAGGCGGGTTGTTCAGACATCACAAACAGGTATCTGGCAACAGTCGCTCCCCAGCTTATTGGCTTTTATTGTGGTAAAGGTAAATCTGGATTAAAAGGGAGAAAAATGTGAGCTGGCATTTTGATGCTTGCAATGTGTGTATTCTGCAAAATCTTACATGCATGAGCAGCACCAGTCCCACAATAAAAGCCTATCTGGAAGCAACCTATGAATGAAAAACAGACAACAGGCAAAATCCCAAAGCTGTCACCTACACGGAGTACGAATGAAGGATCATTGTTATCCTTCCTGGTATAATCAGTTCCTGCCTTTCGTCTTTCATCGTAACCTTTTGCTTCCTGTGCTTGTATAAATACTGTTATCATCTGTTTTGAGAAATCCTTCCCACACATTTAAATGTGGCTGTGTAATACCCCAGGCAGCAATAGAGACACCAGGCCCAACAGAAAGCTGTCCAGACTGTTATTGCTAGTGGAAAGTGACTGCTTGATGTAGCAGATACGAAGTATCACCAGAAAATGTTCTGAAAAAGCCAGCTAGGAAACAATTGCACTCAAGAAGCGCTAATCAAGTTCAGGGAGGGAACTTCATCTCCAGGAAGCTACAGTTCTTTGTTGATAAATCAGAGCCAAGGTCTGACTAATGTTTTTTTCCTCAGAATTCTAGATTTAAAAAACAAAATTAATAAATAAAATAAATAAATGTTCACTGTTTAAGGTCTTGTTGCCCCAAACAATTCTGTACAGGCTTCATGTCTGTGCAGAACCCACAGAAAAATAACTTGCATGGTTGAATTATGGATCTTTAATATTGCTAATTGCAAGTAATAGTGCAAATGAGCTGGTTATTTATGCCTAAATCAGGGGTGTCCAAACTTTTTTCAAAGAGAGCCAGAATTGATGAAGTGAACATGTGTCGAGAGCCAACCAAAGTTTTTGAGCTTTGGATTAAAACTTTTTGGGGGGATTTCCCCCCTAAAATGCTGACCTTGTTTTTAGGATTGAAGTTGTTGACCTTCTTTTAGGATTTTACCCCAGGAAATAAACTGCCAAAGGGGCTGGATTAAATAGACCGGCAGGCCGGATTAGGCCTCCGAACTGGACTTTGGACATGCCTGGCCTAAGTGTAGAACCTTATATTTGTCCCTATTGAAATTCATTTTGATAGTTTGGGCCCAGTTCTCTAATCTGTCAAAGTCATCTTGAATTTCAGTTCTTTTACTGCAGCATTAGCTACCTCTTCCAATTTTGGTGCCATCTGCTAATTTGATGTGCATCCCTTCAATTTCTTTGTCCAAGTTCATTGAACAACGATGGGCCTAGAACAGAACACTCTTTCTCAGGATGATGAGGAACCAGTTTTCATTGATTCTCACTTACTTACTGCAACCATCTGCACCATATCCAATACTGCTCAAGTTCTCATGGAGTTTTTGGGATGTGCAGGGATCTGCAGAAAAATGGGAGGATTGGGAGAAAAAAATGAGTCCTTCTTTACATGAGCAGAAGTTCTTTCTGCTTATGTAAGGTCACTATATAAATGGTGTACATGTCATTATGACACTTCTGACCTGTTTTTATCATAGCAACTGATATAAAGTAGATAGCATCCTTGGATTATTATTATTATTATTTTGGGGTGGGGGGAATGGTAAATTGTGCAATAGTGCCAAATCAACTATAATTGTGCAATCTTAATTTACTGGTACATGACTGAATCCCAGCCGAAAATGTTAACAGTCTAGAAACATCCTGTGTTTGTGCTCTTAAGGCTGCAATCCTAACCCCACTTACCCAGGAGCAATCCTCACTGAATTCAATAGGACTGACTTCTGAGTAGACATACTTAGGCTTGAACGGTATGGCTATGTACATGCATATGTATCCAGGTTTTATGATGTGCTGACAATTCAAGAATACCCAGTTATGGTTTGCAAACTGCATTTTTGGTGACTGCAGTTGGCTGTTATGTCTGACTTCACAAGCCATTGACAAGCCACTGTTATGGACATAGTTTGGCTCTAGGAGGCTGTTACACCACAGAGAAAGGAGTGTGCGAGAACTTGTGAAAGTTAATGCTGAGTCGATGGAAAATAACAGCAGGCCAAGCAGCCATGATTTGTTTATGTTGGAAGCTCGTATCGTGCTGTGGGTTCTTAATTATTGTTTGAATGAATCATCATTTGGCATGATGTCTGAATTGATCCTATGTCTTAAAAATGTGTTTACATCTAAAATAAGAGAGTGTTGGGGAGTGGGCACAGCCTTTTTTGTTTTCTACATATGAGCTGGAATCAGTGCTTTATTTTATTAACTTGCTGGCAGTAATCAGAGCAGATGCAGGAATATTGACTCCTAATCAGTGGGTGGGAAGTCCTCCCTGCCAGGTAATTTTTCTGTGTGATGAACCATCACTATACTATGGCATGGCATGCCAAAGATAAGTCTTGGGGCATGCAGCTTTGTACTGCAGATAGAACACAGGTCCTGTCTGTGTTACTGCCTGTGACAGTCTCTGTCCTTTCTGCTCTTCATAGAGCAAGCA
This sequence comes from Podarcis tiliguerta, assembly GCF_965153285.1. Taxonomy (NCBI): domain Eukaryota; kingdom Metazoa; phylum Chordata; class Lepidosauria; order Squamata; family Lacertidae; genus Podarcis; species Podarcis tiliguerta. Next base: position 32,888,559 of record NC_139543.1, on the reverse strand, counting down.
GTGCTTCAGTAGGATGTAATTACCAAAGGGGATGTAGTATGTACATTGCAAAAGCACTCCACTCCTCAAGTTATTCAGAATCGGACTGCAATTATGTTCCACCACAGACAGCTCAGTTGGTTAGAGCTTGGTGCTGATAACACCAAGGTTGGAGGTTCAATCCCCATAAGGGACAGCTGCATTTTCCTGCATTGCAGGGGGTTAGATTAAATGATCCTCAGGGTCCCTTTTAACTCAATGATTCTAGATTTTTCTGCAAAATATATTGTTGTGGACCCAGTCACAGTCAGGACCCATGAGACAAGGTGAGACGAGGCAGCTGCCTCAGGCATCCTATGTTTAGGATTTCATCCTTGCATTGCACTCTAGGAGAAAGTATTACACAGAAGTAGATCTCCTTAAACTCAGCAGGACTTACTTCTGAATAAGCATGTTTAAAGGTAAGGGGATCCTTGACCGTTAGGTCCAGTCGCGGACGACTCTGGGGCTGCTGTGCTCATCTCACTTTATTGGCCAAGGGAGCTGGTGTACAGCTTCCGGGTCATGTGGCCAGCATGACTAAGCCACTTCTGGCGAACCAGAGCAGCGCACGGAAATGCCGTTTACCTTCCCACTGGTGTGGTACCTATTTATCTACTTGCACTTTGACATGCTTTTGAACTGCTAGGTTGGCAGGAGCAGGGACTGAGCAACGGGAGCTCACCCCATTGCGGGGATTCGAACCACCGTAGGCTCTGTGGTTTAACCCACAGCGCTTGCACTAATACTGGGGAACTCTCTAAGATTTTAAGCATTCTTTAGTGCCATTTATAGTATATTAGATTTAGGGGTTGCTACTAATTTTGGCAAAGAAGTGCACATTATTGTCATCTCCAAACCTCAAAAGGATTTAAGTGAGGCATTTTATATTGCTCCATGGCATTACTGATTCAGGATACAGAAATATTTGTGGTAAGCCTGGTTGCCAGGTTAAGTCAAATACTGTGATAGCATGAATACCAAACTGGGTCAATGTCTTCTTGACAAATTTCAGATTCCACTTTTTGCCCTTAAAAAAGAAAAGCTCACAGTAGCACCAAACCTTAACAGCCGCCTGTAATAACGTCCCTTAATGCTGATACTTTCCATCAAATGGTCTTCTTTTCGTTATGATCTAAGATGGGCACATATACCTTTCCACTCGTTGAAAATGATAACAGTAGAACTGTGCTATGCCAATGAAGGAATCTATTCATTCAAATGCACAACAATTACACTTTATTTCTCTTTGCAGAGGAGCCAAGCAAATACATTTCCTGCCTTCCTCTTTTATACTCAGAATTTCTGTGTAATTTCTTGCCCAGGTAATATAAACCATTGTTTTAATTAAGAGTGTGACAATAAGCAACACTTCTAAGGTTAATTATTAACAGGGCATCCCCCCCCCCCCAAGTATTTACAAAAGGGCTCTGCAAAGACAGCCTCAATCACCCACACAAAACCAGCAGAAAAGGGAGCAGTAACTGGTCCGAGTATCAATTACACCAAAGTCGAACTTTGTCTAGTCAAATCCCAAGACCAACAGCATCTACAAAATAATTGTATTTTTTTAAAGGCCCATACAAACACCATTCCCTAAGCTTTCTTAAACAAAAGCCCAAAGGAATTATTGGTTTTCTCATGAAACATTTAAAATAAATCCTCTTTGTTTCAAATAAGGTGCTTTGGGTAGCTTCTTGATTTTCAGTTTCATTATGTGATATTTCAGCTTAAGCAATGAATATGGATGATACATGTAGATTCTGCTTCAAATATATACCAGGTATAGTTCCACCTCTGGCTTCTCTATCATTCCTCACATGGAGTTTATGCAATTTGGAGAACATCGGCAATCCATTTACTATGGAAGTGACTGGAATTGAAACTATCATCTGCAGTCTCCCTCTCTCACTTATTTTTATGTGCAGTTCCCCCCTCCCTGTTTTTTTTAATATAAAAAGACATATTTTGTGAAGTTGCAGCTTGAATCAGGTAGGCTTTATAGATATAGGAAATTTGCTTGGGTGAACAAATCAAAATTACTTCAAGATCAGTTGGTAAATTGGTTCAAGGACACCAATTATGATAATTTTATCATTAGCTCTGACTCACTAATTCAGACAACCTTCTTTTTATCTGCTTTTGGGCTATACATATTTACCTGTTTCCAAGGAAGCAATGTCTCAGGTTTATAAGAGATGTGGAAAATATTTGAGTTTCCTGGGAAACAGACATTAGCTTGGTGTCAGAGAGCTAAAAACAAATATTGGTCAAAATGTGTTGTGTGAGACAATATGTGCTAAAACTAAGGAGGTTATGTTTAAAGTGCTACATGGATGGTACTTCATGTAAATTAGAATTAGAAATTATGGATGTTCCAAAAGCTGCCTACTAGGTGCTGGAGAGTCAGAGATGTTCTGGGGTTAATTGTGTTATGTGTGGTGGACATGCAATGTTGCTGCTTCATATTTTGGCATCTGAGTTCCACCGGGAAACATCCAGGATTACTAACCAAACCACAGCAGTTGACACTGGAATGACTCTTTCAAACTATGTCTTAGATGATCCTCAAGATGCATTTCATAAGGCCTCTGTCGATACTCCCTGTGCCCTGTCAAAGGTGGCCTTCATGCACCCTTTATATGCTCTAGTTAGTTCATTTGATATCAAATTCTATGTTTGTGCAGTGATCACGGATTTTCATCCTTCAGAGTTCCTAATCTATTGCTAGGGTAATCCAATAAAAGAGGGACTTCCGAATCAGAGATCATACACTAAACACTACTTAAGATCAGGGTGGCTTGTGCCTCTACATTAGATCTAGTAAGGTAAAGGTACCCCTGACCATTAGGTCCAGTCATGACTGACTCTGGAGTTGCAGTGCTCATCTCGCTTTATTGGCCGAGGGAGCCGGCGTACAGCTTCCAGGTCATGTGGCCAGCATGACAAAGCCGCTTCTGGCGAACCAGAGCAGTGCACGGAAACGCCATTTACCTTCCCGCCAGAGCGGTACCTATTTATCTACTTGCACTTTGACGTGCTTTTGAACTGCTAGGTGGACAGGAGCTGGGACCGAGCAACGGGAGCTCACCCCATCACGGGGATTCAAACCGCCGACCTTCTGATCAGCAAGTCCTAGGCTCTGTGGTTTAACCCACAGCGCCACCCGCGTCCCCACATTAGTTCTACATAGCCAATATTATAGTTTATTATCTTTGAGAATGTGGTCTTTTTCCTTTTCTATTACATTTATTGTTTATGTTTTGTCTTTGTACCTTTAAAAATGCATTTCTCAATAAAAACGTTTTGTTTAGTTTTTTTAAAGGAGGGCACCTAACAGAGTAAATGTGTGCACTGTTGCATAGGTTCTGAGGAAAGAATCTGGTTGTAGGAGATGTCTATAAAATAATTAATAATTAAATAATTAAATCAAGAGCAAGATGTTGCAGGCATTAGAGAATATCTGTCAGGTTAAAGCTGTATTACACGCAACTCTCACATCGCTCTTGTAATGGAAAAATAGATTGCACTTCAGAGATGTTCTGCTATTGCAAGTGAGGTAATCAGCTACAGATACAGCATATATTGTCCAGGCTAACTCGGCTATCGGCTGACTCATAAAGAATGATGTGACTGACATCAGCTGTTTAATAAGCCCAAGTATCCAACAGAAGACAAGTGGGCAGAGAGGAAGGTGAGAGAAACCACAAGGGAAAAGCAGATAAAGAGCTGTTTTTCTTGGAACAGAGTTTGCCTAACTGTGGAACTAAAGAGAACTAAATCAAGCATATGATCTCATTTCTTGTTGATGCCACATTACAAAATTACAGGTTTGCAGTAGGTCAGTACTTTGCCATCTTTGGCAAAGCAATGTATTATGTACGTCTCTCTTTGAGAGATAACAAGGTGGAATACTAAATGGCAATACCATTTAAATTTAAAACAATAAAATTGTAAGTAAAAAAAAAGATAATTATGCTGGTTTCTTGTACCATTGCCCCAGATATGTGGAACTGGGTCTTGATTTTTTAAAAATTATTATCTATTAATGAATATACTAGTCGGTATGATGAGCAATACATTTACTTTGTTCAATAGAACTAAATGGGATCCCATGAGAACCCAGCCAGCCCAATCTGCCTTTCCAACTTATTTGCATAGACCCTTGGTCAGGATAGCTCCATTCTTTATTTGTATAGCTCCATCCTGGAGTCCATCTCTCAGCACCCAAGAACTGGCTGTCCTACATTACTGTTGCTATAGCAATTCTCAGCCTATGGTTAGTTGCCACATCAGTATCTGCTGAGTTGGTGCATGAGATTCCAAGGGGTCTTCACACTCAACCAGAGTCTATCTTCCTCTGGGGAAAACGAGGCATGACAGAGTCTGCAGCATCTTTGAAATATGATTAATTTACACTGGAAATTTTCCGTGGAGAGAGATTTCACAGTATCCGCATCTCAGGTGGAGCCTGTCCTTCACACCACCCCAGCAATGGATTCCCAGACATTTCTGTGCCTTCAGTCAGACTTCCAAGATGGTTCTGGCCTTCACAGCAGCTCATGGAGATATCCCCCTTCCCCCCTCTTCTAAATTTTAAAAGGACACATTTTTCCTGTGTGACATCATTGCCTCCAATAACCTCTGCCTCCCAACTCTTCTAATTACCCTCAGGCAGAGGGCCAATGACTGGCCATTGTCCGGTAACTGCACCTTGACGGCTCTTCTCCACAGGCAATTTCTTAGTTTCGCTTGCATGTTAAATTTAATATCCAGCATCTTCCCTTCAATACTTCAAGTATTATCTGAATTCTTCCATTCATTAATATCCAACATTCCCTAAATCTAGCAGTTATGGGTCCCCTTAATAATAATATGGTTCATTACAGTTCTTAATTACTCCTTTCAACAAAAGCCTGTGTGAGAGATGAGCCTGAGGGCTAGTGACTTGTTCAATACCATTTGGGGCGCTTCATAGCTAAAGAGCGATTTGACCTTGGTTCTGCCATCAAGCAAGCCAAATCTTTGTCCATCGCAACACGCCATATTTCAAACACACTGTTTCAAGCATTACCTCTTTGGTTGCTTGGAGGCTCATTGGGCCTGATCTGATTACGCAATAACCTGCGTTGTATCGCCAGACACAGATATATTTATTATACAGAATGGCGCTATTAACTTTGTAGTCAGAAAGATTCATGCAAATACCTTCAAACCAGAGCTGCACATTATAAATGGTATATCATGTGCCCAATTAACTTAGCAATACAAACAATTTCCTTGGTTTCCCTGGAGAGACCTCCTTATTCCCTGTTTTAAAAAGCAAGGTTTGTATCTTGCCTATGTTGGTTTTCTGTTAAATTCACATTTAATTGAATTAATTGTATGGTTGGGCTTTTGGATTAATGGACAACTGTACTGGAGAAAATCCTTCTTTCCTGAAACAAGCATATTGTAATAAGAACATATGTGATAGTCTTGTATCTGGCCTTGAGAAAGTCTGCAGTACAATTTTATTTCTCCCACCTCCTTTTTTTTAAAAAAAACATAGAACATTTTGTATAGTATTTAACAGAAGGAATTCTGAAGGCAATGTTAGAATTGCTTTTTCTTTTTAAAAATAATTTTATTGAATTTCTTATATAATAGTGTATCAGTATTACATCACTTTGCCAACCTTGTGCACTCTGGATGGTGCTGATGGGAATTGTTATCCAAAACATCTGGAAGATGATTGATGAAGGCTGTTTTACTAGCTTAGGTTGCAATCCTAACCCTGCTTGCCTGGAAGGTACCGTATTTACTCGAGTCTAATGAATCATTGAATCTAATGCGCACCTCAATTTTCAGAACCTTGAAACCAAAAATGTATTTGCTGATGAATGTAAATGTGTCACCAAATCTAACACACACCTTAACTTTTGCAAAGTAATTTGGCCAAAAAAAGGTGAGCATTAGATTTGAATAAATCCAGTAATTCTATGGGACTTACTTCATAGTAGACAGGGTTAGGATTGTGTTAGGACATAACCTAGAATTACTGTTCCCCTGAAGAGGATAAAACTGCTCTTATTTCTGTCATCTGAAGAGCAACCTGACTGCCTTTGTTCATTAAGCTATTTAAAAGTGTATACTTTTAGTATTTTGCTTGTTTCTATGTTACTTATTTAGATATCAGTGGCAAATGGATCTGACACATTTGGTGCGTTGTTAGAGTAAGCAGTTATTCAGTGAAGCAGAAAATCAAATAAATTGTAGCACACTGAATTATTCATATAATTTATCTGCTGACTTGAGAGATAATTACTGTTGCCGGAAGAACGATTGCCAGTTTGGTGTGATATAACATGGTATCGTCTAATGAAAACGGACAGAAATGGGATTTCACCCCCTCTTCAATCTAAGAATAAAAGTTATGAATAAAGGCTGGGGTTCTTTTTACTGTTTTTTTTTAAAGTATTGGTGCTTGTTCCCTTAATGAGCTGTAACTGGAGTTGTTTGGCTGTGATGTCAATGTCAATCAAAGCTTTTGCTTGGAGCACAAACTACCATCTGCTCCTCTTGGAGCAGACATGAGCAACTGTCTCTCCGACATAATAGAAGCAAGCGTCAAACCCATTCAAAGAAAGAAAAACAAAAACAATAGTATCTTGCCGAGGAGGGTGGGGCAGTCATGGAAGACCTATATTTTAACATACATAGAGGTTGAATGAGGCACCGCATGGCTAGCTTCCCAGATGCTTCAAATATTCTAATGAAAACCATACAACTTATTTAGAAAGCCAGAACCAATTACTTGTACTGCGACCCTTTCCAACTTCCATGTGATATTCCATTGCTGTTGGGTTGGGTTTTTTGCATGCATGCATATGAACATTACACAGAAAGAGTAGCCCTAATAGGGTTTTTTTCTCTCCATATGTGTAACATCATGTGGAGACATAATAGGGCCACGTGCAAGAGCCCATTCTGTTGTTCCATTCCCTTCTGACTGTACCTCATGTTGGGGGAAGATCTGAAGAGGAAAGCCTGTGGAACATTAATAGGCTGCCCGTCTGATTGGTGCTCAACGGGCTTCCGCATTCAAGCCACCCCAAAATGTGTGAACTGCACGAAGGTGAAGCCATCCAGGAATGTAGCAGCTATCTCTTCTGGGATGAGTGCTGGACTTCGAGGCACAGAGCTGATAATGGGCCCTGCCACTGTCCTCCCCAACTAGGGCAGGGCACAGCACAGCTGAGACTGGTCCTACTAGAATGTGACATTCACTGCTGGGGGAAAAATATATCTGAGGCTCCCATAGTGAATGACAGCACAGTTGGGTCAGGCCACTCTATAGCCCTTGGCCAGTGCCTGACTTGCTTGCTTGCTTGTGCTGAATCTGAACTCTCCATGCAGTGTTACTTGGATGGAGACCAAAAGCTTTGCTTAGAGCCTGAGGGATTAAGCGATGCATGAGGATGGGTTCCCAGATCTGCTACTCTCCAGATCCTGTGTTGGTGCTGTGTTTTGTTTACTGTACCACTGTGGTTTGTTTTGATTTCTTTCCCACCCAATGCTGAGCTGCCAGACTGCAAATAATAGTGTGGTGGTATCACAAGGGAAGGAATCTGCCACTTGGGATATTCTAGCATCAGTATTTGCTCTGTTTTTATAACCAATAAAAGACCATGGGGAGCTGATGCTTCCAGCAACATGAACTGGAACCTTAGAACCCAATCCTATCCAAATTTGCTCAAAAGTAAAGTCCCTCTGAGTTTAGTGAGAACATGCTCCCAAATTTGTCCATGGGATTGCTGTAGTCTTTGACAGTCATTTTATTGACATCCCAGTTGCAGTGTGGCCATGTTGGCACCTATTTGGAGGGCTGGAAGCACATCAGAGCATATTTTCCACCCACTGATCCTTGATTGGCTAACTAGGCTTGGCTCCAGAAGTTCTCTAGCCCCTATAGCAACAGAACCAAAATGAAAGTTGATGCATGAGGCAAGAACTAGCGAGTTCTTTTTGAAACTTTGTCTGTGTGCTGCAACAGCCAAAATTTTAAGATGTCACAAGGCCTGAAAACTAGAAACAAGTCTATTCAGAAAAAACCAAACTAGGCCATGTTGACGCTCCCCTAAAATGGTTAAAGGCAGTAGAGAAAAAGCAAAACTGAGATGAATAGGCTGAGACAGATTTTCTAATCTGAGCAAGCAAATCAACATTTACTGGGAAGTAACCAATGCTCAGGGGGATATGCATTGGGGGGGGGGATGTCTTCACCCTCCTGCCATGCCTGAAAATGCTGCCATTAAGGTGGGGATGGGGAGACAATCTGCCTTGAACTGATGCTGAAAAACAAACCGAGAGACCTCACTTGCTCTCTCTGTGTGATTCTTTGCTATAGCACCATGCAGCTCCTTTAAAAAACTAACGTGGCAGCCAGATCTGTGGGAATATTAACAATGGGAACCTTCCACCTTATTCTCAGGCCTGCACATATGTATCAATAAACCTTATGTCAGAGGAAAAGCCAGCGGCTTCTAGTGGCCTTCATTCCAAGGAAACCAAAACCAAGGTATGCATTGGCATCCATGAGATATTTTTCCATGTGGAGACTGGAGTGCATGTAAGAAGCACCATTTGTTTAGAAGCACGAGAGCTCTGGGATGTGGGAAGAGGGGTTTTCATGGGATGATGTGAGATCTCTTGAGAACTTTATGCAGGTGGGAAGGCTGCCAGCGCAAGAGTCTTGGCCACCTGATGGTTGGGGCCATTTTGGCCTGTGAACTTCCCACCCACCCTTGGTGCGAGTGCTTCACTGGGCCCTTGGGTTGGTGGTTGACAAGGCTGGAAAGGAATTTTACTCCCTATCTCAATTGACTCTGGGCTGGGAGGTTTCCCTCCCTGATCTTCATAACTTTTGTTAGGTGTCCATAAACGTGCGGCATGACTTTGGGCAGAGTGGCATTAGTCAGGATTAAACATAAGAGGATCCCTGCAAGCAGTCTTGTGGAGTAAATCATGGTGTGGTGTAGCCACTTCTGGAGAAAAATAAATCAGAATCAATGGAATCTTATGGTGGTTTCATCATAGAGCTTTTCATACTTTTTTCGATAAAAGAATATTGCATTGACTGGAACTTTCTAGGACTGATGGTAACTATGGCTATCCCCAAATATTCCACCTAGGCCTTCATCGGCTCCATTTACAGAGAATCATATAAGCATTATTTCTCAAGCCAGTAGTAAAAAAAAAATCCTCTTGATCTGCTGGGATCGCAGGATGTACTCATGCCCTGGTTAAAACCTATAAAACTCCTTAAATAAACAGAAAAAAGTTGAGGACATCGCAGCGATTTTCCTTGTAGATGCTTTCTTATGGCAACATAATCCTGTTACATTAAACAAACTCTCCAAATTGACTGTAATATAAACAGAGAGCTTTCCTCTTCATTTACGTTAATCTTACTCAATTGCTGACTTTTCACACTAATGTGAACAAAAGGATAAAGAATTTTTAAAACCTGCTCAAGGAAAAATGACAAACTGCGGACTCTTCTCCTTTAGTACTGGGCAGCGTGTATAGCAGGGCTGTTTCAGGATCCACTTTGCTTTTTGCTAGTTCCATCAACAAAAACCAGGTGCAAAATACGAGGGACAGGCAGACATTAAGGAATAGGGTGCCTCTGAGCACACGGTCAGTCCAAGAATATGTGCCCAAGCAACCTAATGGGGAAAGCAGCTTTTTAGTAGCTGGTATTGCTAGACAATTGGAAATCAGAAACTCTTGCCAATATGCTACAATTGTCTCAGAGATCTACCACCATATCCTGATCTACCCTCTCCCCTCCATAATAAGCCAAGTGCCCTGATTGCGAGGGACACCTATGAATTTAATAAAATTTCAATGCATTTTTGGAAAATTCATTAAATGTATTTTATTAATTAAGATGCTATAATTGCAAGCCGTGGGTGCAAACCTATGCAGAATTATGTTTGTTTAATACCAACTAAACTCAGTAAGGCATACTATGCATGTTTACTCAAAAGTACTATTAAGATGGAACCTCAATCCCTTTGTTTTTAGTGGAGCAGGATTGCATTAGCACAGGGTTGCCAGCTTGGCACTTACGGGTACTATAGTGCTTGCGAAGGCTTTCACTGGTGCCCATGAGCTGGTGACTGGGTCGTTCTTTCTTTCGTAATTGAAACAAAACAAAACAAAACAAAATAAAATTCCTTCCAGTAGCACCTTAGAGACCAACCAAGTTTGTTATTGGTATGAGCTTTCATGTGCATGCACACTTCTTCAGATAACTTTCTTTTGTAAGTTAGCCTTCTGAGAAATAAATTTATGAAGCAAAATGTGCAGGAACCTTCTAAGTGATTTCTGTGAAAGGAGAAGGAATGTAGTGTAGCCACTTTGAAGTTTCCCCCCCTGGAACTGAGGAATGCTCTCTGCTACTATTAAACAGCAAGCAACAGTGTGTGTGTGTGTGTGTGTGTGTGTGTGTGTGTGTGTGTGTGTGTGAGTGAAATCAATATTGTGTGATCTCCACAGTAAGAACCAGCAGGATACAGCATAAGGTTGCCAGGGATGGCTGTCTCTCAAATTTTGTGTTATGTCACACGCTCTGTGGCAGCTATTTCGTGTTATGCCAGGTCTCCCTCCCATCCCCGAGCAGCTATTTTGTGACAGGTACCCCTGGCACTCTCAAAATTCAATATGCGCCCACTGGTCTGAAAAAAAAGTTGGTGACCTCTGCATTAACAGATCCCCATACTGTAACATATAAATTTCACTCTAATCGGTGCACTTCTGGCACTGGTTTATTTCAACAACTTTCCAGATGGTTATTAGATATAAAAAAAACCCAAACCATTATTGATGTGCTGACGTAGCAGGTTGGTAATAGTGTTTTTAAGGAAGATTAATTAGGCTGGAAACAATGCTGCTTAAGCATAATTATGACTCTCATTACTACACTGGGACTCACCTTTGTTTATCTGTTATGTCTTCATTAGATATGCCTGTTTTGTATTCCATAGCAACTTCACCAAAACACTATCCATTCTTCTCGGCTTTTATTGGCACCTTGTGCTTATGTTCTTCATTAATTTCTACTAGCCTACAGTGTACATTTACAGTGACGCTTCCTGTGTGTTCATGCATTCTATTCAGGAAAAGTAAAATAGCTTTCTTTCCTTTTTCACATCACAGCAATGACAGTGATGTTGTACATTAATAATACTATAGTTACTGAACTACATCTGGAACTTGAAGCTACAACCCTGAGATGTCTCTAAGTTCAGTGGAATTGTAAGAGGCTTATTTATGTACAATCTGACCTTGGCGTAATAGAAGTGAATCGAACGTATTTTCGTGTCACACCTAGCTACAATAAATTAAGCAGCAAGGAAAAATATTAATTCTAGAGAAACTTGTGGATTGTGATCAAATGCTCACTTATAAAAGACAGAAAGTTTCTCTCTTACTTACATATTTATTGTACTTTCTAAGGATATTAACTATCAAATATAATAAAGTACCAATTACCAACAGTTACATTGTCAAACAGAAGTGCAGGTGAAACAATCTTGTCAGCATAATGCAAACTCTTCTGTCTTGAAGCTAATTGAAGCAAAATGGTCTCCCACGGGTTCACTGATGTGATCTGTACTGCATAGTCCGGCTGTTTTCAAGTTAAAGGCTACTAGTGATGGGAAGTGTGGTTATTTATTAACTGCAGTTAACCGCTGGGCTAGAGAGACAGATGTATCATCCACCAGCTGCCTAAGAACTTATCCCACTAAGTTGACCAAGATGGTCTTGGCGGTCATACTGGGGGACTGCAATGTCCATGTCGACACAACCTCCTCAGGGCAAGCTCTGGACTCTAAGGTCGCTACCACAACCATGGGTCTGTCTCAGTACACTGTGAATCTAGAGCTAGGTCAATCTTCTTTTTGCAATAAGATGGACTGATGTGTACATAAATTAACTCCATTGTCATGGACAGACCACTGCCACTGATGGAGGAACAGGGGTGTGGGGGGAGTGCATTGCCCCCAGTGGCATGATTCTGGTGGGGTGCCGTTGCGGCTGCCCCCGCTCGCGCTGGGCACCATGCCCCCAGGACACACGCCACGCCCCCAGGATGCACGCCAAGCCCCCAGGACGCACACCACGCCCCCAGGACAATGTGCCACGCCCCCGGGACGTGTGCCAGCCATGCCCCTGCCTGCTCTCTGCCCCCCCGCCGGAGCTTGAAGCTCCGCCGCTGACCACTGCCTGGTGAAACACCGAAGCAGAATCAATCCCTGCAGTCGCAGAGCCTCCATTTTGCACAAAATTTAAAAGGTGGCAAATGCAAGACCGGTTTACAGAGGGATGCTCAGGAGGCTCCTCACTTTATTTGCAGCCGCAGATTTACTTACCTCACACCTGATATCATACAACATCAGGTGTGGGGCACATGGCGTGGCTAGGAGAAAATGGCTTCGTGGGTCAAATTAGGACTCCTAGCAGACACAGTCTGCCCGGCAGGCAGAGGGAGGGCTCCTTCCCCTCTAGCCTGGGCAAAAGCTAAGGATGCAGTTAATAAATGTCAGTGTAAAAGAGCATGAATCTAAACATTTTAATTAAAGGGAGTATCTGCACAAAGTTCGAAGCTTGTCAAATTCCTCTACATAAGGCAGGCCCACCAAGAGAAATAAATTCAATTACATGCTGCAGAGCTTTTATAAACACACAAAGGGAGTGACTTGCATTCAGGGTTCATAAAGGGGATGTAACTGGCTATTTGGGACTGTGGTGTGACACTGTATGCTAGAAATGGTCTAAAATAATTGCAAAGCAGACGTGTCTGCCCAGTGATTTTCAAGTACTAAAACTTCTTGCCTCCCAGATGCACTAGCTCCCATTAGTTTAATGACACATGATGTTTATAAAACGTCAGAATATCTATAAACAGTTCTGTGTTGCTTCCATTTATTGTGACCATTCAGCAAATAAACTGTAATTAATCCACATTCCATTACTCTGACTGAATCTTTTTTTTTTAAAAAAGAAATTGCTCTGATGTAGTTTTAATCTAATATCAAGTTCTAGTATCTGGAGTCTGCACTGGGGCTCATTCAGGATAACTTCATTGAAATGGGTGTGAATAACTTTGTGTTCAGTCTAGGTGCGACCAAAAACTGGTCTAAACATAATTGTAATAGGAATAAGTATGCTTGATAGTGCTTATTACTGAGGTATGCCCAAGAAATCTGTAACAGAATTTGTGCAAACATTCAGGACCTACAAGGACGCGGGTGGCTCTGTGGTCTAAACCACAGAGCCTAGGGCTTGCTGATCAGAAGGTCGGCGGCTTGAATCCCCACAATGGGGTGAGCTCCTGTTGCTCAGTCCCAGCTCCTGTCCACCTAGCAGTTTGAAAGCACATCAAAGTGCAAGTAGATAAATAGGTACTCTGGCAGGAAGGTAAACAGTGTTTCCGTGCGCTGCTCTGGTTCACCAGAAGCGACTTAGTCATGCTGGCCACATGACCTGGAAGCTGTCTGTGGACAAACGCCTGCTCCCTCGGCCAGTAAAGCGAGATGAGTGCCGCAACCCCAGAGTCATCTGCAATTGGACTTAACGGTCAGGGGTCCCTTTACATTTACCTTTTACCAGGACCTACAAACTGGCTAGTTTCCCCTCCTCCCATCTTTGCTGCTGAGTATGCAGGCCAAGCTATATGATACAAGTAGTTCTGTTATTGTCTCTCCCCTTTTTTCCCCTGCTTTTTTTTTTCTTCATACAAAGCAGCAACAGCTGGTTTAGATTCAGTTTGACAAGCAGAAGATTGCGGGGGAGGGGGGAGGAGAGTGTGTTTTCTTTGCTTATCATTTGTTCAATATTGTCACCACCAAGTTGGCCTTACCACCCAAAGGGGAAAAGATTCCCCCCCCCCATGCATTCTGGTGCTTCTCTCCCAAAGCCATTGTTTTCTTTCCCAGTATGAGCTAGCGCAGGGGTCAGCAAAATTTTCAGCAGGGGGCCAGTCCACTATCCCTCAGACCTTGGGGGGGGGGAGACTATATTTTTGGGGGGGCAAATGAACGAATTTCTATGCCCCACAAATAACCCAGAGATGCATTTTAAATAAAAGGACACATTCTACTCATGTAAAAACACGCTGATTCCTGGACCATCCGCAGGCCAGATTTAGAAGGCAATTGGGCCGGATCCAGCCCCTGGGCCTTCGTTTGCATACCCATGAGCTAGGGTTTCCTGGGGCATATCAGCACAGCTTCCCTCAAGGCTCAGAAAGATGGGAAGCAGTGATGGTTGGAAAAGCAGGCACAGCTAAGGGGAAGAGGATCAGAGAATCATCAGATCACAACAGACCAGGAAGAAGAAGTTCTTTTCTCTCACTGCTACCATCAGGTCTCACCTTTCAAAATTGCTCCTAGGAAAAAAATAATGCACTCCTGATATAAGAGATGCACAAAAATTTGATTAAACATTTTCTTGGGTTTCTTGGAGAACATGTAATTCCAAAGGACTATTCTACATTTTTAAAATTAGTTTAAACACTGATAAGCACTAATATGATGGTGTAAACACATACAATAGTACTAAAAAAATATTGTTATTATTAATTCAATTTATATACCAGCGTTCATCAAAAGATCCCAGGGCAGTGCACCAACATTAAAAACACATTACAGAACATCAAATATAAAAACATAGTAAAAATACATGCTGACAGACAGCCTAATAATAAAATCACCACCACCACCATCAAATCATCGTCATCATAACAGTCATAATGACAATAATAGATCATTAACAGTGCAGTTCTGTGCATGTCTGCAGGAGCAAGTCCCACTGAATGCAGGTAAGTTGGCAGGAATGAAGCCTAAGTGATCCTTATTGTGCATCACCGAGGGTGTTCTGAGTGTTGAGTGGTTAGAAAGCTGATCGGCATTGTGTGATGTAGAGCTAGCTGTGCTTTGCCTGATGAAAAGCTGTGTTAACTGCCTCATAGTGCTTTACTAGGGCTCAGTTCATTTTGTGATGTTCACCTCTTCCCATGGACAAGGAAGAAAGGAGTGAAACTAGCTTTGTTGCAGTGAGAACATCCTCAAGAGAACAGCTGGAGGTTTTCCTCACTGTAGGAGCCATGCGCACAAATGAAAAAAAATTAAAATCCCTGAGCGTGACTCCCCACCTCCCAAAAATAAGGTCTATTCTAAGACTGCTTAAACAATCAGAGCAATTGGTCTGCCTTTGTAATGATATGGGCATTATTATCAAAACGGTGCCTATGACACCAGCAGCCTATTAGCATATGTGATGGACACACTTGCTGGAGTAAGAATCTTGGGTTGTATCCAGTTAAGTCCTACTCAGTGTAGAACCACTGAAATTAATAGATCTAAGTTAGTCACACACCCACAAATGCACCCAAAATGGATTTCCTTGGGGCTCAGGTTCCTCTCTCTCTCTCTCTCACTTGAATTACATTGCTTTGAATTGTACATTGCATTGTAGCCTGTAGACTAGTTTGTGGCATGTACTTGGTTGTGGTCTGTGTGTTTGGTTGCAAACATATACAGAGGCCCAAAAAGGTTAGCAAGCCTAGCACTGACATAGCTAGTTGTGCTGAAGGGCTGACTTAGGACTCAGCTGCATTAGTGAAATTACTGTATAATGTTATAAATGTGTCATAACACTGTGACACCAGATGGCGCTGTAGAGCTGAAATTGCAACTTGGTGATATTTTCCATTGCGAGCTTTACAATGGGTTTTTTGTCCACAGCATTTATTTTTTTTATAGCTGTGTAGATCCAGCCCTATTATCTTAAATTTAAGCTAGTATATCTTATAGTACATTTTTTCCAGGTTGAAAAACTGTCAAACATCTACTCTCATTTCCAAGGATTCAGCTTTATGTTTGGCACACTTCAACATGATGGGCAGGGTATAAATAATAAAATAATTATACTTACACTTATAATTGCTATTATTATTATTATTATTATTAAATACAGTGCCTGAAAACTACTCTCTTCAGAACCATAGAAGCTCTACGGTTAATTTTCCACCAATATCTGCTGATTATGTCCACATTTTTCTTTTCTTTTTTTTAAATTAACATTGACTGAGCTAGCCATCTATCACCAGAGATATTTTTCTCCATTAAAAAATAGTCACTGCTATAAAAGAGTCCATGGGAACATTCCTCATTTGAATTTGCTTGACAGATGACTGGTTGTTATTTAAGTAGAATTTCAAATGCAGTAAATAGTACAATTACCGGCAGTGGAAAGATTGATGAGAAAGGATAATGGTCTGGCTTCCTCTCCCCCCATTTTTTTACTATAAACAGAGGGTAATTAATTCACTGGACTAATCTAAATAAATAGAAGGGAGAAACATTTAACTTATAAGCAATTTGATATGCAAAAATGGTTCTAAAGCGCTTGAGGATATTTTTAGATGTTTTCAGCCGTTACAAAAACCATCTTAAACAAAACTCTTGTTTTATTTAGGACGTTATTGAACCAAAGGCAGATTATCCAAGGTTACCAGGTGGTCTCCGTGCCAGGCATTGGCCAGACCTAGGCCTGCTTTGCTTCAACAGGGTTGCCGCATCATGTGCCTTCAAACCATTCCCTGGATTATATGGCAAGCTGGTTTCCTGCTTTCTAAACACAGACTTGCTCTGGACTGTTTCTAGGATATCTGAAAATGCATCTCATCATGAGCGCTCCAAAGCACTGGTATTACAGCCCAATGGGCCTTGTTACTTGTTCCCACCTGCCAAACCTCAGATGAAAGGGTGACCCAAAGCAGGACTTTAGATGTGTGGACAACATATACAGGAAAAGGAAGTCCCAGGTATACTAGGACTTGAGTTGTTTAGTACTTTTGATGTTAGAACCAGCATCTTGACATTTTAAGACAAGAACCCTTTGTGCGTGTTACTTGCACGTAAGGCAATGGTATGTTGACTTGGGAGTGGGTTGACCCAACATCACATCTGTTTGCTTCCTGCAAGAACCATGTCTGTAAAGAAATACCCACGTGTGACCTCCTTTGTTTTGTGGCTCCACAGAATCAATGGTTGCCCTGATCACGTGTGGGTCCTACTTGTAAGCAGCAGCTTACATGGTGACTTTCCTTTACAAATGATTCTGTGCAACTTGTAGGTGTTGAAATAAGATGGTGGGGTTAAAAGTGAGGCCTTGCTTCACATTCTACATGCTTATGCCCTGTGTGCTGGTAAACAGTTGGAGCGTATAATTATTAGAACGGCTTTGCTTCTCCAAACTCTCTGGGATCTATCACCGCTTGCTATTTCTGGAATTTCCTTTGTCATTCTCTGTTAAACAGGTAGACAGGAAGCTTTTTGAAGTCATTTGGTGAGCCTAAACCCAGACTTTCTGCTGCGCTGGAACTCCTCTGATAATATAGCTTGTGACATGCAGGAATATCAACAGGCGCCCGAGGGCTGGGATACAAACTTAAATCACCAGAGCAGAAAAAGTTTCTGACAAGAACACATAGCTTCAGAGAAAAGATTCAGGTTGTGAAGGATGATAGAGTGGGGGTGGGGGAGGGGAAGGAGAGGATGCAAATATAATTTAGATCTGTCATGGGCAGCTTTAATGGATATTTCGTCCCAGAAGACAAACACAGGTTCTGAGGTAATTTTTTTCTCCACTCTGCATAAACAATGTGCTACCCATGCACCCACACCTTTCAATAGCCCCAGTACATTTATTTTTATTGTTTCAGTTAGTATGCTTTGAGTATTATTCCCATTGTGACGTTACTGCCACAGTGTTGGTTGCGCGTTAGTGGGCCCTTACAGATTCTATGTGCACTGTGAGTATCATATGACAAATTTTCTACTTCACAGAGACCAAAGATGCCAGAAAATAGGCTTGGAGGCATACCCTGGTTACCATGGCAACAGCATCTCCTTGGCAGTTAGACAATTTCATTTAATAAAGCTTTTTTTAAAAAAAAACAACACACACACACACACACACACACACACACACGGAGATGGCTTTATGTAAATGTAGAGTCACAGAAAAGCAGTAAAACTCATTTTGTATTTATGATGCGAAACAAAATTGCAATGCAGATGAGGATAAAATTACCTATAAATGTTAAACACATAGTTGAGCATGGAAAATGTCAGCTGTGATACTAGTGAGCAGTCATGTACAATACTTTAAAGTTAATCATGATCGTGAACACTGAAAGAAAAAAAAAATGTTATTCTCTTTATTGTTTATATCACTGTACAGTTTAGTCATAAACAGGGGGAAACAGTCGACCAATAAGTACATAGCAGCTGCTTGAACTCTCTTCATGGTGGGTCTAACCACATGCAGAGATGGTGATCTATAGCTGACAGTCACATGGCAAGCCAACCATTAGCACAATCCCACAAACATTCAGAAAACGCCCTCGATTTTTAAGAAGGGGGAGGAAATTTTATAGCCAGCAGCTGCAGATCACTGCCTTTCTATGCATTTAGTTATGAAGTGTAGTTTTAAAACAAATTATGGTGCAGAACCCTTTTCATCCTGAGGGCCACATTCTGTCATGGGAAACATTTCGGGGGCCACATATAAGCAGTGGGTGAGGCCCACGGCAAAAATGAGCAGAGCAACAGATATTGTATAGTAGGTTACATTTCAGCAAAAGTCAGAGGTCATACATAACAGGGCAGATCTACACTCATGGTTTTTAGCACTAAGAAAGAGTTAATGAATGGTTCTGATAACCATATAGCCACAGGACGCTCTGCTCCTAATGTTATTAAAATGTGACACCAGAGGAAGTTGCAAAGTAACCAGAAACCAGGGAGACAGCAGGGAGAAAGCAAAAGAGAACATTTCCTGTTTTCACGGAAATGCTTTATTTTAAGAGTATGCCCTGTGACGTTTTAGAACGATATTTCTAATATTGTTCTAACAACGTTTAAAAGGTCAGTGTAGATCCAGCCACAAACACATATACATATGGACAGACTACAGCTCTGGCAAAAGGGCTCCAGGAAGCAGTGGCCTGTGGGAAAGGATGTGGCTTGGGGAGAGTCCAATAATCAAAAAGAGAGGCATGGAGAGCAGCATTTCCTCCCTGAGCCTGAGGTTCCCCACCCCTGGTGTCATTACAGAGAAGGTGAAAAGAAAGATATCGAAAATCTCTAGGAGGGGTCGTGCTCACTAGTTGTGCTGCTAAACACTATGATTAAAGGTAAAGGGTAAAGGGTAAAGGGACCCCTGACCAGTCATGGCCAACTCTGGGGTTGCTCGTTCATCTTGCTTTATTGGCCAAGGGAGCCGGCGTTTGTCTGCAGACAGCTTCTGGGTCATGTGGCCAGCATGACTAAGCCACTTCTGGCAAACCAGAGCAGGACACGGAAACACCGTTTACCTTCCCGCCGGAGCGGTACCTATTTATCTACTTGCACTTTGACGTGCTTTTGAACTGCTGGGACAGGAGCTGGGACAGAGCAACGGGAGCTCACCCTGTTGCGGGGATTCGAACCGCTGACCTTCTGATTGGCAGGCCCTAGGCTCTGTGGTTTAATCCACAGCACCACCCGCATCCCAAAACACTATGATTACAGCCATATATATTGTCTGGGGCAGGTATGGCCGCCAGGTGCATCAGTGGACTATGGGAATCGCTCAAGTAGGACAGGAGTCCCACAACACTCACCCTGTTTGTGTTCCCTAGTAGCCGGCATTCAGAAGCACAGCACCTCAAAGTGCTTCACAGGGGAAAGTAGGGGGGGGGGGGAATTAAGTACGCTGAGAAAGCCAGAAGTGTGTTGCTCAAAGCTGGAGAAAGAGAGACAGCAGGAAAAAATATGCAGTGGAATCGCCTGGAAAAGGAGGAAAGAAGGTGGAAGCAGACCGCCCCCAACACAGTTCCTGGGAAAGCACATGAAATCCCATTCAGAATCTATTTTAGGACTGGTTCAGAAGCGGACCAAATTTTTCTTCTAGCTGATGTTCGCTCCGATTCAGCAGTAAACAGCAAGTTTTCCTGGGGAAAGCTCAGACCCGTAATCAGGGCTTTTTTTTCCAGCTGGAACTCACCAGAACTCAGTTCTGGCACTTCCCAGATGGGCGCCGTTGCCATTATAACAGAACAAGGGAGACATTCATGGTGAGTTCTGGCACCTCTTTTTCTAGAAAAATAGCACTGCCCATAATAATAGATCTATACAAAATACTGGAAATCGCAGGACCAACGGAAGTGGGGATGGCCCCTTCGCCTAGAATCGATCTCAGCAAATCCTCCTCTCATCCAGGGGGTGTCTGTATGAGCAGTATCCCCCATTCTGTAGGTTGTTGAAATAAACTTACAAAAAGTCCTTGTCGAGCCTGACGCCTGTTCTTCACCGAGTAATTCCCTTTTCAGCACAGAACAAATAAAACAAGCAATGGGAGGGAAAAGAAGAGGGAGGGGAAAGTCTTACAATACTTGTTACACAGATGGCTCCAAATCAAGTACACGTGGCCTTAGTGTTAGTAGGTCATCAAATTAGTGATAGAGTTATGCAGGCATGCAGGCAAGGGTTTCAGAAAACACAGCCCTGACTATTGCCTAGCAGGCGATTTTATAAAAGTGGTGGGAATCTGGCAGCAGCTCCTTCCAACTTTGTGGAATTAGAAAGGAGTTGATGGGAAAGGAGTCTTCCTAAGGCACAGAAAATGTGGCATTCCATGTGTTCTCCTTTAGCCATGCAAAAAGAGGGTGCAAAAGCAGACAGGAACCCAAACGGCCTCAAAATTTCTCTTGTGGGGTCCATGGGGTAGAAACATAATTTTAATTGCGTCTCAGACATGTCAGTGATCTGCTGCTGCTGCCAGAAGTTTGCTTGCTTCCTCTTATAAACAATTGCTCAGTTATTCTAAGGCAGAGTCAAACTAGATGGGCCTCACATGGGCCCTGATGATTCTGTGCAAACTTAGAGTGAAAGCATGAACAGGATGGGAGATGAGACCTGAATTCTCCCACTCCCTGTGTTTTTCACCCTGAAGGTGCTATGTTCCGACTGCAGGAGGAATTCAAGCATATACTTTAGATGTGCACAGTTAAAGTTAAGCAAGCACACGTAAAACAAGCAAACAGAAAAACAGACTGTCTGCAGTTAGAAAAGTGATGGGGAAACACCCCAAAGAGTGTGGGATGAAAGGGAAGACATGTAAGCACCCAGAAGCAAATCAAGATGCATGCTCATTATTGTACAGCTGCCCTGTAAATAAATCAGAACTAAGCTTTTTGCAATCAAAGATTTTGTGAAATCAGTGCCCAAGGCCAGCGGTGGAGGCAGCAGGGTGAGACAGCACTTCCTGTTTTGCCTCAGGCAGTGAAATGGGATGCACTGCTGGTGGCACTCAATAAATGCCCTCTAATAAGGAAAGATCTGGGTACATTTGCGACTTTGGATGATCAAGGTGATGAATATATATCACTTTGAGCTTGGGTCATGAATTCTTACAAATATTCATCATTTCTGTAGCATTTTTTTTAACAGCACAGCCCAAGGAATGCCTGCTTAGAAATAAGTCCCACTAGGTTCAACATGGCTTACTCTCAAGTAAGCTTGATTGCAAGCTTAGTATGCAAGCACCAGTAAAGACATTATAGATCATTTATATCACCCATGACAACCATGTGAGACAGGTCGCTGCTCCTCTTTACTTTATTGCTGGAAATTATGGCATAGTGACATTTTTGCAGCAGAATCCAGTAAATCCAGGCCTGTGACTGGATATAGAGCAGCTTGCATTGCTCATGACCAACGTTCTCTCCACAGGATTTTGCTGGCTCTCTAGAATGGTTTCCTGTCTGTGTCATGAACTAGCAGGATGATGGGGAGAAGGAAGAGGAAGAAGAGGATCCCAGCAAGGGTGGTGGATGATGGCAAAGGAATGGGGGGTCAGTGCACAGGAACCAGAGCAGCAGGACCCAGAGCCAGAGGGGCCCGTGTCTCCACAAACACCATAGGCTCTAGGAGGCAGAGGGAGCAGCGTTTTAGGAGGCTGGGGCAGGCAAGGGCCCACAGCCCAGCTCCCTAGCTGGCCAGGTGGAGATTGCTAGCTCTGGGAGGAGGTGTGTGATTCCTCAGCTGGAGTAGGCTCAGGACAGGTGAGGCTCACCTGCCTCATCAAGCACAGATGCTGCAATCAGCATGCAAAAAGCAAAAGGGAAGCAGAGCTGAGGTGCTGTGACTGCTCAACTGCCCATGTTGGTGGACCTTGGCTTGGATGCTTCTGGACCTCTATGGGACTGTGCTTTGGGTTTCACTCTGGGCTGAATTCTGACTGCCGGGCTTCAGATTTGGCTACTTGAATTGACCCTGGACTGCGTTTCCTGACCTTTGGACTTTGCTTGTGTTGCTACACCCCTGGACTTGGACTTCAGACTTGACATACTGACTTGCTGCCAGGTAGGCCAGGGGTTCAGGACGCAATGGATGGGCAAATCTGTCAGAATCCATTCTCTCTGTTTCTCATTACTCCAATTTTAAATTAAGTTCTCCACATTTCTACATCAGTGGTTTTTTGTTTTTTTTTAAAGGCATCATAAAAATTATCCAGCATTTTAGTTTAAATTTCTTTGATAGACACATATTTGTATGCAATTTTGCCTAGAGGCTCTTAACCTCAGGCTTGTGGGTTTGAGCACCACTTTGGGCAAAAGATTCCAGCATTGCAGGAGGTTGGATTCGATGACCCTGGGGTCCCTTATGGTTCTGTGATTGTTTTCTTCTATGGTATTTTCACTGAAGCATTTGTATGATCATTTTACCCTAATAGATGCATTCTTTTATGCAATCCTTGGCTTGAGAACTGCATTGCAAAATCTGACTATGTGCAGCTTTTAAAGAGCGGCTCCGCTTCAGTCTGAATATTGTTTGGCAAAGTGAACATTGGATAGGTTTGCCTGTGAATGCAAACCCCATCAAACTTCCATTCCACCCTAAAACTTTTTACAATAAGGAACGGGACAGGAACATTTGCTGGGAAGTGTGGAATAACATTTATTTGATGCAACATTGTATAACGTCCCTGCCAACAAATCAGAATGAATGTTCAATAACTGTTCGACGTCGCTGGGGATTGGAAAGAAAAGAAGGAAGAAGGGAGGGAGGGAAAATAACTGACCTCATCTAACCCCCGTCCCCCCTTGCAGACTTTGTGCAAACAAAACAGGCTGCTTAGAAGTGACCTTAGAGGAAATATCTTATTTCCCACATATTAGCACAGGGCAATCTCTAGTGTATTCCAGTGCTTCTTTATCTCTGATACTGTAGTGAGTCATACTGTATAGGTGGTACAAACAAACCCTTTCATTTTATTGATTTATCTGAATTTCAGTGCAGAAGCTCATCTTTTCAGTACTATTTTCCTAGAGCATGGGATTTTGTTCTAAAATATTAGATATCACCCACTATATATTTTATAATTATACGTAAGTTCGTATTATAATATTTCAGCACAGACTGCCAATAGTATCAGCGAAAATGCCAGAAATGATGTAATTGGAAAAAGAAACCGTCTATTAAAATCTTCTGCTTCAATCTCCTGAAAGGAATACGAACAAAGGAATAACCTTGTTAATGATCTTCATGTTCATGTAATTTAGGTCCTGCTATTGTTTGCACATGTCATTTTCTCATTTTCACAGTTAAATGAGATTATCCATAAAAAAAATATCCCTGAGCTAGAAAGGCAAAGAAGAATCTAATTGAAAGTTGTTTGCAACCACAGAGACTAAACCCAAAGACAGTATCCCAATTGCAAACATACAGCCCTTTGCAATTAAACTGCAATTAGAATCTGACTCTAAATAAGGGCAGATTTAACAAAACATGCCCTTTATGTTTTAGCTGTGTGTGTGTGTGTGTGTGTTACACCCCCACTCCCACCTGCATTTTACTGTTTTGTACTTTCACACATTTATGAAGTCAAACGCAGAATTTCTACAGTCTGCTAAACAAGCAAATATTTGAAATGGGAGCAAGCCTTCCACAGTAACAGTGGCATAAGCATTGGCCTGGGTGGTAAGAATCCACAAAAGTGGATCTCAATAACATTTGATTTCATTTCTCATAGTCCGGAAGAGTATTATGGACTGTTCTCTCACGTCAACAAATAGTTGTATTTCATTGTATGTTCATATTTCACAGTGCAGCAATTTCTTAGTAGTTGTTTAGCAAATGTTCAAGTTATTTATTGTTTCTCCACAATAAGGGCCAGCTCTGGAAGGAGGGAATTTAGTGGGACAACGAGCAGGTGAGGGACAGGCATTTAACACATTCCCTGTGTGCCATTTTCTGACTCTTGCACATTTGAAACACCATAGCAGGAATAGAAACCACTAGGGCAGTGGTTTTCTACCAGTGTGCCATGGCACCCTGGGGTGCAGTACAGTTTGGAGTGAGGCAATTGGGCAGTTGTTCTTCCTTTTCCAATCCCACCTTTGATGTCAATTCCTCACTCTTCAAATAACTTTTATTTGCTTTTTTTTTTTTTAAGTGTCAAGTCACTGAAATATGTGTTGGCGTTAAATTGCCACTGAAATGTTATCAGTGTATTGTTGACAATAAGCTATAGCAGGTAGCATTGTTTTATTGTAAGATTAGGCAAAAGTACAGGACAGATTCAACTTGAACCCACTGTGTAGTCTTCAACAGTTCATTATGTGTCAGCATGTTTGCCACCTGTGAAAGAATAAGAATAGCCACATGCATAGGGCTGATTTAGGACTATATGCAGGTGGCGGTGGGGACAAATTTCTAGCCTTGGGGGATGGGATATGTTTTAAGGTTTCCCTTCCTTCCTTTGGCTCCCCCCCCCCAAATGTGTGAATATATTTCTCTCCTCTCGGTCACTTCATTTTAGCTAGAATCCTGACACTTACCACCTGAGTTGCTATTAGACAGAGTGGTGGTTCTTAAAAATACATTCTAACTGTATCTCTGAGAGCCAGGATGCTGTAATACGTTAAGAGTGTTGAATTAGGACCAGAAAACCAGGAACTATGCAGTTCTCTACACAACCTTGGGTGTATTCACTTTCTTTCAGCTTCACCCATCTCGAAGTTTTTTTTTGGGGGGGGGGCAAGCAGTGTACAGAACCCTGTACGAAAGGTGGAATGTGAGAAATAAATTGAAAATAGGAGAACTTCCACGATTCAAATCCTGCCAGTACTGTCAAATCAAAGCGGTCAGGCTGCTTCTGCAGTCGTTGAGTACCCATTGGACTATTTCCATCTGCTTGTGTGTATTTGTCCTTTCAAGTTATGTTTCCAAACATCTGCTCTTCACGTTGCACCGTTCTCTGTAGAATTTAATTCAGAATAAATAGAACTTCCGACTCCCTCTGTAGAAAGTACCAACTGTGAGCTAATTTTACAATTTTAACTTGGTCTTAAGGCCCACTAATTTATTTATTTTTTTAAAAAAATAAGCTGCTGTAACTCTGGTGAAAGGTTGCAGCTGATTGAAACCTTTTAATGTATGTTGAGCAACAGCTGGGGCAATGCAAAACTAGGCCTGATGAGGCAAGCAAGCTCATTACAAGCAAAGCAGATGGACCAAATTTCACTGTGCAGAATGTAATGGCCAGCTTGCCTGACTGACTTTGCCTTTGAGAAACTTCCACCCAAGGAAATTGTTAATCCAAAAAATTAGGGTCTCTCTTACTCTGCAAGCCTCAGCTTTCGAAACAGACAAGGGCACTGCTCCAGCACTTTATCACAGCAGAGCTGCTGGTTTTCAGAGCGTATTGAAAAATAAACATACAGTAATTGCCAGAGAAAGCTAAGCATACAAATGGCACATACAGTCTGAGCCTAACCATCTTTCCTTTGAATACCAATGCAAGTCCATAGGGCTTACTCCCAAGTAAGTATGTGTAGGACTGCAGCTGTAACTAAGTGCTGAGTTTTGTGCTTCTGCTGTGCCACCACATCTATGGCTGGCATAATGGCATCATGATCCTATGCCCTTCTAGCTAAACTGAAACAATACCTGTAGAAAACACCAAGGAGGCTTGGGACATATTTTATGCTTTCTTCGGAGGAGCTCAAGGCAGCATTTATGTTCCTACCTCCCATTCTTTCCTTGCAACAATCCTCTGAGGTGGGATTAGAGTGGGAGACTACTTAATTCTGCTCTGACACACTAAGCATGCTGGTTCTCTATTAAAAATAGCACAGCACCAAGCCATCTCCTTGTTTAAAAAGACATGCTGTGCGTTGTAGGTGGTTGGCACACTTGCACATCTGCTACATTTTTTGGAACTGGAGTTGCCTGTCAGTTTGAGGACAAACGTATTTACAGATGTCTCTGATGCTTCCCCCTGCAGATCACTCTTCATGCTCACGATTTAATTAGAGTGAAGCAACAAAATCTCTGACAGGATCACAATATTGAAGACAAGGTAAGACGAGCAAACCCTTTCTTAGACTAGAAAATGACGTGGAATCTACACACGTATGAAAAATTCGCTGTGAAAATGCTTCATTTTAAAACATTTTGAAAAATACATTCAATTTTGCATAGCTCACTGTCGCCACCTGTTGTCACCTTCGCATTTTGCACTGTACAACACATTTGAAATGTTTTCTTTGCAGCTATGTAGCTGAGTCCTGAGAATTGCATTTTTTATTTAAGTGATGAACTCTTTCCTTTCAAACTGCTTTCTTCATAATGGGTATTTTAAAAGCTAGCAGGTTTAATAATGCAGATAAAGTAGATCATTTTGAAAGCATTGCAAGTTCCGTGTGTGTGTGTAAATATTTGCAATCTTTCCACTTATTATTATTGGCAAATCTGGTAAGTTCACTATCTACTTACTTGTGGTCTGAAAGTAAATTTTACAGAAACTGCATGGGGGGGGGGGGGCTGCTTGGTCCCAGAGTGGAAGGTTGCATGGGAACCCTATCTGCAACATGAGAGAGGGATATAAACCAATAAATAATTGTTACAGGCTTATAAATTAAGGTTGCCAGACGTCCCCGTTTCCCGGGGACTGTCCCCATACAAAATCCATTGAAGTTGAAAAGTGTCCCTGGGTTCATTGAAAAAAATCTGGTAACCTTATTATAAATAGCCAATTTTTGCCTATGGTGAGGTAAGAAACTGGTATTGTGAAGATAATTTGTAAACTGTTGGAAGGGAAATTGGAATTTTGATGTGTCACAAATGACTTACCACTTTCATTGGGAAGACTATTTGGTAGACATTAGAAAGGCCAAATTACTGCTAGCCTATGGGTCCATTCCCCCCCCCCAACCAGTTGGATGTCCTTGTGTTTGCTGTACCCTGCTCCACATTTCTCTCTCTCTCGGTCTGTGTGTGTGTGTGTATGGCAACATACAAGTCATTTTCTGAAAGGAGTGTAAATAGCTATCTGGAAATCAGCAGAATACTTTTCCACAGTAGCTTTTGTTACAAAATCTTCAGATTGCAGTGAGCACCCCCCCCCCAAGCTTGCAGGCTGTTTTAAATGCTGTTTCAGGGGAATTATTAATATCTTTTGGTGCTGCTGTGGGTGAATATGTGTTATCAGTCTCTGTCTATGCCTTACTGCTAAACAAAAGCCTTTAAAAAGAACTGATTACTAGCAAAACTCTTGCTTGTAGAATAAAGCGGAATTTCACCGGGTTCATGAAGATCATTTCAAATGAAAGCTGTTAACATTGCACACAAAAGGGAATGAGGTCTCTTCTTCTGTAAATGGATGCATTATTTATTAGGTGGAATAGGCTCCTAAACTATCTGCTTTCCACGCTACTGCTACACCCATTTCTGCTTATTCAGCAAGTTGACACATCATACACATCTGATGGGTCTCATAGAAAGGGCTAAGAGGCCAAGTGAGAGAAATCTACCGAACAGTTTCCTTTTCCTTTTTTTTTTAATAAGGGTGTGCTAACAAAATGACATTTCACGCTGGGCATTCCCTGTTCTTCATTATCAGTAATCTGCAGTATGAATAAAATGGAGCAAGTTTTGAAACTGTGCTGAAGCAATGCCAGGATATGTTTTTAATGTGCTTTGTTTTTTATATTCTGTTTGTTCATAGCTGGTGTCTTTTGCGTGTTGCACTGTCTCCTCCCATTGTGCTCCTAGCACTCAAATTAGCACCTACAAAATAGGTCTCAACATCACTTAGCAGAGTATGCTTACTCCGAGAAGGCCCTTTCGTGGGCCAGCAGATGCCCACCTTCCACAGGCAGCAAGATCCTCAGCAGGGCTTTTGAGAAAGCCCTTTGTATCCAAGCAGGCTCCGGTGACAAAAAGATTTCCTTAAGAAAAGTTCATACCAAGAACAAACTTAGTTGGTCTCTAAGGTGCTACTGGATAATTTATTATTTTAAATATATATTTCTCCTGCGTCAGACCAACATGGCTACCTACCTGAATCCTATTCCAAAACAATGAGTGTTTTGAAGGTTGGAAACATTCAGAAGCTAGGCTCCCTTGTACCCTTGGCAAGACCCACTCCTTCTGCCCTTGCCAGAAGAGCTGAACTAGAGTGGAGAGGAGCATTTTTTTTTCATCCCTCTGGATCTGTGTCCCAGTGGCGTAGCGTGGGTTGTCAGCACCCGGGGCAAGGCAAGCAATTTGCGCCCCCTAACCCGTGGATTTTAGCACTGATTTTAGCACTGCGAGTGCGAGCGCCCCCCCCCCCAGATGTTGCGCCCGGTGTGGCCAGCCCCCCCCGCACCCCCCACGCTACGCCACTGCTGTGTCCTTGGCAGGTGCCAACCTGGCCAACCCCAAGGTACACCCCTGGAACCATATGACTTAAATGCCATGTCAGGTAACTTCCATTATCTGTATCCTCCTGTGTGGTTCTCTGATTCGACCACACACACACACACACACACACACACACACACCCGTGGTTACAGCCCAACATCAGTGGAAATGCCTATTTCACACTTCAAATATTCTACCTTCTCTCTTAGGTGATCAGGTCAAGTTTTCTCTCGTAGTCTTGTCTATTAAGGAAGTACAAATTCCCACAGATTTCTCCCTCCCTTTCATACACAATGAAAGTAGAAAGACGTTTTGTGAGGGAAATCTCTTTATTTGTTCTACAAAGTAATGCCGACTGCATGCAGAAACAGTATTAATGTACAGCCTAGCAAAAATGCATAAGAACCACCACAAGAATTAAGCTACAAGATATTTAAACAACAGCTTGGGGAGAAGGTAACTTATTTCAGCAGAAGCCTGTGCTCCAACTTTCATAAGTTACCAGCATAATATATTGTTGTTCATGTAGAATCTAGATTTACCCCAAATATGAATGACAAGGGCACAAGGCAAGCATTCTTCATTGCTCATCGTCACCAGGAACCTTGCCCAGTCTTTTTGCTGAGATGACCTTGCAGCATTAGCCTGATGTGATGAATATTGTATTTGAAGGCACAGTGCAATCTGGTATTCATCCTATGAAAGGAATCCTCTGAAAGCAAGAGTTCACCTTTGCCTGCTCTTACCGTGAAAATTCACGGTGTGAGCATGTGTTCAAATGAAACATTTCCTGTGCCAAATTGATGAAGTGAAGTGGTTGAGGAATTTTGTGGAGTAGCCCTTGTTAACTTGAACCTGCATTCCATTTTTGGTTTGTTTTAGTACAATTGGCCAACAGAACCATAAATTGTGCCTGATATAGCCAGAACACCCGCTTCTCTTCCATGGATTTAAAGGAGAGGGTTTGCATTTCCGCCATGGTCTGTAACACATATGTTCTGACTCTGAACCGAACTGGGAGAAAGAACTGAGATGCTAGTGGTTGCTTTGGAGAATTATTTGTAGAGAAATCGAGTTTGCCCCAAGGTGGTGCTAAGTGGTATAATTACCTGTGCCATTAACACTGCTGATTGTAAGTATAAAGATAATGTCTGCTCAGAGCACATCATTTGCACAATACCTATCAAGACAGAAGAATGCATGTCATGCCCAGCTCCATCTGAACAATCAGTGAGGGTCCAGTTACAGACCTCTTTGGTTATTAGGTTACCTTCTGAGGCTTAGATGATATGTGAATAACAAAAGGGAGCTGCTAGAAAGCTCAGCAACTAATGCCCTCTTTGCATTAAAACGGGTGGGAAAATGTACATGAGGCCACTCACACTACACAACTTTGGATAAAATTACATTCAAGTGAAAAGCAGGGTGTCGATGGTCCAGACCTGCTTCTTTTATAGGAATACCTCTCATTAGTAACCCTCCCCATCTTTTTTTCAATTTACAATCCTTCCCCTCACCGCACCTGCTCTTGTCAGCCTGGGATATTGCCATTTCGACCCCAAGGGAAGCCGTTCTCACAATACCTTTCTGAAGTATAAAGAAAAGGGTTTCCTCTCTGATATAAATAAAATCTTCATTTCAGTGAGGCTCACTCAAGAGAATTTCAGCTGAACTGTACCCACTGCTGTTTTCATAGACTTAAGGGGAACATTTTTGGCTCCAACATCCTGCTCTAAGACAAGATTTTTGAAGAACCCCCAGGGGAGCATTTGGCTTCTCTGCAGAAGCCAACCTGGTTAGGATTTTCCATTCTTACGAATCCAGAGTCATGCACATGCAGCAGCTCTTCTAGGTTTAAAAAGCAAAGTAGGAGGTTGTGAAAGAAATACTACTGCCCCATTAAGCACATACTATGTTTCCCTGCTCACTGGAAGGACAGATCGTGAAGCTGAGACTCCAATACTTTGGCCACCTCATGAGAAGAGAAGACTCCCTGGAAAAGACCCTGATGTTGGGAAAGATTGAGGGCACAAGGAGAAGGGGATGACAGAGGACGAGATGGTTGGATAGTGTTCTCGAAGCTACCAGCATAAATTTGACTAAACTGCGGGAGGCAGTGGAAGACAGAAGTGCCTGGCGTGCTCTGGTCCATGGGGTCACGAAGAGTCGGACACGACTAAACGACTAAACAACAACAACAACAACATGTTTCCCTGTTAATAGTTCTCTTGACAAATCCTCACATTTTTCTGCAAGGTTGCAGTGTATCTGGATGGGTGCAGTTCTGAAGTCCATCACCTGGTAATGACTGGTGGCAGCGTAGCTATTGTTAGGTAAACCTTGGTTGTGAAGATGTTTCCAAATGTTTTATTGTTTGATTCCCATCCCCCCGATGGTTAGCCTTGCTGGCTGGCACCGATGGGATTTGGAGTCCAACAACATTTGGAGGGCTACAAAAGTTCCCCGCCTTGAATTGAACCCTACCCTCTTGTAGCCATAAGAACAGAAGAGGAGCTTTGTCGGATCAGGCCAGAGGTCTATGTAGTCCAGATGCATAGAAGAAGCCCAACATCAGGATATGAGGGCAATAACCCTCTCCTATAGTTCCCTTTCAACTGGTATTCAGAGACATATAACTTCTGCTCCTGGAGATAACAAAAACATAATAATCTTTATTTTCCATATTAAACCGTACTTGGGGATAAGAAATGCCTGTTGTGTTTAGCAATTTGAGAAGATGTAGTCTACACTGGGGCATTAAATAACCGGGGCCTGTGAAGATGAATTGACCTATTTTGTGCCAAGTCTACTTGGCAGCAATGTGGCCAGCCTTTGTGTCTTGCCAGATACTGCTCAGCCATTTCAGTGTGAAAGCCAAATAACAACATGGAAGTTAATTAAACATCCATTTAATGTGTGGCTAGGGCTTGCTTTTAATTGAAGTAGAAGACAAGAGTTTATCCACCCAGGGCCTGAGCAACTTTATTTATTTAAATCATTTTTATCCTGTTCTTCAACCAAAAAAAGGCTCCCACAGAAGTTTACAAATGTTAATAAGCTAATCCTCATCTTTACGCTTACAATCCTAAATATATCCCATAGAAAGAAAAGCATTTGAGAGGGAGGCGGAAAAAATAAAACTCAGACACTGTTTCTCCTTCTTTATTAGATTTCTTAGCTGTTCTTCACCAGGGTTAGGAGAGGGTTTACAACATTCAAAACAAAATGAAGCTAACATACTATATATGCAACCATCAGAGGTTAATTTCTAGTTTTCAAGTAGGTCACAAAAATGCTTTTCAGCTGTCAAAGCCTATGAGGTAGGAGGAACGCCGTTAGCATCCAATGAAAGCTGAAGAATAAGGCACCACAGCAGGGAAATTCCACATTTTTGAAGCAACCTAGAGAAAGCCCCCTCCTGTGTGGGCCACCACTCCTCAAATTTCTTACTTCCTTTGCCAGTATTAATGACCAGAAGGTCTTTAGGGAAGGAGGACATATTTTAGATATCTGGGGGCAAAGTCATGTAGGGCTTTAAACCTTAATATGGGTATTTTGAGTTGAGCTGAAAAAATGAGCTGGAAACTCCTTGCAGAGCTCTTTTATGTCCAGCTGGAATGGGACTATTTCAAGCAGAGAAGGAGCCAAAAGTTTCTAGTCTTTTAGCAGTTAGTAGTTTCTACTCTTCTTGTCCTCAGCCTGATTTAATGGTTGATGATGATGACAGCTGAGAGAGGAATCTGATGGGGAAGACTCTCCGCTTTCTACAGGACGTTGTCGTCAGCTCTCCAAACTGTCTGGTTTACTTCACATTGCATTTTATTGACCAACGAACAAAACATGTCGGTGCTGCTATGCAATATGACATAGAAGTAAAATGTTAGCTATGGGCAGTGCTCCCCCCCCCCAAAAAAAATGTTTAGGGGTACTCTCATTTTCCTACTCATATTGAAACACTGTCCCTCAATGTGGTCAAACTTAGATTCACAAAATGTTTAGGAGTATGCGTAGCCCTGCATCCCCCCAGAAAAAAAAAAGCACTGGGTGTGGGGGATAAAGAATGAGGGTTCCTAATTAGTATATCTTATGACATGAGCAATTAGCAACTTCCTAAAATACTGGCTATCCTGGCAACAAAGATTATAAAGCTGTCGTACTGAGCTGCTCTGTTGATTCGAAGAAGCTGGCATCCTATCTTTGTGGTTGGCTGAGGGATTCCTTCCAGCCATTGCTCTAATCTCACAAAACATGACCTTATGCCAGCTTAGAATTGAAGTTAACACAGATTAACTGTTTATAGGGCTAATTACACATCTGGAACTGTGTGCATGTGTGCGCGCACATTTGTGTGTGTGTCAGCAGCTTAGGAGTGCCTTTGAGTTGATGAACAGCCAGTGGGGGGAGGGATTGCTCCCCCATTGCCGTTCCTCCTCTCAAAATCACAACCCCAAGGGTTGCATGCAACACGTACGTAGTTACTAAGTCTGCTCTTCTTTATATGATCATCTGGACCAAGAGCCTTGCATTTTGCCAGGAGTTGCTGACTCTACTTCAGCCACAATCAGTCTCTGATTAATCCCTTCTGTGTCCAAACAAATCAGAAGTAAATTGAGGGGTTGTGATCTTGGAGGCTAGTATATGAACAGTGTCTCATACCATTCATCTGCAAGGTTTCCCCCGCCTGAACCCACATTGGCTGGTATGTAATAGTAGATCTTCTGGGCTTTAAAATGGCTCCTGGTTCTTACTAGGAAAATGTAATCTCTTGCATTAGGAAAATGTGCCTCTTTTCTTGCTTTGCAGCTTGTAGATGAAGTTTCTGCTCTGGAAGATTTTAAAAACGAGTACAATGAGGGAAAACCAAAACAAAACCCTCAGCTCGTGGAAATCAAGATCTAAATTTTATGCAGCAGGACAAACCAGTCTGGACAGGGGAAAAAAAGCAACAGTTTGCCTTTAAAGAGTCAGCTGTCCTTGTGTTATAATTTTTCACACCAATTAGTGCTCCTGGTGTGATTTATTCACCGTGAGAAAATAATTATATATGAAGACACTGTGAATGAGTCATTGCTTTTACTGATACCAGAGGTTGAAATGAAATTTCCAGAACCCTTCAAATTTTCAGAAGTCATCTGTACTGATGTCTTATAGTGGTAATTTAAACAAGCAGATCCCTGTCAGTGTACCTGAGACAGGAACATTGCCAAACATTTCATAGAACTGTACATTAAGAGATGCAGTAATACCGATTAATTGGGACTAAAGCAAATCCAGTTAGGTCTGTTAGATATTTTTTTTATTGCCTTCAAAAGTTTTTGCACCATGCCCTTTTATACAGCTAATTTATACAATGAAAATGGCACAGTGGGAATGAATGCAAGAATATAAGTGCAGCATATTCTGTGCTCTTCAGCATGCAACCCACTCATCTCAGGGTGATTAGCAATTTCATGAAAACACACAAAAATAAGTCATCTTCAGTAAAGCTAAAATAAAACAGAATGCAGAGTTCCCACCATACCTTTAAAAAGCCAGAGCAAACAAAAAAAAATAAGAATCATGACTTGAAGCCTAAACAAAGGAAAATCCAATTTAACCTCCTTGGGGGTTGAGTTCCACAAACTGGGTGCCACAAGCAATAATGCATCTTGTTGCCATCTGCCTCACTTTGGATGGTGGGGTCACCTGGAGAAAGGACATCAGCAGGTAGCGTCAATTATGTGGAGATGGGTATTATAGTATTAGCACACAGATTACGAGCAGGAACATCTCAAAATCCCTATTAGGGTAACACAATTTTTTAGGCAGACAAAAAATTCCACAATTTAGTGAGCAAGCTTTCAAGTTCTCCAGAACTCTTACTCAAGCTAGTTGCTAAAGAAAACAAGTGGAGAGGGACGTTGACTAATGTTGACACGTCTGCATCTGGTCACAGTTTTGTGATGGAATGGGAGAAGGAAGAAGCAGGTGTTCAAGTAAGTGTAATGAAGAATTCTAGAGAAGGTGCAAGCTTGCACACTATTTTGTAACATTTTGGTTGGCCTCATCAAAGCAATGTCCTAATTTGGATTTTGGATTCCACCCCCCCCCCCCATGGGCCAGGAAAGCTACCTTTTACTTTTTGTATATCTTAACAATAACATGATACTCTAAGTCAAAAGAATTCAACTGCTGAAACCAATGAACTAGTTTGCAAGTGGCTCGGAGCTTGTTCTGTATCATTTAGGGAACAATCCAAATTACTTAGTAGGCAGTAAGTCCTGTTGGATGCAGTGGAACTTACCATACTTTTGAGTAAACAAGCATGGGACTGTTGTTTTTTATTTGTTTTCCTTGCTCTGCTTGATCTCTTGTCTGCTAGCATTTCATTTTTGCTTTCTATTTTTAAACTACTGTGAAAGAATAAATTGAAAAGCAATCTTATAAATCATAGCAGCAAAGGGCCTCTAAATGTGGCACTAGAAAACTGCACTGTGCCATTTCCCCTTTCCTATGAATGACTTTCTAAAGGATTATAGGAACAATATGGCCCAGTTCATACATGCAAAACTGGCTGGTGTGTTTTTTCTTTCTTTCTCTTCATAGTTCATTCAAATCATTCAAATACTAAATTATATAATTCAGATAAAGCAGCCCTCGTGTGCTAGATTTGATGGTTTGATATTTTCTTTATTTCTACATTCAAAAATCTTATTAGTTTCAATTACATTCCAGTTGTAATAATAATCCCTTATACAACAAGTTCAATATTAATAACTTCTGTTTGCGTTGACACATCAAATGATTTATGAAACTGCAAGTGTGGAACTCAAACAATATCCTTGTTCTTCCTGTGTGTGGCAATTATTCTGTCTGTGGTGTTTCTTCCTGTTCTTGTAAGATGTTATGTGTTTCTTTCCCCTGATTCTTGCAGTTATCCATCATGCCTTGGGCAAAGCTGATATCCCATTGTTCCAGAAATTTCTCCATCACTCCATCCTGTGCTTCATTGTTTTTGCACTGTAAAAGTTGCTCTGTCCCAGTAAATAAACTGTTGTCACCATTTTTCCTCTCAGAAGAATGGTTTGTCTAACTGCAGATAACTCAATAAAGAATCTTATCAGTTCCTTGGCAGTTCACAGAATCCTTTCATCCTTCCTTCCAACTGAAGATATATGAGCAATTATACTTCCAATTAAATTAAATTCCAAGTTATTTTAGCGTTATTCAGTTCACTTTGTAAATAATAAAGGATGAGGAAGAGTCTGCTCTAAGTTTCCATCGTAAATCTTTTGCAAAATAGAGCTTTCCTCGCTTTCCCCTCCTTTTACACATGCAGTTCTGTTTAATGTAATATTCCATATTTATAATCCAATTTCTTCCATCCTCGCTTGTACAAATATAATTTGAACTAACATTCAGAGAAGGGTTGCCAAATCATAAATGTAGAGAAGAAAACTTTAAATAAAGAAACCGAAGGCTCCCCCCCCCCACGTCTTTTGCACCAAATAAAGTCTTGTCTCAAGTTCAAACCTTAAAATCCTTGCAGTTGGTTTTGTTCTGCAGTTTGTGATCTCATCTCTTCTAGCACGCGCCTATACTTTAGTCCAGTTAAGCTCTAATTAATAAGAAAACCTCTGCTTCTTAATGGCGGCATTGGAGGGTTTCCGGCAGGCGAAGTGCTTTTGCACTCAGCGCCTCCCTGCTCACCCACATTCCATGCCAGAGTGAGAGCCAGCTACTGAGATGAACTGCAAGTGAAACCCATTCCCCCCTTCCCTGGGGGGAATTTGCAAGGATGATTACCCTCAATCATCCTTGTTTTTCCTTCGCCAACTATCTCCCGCTGTCGTAGGGGCTGCCTCCATTAAGGCAGAGAGGAACCGGAAGCCTCACTGCAGGCAATCGTCATTTAATAGTCCAATTCCCATTGAGGTTTCTCTAAGAAATGCCTTATGCAGGAAGCTTTATACATGGAGATTGCTATGTGGAGTTTGGGTGGTGTTCAACTAAGTAGACCAATTGAAATTGGTGGACTTTACTCATCTTCATTGATTTCAGTAAGTAAAACGTAGTTGAATATCACCCTTTGTCTTGCATATGTATCAGAGGAAAGATATATATTTTGGGGGAAACCATGGAAATTACTGTGAATCAGATTGGAATCTCTGCATGGCACTGACTTGAGGGAAAGGGCAGAATCAAAAGAGTTTTATTCCCAAGAGAATACACACAGAACTTAGCACTTTTTGGCAGCAAATTGTGAAGGTTTCGGAAGTGGGCAATCAGGTTACAAGTTGCCCTCCAAGAAGTGGCCCACCTTTATGGCAGCTAGATTTATTTTAAGAAATGTCTGTATATGGCCAAACTCTTAATAGCATCAAAGAAAATCTATTCAGGTCTAGGAAACAAATGGGAGTGGAGAAATACTCCCTAATTTCATTGTTGCATTTTATTTGATCTGTGACAGAGACTCCTGTTGCGTCACTTGGCTGTGCCTTGGACAACCTTTCCTTGATAGCATAGTTTTATGTACAAGTTGTCCTTTCCCCCCACAAAGCCCAAGCCAAACATGCAGTGAGCCATTATAATGCCTGCCACACACCTGTACACCAAATAGCCATCAGCTTTGATGATTATCATGACAATGCTGGTTCGGTCACGGATCAGGGCTCCGTGACAATAAGGTCCTGCGCAAACATGCAACAAAAAGACACATCTCTTCCCTGTGTGTACAGTTAGAAAGTGGGTGAACTCAGGCAGACAGGCTGGGCTAACACTATATGATGGAGATATCTGAGAACAGCAGCTACATCACTTTGGGTAGAAAATGAGCAAAGAGCAAACCAGGAGGTAAATGCCTACTATTTTATTTATTGAATTTTATTTATATACCACCCTATACCCGGGGCTGTCAGGGCGGTTCACAGAAAAAAAAATCACAAAATACATAATAAAAAATAAAACAACCCAATAGCCCCCCCCCCCAAACCCCACATTTTAAAAGGGCATATGATCAACCAAAGGCCTGTTTAAAAAGGAACGTTTTTGCCTGGCACCTAAAGGTGTGTAATGAAGGCACCAGGCAAACTTCCCTGGGGAGAGCATTCCACAGACTGGGAGCCACTGCAGAGAAGGCCTGTTCTTGTGTTGCTACCCTCCGAACCTCTCAAGGAGGCAGCACATGAAGGAGGGCCTCAGAAGATGATCTCAGAGTCCAGATAGGTTCATATGAAAAGAGGCGGCCCTTGAGGTATTTCAGTCCTGAGCCGTTTAGGGCTTTATAGGTCAAAACCAGCACTTTGAATTGGGCCTGGAAACTAACTGGTAGCCAGTTCAGTCGGACCAGGATTACTATTAGATGTACTTTTAGGAGTACTGTTAGACATAGCCCCCATCTGCACTTTACACTTAAAGAAATATCATACCACTTTAAGCAGTTATGGCTTCCCCGCCCCCTGAAAAAAAAATGGGGATCAGAATTGCCACAATTTTAGATTGCAATCCATAAAACTGTTACTTGGGAGCAAGCCTTACTGGGCACAGTGGAACTTAGCTTCTGAGTAAATATGCATGGTCCTGCAGCTCATTCTGCAAAAGAGTCAGGCACACAAAGTAACAAGGACAACCAGGGTGAGAGAAACATTTCACTTCTGTGTTCATTAAAATTTGGTAACTCTAAACTCATAAAGGAAATTTAGTACATAGTAGCAAATAAAAGGGCATAAATGGAACACTAAAAATGAAAACAGCAGCCTATTCACACTGATGGAGAATAGACAGCTGAATCTAAATATTTATAATTCAACATGGCTAGCAACCAAAGGCACACGTATTAGTCTGGTTATAACAAACACATCCCTGTAGGCCGTATTCAGTGGGAAACTGCTTTCTTAAATCCGCTCCCACTCTGCATAAATTTTCACTGCATTGTTCTAGAGTTAATATAGGTTCACATGTCTTCAGTTACATCTTCCTTTTCTGTAACCCGAGATATATAAAACACTGTATTTCAATATTTCATTAATTGATACATTCCCTCAGAGTCTGTCTGCTTCACTGAAGCAGATGAAAGAAAATTGACTTTCAGCCCCAGTCCTATGGGGAGAGGCGAAAATGTTCTAATTTTTATGCAAGGCTAGGAAGTCAGCTTTGCAGTATTGTTTGTTGTTTCCTATCTTGCTCCATTATCATTCATTCTTTCTGTACACTCAGTCTACATTTTGAAAGTTGCTGCTTTAGGGAGGGCATGTGTTATGCTTGCTTAGGTCTTTTAATTTCAGTTTTTTTATTTTTTATTTGTCTCTTTCCCCTTGCAATGCTTTTCCTTCTCCCCCTTTATTACTTCTCTTTATTTCCCATTCCTTCATTTCCATTCTGACTTGTTTCATGTTCTGGGGAGCTAAACAGACTACACTAGGTCTAAAGCTGAGGTGTTGTTAGAGATGTTTGTGTTGTAGAAATATCCAGTGCCATGCCTCTTAAATTATGGTTACCAGACGTCCCCATTTCCCGGGGACAGTCCCTGGATTTACAAATCTGTCCCCGGACAAAATCCGTCCCCAGAATGTCCCCAGATTTCATTTAATGTCCCTGGATTTATATTTTAAGTGTTGTAGATTTATTAGTAGGGAATTAATGTTGCACGATTGGTTCAGCAGCACAAGACACATCATATGGGGACTTCTGGTGAGGCAAAATGGTGGGCGCCATGGCAGCGAGCAGCTCCTGAAGCCAGCCAGAGCCAACTCTGCTACCAGGATGGCTCGGGGCTGTTGAGACTGCTGCTGCCACCGCCACTGGCAAGGGGGAACTGGGGATGCCCAGTGCCTCAACTGGGGGAACCACTGACCCCCGCGACCCAAATCGAACCGGGAGCAAGAGTGCCCAGCCACTGGGCCAACTGCCCAGGGGCGCTCTGGGGCCAAGAAAACCCCGGAGCCAACGCAGGCAGAAGGAGGAGAGGAGAAGGAGAAGGAATAGAGAGAAAGAGGAAGGAGAAAAAAGAGGGGAGCCCTGACCTTGCCGTGCCACTGCCAATGCTGAGGAGGAGAGGTAGGAGAGCACCAGGAGGGCAAGGACACGTGGCCAAGCCCAGGCCTGACCTGAGCCTATTCCACGGTGGCTAGCACTCCAAAAGAGCAGGCCAGGACCCAAAGGAAGGTCGTGCAGCAGAGGAGACAACAGAAGATAAGATATTAGCTCTTTTTTAAAAATAACTTTAAAAAATAACTTTCTTTTCTTTCTTTTTTTTTAAAAAAGTGTCCCCGGATTCTTTGGAAAAAAAACTGGAAACCTTATCTTAAATGGATGACAGCATGGGGCTTAGGGTCAGTATGATGTTAATCACATCGATGCAACTGATACATATTTTACAAAAAGCTCCTACTGGTGCCAATGGATCCTTCCTCTGAAAGGCAAATAGCATCTTCAGAGATGCATGTCTTTGTTGGGAGATGAGAGGGGAGAGGGTTCAACTCCCCTCTTTCACACCAACCACCCCACCTTCTCCTCAGGCTTCCTAGCGGCGGCTGGGATTGCATTCAAGTAGTTGCTATCTAGCCTCCT
Organism: Podarcis tiliguerta; assembly: GCF_965153285.1. NCBI lineage: Eukaryota > Metazoa > Chordata > Lepidosauria > Squamata > Lacertidae > Podarcis > Podarcis tiliguerta. Next base: position 32,848,201 of record NC_139543.1, on the reverse strand, counting down.
TGGGCTGCTGCTGCATTACTCATCAAAGACCTACCAGGCAGCTGCTTTGCCAGATGTTCCATCTGCCACATGACAAGAGCTTTTTAAAAAGCAGGCACCGTGTGGTTTCTGCTGGATTGTGTTGTCCTTGATGGTGATGCTGCAGAGAAGCTTCATGCACTACTTTGTCCGAGCTGTTTAGTACTTAACTGGAAGTGCAGGAACAAATATTTCCAAATGAAAAGGAACAAACTCTGGGTCCTCTTTTGACTGGAGAAGCTGGGTATAATAAAAACAAACAATCCGCATCAATGTGTCCCACATCATTCAGTGTGGATTGGCTGCTGTGGGAAATGTGGATGCGCACTAACTTAGCGCAATGCATTGTGGAGGGGGAGGTGGTTTCTCCCAGTGGAGAAGAGTCTCTTAACTTTAATGTGCTTTTCTTTATTTGTTCTCATCCAAACTCATTTCAGAGATTCACGTAAGCCATTTTATAAGTCTCGGTTATTTCTCCTTGGGTCCTGAAGTTGTCGTTCCCGCAGCCATGTGAACACATCCACGATTACATCTGCTTAAGGGCTTGGTTTTCCTTAACATTAATGGGCTGAACCTGATGTAATTATACTGACTTCGACCCAAAGGCCTTGACCTTATTAAGTCTGCGACTTACGAGAAAAGCGGCTTAACTGAAATGGCCATTTATTGGAATTCCCTTCTGGAGACATGGAGTTTTTATTCATAGAACGGAGGCTGCTGCAGCTGAGTCATTCTATATTTTGTTTTCCCTAGCCAGCTCCAGAACTCTGGAAACTGGTCAAAAGCAAAAAACAAAAAAGCCAGACGCAGACAGTATATTTTATGTCGACAAACTTATTCAGCACTAAAATTAAATGTGGGACAAAGAATCCACTACTACTACTACTACTACTACTACTAATAATAATAATAATACCCCACCCATCTGGCAGGGTTATGCCAGCCACTCTTTGCAGCTTCCAACAGATATAAAAGCATAATAAGTCATCAAACATTTAGCATCCTTTCAGTGGCTTCTCACTCATGATGCTGAGGCTTTCTCTGTGATGGATGAGTTTCCATGCCTAAAAATAGTAAGGTGCTGTTTTTGGGGCTTTCATCCAGTTAATAAACATTAGTTTGTCACATGAAGTATAGTTGATTAATCAAGTTTAGTCCTTCCACTACCTGCCACTTTTCCTCTGTGCCCCTTCTCTTTCACCACTAAACACACCAAACAATAATGATGATGATGATAATAATAATAATAATAATAAATAAATAAATAAATAAATAAATAAATAAATTTTATTATTTATATCCTGCCCACCTGGCTGGCCTTCCCTGTGTATACTGCCATCAGCGTAGGTACACTATGTTGATCAGTGCTTTCTTTCTAAAAAAATGTTTAGGGGTACTCTCATTCCGTCTGAGACTCAGGAAACACCCTGATAGGAAATGTGGCCGCCATTGGAGGTAGCAATGGAAGGGACGATTCACTGTGCTAGAGAAGAAACTAAAAATGTTTTTAAAATTTAGTTACTTCTCCTGTTAGATTCACAAAATGTTTAGGGGTATGCGTACCCCTGCGTACCCCCAGGGAAAAAAAGCACTGATGTTGATGATATATACAATAACTAAAAGCTTAATTTAAACAACAACAACACCATCCTATTTGTAGCTAGACTTGTAGGAAGCAAGTTCCCTGCTCACAACAGCTATATATTAAAAAAAATTATTTGACAACCAGTATAAATCATATTGTAAACATATTGTTATTCATCTGCTTTGTGCTTTGATAGATGGAGAAGAAAATGCAGAAATGAATTTGGGTGCCTATCAGGGCAATCCTGTCTACAGACCCAAGGGAATGCCAGTTGTTCATAGTTCCAGAATGGCTCACATTTTGGATATTCCACCTCTGTATCCTGTGTGCTTTCTTTATTAAGAAGCAACCCCCTGAACAGATGGTGATGATTATCACATGACTAATAAATGTGTTTATTTTAATTATAATGCTTGGTGTCTTGGAAAACTTGAAATGCAGATTGGGCAAAGCAGAGCAACTGTTCCAAGCCAGGATATGATTACAAGTGTGGGAGTTGTAATGCACATACACTAGAGTACCCCATCCCACGAGAGTATTTGTGTTCAATTGGGTGGAGGGAATGCTCCCTCTGTGAATCAGGACAAGTCTATGAATGCAGTTGTATGAATGGCACCAAGCATTATGCACGCATGCAAACAAAGTTTCCTCCCACATGGAATTTTCAAAGCCCTCAAATGCATATCTTAGTTAGAGTCCTCTATGGACAATTTAAGTTATGTATGTAAACTTGCAAACCATATCCTTACCATACTCCATGACAGCCTGGCTAGGGATTTCATAGTTAGTTATGGATGTTCAATTTATGACCAGAAAAGGCACTGTGTGGAGACTTTGCCCACTTACTATAATATGAAAAGCATTTCTTATTAATGCATCCTCATACAGTCAAGTTTATATTTAATCATTATGGTACTGCAAGTGTTTCTCAGTTATGGCAGCTGTGCTATGCCCTCCCCCCACCTCATTCCAAGGTTTATTTTTTGTCAGAAATTAACAGGGATCACCCACAGCATCTGTTTTCAGTGCTAGGGCTTAACTTCAGAGTATATAAAACAATAACTGATACAATTTCCCCTGAACTGGTTCAAAGTGGAGGAGAGGGTTTGGGGGACCCTTCAAGTATCCCTATTTTCCAGAGAGAGTCCTGATCTACAGAAGCCATCCTGGTTTCTGATTTGAACCTGGAATGTCCTGCTTTTCCTTAAAGGTAAAGGTACCCCTGCCCGTACGGGCCAGTCTTGACAGACTCTAGGGTTGTGCGCCCATCTCACTCAAAGAGGCCGGGGGCCAGCGCTGTCCGAAGACACTTCCGGGTCACGTGGCCAGCGTGACATCGCTGCTCTGGCGAGCCAGAGCCGCACACGGAAACGCCGTTTTCCCCCCCTTAGGACGGCCCTATTTTCATTGGAGAAATATTGCAGGATGTCCCTCTTTTCAACAGTGAAATGTTAGAGAGTATGGAGTTATGTGATCCCTGAGCCAAGGAGATAAGTAACTATATAATCTTTAGAAGACATTAGAAGGCAGCCCTCTACAGTGGTACCTCGGGTTAAGAACTTAATTCGTTCTGGAGGTCCTGAAACCTGAAACTGTTCTTAACCTGAGGTACCACTTTAGCTAATGGGGCCTCCCGCTGCCGGCATGCCGCTGGAGCACGATTTCTGTTCTCATCCTGAAGCAAAGTTCTTAATCCGAGGTACTATTTCTGGGTTAGCGGAGTCTGTAACCTGAAGCGTCTGTAACCCGAGGTACCACTGTATAGGGAAGTTTCTTTAATGTTTCGTTTTATTATGTTTTTATATATGTTGGAAGCCATATCTGGCAATCGAGTCAGATGGGTTGGGTACAAATAATAAAATCATCAGAGAAATGTTGGAGGGCATGGGTTTGCAGTGTAAAACTAATTCTACTAAACAAGTTGCTTCTTTGACCATCTTGTTATTAGGCTGAAAATGAGGAAAATACCAGAAGAGTGTCTGTCTCCTAAAGCTATAATACAATTTAGATTACGGTAGTTCAGGGGAAAGGATTGTCTTTGCTCTAACAAAATAGCCTGAATGCTAGTTTAAAATACATAACCAAGCGGCTTGTTCTTCTTGCTCTAATGATTGATTTTATGAGGCTACTACATACCTGAGTGTGTTCTACTTATTGAGAGCGAGAATGTGCTGTCCCTGAGCTGGTACAGTTGGGGTATTTTTATTACAATTGATTTTTATCCATTTTCCTTGCTGCTGCTGCTTCTACTTCTGTTTAAGTGACTCCAAAGCTTCATAGGGGTAAAAAAGAGAGTGATATGTACTCATATCAAGCGACAGAATGATTTCCAGTTTACCTGAGCTGAAGGCCTGTTTCACTGTCACAGAAATTAAGAATAGCTTAAAGTAGCATATTGCAGTTTTTAAAAGTATTCCTGCAGACCACCTTCAAAAGTCATTGTAGGGACATTATTCCTAAGCAATGTACCAATACAGTGTTTGGGACCAGAATACCCACATAATTGAAAATAGCACTATTGATTTTTTGGTGATATTTTAATTGGTCTTAATAAAGGCTCTCTACAAGTGCAACCAGGGAAAATCCCAGTATATTGCCTTCTTTGTACAGTGATACCTTGGTTTAAGAACAGACCTGTTTATGAACTATTCGGTTTACGAACTCTGCAAAACCGGACGTAGTGTCCCGGTTTGCGAAATTTACCTTGGTCTAAGAATGGAAGCCGAACGGTGGAAGGGTACTGGTGGCAGGAGGCCTCATTAGGGAAAGTGTGCCTCGGTTTAAGAATGGTTTCTGTTTAAGAATGGACTGCCGGAGCGGATTAAGTTCATAAACCGAGGTTGTTGTTTAGTCGTTTAGTCGTGTTCGACTCTTCGTGACCCCATGGACCAGAGCACGCCAGGCACTCCTGTCTTCCACTGCCGCCTGCAGTTTGGTCAAACTCATGCTGGTAGCTTCGAGAACACTGTCCAACCATCTCATCCTCTGTCGTGAGCCAGTGTGGTGTAGTGGTTGAGAGCGGTAGTCTCGTAATCTGGGGAACCAGGTTCGCGTCTCCGCTCCTCCACATGCAGCTGCTGGGTGACCTTGGGCCAGTCACACTTCCTTGAAGTCTCTCAGCCCCACTCACCTCACAGAGTGTTTGTTGTGGGGGAGGAAGGGAAAGGAGAATGTTAGCCGCTTTGAGACTCCTTAAAGGGAGTGAAAGGCGGGATATCAAATCCAAACTCTTCTTCTCTTCTCTTCTCCTTGTGCCCTCCATCTTTCCCAACATCAGGGTCTTTTCCAGGAAGTCTTCTCTTTTCATGAGGTGGCCAAAGTATTGGAGCCTCAGCTTCAGGATCTGTCCTTCCAGTGAGCAGGGTTGATTTCCTTAAGAATGGAGAGGTTTGATCTGTTGGATCCCAAGCCTTTATCAGCAGAAACTGGCAACTCTCCCAGGCACCCGGCTTGGTCTCCTGTTTTTTTTTTTTTTAAATAATATTTATTGAGATTTTCCAACAACATAACACCAAAACAAAACATATCCACAAAAAACAAAAATGAAAAAATGAAGAAAAAAGAAAGACATTAAGTATCAAAAAGAGATAGATTAAAAAAAATAAAGAAAAGAAAAAAAGAGAGATACCCCACAGAAAAAAAAAGAGAAAAAAGACCCTCTTCCCCATCCCCCGACACCAAAATCCCCCCCAAAAAAACACAAAAATACCCCATACAACACAAAGTCTTCCCTTTTTTTCGTTAACTTGTTTCCGTGACTTCCCCCCACCTCCCTCTTTGTATGCCAGATTTTTAATCTAATCGGCAAATTCCAACCCATTTTTAATGCTTTTTCATTCATTTAACTTTACCATTTTTAAAGAAAACAATAATAGTGAAAAAAGAAAATTTGCCTTGACACTTCTAAACTTAAACCTTATGATTATATACCCTTATATCTTAATTTTTCATCTTCCTTAACTTGCTCCCTGGAACCAATTAAATTCCTTCCGTCATCCCGTCAAAATGCTTATTAGAACCATATTTTGCCAAATTTTGTTTAAAAATCTCCAATTATTCCCCCCATCTCTTCCCCCCGGTTTTGGGTACTGCCAGTCCTTTTTACAAATTTTTGAAGTCTTTCCAATCTCTGAATTCAATCCATCAGCCAGGTTGTCTAATGTCCGAGGCCTTCAAATCATCTTTCTGACCTGTTTGCAAATTCTTTTTCAAGCCTAAAATTATGTCCCAGACCACCTTTCCCTCAGCATCTCCTTTAACCTTTTTGAACAAGCTTGCCCAAACTTTATATTTCCTCTTGTAAGTCAGAGAATTGTCCAGAGCTTGCTCCACACTCTCTTTAGAGTTGCTAGATTTCACTTCTTCCAACTTTCTCAGAGTGCCAGTTTCCAAAATATATCTTATCAAATCTGTATCTTTTAGTCCATCCATGGCACTCCTTTTCCAAATCTGTCCTTTGAACTCTTTGCTCTCATAGTCCACTTTTTGTCCTTCGACTTGAGGCTCTATTTCTGTATTTTCCACCAGAGATTCCTCTTGCAAAGACAAATCCTGTTCTGTTTGATCCATATTCTTCTCAGTTATCCTTCCTTGTTGGTTTAATTCCAGTCCTTGGACCGAGTTTACTAACTTTTTTCCTTCTTGTGCCAGGCTGTGCAAATTTTCCTTCAGATCAGAGATGCCAAATTCCAGAATAGACAGTTTTTCTTGAAATTGTTCAAACAGAGCTGTTATTTTTCCCTCCATGTTCCCAAGTCTGTTCTTTCAATATTATCTTACTGTCAAGGTCAGATGCTTATGTTTAGTCTGTAAAGTTGCAGCCTGTGTGAAAGTTTCTATCCAAAAGTGTAACAAATGTAACAGTCCGATATATGTTTCTGTAACTTTCCACAGCCGACTGGTTACAGTTTCCTCTAGTTATTTTTCATCCACCTTTCAGAAACAGTTATCATTTAACTCCTTTTTTCCTTTCCACCCAACAGTAGGCAAAAGATTCAGTTCTCTCTTAATCCATTTCTTCTTAATGATTATTTCTTATTATAAAGATTCTTTTTCTCATTTTGGCAACCCGGTCCCGGGCTCGAGATGGAGGAAGATAAGATCAAAGTATACTTCTCAGCAGGGCTATAAACTGTTGAAACAATCTCCCCCTCTTCCCTGCTTCCGAGGGGGGTTTAAAAGGCTTAGGTGACAGATTTGTATTCCTTAGAAAGTACCTTTTAAAGGCTCCAGTTCTCACACTTTTGCCTTGGTCTTTCTACAAAGTGGAAGGTGGGCTTCCTGTTTTAGCCTTCCACCTGGTGCCGAATTTCAATAATTTGTAATCCAATTTCCATTTACTTACAAGAAGTTCTTTTAGTCCAAATGTCAACAGGAAAGGTTAGCGCTTCCCGACAGCAGCTGTGCGGCTTCGCTCCCCGAAAACAGCGGTCGATCCAAAGTGCCGCGCCGCTCACCCCACTTCGCTCCGGAGCCCGTAACCGGGTCTCCCCGCGAGTAAGGGAGGCGCTACTGGCACCAGCCGGATCCCATGTCCACGGTCTTCCTCCGACCATGGTTTTTTGCGGGTCTCCGCCTCGCCGTAGGCGGTCAGACCCTTCTTTCCGGAGAGCAGTCTCCTCCGAGACGGAGGAAATCCGCCATTGCCAGGCGCGCCAACCCGGAAGCCGGACCGGCTTGGTCTCCTGTTGACCTCCGGGTCTGCTCTCCCGGCAGGGACCAGGCAGAGGTCGCAACATGATCGTAACATGATCTTCTTGCAGTCCATGGGACTTTCAAAAGTCTCCTCCAGCACCATAATTCAAAAGCATCAATTATTCGGCAATCAGCCTTCTTTATGGTCCAGCTCTCACTTCCATACATCACTACTGGGGAAACCATAGCTTTAACTATATGGACCTTTGTCGGCAAGGTGATGTCTCTGCTTTTTAAGATGCTGTCTAGGTACCACTGTATTATGACTTGCTGTACCGAGGTACCACTGTGTTATGACTTGCCAAGGACCCTGGAGTCCATGTGAAGGAAGATGGTAAAACCTGAGATACGTACAGCAATCTACAAGTTTCCCCCCACATTTATGCAAGGTTCAGTGATACCTGTGGTCCAATGAGCTTTGGCTTCCGCCAGCAAATTGCAGGAACCTGATCATTCCCCATTAGCAGCATGCCTTACACCTAAAACTAAATGTAGTGTAAAATAATACTTGAAAAACAGTAAAATGTTAAAGAGGGCTTTTGTGATTGAATCCTTTATGATGGTTTGAATGCTTTCTTATATGATCTCTTAACACTGCTGTGGTGTTCCGTTTACAATAAGCAGACACCTGATTATGAGTCCCACCCAATTGTCAGAGATTTGATATAAACCTCTAATCTTAATCCCAGTATGCATATCCCAAACTCTTATTGGAATACTTGAGCCTGACATGTAAATCACAGGAAGATTAAGAGTGCAAGCCTATTCATGCCTATTCAGACAGGATGTTAAACCTCTTGGTTTAATAGGGCTTATTCCCAGGTAAATGCATATAGGGTTGTAGCTTGCGAGTCCTTTCAGACTCCCATATGAATGGGCTTGGAGCAGATATCATGTTCTACCAAAACAGTTTTTTGCTGGTATTGTATTTCAGTATCTTCCTTATCAAGGTTGACATTTACTAGCAATAATAATAATTTGGGAACCACGCTTGCATTTCCTGTTTTCAGGGAGTGAATTTCTTAAATAACTTTAGCTTTAATACAATTGGCAGATGGAAAATTGGAAGTCCTTTTTATTTTTCTCCATTGTTTCTCTCTTCTTTTCACTCTTTCCTTTATTCTTTTTGCTTTTTCACTTTCCCCCCTCTTCTTTTTCGTTTTCTTTTCTTCTTCGGTGTCCTCTGCTCAGGGCCTTTATTAGGATCCAGGGATTGTACACTTAAGGGGGTGGTAGATGCTTGATGGAGGGACCCTGGGTGGGAGGCAGAGAAATGTTGGTCTCCCAAGGGTGAGAAGCTGGGAGGAGAAAGGAAAGATCCCAGGTGAGAGCTGGGAAGGGGCTACTGCCTTCTGTGGGTGGTAGGTTAAGAGCTACCTTTAAGAGAGGACTCCACACTCTATTTTTACTTTTTGTAGTTCTTTGTTTTGTATATTAGTTTTCTACATCTTATTGTGTCATGAAAAAACTTTAATAAAAATGTCAATGGGAGGAAAGGGGGGGGAGGATCTTCTTAAAAAACAACAACCCAGGAGCAAATGCAACTTGAATGTATATTGTTCTGTAGTGTATCTGAATGAGATTAGTGTACTTTGTTTTGCAATCATTCAATCAACCTGGTCTACTGAAGTTTCTATCCAGTAAATAGTAACTTTAGGGATCCTAACTGAAGCAATTGTTTCATATAAAATGGGGATGGAAACCTGTAGCCCTACAGATGTTTGTGGAATGCAGCCCCATCAGCTCCAGACAATGTGATGACTAATAAAGAATGATGGGAGCTGCAATCCACTAACATCTGGAGGGTCACAATTTTGCCATCCCCGATATAAAAGACTGTGGCTTTCTTTTAAGATAACAGCGCATTCCTGCCTTCCTGATTGTGTTATCAGTCTCAACTCTCTAAGGCTGCCTGATGCTTTGAAACAATTTCAGCTCCAGCACTCTGCTTCTTAATGGGCCACCTGAAAAATGATTGAGCAGGTGGTGAGCAGCAATGACAGGACACAGGCCTGGTATGGTGCCTGATTTGTTCAGGCCTCATGAAGTTTCGCACGGGGAGATCCTTTCCAAACCATTTCCAAAGTCCCACAAGGATCCGCTCCCAGATATGAAGGGGCAGACTTCAAGAATCAGCTGTTTCTGGGAGCAAATATTGGTGACATCCATATAATTCTGTTAGAGGTTACTGCTACAACATGGCATATCTGTATTTTTACCCAGCTGTTTGATGTTTTGGTATTAATAAAATCAAAAGCAATGTTGGCACCAACCATCTATTCTAGTCCCTGCTCCTGAGCAAATTAAGTCCAGATATGTACCACCAGTTGATAGGAGCGAGCCAGCAGTAAATCACACCACTCAAGCTGGAGTTAATTCTTTATTAGCAAGAGAATGATCTGCATAGATCTGGCAAAGTACTAGCCTAATTAGCACAGCAGTTCATCCCTGGTAGATCTTGCTCCATGGGTCAGTTGCTGAGACTGAAAGTCTCCACCATCCCAAGGGTTATTCTCAAGCAATTGGAGACTGTGTCTGCATGCAGCCAACCTTTCCTCTGCTCTTTACATGCCTCTTCTGGTTCTGGAAGACCAGGAAGGAAGGGAGCTTGTTGTAGCAGGAAGGGGAGTCACCTGTGACTGACTCATCTCTGCCTCTTGGCCTCTCTCATCCCACTTTCCAAGTTCAGCTTCTGCACTTCTCTCTGCCACAGACTCTCCCAGCTCACTAAGCCCTGTGCCTCTTCCGACACCTTCTCCGCACAGTCTTCTCCCTCTGACCACTCATTACTCTCCCACCACTAATCCTTGGGCTCTGAGCCTCCTTCTCTTGGGGGTTCCCCAACTGGTTCCTTCCACAATTCCTCTGCGCCCAACAAGTTCCCGACTCCAGCCCCTCCCTTCCCCAAACATACTTTGAGAGGTCTTGGGGCAGCACAGGTCTTCAGCACTAATCTTGTAATAGAGATGGAAAGTTCTCTGTGCCTCCTGCCCCCAGTCTTAATTCAAATTGGGCCCAAATTCATCAGAGTTCAGCTCAGTCCATTTCAATAATAGGTCAGGGCAAGTTCACTAGTACTAATCATAATGTATATGTATTTATGGAGAGAGAGAGCAATATGGGAAGCATCTTGTCAGGGTGGGAGTGGAGGAGAATAGAGATCACATGCTGAAGCAATAATGTTCCTACAAACCCAAACTGGCAATAGCAAAGGTAGACATGTTCATTTGGCTACAGCTCTGTTGTAACCAGGTATGGAAGGAGAACACACTCCAAAGGAAAGTAGCCTTTGCTTCTTTCAGGGCTCTGCGTGGTCTTCCAGCATATCCCTCCCCTGCGAGCCAGCTCACCTGCCTGTCTCACAGCAGTCTAGCCCGAGTTCAGAAGTTAGGACGCTGTCAGTAGCATGACAGGCAGAAAGGTCAAAGCCCAAAGGAATCGGTTATCTTGGAAGATCAAAACAAGAGTTGTGCCTTTTGAAGATTTTTTGCGTGTGAAGGTCCAAAATGAAATGTTAGCATCCTGCAGTTTACAAACCATGCAAATTAATATTTGATGAACATGCTCGCCTTCTTTGCACTCTAGGAATACTAACCTTATAAAAATTTCAGAGCTTCAGCTCACTGCATACACGTGTTGCAATGGTTATACAAGGGTGAAAAACAGCCTTCGGTGCACTGAATGACACATGGGAAGCACACGTGGGGGTTTGCCTAGCAATATAGTATTAAACTTGCAGTCATTTAAACTGCAGTGCAATATATTGTGTGTGTATAAGTTTAAACTGCAAATCAGGAAGAAAGACAGGTTCAGTATGAAGAGACTTGACCGGCGAAGGCATAGTTTGTGATTGTTAACCATAACTGTATCTGATTGCTTATTATACTAAGGGCCACTTCTTGTGGTACTTTTCCCAGCGCCGCACATATACATGGGTCATGTGTGAGTCAATCATGCTTGAGTGGGGGGACACCTGTACATTTTTTGCTTTTAAGTACCGGATGGGTGGCTTGGAATACACTCTGCTGCTGTTCCATAGTGGATGAGCAGGTGAAGAACCCTCTGTCGGGTTATATAAGGGGGTATTCTTTAATTCACTTCTTCCAAGTGAGGATGGAGAGGCAGTTCCATCTCATCTTGACCATCTTGTGTCCAGGGTTCCTGTATCTGATTAAAAGATGCAAGCTAAATAAATGCGCATAAAGAATAATGATCTGCATCATTTATTTTGAGCACAGAATGTAAGGGCTTTTGATCAGAATTTTGGGTGTTATGGGCATGAAATTGGCCCTCCCTTGAAGGTACAAATGAGATTTATTTCCGAGTAAACACTTGGTAACTCCAAGGTGCAAATCCGCTAAAAGGAACTGTCCAAATTATCTGGGGTTACAAATTAGTTTTCCTTTGCACTCTGGTGGATATATTCTGAAGTCGTAATGTGCCTGAGCTTGGGAATTCCTTGACTTTGAAATATGATCATTCATCTCCTGGAGTGAGCTGAACATTAATCTTGCTTTAGTTTTATCAAACCTGAGCAGCCAAAGGGGAAATGATTCCAAGAAAAAGAAAATATTTTGGCTTCCTCATTATTGCCTAAATCTTCAGCACATACTACAGTATAGCTTTCTCTTTTTGTATATGGATTCCTTTCTTATCACAGATACATATTAGCATCCCCACAGGCAAGGAAGCAATTTCAGTTGTCCTTAAGAAAACAAAAACAGTTTAATGTGTTTAGAGCAATAAAAGAGAAATTTGTGGGTGATGAAATGTGGGAGCTTTTGTGCTTATTAGAATCCTACTTTCCTCTAGTGAATAACAATGTCTGAAAATGCTTTGCAACACCATCTTGGTATTTATTAGCTTTCCTGATTAAGAAAATATTATAAACATGCTATGAATATATTCTCTTGCACAAGAGAATTGTGTATCCCAAGCCCACACTGAATCTGCCCTAATGGACTGCTGATGGCAAATATCTGGAGGAGTAATTAAAGAAACAACAACACATAAAATCCAACCCTTGAAACTGATATCTGAAGCCTTTGTTTCAGCATCAAAATACTGTGCTGTGTTGGAGCAAGCAGGAAATAAGCTGTGCTCTATTGTTCCAATTTCAGTCAAATGTTAAAATCTGACCAGAACTGGGAATCATGTCTCCATTTTCTCCCCCAAGTCCTGCATTTGGGTAAAAGTTAGTTCATATCCCAAGAATGCATAATTTCCCCTTTTCATGTTCCAAACCAAAATGTTGTTTTCAGCCCAACTATTACTTGAAATCTAGAGAAAAGGCTTTGCATTACAAGAACAAAGAGAAGGGCTGCAGTTCTGCTGAGCTAGTTGTTAAGAGGCAGTTTATTTAAGGGCAGGCTGCTCTGGGCATGCCAGGGAGAAGAATCATTTTTTGCAGTGCTGCCATGGAGAATCCAATAGATGGAGGTTATTTCCAGTTTCCCATTCATGATCAAGACTGCTCTTCAGGCTTTCAGGCTTTGGCAAGTTTCAAAGAGGAAGGCATTCAACCTTCGTGGAGTAATTTCAATATAGCTTCTCCCTACATGTCCCTGTATATTAATTTTATGATATATGGACTATAGAGGCAGATGAAATAGATGAGATCCATCCGCACACAGGGCTCCTCCAAATGACCTTTTTATTATGTTTACATGGAAGTTAGACCTATGAGTAGTCTTTATTGAGCTTTCATTATGATTTGCTTGCAGGGAGGTTACACAACAGTGAACACTCACCCTGATTTGCTTGTGTGTTGTTTATCTGTCTTCCCTTCAATCCCTTCAGTGGTTCATCCCACCTTTCAGTGCATTTCCCAGTCACTTACCTAACTGCAAAAAGTCCATTAAAAAAAACCCAAACGGATTTGTTGCGCTAGGGTAGCAGAGTGCTTTAATTCACTGCCATTGGACTTCAGTATGGGCTTGAATTCCTTCTATAAATTACTAACAGTCTGGGGATGACCATAATCATGCACGTGTCATGTATTTGTTGAGGAACAACTGCTTATCAAGCAGAACAAAATTCCCATTTTCTTTAAATAATAAGGTGGCTTGATTTGCATGCCACTTCACAGCTGAAGCCGTTTTGCATTTTAAACCTTTTAATAGAGGGAAAGAATTTTGCCAAACAAACAAAAATCTCAACAGCAGTTGCAAGCACTGGCTGAAGATATGACCTCAGATGAACTCTATTTGTTTTCATGGCAGCTGGCAGGACATAGCTCTTAAGAATCAATGTGCAGCGTTCAATTATTATTAGCCTGCCCTGGAAAGTTTGGGAAGCCTTAATGTAATTGCTAGATAGTTAGTTGCGCTAAATTAATGGACCCCCTGAATTTAATTAGATAGCAGATAATGTGACAAAATACCTTCACCTTTTGCTGAGGAGGTGGGCCTCAGCATCCTAAATCAGCATTTTCTGCAGGATGCAAACGTAATTGCAAAAACAGCATATAAATTCTGGTGTCCTCCAAGACTTAGGGTATTTCTCTGTGCACATTTTGTTATGTAGGAGGAAGTGACTAGAATAAGGATTGGATCATATGTGACTGGTTTTGAGCCTGGTATCTGCTTTTAGTTATAGATTTAATGTAATGGTATACTTTATGCTTTTGCTATTATGTCATTTATTGTGAGCCTAATGGAAAAGGATGGCTTAAAATCTAGCAAATTCATTTTTTAAAAAAGGGATGGTGTTATATTCCTACTATAAAAGACCGCATTACAGTCCTAGCAGTTTTATCAAAAGTTGCTGTATTTCGGATCCAATTCCTCTTGCATTCCTCCCAAGTAATATTTTGGGCTAAGAGAGAAGGGTCACTATGTTGTTCTTGTTATTTAGCTTTCTTAACTGCTCTTCACCACGAGGTTTCTGGGCAATTTGCGATTTAAAAAATATGTTTAAATTACAGTACGTTGTACCTCTACCACCTCCTATTTCCCCATCCATTCATTCAATTCTTCATGGTTGGGGTCATCCTGGCTTCTTCAAGTTATGCAGAAGAAGGAGGAAGGAAAGTCCACATGACATTCTATACATATGCTTGTGAGCCTCCAGTCACATCCGCCATCTTGATCTAAGAGAACAGTCAAGAGAATGACAATTGTTCATGTGTTTTAATAATATTAAACAAAATAATATAAATTCATTCTTAATGCATTTGAGAGGTATAATTACAGTGCAACCCTATGCACATCTACTCATAAGTAAGCTCCTTTGAGTTCAGTGAGATTTCTTCCCAAGTTAAGCGTGCGTAGGATTGGGGTCTTAATATACTTACATTTTATTAAGCAACTTCTGAGATTCCAGAGTTCCAGGCAGAGCATGTTATCAAAGACTTCCAGCTGATAAACAACTGCAGTGCTTTGCCAGGAACAAAGATGCAAGGATGTACTGTGCCTTCTATGCAGCATGAATACCTTAGATTGTTATTGCGAAGAGAACATGAGGATATTCAGATGTAAGCGGGGCTTGTTTTCTTTTCATGGCTCACGACAAATGGCATCTGCAACAAAACTGCTGGGAAAGAAACCGAGGAAGCTCAAGAAAAGCCTGTTTGTCCCTTATATATGGTAGCCAATTGGGCCAACTATATATCCTAGCAGAAAGCTTAGTTGAATAAAGGGAATTGCTTGTGTAATGCTGTCCAAGGTCAACACATCTTTGATTTATCAGCCATGTCAATGATAGTCATGAAAGTTACAGCTGCATGGAGAAAAGCTTTGATGTGGACGCACCTGCTGTCCCTTCAACGTCTTCCAGCTCTTGAATTTACACTCTCCTGTTTGTCAGAATTTCCACCACTTTTTTTCTGCTGCAGCAAAAAAACATGCATTAGTATAATAGCAAGATTTAAAGCAATAATGCTCAGTTCTTTCCTCAGGTGCAGACATTCTGTCAGCATGCATGGATTGATTGAATGAATGGAGCCGGTGAATATAAACACAGATAACTAGGCTGGCCTTTGGCTTGTTTCCATTTCATTTTAAGGAGCAGCTTTCCCCACTAAAGGGGGGGGGGGGGAGAGACAGCTTTTATTTTTAAAAAAATACTGCTGCAATTTATGCTGCCAGGTTGAGCGGCTGCCACAGAGCTCAGCTTTTTATTTCCTGAATGGAGCATAAACAAATTGAGGGCCAGGCAATCTCTGTGGCCTGAGAAATTAGCAATGCTACACTTGCAGATATGTCAATGAATCTTCAAGGTTAGGAGGCACCAATTCACAGCATCACTTGGCACATGGAAGCGCATTTGTCGCATGATCCAAGAAGAGTTTGGAACATACAGTGATAACTGTGCAATTGCTTTACAGTGTTCCCAACAACACCCAGATATCTATACACAATTTTTTTTAAGTCATTGCTACCTTTTTTCCACCTACGGTATATCATGTGAAGATACTAATCGGATTCACTCAATGGAAACGTTCTGTTACAAAAACTACCTGGCTGCATGCGAAATTGGCAACTTCTGCTTCTGACATTTGAGTCTGATCACCTAGTGGTGTTGCCAAGATAAGTAGTGTAAGTAGCCCTATCTAAAACAGCATGTTCCTGTTTTCTACCTAAAATTTATAGGGTATATTACTATTTTATATAACTAGCTCCAAAGCATTTTGAATCTTGACACACCTTTTCCATTACTGGAAAGATAAAACCACCTTTGGTGCCTGGGTGTGCAACTTTGTAGGCTGATTAATCAGTTCACCACCGCAGAGGGAAAGTGTTCCTCAGACTCGTTAAGCATAACAACAGGGAATTGTCCTCATTACAGCTGTTTAATTTGGCTTGAGGTAGCGCAAGGGAGAGCAAACCACACTCCTGCACAGAACATATTGGCAAAGGAGAGTAGCAAACTGTGGAGAACATTTTCTTGCTCAGCTGTAAATGTGAAAAGAGAGCATAATGAAATACTGTAGATAACAGTAAAGGTCTACTGTGTTTTTCCTTGGACCTATAATAGGGAATGGTGAGACTAGTATAAAATATGCAGATCATAGGACTAGCTTATATATTATAGTAGAAAATATGTGCAACCTGTATCTCCTGGTTAATTAATGGGAATTTGGTGACTAGGAGAGAGTGGGAGTGCTTAATTCTTCTTGACCTTGTGCCTGAAAATGTCCCACCCTTGCCAGGTTTCTACACATCTGGGCTTCTCTTGGTCTCTGAGGTTGGCTGGGGAAAGTATTTCTACTGATATCCTTGTTGGGATAGAAGGAACTAAATAATTTCCTCTAATTAAAGAAGGTTGGCCGAAGCTCTGTCTGGGATCTTGAGGAGGCATAGGCTATGTACATAGTGTACATAAGCTATCTAGATGTGATGTTTAAGCAGTTCTGTTTCCCTCCTCATCCCAGCCTGATCCCAGTTTCTAAGTCGCCTGTACTCCTATTTGTGCAAGTCTGCAAATACACACGGCAGCGGACACACCTTTTCACGCAACACATCACAGGGTAAGACACAAGAAGTTGGTCATTAGACAATCTTACCATGAGGGGGGAGGAAATCCTTCCCGACAAATACTGTAGAGCTCCTCAACTAAGTCCAGAAGGTAAAAGCAAAATTAATCTACTGCAGAGCCTTCAGCAATAACCTTTTCTTAACTCTTTGGTACAATTTTATTTCAGTCGGCTGTCCCATCTCCACATGTGGCATTCCTGCTCACTGAACCTGCAGATCATCTTGACCAAAGCTAAGCATCCTGCTATGTGCTTTCCCATGCCTTCAGAAATGCCTCATCCTCAGCTCTGTTGTGCATCTTCCTTCTGCTGAAGCTACTGCTCCAATTCTTTGAGAGTGGGGCTCCATTGGATACTTGGTCTGCATCAGATTCAAGGAGGCTAAGGCTCTCGCTGTCACATAAACATGATGGCTATGCATTGCCTTCAGTATCAGAGTCAGTATATGGGAGCACAGGGAACTCGCAACTTACATGCCTTTAACTTGTGCGTAAAGTGAACAGGCATCTGGGAGAAAAGACTTTGACTACCCCACCCACTACCGAACCCAATGTGCTTTGACTATATGCAATTTTGGCTTTACGTGCTGTTCTGGAACATAACCCCCATGTAAACTGAGAGTTGCCTGTATGCCGCTGCACTCATGTCATGCTTTCCATAGGCATTTGGCTGACCATGATTGAGAACAATCCAGCAGGGATCATCTTATGTCTTAACCAAGTTGGCAAAAAGCTGAGCAGGATGCAGCTTTATTTACTGTGGTGCGAGCCTCTGAGCAGCAGCTGGACAGGGAGAAACAGGTACGTTGTTAAATGGATGGAGGTTTTAACAAACAGATACTAAGTGTAAAGACCATGACATGCATGGGCAAGAGATTATATGCCCTGCCTTCCCCCCTAAAAGACATTTACTAGCCTCCGCACAATTCTAACGATAGAGGGGCAATTTTAATAGTCCTCTAAAACACTTTTAGAGGCAGTAATGTAAGTTTTATGATTAAATAAAATGAGCGGAATCTCATCATCCTGGAAATAAAACACGACAATGTTACAGAGGCTCCTCCGGCATGCTCATGTATTATGTGCATATCTGGAATTTATTAATGGATTACTTTTAACTGCCTATTTCTGATAGATTATTGGCTATGTGCTCCACAGCTAGTTAGGAGCATTTCGATTGTGGCAGCTTTGTCTTGGAAAACAAGTTCTTTTGTGTAGTTTCTTCTTCTGGCTAGTCTTGCAGTGCCTTTGTCTAATGCTTTTATTTATTATGTTCCTGTCATTCTGGTTTATTAAAAGGCCGCCATTACCGCTGCACCTGCGGGCTTTAAAAATTAATCAGGACAGCCTCACATTTCTCATGTGTGCAGTTTTTTGCTTTGACACTTGGCAGATGGTCTTAATGAAAAAAAAGGTTTGGTTTGTGCAAATGTTAAGAGCATATGTTTAACTTGCAGTGGAAAAAACAGATCACAAAAGTATGCGTTTTCAGGATTAGGACAAAGGTTTGGGGTGCAACGCTAACCAACTGTAAGATTGTTTTTTATGGCTCCATCTCTGTCTGGAAAGCACTTCACAGCTCATTAATGAATTCATATAGAGCACATTAATCTATGCAGCAGAAGTAACTATCCAAGCCATAAGCGGGCCTATCTTCATACTATGAAAAATGGTAGCCTATTTTTATACTACCCTAAAATAGTGTAGAACTGTATCAGAGCTTCTCCCTGATACAGTGATTTTGCTGACACAATGCCTGGTATCAGATATACCAGATCCAAATGTTCAGAATTAGCTCTCAGCTGGACAGAAGGACTGGTGAAGGAGATGCAATCGTTGCAGCCCACTGCAACTCATCCCTTCCCAACCATGAGGCTATGTTACTGCTGCATTGAGACAGATACATTCATCCCAGTTGACACCCTAGAATTGTATTTGGGTCAAAGGGCCCTGTTTCAGCGTCTTAATATGAACCAGCCTGGTATTCCGCAACTGTACCACTAAGCCCAATAGTTTGTTAGCGTGGGTGGTTGATTAAATGGCCATCAAATATTTTTGCTGACCACAAAATCTGTTCTCCCACCTGCTAGTGGGATTTAAGCCTTTGTTTCTGCATTCCTTTTACTGCTTCAGAAGACTGATTGCAGTTGCCCGGGCTGCGTGTGTTTTAATATTTTATTTAATGTATTGCTATCCTTGCAGAGTGCTTATTGAATTCCCATGCTTCATTATTACCCCCAGCACTAAAGAGGGTCCCTAATGTTAAAAGAGAAATCCCCTAATAGTTGTGAATGCTCTGTAAAGGGTTTGGAAGCACTTTAGAAGTGACCAGTGGATCCTATGGAGTTTGTTTGCTTGTGCTTCTCATTCTCTCTGATCAATAAGTATTGTAATGTCCTACTTTGCAGGGTAGGGCCCCTCCAAAACCATTTCTAAAAATGGAAGGTGTATATAGGCAGAGAGGGGAAGCATCTTTTATACCCCACAATGAAGAAGGAAACAAGGATTTATCTCTTCTCCCCTTCATCAGAATAGAAGCCAGAAAACCTCAGAGCTCTTGGCAGCTACAGCAGGAAATATCTACAGCTGGCTGCACTGAATGGCTTAGAGATCCCTTTTTTCTCCTGCTTCAAGCACTACATTGAGTTCTCTAATATTCAGATCCAGGGCATGTTCACTCAGAACTAAGTTTACTGGTTTTAGCGGGACTTACTCCCAAGTATGTATATATTAAAGAGCAATTTTAGATCTGTAAGGGCTAGGTAATTTTCCCCTTTCCATGTTTCCTCTTTGCCAGCTTGTTAAATTTTGCCTCCACAGTTTCCCTAGACTTGACAGTCCAGAGATCTGCTGCAATCCTACTCAAGATGAGTTTTATTGGCTCAGTCTTGTCCTGAAGTGCAGTTTTGCTGCTCCTCACCTCCAGCAATATGTCACTTCCTAATATTTCAATGAATGCATCTAGGTTAGTCTGATACTTAGCAATTATGTGATACTTAGCAAATATGGAAAGTTAAATAATAATAATAATACTGTACTCCCATCTGTTTTGCTTAAATTTGAGCCTGTGTGGTTCAGCAGATAAGATGCTGATTTTGCATTTGTGAAATCCGAGTTCAAATGTCCTGCTCAGCTGTGGGTTGCTAGGATGCCTTAGGCAAGTTATTGTCTCATAGGTTAGGTGCTCATTTGGAATGTGAATGTTATTGTGACTCCCTCATCTGGTTGCTGTAAGAATTAAAAGGACAATGCTGGGGCCAAACATTGTATTTTTTACACGATGCCACACAAATAGTTAACCATAAGATTTTGACACACATATTACATTCTTAGTGTAGTCAGACATTTATATTGGAGAGGAACAGCAAATGTCAGCCTGATGTCAATGCCGGAAGGCACGGCTCATAATGCACACATTTCATTTACCTCCAAGCTTACAAACCCATTGCTTAGTATGATCTAGTGAGTGTGGATTGGGGAGAACGGTGCTCAAATCTCTACCCTGTTGTGAATTCTTTGGCTGACCCTTTTCAGCTTTGGATAGCTACTTGGGAAATTACATATTTCACTGCATTCTTTTTGAATCTGAACATTCCTGTATTAATACATTGCACTACTCCCTTTCCACTATAGTATATAGCACATGGCATGCTACAGTGGTAGAATGTATATTATTATTATTATTAAGGACATGCACTGAATTTCCCTTGGGGGGAGTGGATAAGTGGTGCAGGGGGGAGGAGACTCCTCTTTTGCTATCCCACATGATTTGCTTCTTCTGGATCTATCTGCTAGTTGGCCCCAAAGAGCAATGCATAGAAGGATTCTGGAACTGGCACTGCTGTTGCCGAAAGCTGAGCCTGAGGCAGAAATGTATTTTATGAGCAGTAGCCAACAACTGCACTTTGCCCTGCTTGGCCATGGAGGAAGCAGATACGGGAATTATGGGGGCTTGATGGGGTGTTCGGGAAGAGGGCGGAGGCTACCCATTTCCTCATTAGACATGTTCTTCCTAGGACCATTTCCCCCAGAGTCAGGCTCATGTCTAGCACGTCACATGCATGTTAGACGTATATCTAAGAATACAGAAAGCTGCCCTATACTGAGTCAAATCATTCATCTATCTAGCTCAGGATTGCATACCCTCCAAGTGTCCTTGTTTTCCAGGGACAGTCCCAGAATTACAAAAGCCACTCTGACTTCTGATTTCCCCCAGCAGCACCAGGGCCGGGGAGGAGGATGAGGTAGCGCTTGTCGAGGGAGCATGATGTTGACTCTCCGTGGCCTTTGGCATATTTAGTAGTGAGCGGCCATTTTGGAAGTTATAGCATGGGGCAGGGGTTTTCAACCAGTATGGCATGGCAGCTTGGGATGACTTGAATGATGGTCAGGGGTGCCACGGGCAACACTGCCCTCTGTCTCTCGTTCCTTCCTTCGCTCCTGTAATGCACTCTCACATCTCTGCCTCCCAAAGGCTTGCACAGCTGTTTGTTGCAGCAGCCCTGGCTACAAGCTCCGCATGCAAATGTTGCCTCTGGGGCTGACCTGGGGGTGCTGGTTGCCAGGAGCTGAGGCGGCCTTGGAGTAAGCAAGCAAGCGGGTGAGGAAGCCTAGCCAGCCACTCTGCCAGCCCTTGATGTTGGGAATGGACAGACAAGTCCCAGACACTTGTGGGGCAGTGTGAGGAGGCACCTCTCTTTGAGGGAGGGGGAGGGCAGTTCAGAGACCGGGGCAGCAGCAGCAGCTGCCCAGAGGACTCCCAAGGATAGGGAAGAGGAGGCAGAGGGAACACTCTACAAGGGAGGGTGTTCAAAAAAGGGTGAGAGGCTGCCAGCTCTGCAGGCAAGGGGTGACATAACTGGGCTCCTGAGCCCCACAGGGGTGCTGCAGAAAGAATGTTGTTGGTCAAGGGAGCAATGGACTCAAAAATATTGAAAACCTCTGGAATGGGGAATCAGATTTCCTTGCTATTTTGGGTAGGTCTACAAGGCAGTGTCTATACCATTGACCTACAAGGTGTCTGTACTATGAACCGAAGTTGTTGCCTTGTATTAGTGAACGCATTCACATATCCCTGCTTACTGAGGGCAGGGGCAACATAGGGGCTTCTGAAATAGATATTCCTTGTTTCACTGTTGAGCCCTGTAGTTATAGCGTGAGGAGACAGAAACGTTTTACGGTCATGAGCAAAGCGGCAGGTTCATTTGCATAGAATCCATTCCAAGGAAGTTGGAACAGTTTGTGTTTTATTGTTTGGAGATTAGAAAGGGGCAGTTGAAATGTCTGGAGGCTGAGGAGACTGTCTGACTGGAACGTGTGTGAGACGGAGAGAGGTATTTTTTCTGTGATCAAGCGAGCTAGCACCTGATGTGGGTTGCATAATAAACACATGATCTAACTGCCCTTGCCTATAAATTGCTAATATTTACCAAGTATGTTCTCTAGAGAGTTGTGAGCACTGATATCCTGTAGCCAATGGGGTGGCCTTCAGATGTTGTGGACTACAACTCCCATCATCCCTAACTTTTGGCCAGACCAGCTGGGGCTGATGAAAGCTGTAGTTATGAACCACCCGGAGATCTACAGGTATAGGGCGGTATACAAATTTAATAATAATAAAATAATAATTTTCCACAACACTTAGAGGACATTATTTTGCTTATTTCTGCTTTGTCTTATTGGGCCATAAAAAAGGTTGAAGAAATGTGTGTTTATTTTTATTAATAGTTTATCATGTAAAGTAGATTATTTCAAAGAAAAATAAAATAAAACTAAAGTACTTACGGTGGGTATGCTTGGACAGCACAGTAAATCTTAGTTTTCCATAGTTCACAGTGAACCATATTTTCCGGAGAGTGCCTGTTTTGTAAAATCACAATCCTTGACTTAGCACTGCATCCGAACAAGGAGCAGTGGTTTGTTTTATTCCATTAAAAACACAGTTGCTAGCCTAGTTTGGTAGTTCTTGGCTTACTGATCATGTTTTGCTTGAGCAAAAGAAACCACAATCCTTGGTTTGTATGTGACACCAAGCAGAGGCGGTTTTAGGGTAATGCAACTGGTGTGGCCACATTGGGCACGGCAATGGAGGGGTGTCACAACAATACTGTAGAACAGACTGCGAGAGGTGGGGGGGCGACAAATCTTATTGTTGCACAGGTCACTGGTGAAATTTAAAAGCCCAAAGTCCGCCACTGCACTAAGTCAGGAACTGTGATAGTGGTGAGGAGCAAAGTGGTTGTGATTGGCTCATGCACAGTGAACCATTAACTATGGTTTATTGTGACATTCAAACCCTTCTATTGAAAGACCAGTTGTCTTCTGAAGTTTGTGACCTTCCTAATTTGCCTAAAGTGCAAATTCCTGTTAAGAGAAAAGGGGAGAGATGAGTGCAAAATAATTCCACCCAAACTGGTCACCCTTTGAACTCATTCCATGTTGTTTGCCTTAGTGCCTGCTTTCAGGAATTGGGGCTTTTTCTTTTCTTTTAGTCCCATCCATACTGTTAAACTGCATTTGCCCTGGTCAAACTTCAAAAGAGTATTCTTGATGATCAGGTAGCATGTAAAACCTGTGCCAGGAATAACATCCATTATGAAAGCCTTTGTACAACCCAAGGGATGAAGGAGGAAAAAGTGAGAAGCTTTTCTGTTTGCTTACTACAAATGTTATATTATTCAAGGGCATTGCTATTTCCAACGTTTGTGTTTAGCGACATTTCTGAACTTTTTTTGGAAAGGAAACAAAGTGGTTACTTAGTTCAGCATAAAGTGATCTACAGTTTTCCAAACTCGGTCATACTGATAACCTTCTAGTTGCGCTATGGTACCTAGAGGCTCGAGTGCAGATTAGGATCACATTGTGCTAGGCATTTGACATGTACCAACACATTAAGAACCAGCTCTGTAAGGAAGAGTTAGCTATTTATGTAGACAGTGCAAATAAAGAAATGTTATGTCCACAGAACAGCCAGGCAATGACAAGCAGACTAATCAAATGACTTACCCAAGGTCATACCAAACGTTGTGCCAGAGCAGAGACTATTTTGCTTTTGCCAGTATTAGTGCTGAACCAGCAGTATTTTGATATTGGGAGGATAATTATAGAATTTGACTTCCAGCTTTGCATTTATATGAACTGTTTGTCTGTGGATAGTTGACATCTAAGTTGAAAAAGGTAAAAAGTAAAGGAAGTACAGTGTCAAATCCTTTATCTGAATGGGTGTGCTTCAGATTAAATGTTTGGTTCACTGGAATTTCAGACAAGTGGAGGTACACTTTATAATGAGCTACAATATAAAGGGCAACCCACATAAATATTTTTTTAATAATTTGGAGCTGGTGCAGTACTTTTCGCTTTCAAATGTCCTTATTATATGTCTTAATTTTGTAATGTATTAATTTGAACACTCCAAACACTATGGTTTGCATGAGAAAATATTATACACAGGTTATTGAAAATATTGTACACAGTTCATTTCCTCATTGCAAGTTCACATTGTTTAAGAGTAAGGAATAGAATGGTAAAACTTGAAAAACAGCATGAATTATTCACACAAGCCAAAGAAATTGCTATTTGGCTGGCTGAGTACTTAGTGCAAAATTTATTCTACTATTACACAGCAGGAAAAATTAAGAGTCACTGTTTTAAGGTGGTTTTGCACTGCTTTGGAAACACAATACTGTATAAAAGGAAAAGTAGCCATAGAGATCATACTATGCAAGGCATTCGTGGATAGCATTGACAAAAGGTTTCTTCTTTGGTAGTGTCACACTACTAACTACTGGTTAGTAAATCACACATAGTTCAAAGTTGGAGTTAACTCTTTATTAGCAAAAAACACAATTTCCACAGACTCGGCTGAGCGTTAGGCCTAATGAGCACAGCAGGCAATCCTCTGTGGGTCTTCCTCCATGAACTCATAATAATAATAATACCTTTATTGTCATCTTACACCCTGTGTACAATGAAATTAACGAGCATCCCTCCCCCCCCAAACTTTCAATCTTATATCGAACAACACACCACCTCGCAAGTCCAGAAGTCCAATACCAGTTGCCAAGACTGAAAGTCCCTGCCTCCCTGCCGCCATCTAAATCTGATGCTTCTAGTATATTGAAGCTACTGGGCAAAAAGTCTGGTAGTAAAGCAACCTAATCATCTTAGAGATAAATCTCTTATAAATAGGTCCAATGCAATCAGAAAGCTTGATAAAAATATTTATATACTGCTATTTTTAAAATATCAGAGCGGTTTACAACAATTGAACATAAATCAGTATAATAAAAACCATATTAAAGCATTAAAATCAGAAATCAGATAACTGCTGTGGAAAGATGTATCCTAAATTCCCTGCATTAGCAGGGAATAGAAATGTTTCAGCAGGTGTTTAACAGATGAAGCTGAAGGCACCTGCTGAATTGGCAGAGCATTCCACCATTTCCACTATATCACACAGACCACATTGTTGGAATATTTTGCTATTCCTTGAGTAAATACCTTCGGCTTAAAGGCCTGTTCTTTGTCACTTACCACTATAAACCTCCCCTTTTTGTATAGGCTGCATATGTGTATTAGATTTTTGTTCCAGAAATTGGTTTTCTGCCTCAACAGAAGATTGTGCACAATTGCATACTTAGAAAGTCACCGGCAAGGAACCTAAGAGTTGTCCTGGTAAAGCTTGAAAAAATGCATTTTTTCCTTAGGATTTCCCCCTTCAGTCTGAAAGCTGAGAAACAGTGCTTCAGAGAATGAAAGTAACCAGATGCCTGCTTGAGCAAGCATTGCATTTACAAAAAGAAGCTGCTGATATGTAACATGACTCTCCTCTAGCTCAAAAAAACAAAACTGCAGCTCGAGAAAGACTCCCACCTTCCCATACTACCAAAGCACACTAGTTAGATGAGGGAACTGGAACGGTGCACAAACAGCCTCTTAAAATTCTCCACCCTATTTCTGGGGAAACAAATTCATCAAGTTTCTCCAGGGGAGGAGAAGTTCTCCAACAGTTTGTCACTGGTGGATCTCACCCTTAGCAGTGGCCTGCCCAAGTCATTTTGCCATCTGAGGCAAAACAGAAAATGGCGCCCCCCCACCTCCTCCTCTGTCACTCCCATCACCACTTGAGGTGACTGGAAGCAGCCCAGGGTGGCCCTGAAGGTGGCATGAGAGAAAAAAGGAGGCCTGAGAGGAGCAGGCATTGGTGGCCCTGCTATTCCCAGATGGTGGCTGC
The DNA here is from genome assembly GCF_965153285.1 of Podarcis tiliguerta. Lineage (NCBI taxonomy): Eukaryota > Metazoa > Chordata > Lepidosauria > Squamata > Lacertidae > Podarcis > Podarcis tiliguerta. The sequence goes on along the minus strand of NC_139543.1, from coordinate 32,822,198 downwards.
GGATGATAAGCTCAGGGGTTGGTGAGTGGTGTGCTTCTCAGGGGCCCCGATCTGCTGCCCAACCCAAGAACAACCCACAAGAATGTTGTGGGCATTCAACAACAGTGTCCAGCTGAAAGATTATGAACACACACACTCTCTCTGGACTGAATCATTGACTGCCCTGTCGATATAAAATTTCACACAAACAGAAGTGAGGTTAAAACAGAACTTGGGAGAACTTTCTGAAGAACATTTATGTGAACACTTGGGGTCAGTGAGTTGTATCCAATTAAGTTTTACCTGTTAGTGATGGCTATTCAGCCTAATCTGAGTAGGATTAAAGGTAAAAGGACCCCTGACCGTTAGGTCCAGTCGCGGACGACTCGGGGGTTGCGGCGCTCATCTTGCTTTATTGGCCAAGGGAGCTGGTGTACAGCTTCTGGGTCATGTGGCCAGCATGACTAAGCTGCTTCTGGCAAACCAGAGCAGCGCACAGAAATGCCGTTTACCTTCCCGCTGGAGTGGTACCTATTTATCTACTTGCACTTTGATGTCCTTTCAAACTGCTACGTTGGCAGGAGCAGGGACCGAGCAACGGGAGCTCACCCCGTCGCGGGGATTCGAACCGCCGACCTTCTGATCGCCAAGTCCTAGGCTCTGTGGTTTAACCCACAGCGCCACCCGCATCCCTCTGAGTAGGATTAGCATTGAATAAAAACTGTGTTTTTTATTTCTAGTAATAGAAAAAAGGACCCAGTCTAACATCACCATACTATACATAGCTTTTAAAAGTGAGCATATGACTCAAGTCTCTCAGTCAATCATCTGCACCAATGCTGATTTCTGTATGGTTACTTCGGCTTCGAACGGTTTGGTCTGCAGAGCATGCAATCACATATCTATCTGAGCTCCGTGACCTTTAATGAAGAGAATGTAGTTCTTGTCAGAGCAAAGGAAGAGTGATGGCAGAGATTGTAGGCAACCTATCTCTCCCATTTCCTCAAGTGAGTGCCTCAAGCTCTGTCATTGTCAAATGGAAGCTGCAGTTCTTGTTTCTCATGAGTCATCTGGGAGAAACAGACTCCCTTGCTTTGAAATAGACTGATCTCAATGCGCCAAAGAAAAATGAAATGATAAAAAATGGCTGCATTATATAAATTTAGGGCTGAACCAAAATGATGAAACGGGTTTTCACAAATAGTTGCAGCAGTATCGAGGCGGAGGGAATCCGGGAGTCCTTGAGAAAATGTTTATCTATTCGTTCTCATAATATCCCTGTCTTGCTCCCTGAACTGATTTCATCTCTCAATGATTTAATCATGTGGATCCCATAAGTGAATCTGATTGCTTATTTGACATTGAGATGTCATCCTGATCATCATGTGATTTGGAATTGGTTTTTCAGCACAAACAAAACAACAAACTATGCTTAAGCAAAAATGGCTAACCTCTTCATGCGAGATAGCATATTTGATATCTAACGGTGCCATTTTGCATGCAAGTTTAAAATATTTGTTTACAAATTTTGTTTCTTTCTGTGTGAGGACACTTATAATCACTGAATAAAATTTGCCAGGATGCATCCTTCCCATAAATGAGCTCTGAATACCTAATAACTTGCCTTGGTTGAATTTTAAGGTCTCTAGTCTTTGGGGCTATTTGAAAAGATTTATAGAGCACCATTTAATTCTGTTCAAGCTTTCCTCCAGTTTATGAGGCTCAGAGAAAGTCAAGTACAAGACTAAAATGCAAGTGGATATGTCATATAGGGAAGAAATCTGGACCCTGGAAAGAAAGATACTCTGGTTGTGGAGACAGTTCAGAATATGTTTTTCTTTTTTATTCTTTTACTCTTTGGTGCTGCTGACATCTTCTCAAGGATGATGGATGAAAAACATGTTTTTGCTTGATAAACCACCAGTAAAATCCTGCTAAAAACAGGAGTTATGTACTTCTCCTAAAACCTTTAGGACTTTTCTTTCTCAAGTTATGTAATATTAAAAACTGTCACACAGGTTTCACTTGCAGCTGTTTCTACCCAGGTGTGTCAAAGTTCTACCAAAGAAAAGACCTGAAAATGAAAAGATTGGGGATTTTAAAAATTGCTATAGTGAACAAAGCTTTCTGCAACAGAGGAATAAACTACCATACTTTTGCTGTCATATCTTCCTCACACAGTATCAGATAGTTAAAAACAGGGACCTTCAATATTACACTGGACCACTATCAGGGTGAGGGTCAGCTTGTTCATTGTAAGTAGAAACTAGCCCATCACCTGAGTCTATAAGCTGATATTCATCACTTTGAGAATCACAGCATTCACTCATGGTTGTAAAAACGTTTAAAATGTGGAGAAAGGTTCTGGAGGAGACCATATAACCTAGATGGTGCTGGTCAAGGCTTTTGTGACCCCAAAATACACAGCTTTAAACATACAACTGCATTACATGACTTTCAGAGTTTCATGTACTACTTTTTTTAAAAAAATGGCTGTAACCCTACAAGGCATTTACAACACATGATTCAAATAAATTATTTGAGATCTGTTGGCTGTGTACAGGCAGAGATGAAATAGCATTTTACATGGGCACACATGCCATCTCAACCAACCCATATCTATTCAGAAGTAGCTTCCACTGCATTCAATGGGACTCATTTCCTATAAGGTGGTGTTGTTGGTTCTGCCTCTCTCACCCTTTCAGCCAGATTACAGTTGCTTTACCAATTATATTCTAACCATGTGTTTGATTTCATCAATATATAGCAAATTCAAAAATATTGGGTGGTGGGGGTGGACAATGCAGTGAGTCCCAAGAAGTTTGTAAAGCTCTTTGCCAGTTCTTCATCAAGAAAGCACTGACTAGTTTTAAATCTCTTCTTTCACACATCAAATGTAATTTTGTATAATAACTGCATCCTGCAATAAGTTGTCTGTCTTGGATAAAAAGCAGGTGCTGCTTGAAATGCTTTGAGGTTCATTGTTTTTCACTAAAAATGGTTGCCTGCACTCTGGAGAATATTTCTGTGATGCACTTGGATATGTAGTTCTAACCAACCTAGTCTGTTGTGGCTTGTTTCCAACAGCAAGATGAAACCCGGCAAGGCTTTGATAAAAGAGCAAAGGGTAGAAAATAAAGAATGAGGAGAATGAGGAAAACAAGCACATGTTGTTATTCCCTTTCCCTAAAAGAGGGGAAGCTAACTTTTCACAAACGTCTTAAAATCCCACAGGGTGCAAGTAGCAACCTGTCCATTTTTAAAGGTCATTGTGCATTTGGTTCTTCTGTTTTCCAAAAGTTAGATGCCCTTTAGGTTGTTTTGACGTCCAGTGACATCCTTAGCATGTTTCGCTTGGCCCTTAAAGTGTTTGTTTGTAAGTATATTTAAAACTATAAGAGGCAATTTTGTCTTCTAAATGGCTGGTTTTTGTTACAGTAGCAAATACAGAAGAGATATAGTCACTTTTTGTAGATACTTCTTGCTTAGCTGGCAGATAAACTTGGGGCCCTGAATTTGGGCTTGAAAGAAGCATTCTACAGTGGTACCTTGGTTCTCGAACTTAATCCGTTCCGGGAGTCGATTTGACTCCCGAAACCATTTGAAAACCAAGTTGTGGCTTCTGATTGGCGTTGGACTTTTGGCATCTGAAAAACATTTGCAAATCAGAAGAGTTCCTTCTGGGTTTACAATGTTTGGGAGCCGATTTGTTTGACAACTAAGCCGTTTGAGAACCAGAGTACAGTAGTACCTCGGGTTAAGTACTTAATTCGTTCTGGAGGTCCATTCTTAACCTGAAACTGTTCTTAACCTGAAGCACCACTTTAGCTAATGGGACCTCCTGCTGCTGCCGCGCCGCCGAAACACGATTTCTGTTCTCATCCTGAAGCAAAGTTCTTAACCCGAGGTACTATTTGTGGGTTAGCGGAGTCTGTAACCTGCAGCGTCTGTAACCCGAGGTACCACTGTACCATTGTATTGCAGTCAGTAGAATAGGTTGTGGTGTGTTTGGCTGCAAATGTGTGTGTGGTGCCACCACAGGTTCTCTGGTTTATGAATGTCCTCACAGGCCCACGCATGTTGACAACCCCTGGTGTAGTGCTCTCACTGTTGTGCTATGCTGTAGCATTGCCTCAGAAGTGAATAACTGCAGCCAGTGCCCTTATCTTAAATGCTGTATTCTCCCCTCAGCAATTCTTTATGGGGCTTCCCAGGCTCAAGATACTGAGTATCGCCAGCATGGGCAGCTAGCCACCGTTATATAAACAGCAAAGCTTCCTTTCCGCTTTCGTTGAGCCATTCCTTTTGTCACATACTTCGAGCATTCGCAGATGTCAAGTATAAAGTGGCACATGAGGCATTCAGGTTTTAGAGCTGGTGCTCTCGCACTTCCTGAAGGAAGATATGGCCCTAGTGTTGTAGGCTGCCCATCTAAATTTATCTCTGCATAGCGATTGAAAGAGGAGGGAAAGCTGATGAGCTGGCACAATGCCATTCTAGCAGATCAGTCAGCAAGCCATTTTAGAAGTATCAAATGCGGCTGTTAAAGGACAAGAATCCCATCTGGAAATATGTGGAGGTTATGTGCTCATGGCTGGAGTAAATTCCAAACGTAAAAATAGCCACCAGTTTGTTTGGGCTTGGCAGAATAGGAGGCAGTGCTGAGTTCTATGGAGTCATTACCTTCACCTCCTGCTGACTCCTTCTATATAGGCTTCGCTGCAGTCCCTGCATTTTTCTTTTTGCAGTGTCATTTAAACGTGATGATAGCTACAACCGCCAAATGAGTTTAACAGGAAAAATAGCCCTCTTCGATCAGACAAAGGAGCCATTTGACCTAGCATCACATTTCCAACAATGACTAGAGAGATGCTTCTGGGAAGTATACAATCAAGGCGGGAAGACATCAGCTTTCTACTATTGTATGCCTTCAGCATACAGTACAGTAAGCCTGCAATGTACACAGGGGTTACATTCTGGGGATTGTGTCCAAAGCCAAACTGTGTATAGTCAAAAAACACAGGGTGCAATGACACTCGCACCCTCTCCAGACTCCTTAAAAAAAAAAAATTGTCAAGCGTGTAAAGCTGAATGCACGCAAGTTAAAGATAAAGGTAAAGGGATTCCTGACCATTGGGTCCAGTCGTGGCCGACTCTGGGGTTGCGGCACTCATCTCACTTTATTGGCCGAGGGAGCCGGCGTACAGCTTCCGGGTCATGTGGCCAGCATGACTAAGCTGCTTCTGGCGAACCAGAGCAGTGCACGGAAACACCGTTAACCTTCCCTTTACACATATCTACTTGCACTTTGACGTGCTTTCAAACTGCTAGGTTGGCAGGAGCAGGGACCAAGCAACGGGAGCTTACCCTGTCACGAGGATTCGAACCGCCGACCTTCTGATCGGCAAGCCCTAGGCTCTGTGGTTTAGACCACAGCGCCACCCGCGTCACACGCAAGTTAAATGTGGGATTACCATTGCACCAGCTCATCCTCCTTCCTGAGCATGGTGGCAGCAGCAACAGCAGAGGAAATAGGGACATTCCAGGATCAAATCATAAGCCGGTATGGATTTCGTAATTCCAGGACTGTCTCTGGAAAATAGGGACGCTTGGAGGGTATGTCTTCCAAAGCTGGGCCAAGAAATTACACTGAGGTCTCCTGGCAGAGAGGAGGAGGAGCATGTGCAAACCACATAAGTTTCTTGTCTTAGGCTAGTTGGAGGCATTAACCCAGCAATGGCCGGCTCCTTCCACCAACCAGAGAAGGCACCATCATGGTAAGTGCCAATGAACCAATTTCTGGATTGCTTTGAAGCCGTGCGGCCTTTCTTCTTTTCTTAGCAGAGAAGTGTGACCTACATTTGAAAACATCAAATGTTGCATTGGGAGCAAGCATATCCAGCCAAGTAAATGTCCATAGAAAATGGTATTAAAACATTTATGAGCCCTTTGGGTTATCAAAGGGAAGATGCTAAAAGAAACAGATTACACTTTTAAATGAAAATACCATAGGAATAATACTTTAAAAAAAAAACTGTCTGAAACATATTGTCTGCCTGTTATATATTTTTTATATCCCCCCTCCCCAAAGATGTATTCTATACATGGGGTAAGAGAAATTATATTTGTACAGTACATTTTAATTGGATGTGTTTATAGAGCAATACCATTAATATCTTGTTTAATTGTGGGAAATGACTTAATGATATAAAAGAGTCATTACTTGTTTAGTTCACAGAAAGCCTATTAAATAAAAGGTGTAGTGTGATTATTTTCTTCCTATTAAAATGTACTATATTTCCCCCCCAAATCTGTTCATAGAGTCTTAGACTTGTGGGACTGGAAAAGGACCCCTAAGTTCATGAAATGCCACTTACTGCTTTACTGGCATGACAGATCCTTCATTGCTCGAATATTCCTATGCACACCAGCAAGTGGGCATTTCACCAGTGCTGAGAATTGCATAGACCATAGCTTTTTGAAATTTATTTGCCCATGACAAAGTTCTGAGGCTCTTTAAGCACCGAGGTTTAACATTTACAACCGCTGAACAATTATGATCATAGGAAACTTCCTGCTTTTCTGTGTGAAGGGCGGGGTGTGTGTGAGAGAGAGACAATGCCTGCATAGGCACATTGTTGTCCTAGCTGACAACTCTTCATCTGCAAAGCACATGTCTGAAATACCATGAGTTAACAGGAGATTGCAATTAAGAACTGGAAAGGGGGAAGCAGCCAATTTACACAGCGGACTTCCCCAACCAAGAAGATGAACTGCCACACAGGAAGTTCTGTATTTATATCCTGCCCAAAAATATACGAGGTCTTTCCTAAACCGATTAGTATTAGCTGCTCCTATGGAGAGGGTAGGAATGTGCAGCTGTGCTCAACAGTCTGATCCTTCAGGGATCGTAATGTTGAAGGAGGGGGAAAACCCAAACATTTGCAGACTGACAAAAGGGAATATAAATGTGATCAATTATGGCATAACAGTGACCGCTCCAGTGATGATTCTGGAGAAGATCACATGAACATTTATGAACACATTGGAAAATGATGCTAGAATGGGTTGTTCACATACGTCTTGAAACAATGGGAACCTCAGACTGCAGCCATTCATAAAACACTGCTGTGTAACATGAATTTTGGAACTCCCTGCCTGTTGATATCATTCACTGTATTCTTTTCAGCACCTGCTGAATACATTATTCTGTGTACTACTCATGCTGCCAAAGCGAGCCTATATGTTTAGAAAGCTTGTATAAGTTTTGTTAGAGGTATGGGTTGGTTGCTCGAGAGCAATCAGGCAATATGCTGCAATAGTCTGTTTTAAAGCTTTCTTATCGGTGATAAAAAACCTTTGGAAAGCAGAGCGCCTCTATTCCGTGTCTTGCTCATTCACTGGCAGAATCTGAGAGTGGGCGGTCCTTAAACCTTCCACAGAAGAGTAGTTTCTTGACGCCCAGTCTGCGCCTCCCCTCTCTGCTCGGAAGCCCACTGCGCAAGGAAGGCATGGGTAACGGGTGACCTCTCTCCTCCCCACTTGGCTCAGGCAAGGGGTCCTGGCACCGCCTTGCCTCCTCTGAGCCCTGCATCTCCTCTCCACTAGAGGCGTGGCTTCCTTCCTCCGCTGAGGAAGTGCTGCTTCCCACAATCTTTGGGGGCTCTCTGTAATCCATTCGGCTTTTCCCCTCTCGCCCCTGAGCCGATGGCAGTTCCCTGACAAGTTTTAGTTATTTTTTGTCTATGCTATTGTAGTTTTAACTTTCATCATCATCATCATGATTTATACCCTGCCCATCTGGCTGGGTTTCCCCAGCCACTCTGGGCGGCTTCCAACAAAAGATTAAAAATTCATTAAAGTATCAGTCATTAAAAACTTCCCCAAACAGGGCTGCCTTCAGATGTCTTCTAAACATCAGATAGTTGTTTATTGCCTTGACATCTGATGGGAGGGCATTCGACAGGATGGGCGCCACTACCAAGAAGGCCCTCTGCCTGGTTCCTTGTAACTTTGCTTCTCACAGTGAGGGAAGACAGCGAAGGCTGAATATGTCACTTGCACTCTGGTGTGCTGGCAGCAGATTGGTGACAATACAGACAATAGCCTATAAATCGGGCAGAAATAAGGCTGTGTAAAAAGTCAAAGGCTTCGCCAGAGATTTCCTGGCTCATGGAGAATGTATATAGCAAAAACCGTCTCTCACAGCCCTACCTGGAGATGCCAGGGATTGAACCTAGAACCTTCTGCATGCAAGGCAGAAGTTCTTGCCATGAGCTATGGCCCTTCTCCATGTCAACTGTTGAAAGTTACCTGGGTGACTGCTTGCATAATGAGAGACAGGATGCATTTAGAGCATTCCCCTGTCACTTTCCTAACTGCAAAAGGTCTTTGTGTGTTTGTTACAGTGGGTTTGCTGCACCAGAGCACTTAAATCCACTTTAATTGCACAAGCCTAAATTTCTGGTATGTGAGTGAATCCCTTCTGCCATTTATGGAAAGTCTGGCAGTGGCTCAACTCTCGTGTGAGTTGGCCTTTTCCAGGTTGAAATGGGAGCTTCCACAACACTTCCAGATTGCAGGTGAAATCTTCTTTATACAGAATAAGACCACTGTAGGAATCAAAAGGCTAAAGTTCCGGTCCCTCATTCTAATCTGGAATGGGCCCCCTAAGCTAATTATTTCTTCAAGAAGAGTTGTGCCTTTTTCAAGGGCAAACCATGTGATTAACACCACATGAATTTGGGCTTTCTAGAAGCCACAGCCAATGAGACCAATGAGAGGGCAATTATTTCTCACCTAGGAAACTAGCTGGTACCTCATAGAAATGTCCCAAAGCTGATTAGAAAGGCTGTTTGTGCCAACTATAGCAGATAAGAGTTCCCTGAGCTACCTTTAAAAATGACTGCAAATAGTTTGTTTTTCCGTTTTCTCTCATCCTCTTGGATTTAACGCTGCTGCCAAATAGTTCTCAGAAAATAACCACATCCCTTTGCCACATATGCTGCAAACAGTGGGAGTTAAGAAGTTGAAATAAAGCCAGCTTGAGGCCTTGAAAACAAAATAATTTTTGTGCTGTGCTGTTTTTTTCTTTAAAAATGAATCCGCTGTTTGTGCAAGTGTGGACTGAATGTTTGATTTTATTTTCCGAAAGTAGATGTCGCTGGTACTTCTGCTTTGCCGTCCTCTTGCTATGCATTCTACAAATGCATGAACTTTTGCCCTTTATCATGTTACAATATTGTCGGATGCAAAGGAAATGAGAATTCTGTACCTTCAATAGCTGTAGAGAAGAGAGAATTTGGCTCCCTCTTCTACTTGGGCATTTGTTGGCATCAGTCTTGAGACACAATGGAGTGTGCCTCGGGGGGTGAAGTGAAACCACTGTGTTAGTAGCATTTGGGCATAAAGGTATAGAACTGTACCCTCATTGCAGCCATTCACTCTAAGGGTGCCTACAGACTGTCACTATTTTATGACACATACTATAAATTTAGGTTAGAGCAACTAAAATTGATTAGACTGTTCTGTTGTCCTGGTGCAACAAATACACTTTTTAAAAAAACAAAACAAACACCTGACTTTTTGCAGTTTGGAAAGTGACAAGGAAATGCATTGAAAAGCATGAGATGACTAAATGGTTACATGGAAGGTGTGTAAACACTCCATAAGCAAATCAGGATGAATGTTTATTATCATATAACCGGCTGAATAAAGATCAGACATAGTCAAACCACCATGTCAGCTAAGTGCAAACAAATCAGGATAAATACTGAATAAAAATGTCATCTGGAGAAGCCCTAAATATTGTACAGCTAAACATATTTTGTATCCTCCTGATCAGTATCATTTCTTTAACAGGGGCAATTTCTCCCTCCCTAAGAACAAAAGGCAGATCCACACACCGTACATTTAACGCTCATCCAATGCATATTTAAGGTACACAACTTTCCTCAAAGAATCTTGGGAACTGTAAAGGGGGCTGGGAGTTGTAACTCTGTAGGGGCAAACTACAGCTCCTAGAATTCTTTGGATGAACTGACATTCTTTGCAAAAATGTGCATTAGGCAAAATTGCATACAAAGGTGTGTTCATCAGGAGAAATTCACACTAAAATGCTCGTGAATTTTCATGAGGATTTAAAAGGAGAGACAAATTGCTGCAGAAAGGTGAAGAACTGAATTTAAGATTGGAAAAACAGAGAAAACCAAGACAGAGAGCTCCATTGATCACATAGCTGTGATGATCAACGAAATTCAGGGTAATAGGCGATGATATTCCAGAGCCTTGCTACTTTACACAAAACAGGCTGAATCCCGGGACTTCACACATGGAAAACTCTAGTCTTTTCTAAACACCAATATCTCCTTTCACTAAGTACGTGAGATATCCCATTGATTTAACAAGCAGTACTCATCAACTTAACTTTAAGCCTTTACTTTAAATGCTTTGCGGAACTTGGATTGGAGACTGCCATGGAGCTTCCTTGCATTGAAAAGCCATCAGTAGTTCAAGCGACTACTGAGCAAGCTGTAAACACCACCTGTTGATTATTCTCCTTCCTTGGAATCTCAGGTTACAACTCTGTCCACTGACAACAGCTGTGTTGTCGACTACGTTGTTTTATCAGGAGCGGATCTATTCATAAGCTTGTGAACATTCTGGGGCTGCATTCTGCAGAGCTTTTGGGAAGATGCCTTCACTGTCTGGTAACTAATGATTTGGCAAGGCTGCTTATTTTAATGTCTGCTTCTGCGGTTTTAAAGGAAATGTTCAGTTTGTGGTGCACAACTTGCATTAATGGGAATAGGAACCTTGCAAGGAAAAGGATCTGTGTACATTGTTGATGTACAGATATTGTACACATATAGACAAGCGCACTATGCATGAGAAGGCCTTTTAAAACGGTTTGGAAACTTATTTACAGTTATGACTCAGAGTAGACTAACTGGTACTGGGTGTTGAAATCATTGTCAGTGCTTTGTCATTTGTGCTTTCCTCTTGGTCCATTTCTGGCCTCAAAGTGCTGGTGTTGACCTCTACCAGAGGGAGCGCAACCAGTTTGCCCGCACTGGGCACCGAGCTGAGAGGGCAACAATGGAAGGTGAGAGGCACAGGGTGCTGATATTTGGCGCTGCTGGAATGTGAAAACTCAAAGTCCGCCACTGCCACCACTTCTTAAGACCAGGGTACAATCTCCTCTCCAGGAGCCGGCATGTTTGCAATGCCATGGTTTGAGATAGCATAGCATGTGAACCAGACCACTGTGTGAAAAACCATCTCCTCCTCTCTAGAACAGCTAGGGGGAAATCATAACTTTACACGAAAATAATTGGCCATATTTACAAAATTATTGGGTAATACTGATTTTGAACTAACCGAATTAACTATCACGACCTAATGTAAAAGCAACCTGATAAATCTAATCTGTTCCCTGAAATCCTTCAGAGAGATGCCCCTTTAGCTACTTACAGAATATAATATACATACTTCTAAAATGTCCTCTGCTTAATGAACAGCTGTTGTTTTCTTGGCTCATTGAAGTCAGAACATAAGTACCAGCTGCCAAATGTATTCAATGAGTGGTGAAACTAGCAGTTTGTATAGTACAAAGTATAATATTTTATGCAAGTTATTTCCTGCCTCTTGAATAGCGAAGATGTGTAAGGAGTATTGGTGCTGGAGTTATGGAATTCGCTTTCACTGTCGATGGGAGCTATTTATTCTGCCATAATGTTGTAATAAAGGAAACAAGTCAGCGATGCTTTCACTCTCTGTGTAGTAGCTATGAATTATTCAGGTAGGGGTGTCTTCCTTTGATGGCAACCTTTGGCAGACTGCTGTGTCATAACAGGTGGGTGGCAGGGAGAAATGCAACAGGTGGGCTTTCCATCTCCGCTTGGCTATCTTGCGGAAAGCCACACTTGTTGAACTTCCGCCTGCTGCACAGAAACAGAATACAGAAGAACAGAGCAGATAAAGGTGGCAGATGTTATTGCTTCCTCCCTTCATCTACTTTAAACAATAACAGTCAAGCATAGTTAGGGCAATTTGAACATATTTCAAATCTATAAATTACATGATTAGAAGATAATAATGGCCAGTCAATTCTGTGCTATCGATCAAGGTGCAAAACATGTACTAGGGAGTAATAACAATTTAGAAAGAGTGACTTGCTTACCTCTTAAGTTATTAAAGTCTGAACAATCATTAGCCCCTGTGTAGAAATAATAAACATGTGATTCAATTTTTATTTAATGGCTGGATGGGGGAAATATGCTGCTGTTGTCTTTTGGAATTATTACCACACAAAGTATCTTAGAATCATTGTGGCTAATTTTCTGGAGCACTGGAAGGCAAGCAAAGTATTTGGGGCTTAGGAAGGTGATGGAAATAATACAGAAGTAACATAGTATACATTTAAACCAATCTATTTGAAAAGCTTCTGGACATTTAGAGTGTAAAAGGGGAGGGAGGATAAACCAGAGATAAAAGTCAAGGGGAGAAGCACTGTAGAGAGCACCAGATTTTGGGGGGTTTCCACATGCTGGCTTTCAAATTGTCTTTGTGTGGCGGCATTTTTGGTTATCAATGGAGCTAGATAGTTTGTGGGGTATGGAAGATACGATGTTCGGCAAAACAGCAACACTGACACATCAAGTTCCCTCTGTGTCCCTGTACCCTTTCTGCTGCTTTGGTACATTTGAAAGCACCATTTCAGGCACTCACTCCCAAGTGTTGTGCTTCTCTGGAATCTGGTCTGAAACAAATACGAAGTGATTTCTGTGACTCAAATATCCTTAAAAAAATGAGAGGCGAGAGTTCATATTTGGCTTGGGAGAGGAGCTGATAAATGCATCTGTGGTGTTGTCGTTTTCTGAGTGTGCATTTTAAAGTTAAACATTACTAGTTGTGTAAATGATTTTATGTCTACCCAGTGTTTGAGTTTTGTGTGTATGTGGGTGTGCATGCACAAACAAATATGTGTGTATGTGTTTTTAATTTCAGTCAGTAAACTTTTTCATTGATTGGGTAAATCTTACGGCAATAGGGAAATTTAATTACTATCAAAGGAGGATGCTATAGACACCCAGAGTTTAGCATTTATTAGAGGGTTTCAGAATTTCTGTCCAGCTGATTATTTTACTTAACTCTTTTAGATTAGTGGCAGGTTTAACCAGCAGTCATCTTCTCCTCTTGACTCTCTTGCAAGCCAAACAAAAATCATCAAACTGCAAAAAGTACAGAAGTCATAATGAAAGGAAAAGAACAAATACTAACCCAGCTTCAAATAAATGGAAACGACTCCCACCTAGTGGTAGGGATAAAAAAAAAAAGCCCTCTCTTGTTACAAGACATTCCTCTCTTCTCCCACCCTTTGTCTCTTCCACTTTGCACATACAAGACTGTTAGAATCAATTCTCATCTGCATCAACTTTATATGTGTGTGGGGTTGGGGGGGGGGGGCTTTCCAAAAGACAGTTGTTCCAAGAGATGTTAGCAGAGCTTTACCTGCACACACTATACATTTGCCTACAATATTCAGTTTGCATTAGGAAATTAAATAGTCGGTGTTGGAAAAGAAGACTGTTATCAGTGTTTGTTTTCCTATACCGGCTGTTTAATTTCTCAATACAGACTTTGCCCTATCTTTTCAGAGCATTCTGTGGTTTCAGGACAAGGTCATGCAAGAAGAAGGAACTGCAAATGAAACAGTCCCAAATCCTTCCTGACCCATTAAACTCTCCCTTTGCATCCTACATCTTCTCACATGTTCCCTGGGTTGCTGAGGATTTATTGCACTAACCCTCTTTAACTAAAGAATGTCCAGATTATTGTTCTCAACATCTCCAGATTATAAATGTGTTGTTGTTGTTGTTGTTGTTTAACATGTAATAAAATACAGCCTAACATTATTATAGGGACGTGGGTGGTGCTGTGGGTTAAACCACAGAGCCTAGGACTTGCCGATCAGAAGGTTCGAATCCCGCGACGGGGTGAGCTCCCGTTGGTTGGTCCCTGCTCCTGCCCACCTAGCAATTCGAAAGCACATCAAACTGCAAGTAGATAAATAGGTACTGCTCCAGCGGAAAGGTAAACGGCATTTCCGTGCGCTGCTCTGGTTCTCCAGAAGCGGCTTAGTCATGCTGGCCACATGACCTGGAAGCTGTACGCCGGCTCCCTCGGCCAATAAAGAGAGATGAGCGCCGCAACCCCAGAGTCGGCCACGACTGGACCTAATGGTCAGGGGTCGCTTTACCTTTTTAACATTATTATAGGACTATCACACTCTGTCAAGAATCTGTCAGTAGTATGAGACTCTGTGCAATCCTATAAATGTATATTTTACTAAAGTCGAACTGTGTTCAGTGAAGCTTCTCAGAGTAAGCTTTAATTCATTCCTATGAATAAAAGCAATAGCTCTAAAATCACACTTCATTTGCTTTTGGTTTATTTTTGCTCATATTTGAAAAGCCTCATATTTTGCTCACATTCTGAAAGAGGAATGTTCTGTGTGAGAGAGAAGGGTTAAGGTATCCGTTTCTGGAAGTGATTGCCAATTAACTGTGGACATTTTTAATCAGTGGGAAATCTTTGATGTAATGAGTTCAGAGCAGTAGAGGCAGCGGGAAAACCTGAAGGACTGGACAGATTCTCTTTGTTGCTGCCACAGCTTGGGGGCCATATGGTACTAGTTTTTTATATACGATATGATTTTATTGTGAATTATTATTATGAATTAATATTTTAAATGTTCAATTTAAGAGTGGTTTACTAATATTGTAAATCATCAGACTGTGGGAATGCAGTGTGTCATGTCCCCCTCACCCCTGTACAGTGGTGCCCCGCAAGACGAATGCCTCGCAAGACGGAAAACCCGCAAGACGAAAGGGTTTTCCGTCTGCAGAGGCGCTTCGCAGGACGAATTTCCCTATGGGCTTGCTTCGCAAGACGAAAAATGACGAAAAAAATCAAATTTTTTTTTTTTGCTCCAAAACCCCTTATTCTGAATCGCTAAGCTGCTAAAAGCATTTTAGCAGCAAAACCGCTAATCCCCCCCCCAAGAAAAGCCTTTTTTAGCCCTTTTTTAGCCAATAGCGCTAATAGCGCTACTCCGTCAATGGGCTTGCTTCGCAAGACGAAAAAATCGCAAGACGAAAAGACTCCCGGAACGGATTCTTTTCGTCTTGCGAGGCACCACTGTATTAATTGATGAACATTTGTTTGCAATATATTGTTATGAATTCGTAGGCGGGGTAAACTATATATTCCTGGAATACCTAGCTAGCTACCCAATGAGGTGATAGTCTAGGTAATGGGCCATTAAGAAAACAAAGGAAGTGGCTCAGCGCCAGAGGACAAAGGGATGGGCCCTCTCCCTCAACTCACTGGCAATTAGAAAGATAAAGGCCAAAAGAAAAGTTGAGGGATTTGAGCTAGAAGCTAGATGCAGGAAGCACCAGGCTGCAAAGCTGGAGAGGCTGAGTGATGCCTGATTTCTGTTGGAATCCAAGGCTGCAGCTATGGGGGAAGCAAGGCCCCCTTGGGGTGTTAATGCTGTGAGCCCCTCCATCGTTCAGGTCGTACATATGTGTGAAGAAACCATATATCATAAAGACACCACAGTCTCTGCTGTCCCTCATTCCGAAGGAAACACGAACCCTGGGTAAGCACCTGGCACCCCTGGAATCTTGCAGTGCTCAGAGACTGGTGTGGTGTGCAACAATATCTTTTTGCAAAGGGCCCCAGCAATTTTTAAGAGGGCATGTTGCTGACTTGTCTTCCAACAGACTTCAAGGATTCTTCCTGTTTAATATGCGGGAGGGGGGGATTGGACGGAATATCTGCTTGGCATGCATACAAGAACTCGCCACCAAACTATCAGCAAGATCAGCATATTTTGTACTTCACGGATCATATTGAATATTCATGTGTGTTTTTAAAAAGCTCTCTAGGTTATAGTTGAATCTAATATAGTGGAGTTGTAACCTTTTCTCAATTACAAAGCTATGAAAGCTTCTATATGATTCATTGGGCACTAGGCAATTGTAATGGTGAAGATAATCTATACAGGGCACACAACCGAAGCGTGCCAGACAAAAGCATCTCTCTTAGGCTCCAAGTAATTGAATTTTACAGGACAGTGTAACGAACGAAAACAATCCGATCACCTAGGACATTAAAGACCCTATTTCCAGAAAACTGGCTATGTGTGAAATAATCATAATGTCTCTTAGCAAGGAGAGAAATGTAAATTTCTCGGGGGTATATAATAAGTGGTACAGTAAAGTGCCACACAAAAAGGAAACCAATAGAACAAGGAACTGCACTCAAAGGTTCACCACTCTATCTGTCTTGCTGCCGCTGAGTTTCAAGGTTGGAAAAAGTTGCAGTGGCTGGTACTGGTAATGCTTCAAGGAGAAGGCCATGTTGCTAGCTCAGTTCAAGCTGCTGACCTACTAAATCCTCCCCCCACCCAACCAGGAATCCAAGGGCTCACCATCTGAGACTCAGAGAAGCTTCATGAGGTTTGCATAATATGCTCATTTGCATATGGCATTTCATTATGGTTCGATCATAAGGTTACTGAGAAAGCAGGCTTTGTGATTGTTTGAAAGTGATTTAGTGTAGCATTTATAGAAGCATTCCCACCCCCATGTTGTCCTTCTCGAGGAAACAAGATGATGAAGACTGCACGGATAGCTCAGTTGGTTAGAGCATGGTGCTGATAATGCCAAGGATGCCGGTTTGATCCCCTTAGAGGACGGCTGCATATTCCTGCGTTGCAGGGGGTTGGACTTTCAACTCTATGATTCTAGGTATTTCTGTTCTGATATATACTGAGTGGTCTATTCATGTACAGATACAATCACTGCATTTATCCAACTCCCGCCTTGAATGGTTAGAACTTATGATATATAGAACATAGGGAAATCAGAGTCTTAATTGGAATTTCTTTTATTATTATTTTTATTTCCTTTATTCTTAGACTGAGAATTGCAGTAAGAGAGCAATTGTTGTATAGTTGCTAGAGCATTGGACTGAGAAGGCCTGTGTTTGAATCTCTGCTCCAGGTGACTTTGGGGAAATCAGAGTTTCTCAGCCTCACATACCTCTCTTAGGCATGTTGTAGGGATACTATGGATCATTCACTCAATGTATGCCACCCTTAGCCTAAGGAAAGAAGGGTGGAATGAAAATGGAAATTTGCAGATGTGAAGTGTTTCACATTGAAAAGCCATTCTAACTGAAGCTGAGAGTAAGCTCCTGAGTCACCCCCCAACCTTTTATATCCACATGACTGCCAAAAAAACCCCTTTTGAGGAATAAAGATGTCCTGAACATTTGAATAACCACATTCTTTTTTCTTTCTTTCTTTTTTACAAATAGGAGTACTGAAGTGTCATATAAGTAGTTGGCTACCTAAAAAGACACTAAAAAGTCTGGTTGTAACCAGAGGATTTGAATAACTAAGGCTTGGATATGTGTTGTGAGTTGAAGCCATTTTTGCTAAGTAAATTTTCACCAAATGAACAGTGAATTCTAGTCTGAGAACATGGAGTTCTTTAAAAGTTTAGGTCCTCGCTTGCTGAAACTGACCTCAAATGATTGCCCAAACTATTACTCAGTAAGATTTATTTCCATGTTTGGAAAGAGATCACATTCTTTTTATTGTTGTGGGACATGCATGGTAAATCTTGGGCTTTGATGAAGTAAAATATGCTAGCAGTACAGAGATGTGTATGTAAAATGTAACATTAGTGAGAAATACAATCAGTAGCTACATGTATTGAATACATGTATCAGTACAATCCTTTCCTTTTGGGGGCGGGGAGGGGGTACATCAAGGTTTCAGTGCCTGCTTTGAAGTTAGGGATAAAAATACTTTGTTCCGCTGCATATTTACCTGAAACTGATTGCTACTGAGTTCAAACGGATTTATTCCGTTGTAAACGACTATCGGGTTTCAGACTGCCGTTTCAGTATGAATTACTTTTGAGATTCATACATGCTGCATATCTAACAGGGGTGCCGACTTGAATAAAATATTGGGGAGGTAAACCCTGCCCCACACAATCGATCACAAAATGTGGGGTACGCATACTATTCGAATGGCAACTTTTGGGGGGCAGGGCAGCCCCCCAAATATTTTATGGGGGGCCCTAGGTGTTGGCTCCTATGTCTAATCACTATGCATGACTTGGTGCAATGGTCTGATCCTAAGAGTCGGTACCAAATGATGAGATTTAAAAGGTAATACATTTTAGGAGAGACCTATTTCTTTTGGTAAAACGAGCGTGCAAAGTTCCGAAACAGCAAAACTGCAATCGCGCTCTGAATCTGTCGCGTGTTGCCTTGGCAGCGGCAACACACACAAAAAAGAAACCCGCGTGCACCGCGGTTTATATGCGTCCAGGAGCTAATGCTGAAAACTGCAAAGCCCAGAAAGCATGACTGCTGGGCGGGGCTGGGAGCAGTAAGAGGCCATAGAGGTGGAAAGAACAAGAGGCGCGCCCCATCTCAATCCTAAAAATAGAATGAGGTTTCCACTTCCAACGCAGAGTAAAGTGCTTTCTTTAAAACAACAACCACCTGGCTATGGGATGAGTTGGCGCAACGGCACGATAGTCCTAGAAAACCTGTGGCGGCTTTTCGCTTTTTGGTTCCGTCAAGCTTTCAGCCTGTTCTCTATTTTCCTATCTCTACATGACAAATCCTAGAGGCAAGATGGCGGCTCCCAGGAGGCATCGCGCTCTTCCTCTTTCGCGCTGCGCTTCCGGGTCGCCCGTGTGGAGCGTTTGCCGGGTGGAACGAGGGGGACCATGGCGACCCCCAAGGAGGCTGAGAGTGGGGAGGGAGCCGCGGGGGGGAGGACCCCCAAGGCCAAGAAAGCGAGCAAAGGTGACGTCATATCCCCACCCCACGCGAAGGCGTTTGACGCGGGTTCCTCCCGCCACGTGTGGCGCCTTTTCGAGGCTTGGGTCTGTTTGGGTCGCTTCGTCTTCTATAGACCCCCGTGAAACCCGCCTTGGTTTTGGCACGCCTTGGCTGCTTTTGTTGTTGTTGTTAGTGCCTTGTTTCCTTTGGGGGAGAGGGAAGAAGGATTAGGAATGAGTATTTTTAAAAATGCCAACTTCTTGTTTGTGTTTTTCAATAATAATAATATTTATTTTTTATACCCTGCCCTCTGGCTGGGTTTCCCCAGCCACTCTGGGCAGCTTTCAACAAAAGATTAAAAATACATTAAAACATCAGTCATTAAAAACTTCGCTAAACAAGGCTGCCTTCAGATGTCTTCTAAACGTCAGGTTTATTTATTTATAGTTTATTTCTTTGACATCTGATGTCTCCTTCTTGGGAAACACATAGAGATTGCGCTATTTTCTGGTGGTGTGAGCTTTCCTGGCATGCAGAAAAGTGGTGGGTAGAGGACTAAATCGAGGCCGAGACGAGTAACACGAGTGTGAACTAACTTGTAATAGTAATGTTTCGCGTGGGATAGATTTCCTAGAAGCCAAGTTGCATATGTTTCTTTAAGGTTGTGGTTTGGAATATTGCACGGCATTTTTGTACCCTGATTTATTTTTTTTACAGCTGTTGTACTGCACCTCACGTGTTTTTCTCACTTCAGAGTTCAGAAAAAGTCTAGAGCGATAGTTGTGGCACCTTCCTTGGTCTCTCCTGCATTACACCCTTCCCACTTTTTCATTTAGAGAAAACTAATATGTTTCTTTATTGCTAGCAGTGGACGATTCTGAACTTCTCACTGTTCCTGATGGGTGGAAAGAGCCAGCATTTGCAAGAGAAGATAATCCTAGAGGTCTCCTGGAAGAAAGCAGCTTTGCCACTCTGTTCCCAAAATACAGAGAAGCTTATCTGAAAGAATGCTGGCCACTGGTGCAGAAAACTTTGACGGAACATGTAAGAATACTTTCTATTCTTAAATGGAGTGTGTTAACTTTCTACTTAAGAGTCTAGATTGCTGATGGCCCAGGTTGTGTTCTTATTTCTGCTTCCATGAATGGAAATGGGCACAGGTTTCAAGCTACTTAAAATAACAAATGACTGTTTTCACAGCGTTTTACATTACTCTGTGAGCATCTAGCTACTGTTTAGAAGTTGGAGCAGCCTGCAAGATCCATTGGAAATAAATCACATGTGTCTCTGCAGCAGATGTTTGAAGTAACATGAGATCTATGTGATGTTAATGGACATTTTTGCAGTTAGCAGGAATAATTATTGGGGAATCCATAATGCTGGTTGCACATTTTGTTTGGAGGGCCCTTTGGCCAATATGTTCCCAATGGGATTTTTTATCTGCATGTGTCCACTTCCTCCTCATTGTTGCAAGTTCATTTGGCTGCCTCTCTGGGCCCATTCTGACCTCTTTTCAGAGGGAGAGGATAAGCCATGTGCAGACTACTGTTCTTCTTTGCTCCTCTCTTTGTTCTTTCACTCAGAGAGAGTAGGTAAATAAGCTGCAAAAGCAAGGAGGAACAGCAGTAACAAGACCAAGAATGATCTTCCTACTGGAGCATGAAACCAGTCCTGAAAGTCCTGTTAATTTAAAAAATACATTTTCTTTACAATTCCTATGTCATGAAAATTATCGAAATAACTTCTTTTTTGTTCGTTTGGTACTCATATATATTCTGACTGTAAAATTTGTTTTTCAATTTAAAACTCTGAGGCTGTTAAACAGTAAAGTTTCTATTTAGCCTGTTACTTCCATCTTTCTCTTACAGCACATCAATGCAGCTTTAGACTTAATAGAAGGAAGCATGACTGTCAGCACAACAAAGAAGACCTTTGACCCATATATAATCATCAGAGCCAGAGACTTAATAAAGCTTTTAGCAAGAAGTGTTCCATTTGAGCAGGTTTGTTCAGTGATAAAATAATTGTGGTCTGCCATTGCTACATTTCTATTAAATTGTCAATTAATATTGTCAGGAACCCCCCCCCCAAAAAAAAATCTGTGAATTAATAATCTGATAGATACCCTGGATTTATTAGAATAGTCATTCAGTGGAAGTGGCAGTCTAACTTGAATATAGAATCATTTTGCAGAATAGTTTCACAGAGTGAAGTGATATTAAATATCTTTCTGCCTATATTTGTGTCTGTTTAACTGGCTCTGCTGTTCCATTTAGGCTGTACGTATCCTTGAAGATGACGTTGCATGTGACATCATTAAAATTGGGTCCTTGGTCAGAAACAGAGAAAGATTTATAAAAAGAAGACAAAGACTTATTGGTCCCAATGGATCTACTCTCAAGGTTGGTCTTACATACTTACTGATCAATCATATGTATGTTTACTTAGAAATAAGTCAAAGTCTGTGCAGTGGGTTTTACTTCCTGTGCGTGAATTTAAGACTGAAGCCTTAGCGTTTGTTAAGAAAGCTGCTTACATGATTTGAGTCCTGAAATATTTCCCATATCTTTTTCTGACATAGGCCCTGGAACTGCTAACAAACTGCTACATCATGGTTCAGGGAAATACTGTTTCAGCTCTTGGACCTTTTAATGGCTTAAAAGAGGTAAGATCTCTTTTCCACAGGAAATAATGTTTTAGAAGTTCCATGCATTTAACCCCCCCCTCCAAATCTGGTAATTATACCTTATTTAAATGTTCAGTTTTTGTCCAAGGAATTCACTTTGTTATTACACTGTTGGTCGCTGGCATAGAACTTTTATCATGCTGCTAAGTTCTGTGGTCCTTTTGTACAGGGTGAGTCCTTTAAAAGAGGCCCCGTGGATACAGAGTACACATGTTCCACGGGGCCTTTTTTAAAAGGCTCACCCTGTATTAGACAAAAAGTGCTTTAAGCACCAAGTATTTGCATCCATGCAAGCTGCAAAGTAGTGGAAGTGCACTAGGACGAGTGGAAAGCATGATGACAAAATTTTTGCTACACACAAATTCCCTTACATGGGTGCAGTATTGCTTCAGGGTACAAGTACCAAAAATCTTACTATTGCTTAAACCAGGCTTCCTCAGCCTCGGCCCTCCAGATGTTTTTGGCCTATAGTTCCCATGATCCCTAGCTACCAGGACCAGTGGTCACGGATGATGGGAACTGTAGTCTCCAAACATCTGGAGGGCCGAGGTTGAGGAAGCCTGGCTTAAATTGTCCATAGTATGCAAGCTTTTGTGTAAACTAAAGGATCAGTTTGTCTGTCTGCTTCTTCTGAAACTTAGTGAATGGTTCTGAAAAGATCAATTAAATATAAGATTAATTAAATAAGCTTTGCTTATTGAAATAGGCTTGTTCTTAGTATTATCTTTTAAAATACAGTGGTTTATAAATTCAGCCATTAACACTACTCCATTTGCATTCTTAAAAAAAATCTAGGTTAGGAAAGTTGTTCTTGATACAATGAAGAATATTCATCCCATATACAATATCAAGGTGAGTGCAGTTTTCTTTATTGTATAAGATGTTTTATGTAAGTATCACTCTTTCCTTACTGTAACAATTTTCAGTTGAGGTGCTGGTTACCTTTTAAACATTCTCCTATAACAAAATTCTTTTGTCATTGGTCATGTTAAAAAACATGAAAAGAACATGGCATAATTAGGCTTGATTACTTAGTTTATAAATTTGATCATTCTCACATTTGATACCTTATGTTATCTGCTATAATTATGTTGTTTTTATCTACTATTACCTCGCTTTCCCTGTTTCTCTGAATGTATTTTTTTAAAAGGAGCAGAGCAAATAATATGTTCTAATTTCTTGTTGTTTTAATGCGATTGAAGACTCTGATGATTAAAAGGGAATTGTCAAAAGACCCCGAATTACGATTGCAGAACTGGGAACGGTTTTTGCCTAAATTCAAACACAAGAATTTAAACAAACGGAAAGAACCACAGAAGAAAAATGTCAAGAAGGAATATACTCCCTTCCCACCTCCACAACCAGAGAGTCAGGTCTGTTATATCTCACTTGAATTTTACTGCAGAACATTGATGAGTTTGAATTAAATTGATTGCACGTCAAGGAATCCTAATATACATTTAAAAGGGAATTTGCTTGCCTTTCTGTCCCAACAAAGGAAATCTCAAGGCAGTGGCAAAGAAGAATTAATATTCAGAAGAGTAGAATGCTGTCTACAATCTATATAAAAGTGTTGCAGTCCTAAGACTTGACAGAGCTGTGCAGTGTTCACAGCATCTAGAGCTCCACTGCTTGTGCCAGCCAGTGGCTTGAAAAAGTCTATATGTTTCCTGTGCCAGCTCTAGGTTGTCACAGCAAACCAGCCTAAATGAAGCCCCTTGCTATAGTTTGCTGGAAGCTGAAGCAGCTTAGGAACCAGACATAACTCTTCTGCTTCACTCAAGACCACCTCTAGTTTGGTGGATCAGGGGTTTGGATTGCTCTGTAAAGCAGATGACAATTTCCTACCAGAACGATAGCAAATGTATGCAGGCTGTTTTGAATTTATTTTGTTTTACTTAGGTGTGAGTGAAAATTATGCTGGCTTTAGGGTGGGCAGTTGAGAAAGGAAAACAGGGCTTCTGCATTCTTAATAGTCATGTAAACAGGAAATAGTCATGTAACAGGAAATAGTCATGTAACGGGAAATTTCAGCAGGGGTTGCTTAAGTTAACCCCCTGCTGAAATTTCTATGGTCACTGTTGATGGGTTTAGTGAGTGTAGTGTTTAATAAATGTTTCCTCATATGTACAAATGACTGCACAATTGCATATTTATTTGGTGTTGGTGATTACATATTATTTAGTATTATTTATAAAGACATTTTAGTTTTTATTAAACAGTTTAAGTAAAACAGTTTAAGCTACCATTCAGTTTTAAAACTCACACGACCATTCATATAAAATTATTTGCCATACAAAAGAAATTTGCTGATTGCTTGACTCTGCATGCTTCACTCAGAAATAAGTCCCATTGAGTTAAGTGGATTTGATTCATAGTACTGTACAGTATATGGGTATTAGAACTGCAGTCTAAGTTATGGTAGTACTTAATCCATTTATGATCCTTTGTGTATTGTGTGCTCATACATAAAACCTTGGTTAAACACTGCCAATTTTGTAGAATTTGCTGGAGCTTCATTTCAATATGTACTTTTGGGAGAAAGGAAAGAATACAGATTTAATGATTTTTTTTAAAAAAATGCTTTCTGATTATTATTTTATAGGTTTTTTTTTTAAAAAAAATCAGTATGGAACATGCTAATCATAATTTTTATTTTTACAGATTGATAAGGAATTGGCAAGTGGTGAATATTTCTTGAAAGAAAGTCAAAAGAAGCGTAAGAGGGTAGAGGAGATAAAGGTATGGCCACTCTGGTGTCTTTTGAAGTTGTTTTAAAATACGCATGTTAATTGTATGTGCTCTGTCTGAAATGTATGACCTTTTTAAACTTAGGCAAAACAAGCAGAAGCAATCAGTCGGAGGCAAGAAGAGAGAAACAAAGCTTTTATTCCACCCAAGGAAAAAACAGTTGTAAAACCAAAGAAAGGTAGGATGAGTTCAAATTATTATTTGTTGTAAAAAACAACAACACCTTTTATAATTGAGTTCTCTTTTCAGTATTGACATGATGAAGGGAAATTATTTTGGCCTTTCTGTGTAATGAATTATCATTGGTCTTCTATGTTGACATAGTAACAAGTCTTCTGAGGAAGAGAAAAGTGAAGAATTATGTTTCTGGTTAGTGATGTATCACACCAAAGGCTCATCTAGTCTAGCATCCTGTTCTCACAGAGGCCAATCAGGCCTGCTGCAAGGCCATGAGCCCACCCTGAGTGCTGCATCCATGCTGCCTGTCCCACTTGTGATTCCCAGCAGCTTGTGTATGGAAGCATACAGTTTTGCTACCACCAGGGGAGGGAAAACATAGCCAGTATGGCTAGTAGTCATTGATGGCTTTAACATTAATGAAGGATAACACCTAGTAACAAGTAGTGCCATAGTTCTGGGGAGTTGCTTCAAACTACTTGATCATTTTGGTTGCTTATTTTTGAACCTTTTCCAGCGCTACAGTATAATTTTGAGGTGAGAGGACCAGAACTGTTCACAATATTTCAGATGCAGTTGCACTATATATTTGTTTAATGGCACTGTATTGGCAGTTGTATTTTTTTAATCCCTTTCTTAATGACTGCTAATGTAAATTGCTTTTCACAGCTGCAACACACAGGGTCAGCACTGTAGTCAAAGTTAGTCCTGTGGTTAAGGAAGAGAGCCTTTAACCACCATCACAGGTTCCGATGACACACTAAACCCAAATCTTTGCTTAACTGCCATCCTGTGCTGCCCTAAAAGAGCCTGAGGAAGAGCAAAGTTGGTGCAGTCTCTTCTCTGGGAGGCAGTACATTCACATGGCCATGGTAATTCACTCTAGCTGATCATGACATGTGAATCAGGACAGTTGTTTGCTAAGCACAACTTGATGTCATGTTCAGTGGATGTGTGTAAAAGTTTTGAATATACATTGGGTCCAATTTGTTTACCTACAAATACATAACCCATATTTTATCTTTTTTTTTTTTTGTAGCTTCGGCTGAAACAAAAATTGATATCCAAGCTATTAAAGAAAAGGTTAAAAAGGCAAAGAAGAAGAAGTTGGGAGCACTTCCAGAGGAAGAAGTAAAGTTAAAAATTGCAGCAGATGCAAAGAAAAAGAAATGATCTTTCCTTAAGGTTGTAGTGCTCCATTTTTTTCCCTGGAGGAAGTTTTCATAAACTGCAGATTTATAACTGACTAGATGCATTGACGTAGTGCACATTAAACTACTTGCAAATTTTGCTTTCTCTGTGGCCTGGAAAACCCCCTCAGTGATTTCAAGGTTTGCAGAAAGTAAAATTGGCAGCTTGTTCTTTGCATTGAAAGTTTTTGGTATGAAGGTTTTTAGCATACACAATATTACCAGATATTATTTTGTACAGTATATTGTGGTGTCATTTGTCAGAATGAATGGAAACACTTACCACAGCCTTATACGTGTTGCACACCTTTCAATCCCTGACCTCTGTCAGGGGGCTTCTACTTGGTTTTGTTGAATCTGTGCAGTCACAAGACCTGTTTTATCAGGTCTCCCTTATGGTATAGAGTATTCATATCTCTTGCAGGCCTTCCCTCTGTAACAGAGGAATTTGGGGTGGAGATGCAGTAGTTGTGAGGATAGCAAAGCAAGACTTGTTTGCATGCCCACTCTATCCAGCTACCTGCACACCTGTACTTGGCATTTGTGGTATTGTGATGTGTGACTTATGGAAAGAAGGCAGAGTCTGAGAAAATGTTAAATCTTATTTTCCCCAAGTACTGTTTACATTTTAGACCCTACCAACAAATTACATTATCACTGCTCATTTTTAAAATAATACAACATTTTATTAATATTGTGGTCAAGATGGCATAAATTATGCCTCCCTGTTATGCTTTATTGATGTACATGAACACATAACAAATGCATTAAAATCAGGTAAGTAAAGAAATAACCCACCCCAGAAACAGACATCACTTTTGAACCATGAACTAAAAGGGTGCATTGTTTTCTGCTACCAATTTTTAAACAAAACAGGTAGGGATAGCCAGTGTGGTGTCCTGCAGATGTCTGACTACAGTTCATGGGATTTGTTGACTAGCCTGCTCTAAAGCAGACTTTGGACTTGACATTTCATTGCTAATGCCATATACCAGCTGACTATGCTTAATCCGCCAGCTCTTTATCTCCATTGCTAGTTTATTCATAAAAAAATATTGTGGGATAACGTTGCTTCACAAAGAAGACTGCTGCTAAAGTTCCTAAAGCAAAAGATGGTCTCAGTATTAGAATGGTGATACAGTACTGGTCACAAATTGACTCCTTCTGGCTACGAATTGATTCATCCTGGTCAGAAATTGACTCCTCCTGGACTTTACCTATAAATAAAAGTAAAAAGACATTAAGAGTAGTTCAAATTTGAAACTTCCTCGATTACCGTATTTTTCGCTCTATAGGACGCACTTTTTCCCCTCCAAAAATGAAGGGGAAATGTGTGTGCGTCCTATGGAGCGAATGCAGGCTGCGCCGGTCCTGGAAGCCGGAGGAGGAACAGAAGGGTCTCCTTCCGTTCCTTCTCCAGCTTCGCTGAAGGGCGCTGCGCCTTCTCCCTCTCTGCGCAGCATCTCTCCTGTGAAGGAGAGGCGCTGCGCAGAGAGAGAGAGAAGGTGCAGTGCCCTTTGAGCGACGCGCCTGTCATGCGAAGCGGGAGGAACAGAAGGGACTCCTTCTGTTCCTCCTCCCGCTTGGCAGCGACGCGCCGGTCCTGGAAGCCAGAGGAGGAACAGAAGGGTCTCCTTCCGTTCCTTCTCCCGCTTCGCTGAAGGGCGCTGCACCTTCTCCCTCTCTGCGCAGCACCTTTCCTGTGAAGGAGGGGCGCTGCACAGAGAGAGAGAAGGCGCAGTGCCCCTTCAGCGACGCGTCTGTCCTGGCTTCTGCTTTAGCCCTGCGCAGCCTCTTTGGGCAGGGGGAGCCTTCATCCCGCTGCCCTGAAGAGGCTTGACGCGGTTACCCCAGAAGCCAGAACAGCCACACGGTATCCCAGAAGCCAGTGCCCTCTTGCTGTTCTGGCTTCTGGGTTTCAGAATAATTTTTTCTTGTTTTCTGCCTCCCAAAACTAGGTGCGCCCTATGGTGCGAAAAATACGGTATTAGGCTTGTAAATTATGAATCATTCTAAAGCTGACAAAACTTCTTGGGGTCTATGTAAAAAGCCAAAGTTCATGGTCTTCATTCTAGGACCCTAGACAGCCTGCTGTTTATGAAATAAACCTGTGACCACCTCCCCCCTGGTTCTTCCATGTGTAGAGCAAATGCATCTTCCGTGCCTCTACAAAGTCAAAAGTCCCTGGAGTGTGCTGAAAATATTAGTCAACTAATTAGTTTTCTGCATGTATCTAATTCTACAGCATGCATCAGATTTGCAAGGGAGTCTGCATTCACAGCTGTCTAGATATCTGAAACAACGTTTAATCTGGTGTAGCCTAAATTCTATCAAGATCTTATAGACTGGGGGTTATACATATTTTGTCTCTGAAAAACAAATCACGTTCTAGAAACCACATTTCTCACTACAGGGTGCATTGTGGAATGTATCTGGCTGGATATTGGCTGCTGCTGGAAAACTAGCAAAGAGGTTCCAGCTCTCACTATGTTCTAGCTCACCTAAAATAATGGGGAACTTTTTCCCCATGTGAATATTCTGCATGGAGAAACTTCAGTATGAACAAAGCTGTACACTAACAGCCCAGTTCCAGCACTACTTTGCAAAGCTGCTACAAGTACAGCAATTATTGGTAGCAGGCGGCAACACACAACCAACTACATAATTGCAATTAAAAACGATTGTACAGGCACACAAATGGACATAAGAGCACTCCCCAGGATTATACTTCCCCATAAATTTGCTTTGTGGTCCATTGTGAAGGGGTGGAGTTCCACAACAGACACACTACCACTGAAAAAATGCCTGAAAATGTGTGCTGATTGTCTGCTGCACACTGAACTTTTATAAAGTATCACCTCCACATGATCCAATAGACAGTAATGAGCTTAAGTCATCTGTTCTCATATGAGCTTCTCCTACAAACTTTACATTTCCAGCTTCAGGACCTTGAATATTTACAGCCATCTCTGGCTATAATGGTGTGACGTAGGATGTCCCTATTTTTCCAAGAGGAGGTGGGACTTAACATTAGAACTAGGAGAGGAATCTACTATGGCAAGTTCTAAATATAATACCTTGTAACAAATGTTCAATCGATTGTCACACTTTGTTTTCGCCATGCAAGTCCAATTCATTTTCACTTACCACATAGTTTGTCTACACACGGTTCTTCGTCACACTCGCTGCAGGGTGTTCCTCTTTTGTATGGCCATGTTGGGAAATTGCCACTGTAAAAGAACAGCTTTGTCAGATCACTTTGTGGAAAGAGGGGGGTACAGAATGTGATTTAAAGATTCTTATTCCAGTTACATTCAAACTGCTTGCTGTCTGTATAAATTCTTAATAATAGAGAGTAGGAATAATTAGATAGTTTCTCAGCCAGACATAAGAAGGGACATTTCAGGGCATTAAACTGGTGGTGCAGCCACTTTTTCGAAATCAAGACTGAACCTACTACACTCATCAAGTATCAATTCCCAGCTATGTGCCTGAGTTTAATGATAGGTTAAACCACAGTTTGGATTCTTGCTGTTTTCTATTCGACAACTGCTGAAAGTGGCACACGAGCTTTCAACTCCACCCAAGGTACTGATGTATCATGATCTCTTTCTTCTACACACTCATTTAACTCATACATTTTGAAAATTAACATAAACTGAGAGGTGATGCATTTGTCATGCAATAGCTGAAAGGAATTGTTTTATATTGATAGTGCTGATACTGGTGTAGCCATCCCAATGATTAACTGGGAATTCAAACCCTCTCCTCCAATTTAAGATAGGAACCATACATTTGGAGATTTAATTTGAGACCAGGTAGGGACATCAATGTATGAGGCTAGGGAAACAAAACGAGAAAGGGTAAGATTTTAACATTTAATGATTTTCTGTTGAGTTCTATTTCCCCCTTTTGTTTATGTATTTACATTTGCTGAAACCTGGAGACTGGGAATTAGCAAAATAAATAAATATTAATGTTCTTAATGTGCAATGGAATAAGTTTGTTTCCATGTAAACTTGTTTTAATTAAGATGTTTTGGGAAAATATTTGTCTCTAATGAACTCTCAAACCAAAGCACATGCTATCAGAATCTTACCTACATTGCCTGAACATAATGTTCCTAGGCATCTAAACAATACCATGTGTTTTTATACCAATACTGTACACTAGAATCTGTTTACTGCAAACCTCCCATGTTTAATGAATGCATACCATTTCTTATTGTTTAAGGTAGGAATGGGGAAGCTGTGGCCCTCCAGGTGTTCTTTCTACTCCCAACAGCCCCAGCCAGTATAGCCACTGATGGAAGCTGTAGTCCAACAATATCAGGAAGAGCATGGGTTTCCCCCATTACTGGTTTAAGGAATGCCAGAGAGTGATAATCTGCAATATTACACAAAAGCTCTGGTATTTATAGCACACTGAGCCAGGCCACTGCTTACAATGGTAAATAGTTTGTGAGAGTCTTGAACTCCAGTCTTCAGGAACGTTTTGCCTCCCTTCCTCACCATATTCATAAGGAGTATGGTAGACACAAGGAGAAGGGGACGACAGAGGACAAGATGGTTGGACTGTGTTCTCAAAGCTACCAACTTGAATTTGACCAAACTGCGGGAGGCAGTGGAAGACAGGAGAGCTCTGGTCCATGGGGTCACGAAGAGTTGGACATGACTAAACAACAAATGGTAGAGACAGGCCGTCTCCATCATCCTGTCTAGGACCAACTTCCATTGACCCTTCCTCTCCTGGAGCTTTCTGTCCCCAGCTATTCCACCTACCTGTATTAGCATTGAAAAATATATCCCCCACCCAGGGATCAGTAACTATTTTATGATGGACCAGAGAGCAGGCTTAGAATGGTTCATATGTGCAGCATCGGTTCTTAAGATAACCTGATCTTGAACAATTCAGAGCTCTATGGGGTTAACATATTCACTTTAAGCCTGGATAGAAACTGGTAACTCATGTGATTTGTGTGTTACATACTGCCTTGCTCCTCCAACATCCTGGTAATGGTGTCTTCAATTAACCTTTAATGAACAGAACAACCAACCTCCTCTCCTCTGCCTAATCCCATTAAGCTCCTCTAATTGTCCAACTGTGCTTCTCAACTGACCCTCTCCAACTCCACCACATACCCCTTGCGGTAACTCATTCTTCCTTGACACTTACCTAGGCCCATAGTTACAAATGAAATGTGCAGCATTCGACCCAAAGCCTGTTATTTGACGACAGAAGAGAACGGCACAACCAACTTTGTATGTTGTTGCCCAAACCATCTGAAATTAAATGGGTAGATTGTGAAGATTATTTAGTATTAAGACTTATCTAGAGCAGTGTGTCATGGCACCCTGGGGTGCCTTAATTGGTCAGCGGTGCTGCAGGCAACACTGGCCTTCTCGTTCCCTCCCCTCTCTGATGCCCCCTCTCAACTCTGCCTCCCAAAGGCTTGCACAGCTATTTGTTGCAGCAGCTCCCCAGGCGAATGGTGTCTCAGGTGCTGGATGCCAGGAGCTGAGGCGGCCTTGGAGTAAGCAAGCAAGCAAGCAAGCGGGCAAGGGAGCCCAGCCAGCCAATCCGCCAGCCCTTGCTGTTGGGAACAGACATCAAGTCCCAGACCCCTGTGGGCAGTGTGAGGAGGCACCTTTCTTTGAGGGAGGGCAGTTCAGAGACCAGAGGCAGCAGCTGCGGCTGCCCAGAGGACTCTGAACGAGAGGAGGCTGTTCAAAAGGGAGCATGTTAAAAAAAAAAAAAAAGGGTGAGAGGCTGCCAGTTCTGCAGGCTAGGTGTGACATAACTGGGCTCCTGAGCCCCACAGGGGTGCCGCAGAAAGAATGTAGTTGGTCAAGGGAGCAGTGGACTCAAAAAGGTTGAAAACCTCTGATCTAGAGTAACAGCTAACTTACCCAGCTGCTTTGTTTTTCAAAGCAAAGCAGATTAAGGGATATTGAGGGCTCCCTCCCCCTTTCAGAGTCGGAACTGTAAACTAGACTACTTCTTTCTCTGCAATTAAGTGTGTGCAACACACTATTAAGTGTGTGCAACTTTCCCTCTGACCAGAAAATAATCATAACACTATTGATGTTTCAGTGGAAAAACCTTGAGATTTAGATGGGAAAATATAACATGGAGCACTTATACTGCACTTCAGAATGTTCAATGCTTCACATATACGAGTTATCTTTAGAATAACCCTGTTATCATCATCAATTCAGTTTCTTACTTACCCTTCACAAGGTTCCAGGACAGATTACTGCTATTTAAAAATACATTAACAGTTTAAAACATCTGTTAGTAGGTTACTACTCTTATCTGCATCTGTGGGATACTGTTATGCTTACTGATTAGGGCAAAATCCGAAGCAGAGATTTTCTGACTCACAGCACATGTTAGAAAGCATACAACATCAGCTGCCAAGATGTAAGCATTGGCTTACCTGAGTGTAATGTCCACATACATCACTGCAGTATCTGGTATCATAGTTGTAATGATTGACTTCATTGTACCAATCAGTGAGGGCCGAAGTCACATTAAAAATCTGAAAGGAGCCAGTCCAAATATTTTCTCCAGCTGTTGTGAAGTTGGGGTGTACCTTCCCTGGTATTTTGATGTCAGAATTATGTTGAAATAGGCACCTCTTTGCCCAGCCTTTGGCAGTCTCTGCTAGTTTGTGGTCCCAGCTCTACAGAAAAGACAGATTATTCCATTTACAATGTAGTTTTTAAAATCCTAAAATTTAGAAGAATTAAGGCTCTTACAAATTTAGTCACCACCCCTCCCCCAAAACATGGAAATAAATGCCAAATTAAGTCTTCTGTGTTAACTTGAATGCATGGGTGGAGATCGCAAACCACCGCCACCATATTGTGCTGGTCCCACTCCTCCACTACTTGTTATGTAAAGGTACCTTGCACCTTTAGATTTTCTTAAGCTGTTAATTTTTTACTTATTTTTCTAACCCCTTCACTGTTGCCACCACATATCCACGTACCAATTTATGCCCTACGTTTACCTCCCAGCAGCTATAAGTGTAGGACAAAATAGCACAGTATCAACTTAAAATATAATTTGCTTCATTTTCACTTTAATTTTAAATAATTGCTGTTATAAACAGATGATATTAGCTTGTATGGTTACTATATGTTGAAGTTCACTTGACTACTGTTTTTTGTTTAAATCAGAATTGTTACACTATAAGGCTACTGTTCTGTTTCAAAAGGAAGATGGGAGATTCAATTCCATCCCTCTTCAGCTTTAAAGCCAATTCCCCTAAACCACGCATACCCAGGTAACACTCAGCTAGACACTGAGGACTTGCACTCTTCACTCAGGTCCACCACCTCTTCCCTATAGAGCAGGATGGTCCAAATTTTCATACCAAGTAGGCCACCATAGTACTTCAACATGGAACCCGTGGGCCACACACTGCCTTGTTACAGTGACACCTCCTCAGCCCCTGCACTGCCTTCTCAAAGTCAGCTAAGTGGGGCGCCAGGCTTTGGGAAGGAGGTACAAGTCTCTCGCAGGGTCCTACCACCTCCTTCCCAAAGCTGGGAAAGCGCTAACTAGGCTTTGGGAAGGAGGTGGGAGGACTCTAGGACTCAGAGCCCTCATATTTCCTTCCCTAAGCCCAGTACCTCCTTACTTGCAGCTCTCTGGCTCTAGAGTCCTCTAGGTTTTTCTCAAAACTCATCCTGGTCCAGCACTCTCTGCTACCTCAGGCATTCAGCATCTGACTGACTTGCCTATAGAACTCTCTTGAAGGCTGCCTCTTGGGACGTATGTTCTTCAATGGTTGGATCCAAGGAGGTCTGCAGGGATTTCTGCTCTTAGATTTTCTTAGACTTCCCAAACCTCTAAGCCCCTGTGCCCCCTGCCTGCCTCCAGCTCCTAGTTCTTCCTGCAACTGATATTCTGTCGTCTTCTTCATGTTTCCTCTGACTAAGCATGATTGAAGTCTTAAACAACCCTTTTATTTTGAGACAAGGTCTCTTTCCAGCCAATCATTTCAAATTTCAGCGCGTCCCCGCAAATCAGGTTGTGACTATGGTCTAATGGGTTGAAGAATATACACTGACTGACTAGTTAGAGCCCACCGGTTTTGAATGTACTGTGCCTGTATATAAAGACAGAAACTTTGCTCCCAAACCTATCCTTGTTCTGAAAGAATTTAACTGGCAGTTAAACAGCCAAACTACCTTATTATCTCCACAACTCTCAACAGAAAGTCAAAATAGTTTACCTACAGTTAGCCATCTTCATTCAACAGTGTGAACTAACACCAACACTAACTTTCTTGTACCCCACCCATCTAACTGGGTTTCCCCAGCCACTCGGCAGCTTCCAACAAAATATAATGGAACACAATGAAACATCAAACATTAAATGCTTCCTGAAAGAGGAACTACATATTCATTTAAACAAAATCTTTACCTTAGAACTAAAAATGATAAGAGTGCTACATACAGTTCTAATTTAGTTTAGGCTTTATGCATCCATACTTCAGCCCACACTCTCTTCTGCAAGCTAGGGAGTGGCAACACTGAAATTAAGGCCAATATAGGAAACAGTGAGCACCTGCTAGCTGCTTAATGATTCCTTGCTCTCCTCAGGTGCTAACCGAGTGAGCTATTGCAGAGTTGGTTATGTGGGGCAGGCAGGAGTGGTGGAATTGTGTTGGCAATGGACACGGAAGCTGGAAGTCATCCATTATCTTATGGGGAAGGGTGGGTAAGGCAAATGAACAAATAATGTTCTGTGTTAATAGCAGATTCTCTCCCATAGCTCACAGCTGCTGGGGGCTTTTGTTTTTGAAGGAAAGGGTTAGCTACCCTACACTGTCCTGATCTCTCCCCACAGCAGCAATTTAACTAAAAAAATAAAATAAAACTCCAACATCCGTTTAATGTAAAAGGAAGTTGGATATATGCCTGATCACCATCCCTGAAGTTTTAAAGAAAATTAGGGGAAATTTCTGGTAGAAGCATAAGCATAAAAACAGAGCGGATCCTAGTTTGGCTATTGACACTAATTAGTGCTGGTTAGTCCAGTAGTAACCTTAAAAGGAAACTGTAAGATCCTATTTGTCTTAGAGAACAATCCAAATAAATGCAGATTTTATAATTTTCAATATTATCTCAATATGCCTTAAAGCCATCTACAGTTGCATCTAAGGGGCACATTGCAAAGTTTTGAATCACAATCTTAAAACTGTAAGCATGAAGACAAGCCTTCCACTATCAACAATGTATCATTTCCTCACAATCCTTTCTCTAAAGAATAATTTATTTTTGTACATTGCTTTGGGTTGCATTGGCAACAAAAGGCAAACAAGAAGCTTAACTAATAAAATAATAAAACTAATAATAGTAGTGGTGGAAGAGTTCTTTAAAACTCAAAAGCAATGACTTTTTGTTCTGATGCATAGCTGTTCCTAATAAAGGTATTGAATTCTTATCCTGTTGGGATTTACCCATAGTTAGTGCTATGTGCTTTCCAAGCTCCCAAATCAATCCAAACATTATCATGAAAAAGGCACCAGTTTTGCAAGGCACCAGTGTATTCATTTGGACTTTGCTACCCAAGTTGAGCCCCTTAATTCTGATAGTTTGCATCAGATAATGCTATGAAAGCAGCATTGGTGCTATTTGGCTTGTAGGAATCAAGTAAAGGAAATAAGTGCATAAGAAACCCCTTTCAGTTAAAAACAAAAAAATTGCAGAAATGCATTTAGAGGCCATGGCTAGTAAAACACAACTTACGTTTCATTAGGAAATGTGATAATGTAGAGTTACACACACACCTGTAGCATCTAACACCTTAATTAAAAACACCTGCCAGTAAGTAATTTTAAATCTTCAAGACACATAAAGCAATGTTTACATTTTCCATAGCTACAGAATGAAGCATCCCTTACCATTCGTTTCATGTTGGTAGCTGGTGGATTCACGCTGGATCGGAATTTGTTATGCACTCTGACACATTCCTCAATAAACTGTGCATCTCCAATGTCTGGCAAAGTATTTGACTCATAAAAGTAGCAGGAAATAGAGAGATTCAGGAAAAGCAAAACACCGAAGAAAAAATGGATTTCTGGCATTCTCCAGTCAGTGTTGATTTCTTAGAGTGCCAAAATATATTAGCTTTTTAAAAAATGCTCTTCGTTGTGCATTTGATATTTAGCTTGAAAACATCAGGCTGCCTTTAATCTTACTTGTTCTGCTTTATAAGCATAAAGACTACAGAAAATTAATCATCAGAAGGAGCTTCAGTAGAAGGCGGAGACCATGACTCAATGTTGCCTCTGAACTGTTCCTTTTCTTATACTTCCTTATATGCTTCTCTAACATCTCTTTGTATGGTATAAGTCCATTACTATTTAAGAACCATAATAAGCATTATAAAATGTCTCATGTGAGCATGTACAATAATCCTTTTTCAGTAGCTTCTTGATACAATTTTTTTTAATGAAATAAATAAACTTCATAAAAGCATCTCTTTGGCACTGGAGATGTGTTTTCCAGATCCACTCTATTCTTTTTACTAATTTGTTTGCTGGGGAAGAGCAGGAAATAACAACAACAATAACAACAACACCACGAAGTAAATAATTAAAACAAATATGAAATATAAAAAAGCAAGTAAACTTTAGAAAATCCACAACTGATTACTTGTACAACAGAATATTGGAATTGCAATGTCCATATACTGTACAGAAAAAATTGAATCACTACAATTAATATAGTAATTTAAGTAATAATAGTTCACAATGTCAAAATATTGATAGTTGCCAAGTCTACAGATCTGTCCATATTCCAGAATTGCATGTATAAGATGTGCAATAATTTTAAAACCTCTTCACTCCCCCCCCCTAATTTTGGCTTGTACACCAGTCCTAGTCACATTTTGAAGTGGTATATGATTTCAGGACTCTTTAGGGGGGGAAATTACAGTACTACTCACAACAGTAAAATATCCAGTCCAGAATATATAGTTCTCTCAGCAGCACTTTCTATAAACACAGGTTTAGGTACCTGCGCTTATTTAATTTCCTGCTGCCACCAGTTTCCCTCAGAAGGCTTTCAAAACCTCCTAATGGCATGTATATAAAATTTAGGTGTGAGATGGGCACCTACACTATAGACAGAATGAACTTGAAATTAAGATTGCTGATACTGTGTTATGTAACAGGATACTGACACTTATAGTGGGGACCTCAAAGGCAGTACAGTAGTTGACAATTTC
The DNA here is from genome assembly GCF_965153285.1 of Podarcis tiliguerta. Taxonomy (NCBI): domain Eukaryota; kingdom Metazoa; phylum Chordata; class Lepidosauria; order Squamata; family Lacertidae; genus Podarcis; species Podarcis tiliguerta. Next base: position 32,785,289 of record NC_139543.1, on the reverse strand, counting down.
TGAGGACTCAATAGACAGTAGCCTCTAAGCAGCTTTTACCTCAGGCAATATTATTTATATTTCTCACCCTAGCCAAATACGTACCGCCAATATCCTAGTCCTGCTTCTGGATACAATCTGCCTCTCTACCCCAAGTCTCCTCTGGTTGTATTTCTGGCTTGCTTGGACAGTTTAGTCAACTTTTAAAAACCTGCCTGTGTAACCATCCTCTGGTAAGACTTTTAACATAGATCAGCATCTCAGACCAACTCAGTCACCAGCTCCCTTCCCTTGATCTTCGCCAGAAGGGAAAAAATAATTCAATGGGTATAAATACCCATGCCTGTTTTTTCTTCTGTTTTTCTTTGGTCTATTCGTCACCCCCTCCTCATCAACTCTCTTTCTCCCCTTCAACTCAACTGACTAAACTCAACTGTTTCTCGTATTGATGGTTAACTCCCAACTGACTGGAACTTCCATTCAGTTGGATTCTGCTGTCACCCAGATCAGAGAGAATTTACCTGATCCAGGCCCCACCTAGTAAATTCTCAAAGCGATCGTGTCTCTCTCCCACCCTACAGAACCTTGCCACCAAGATCTACTGCCACAGGCCTGCAACACTGCAAACCCCAAACCTTTACAGTCGCAGAATATATATTTTTCTTTCAAAAAACATAGACGTATATACAGCATTTTCCCATATCAATATTTTATATTTTCTGTTTGTCCTAGTATAAAAACCATGTGGCCAACAAATATTTCACTATTATAGAAAATAATGACTAACCACATAGAGACATATTACTGGAAGAATTTATGAATCTCTTCATTCCAGGGTCAATGTGCAAATTCACGTGTTTCAGCTATGTTTTTTTAAATGAATGTGAGAATGCCAGATGTACAAGTAATGATCCATTTGTGACACAAAATAATACACATAGCAGGTGCTGTGGGTAGACAAAGGGGTGGGGGGCAGCTGCCCTCCCCCGATCAAGTAAATAAATAAAAATACTTAACTGACCAATCATGTCGGTTTTGCCCCCCCCAAACATAAATCCTGGCTACACCCATGGTAGACACCACTGCATTTTCAAAAGTGTGATGTTCTAAGCATGCAATTACGTATTGATTGAATTGGACCCGAAATATATATGAACAATATGTGAAGTGGAAGTTAAGCAGCATCAACAGATTTTACAATATATAGTTGGATATGTAGCCCCCTGGTAATTTTGAGTGGGCCTATGAATCTCAATAAGAAATTCCCAATTTTGGGGGGGATTGCACATTTCCCCTTGACAGCTAGACTATTAATACAATTTAATGTATGACAGTTGATGCCCACTGGACCTGCCAGAACTGCTAGTAAGTCATGTAGGAGTGGCCCATGGGATCACAGAGGCATGGCAACTTGTTCAGGTTTTCTCCCCATTCTCTTCCATGCAAACAAACAATGGACACTTAAGCAGCAGGTTTATGGATACTTAGGACACAACTAAGGGCCCATCTGCACTATACCTTTAAAGCATTATCATATCACAGTCATGGCTTCCCTGCAAAAAAGCATGACAGCTGTAGTTTGCTGAGAGATATTAGGGAGACCTCTATTCACCCTATAGAGCTACACAGTTTAACAATTGTAGCTTTCTGAGATTAATAGAGGTCTGCTAACAATGGAGCGTGTGGATTTGTTGGGCTTTTTTTTGGAGGGGGGGTAGTTAATGTCTGGCATTCTTCTTGGCAGAGCTGTGCTACACCAGCTCTAGTGTGGAAGAGCCTCCACTGGCATCATTGTTAATATTGTTGGGAAGTTTGTTTACAATTATTAGTGTTCAAGTATTGTGAAGTGTAGAAAGCAGAGGTATCAACTAGTATCTTAGCATAGGATCCCCACACCACATTAATATAGACAGACAGAAATACAAGAAAGATAGTGATCACATACTGTCTAGGCATTTGCACACCAGTCCTAAATATGTGTCTGGCAGTAATACAACCACAACAATACATCCATGGGCAAAAGATTCCATTCCAGATTAGTGAAACTAATTAAATACAAGGTGTATATTTTGGAAAACCGATCACTTGTACTTCAAACATATTTTTTAAAAACAACAGGAAAGAGTTGCATCAGTGTTCTGAAACAAGTGTACAGGAAGTGGTTTCTTTAACATGTGTGTTGAAACAAAACCAAAACAGGGAAGCCCAGATACAGCATTTTAATCTGATGAATAAAAAATGTTTCTGGTGTATAGCAAGCTAGGACGAATTCTGAGACAGGGTGCAATTAATTAAGGGCTTATCCAGAGAAGATGGAGGTATGTTTCACAGAATCTGTAATCTAGCCCAACCACCTGCAATGCAGGAATCTTTTGCTCAACATGGGGTTTGAACCCACAACCCTGAGATTAACAGGAATAACAACAACAACAACAACAACAATGGTATCATGCTCTACCAACTGAGCAAGACAGTGGTGGTTTGTCAAGCCACCTTTAACTTTCTTAAACCCTGTGACCCTGTTGGAGCTCACATGCCCACATGCAATGTTTTAGGAATTGTAGAACTTAAAGGAGAAACACTGAATTGGTTTGGCTGAGTTGTGAAAAAGCTCTTTTCAGTCATCTTGTCAGTACTAGGAGTGCATGCAACCCGGTTTAGACCCTACCCCAATTATAGACATTTTTGTCCCATGGTAACTATATTTATTCAGTGTGGGCTTGCCCTGGCCATTGTGTAAGGACTAGGAGGAGCTGTTCCCGTATCTGATGTGTGTTCCTCAGCTGAAGGCTCCTGAGTTCAGCGCCTTGAACCAGCATACGAAGCACAGTAAGCAGGAGACACTGCTCAGCAGGCTAGGGAAACACGTGTATACCAGGCCTGGCTACTCTGCAGTCTTCCTACTACCTGTCAGTTGCAGGGGTTGAAGGTGTACATTTTTGTTTCTTTCTGCACCTGAAGAGTCTTATGCACGTGCAGGGGCTCACTTGATTAACCCTGCAGATTTTACTGTTCAAGCCCTGGGTTGCTTCTACACTTTGGTTCTAAGGTATTGCTTTATCACAATTAACTGGAAATGGAATTAAAACAGTACACTAATTAACGCAATGCACTCTTCCATAGACAAGTTTTTCTTATGATATTTACTTACAAGTAGAATCCCATTAAGCAAAAATCTGTGGTAACTTCAATTTAAAGTATATGGTTTAAAAATGTAGCTAGTTTTATTGTTTCCTGTTCATCCCTGCAGATGAATAGCCTGTTAATTACCCTTTGAATAACCACTTTGAATTGCCCAGTAGGAGTTTCTGGTACACTTCTGTGCATGCGTAGGAATCCTCTATAGTCATACCTTGGAAGTTAAACGGAATCTGTTCCGGAAGTCCGTTCAACTTCCAAAACATTCGCAAACCAAATGGTGGCTTCTGATTGGGTGCAGGAAGCTCCTGCAGCCAATCAGAAGCCATGGAAGCCCCACTGGAGGTTTGGGTTCCAAAAAAAGTTTGTAAACCGGAACAATCACTTCTAGGTTTGCGGTGTTTGGGAACCAAAATGTACTCCAGCCAAGGTTGATGAAGTGAGGATTAGTTACCAAGTTCCTCTTTTCATTTATGTTGAAAACAATGTGAGTTGATCCACAGGGTAATCAACAGGTAGCCTATACTTAATATCCAAGCTAGAAACAAAACGTAGCAAGAAAGTGGGCTGAATTTGTAAAGAAGTGTTTAATTTAAAGGCACAAGTCTTCAGAAAAAACTTTGTAGTGTTTTTTGTGCCAAAACAGACATACTGCTGTTACAATTACATGAAGAAAAAAACCTGCAAAGAACTTCGGAGGATAACATCAAAAGAACTGGACTGCTCCAGAAAAAGTGAGCAATAAAATAATGGCAATTCCAGAGACAGGTTTTTACAGATCAGTAAAACCCATAATATTGCACACTGACACACACACAATATTAGTATTCATTTTTCTGCTTTTAAAAATATCCCCAAGTCATTAAAATGAAACAATAAACTTTTTAATAATTTTATTAAATTGAAAATATATAAAACAATGTAATTAACCAAATCTATTTTTAAAAACATAAACATCCATGTACATATGAGTCTTAGATATTAAGGATAATGTTTTGTGTTATATGCATCTCATACAGTTTCTGTTTGCAGCATTAAATCTGGATAACATTTCTGTAAACAGTAAACAGTAACAAATGCTAGAAGTGTTAGTGATGGCCTTAAAATTGCAAGTATAATACAGGAGTCATCACATATAAGCTTGTGTTCCCATGGAGGATACCATCGTGAATAGCCTATTTAAAACAAACAAACATATTTTTACTAAGCAAGAATGTCATTTTAAATGTAAACTTGAGCTATATAATTTAATTGTAATACATACGCTTGACGTATATTTTGTCACGACTTGAATTTCCTGCACAAGGAGAAAAGTAGCATTATAACTAGTGGAGAAACCTGTTTCACAATATTAATATATTATCAATGGGTTTTACTTGTTTTCAGTCAGACTGCGGCAGGTAACTCATAGCATTTCTACAGAATTTCAGCATCCAGAATGTGCAATCATCAGTGTATGACACAATCATTTACCGTATTTTTCGCCCTATAGGATGCACTTTTTCCCCTCCAAAAATGAAGGGGAAATGTGTGTGCGTCCTATGGGGCGAATGCAGGCTTTCGCTGAAGCCTGGAGAGCAAGAGGGGTCGGTGCGCACCAGGCTTCAGGAAGCTATCCCCCCAGCCCGGCAAGCTCCGGGACCCGTTCTGGGGGCTGGGGAAGCTTGGGCTTCCCCTGCTCCCCCAGCCCCGCAAGCTCCGGGAGCAATGGCGAGGTTGCGCAACCTCGCCTTCGCTCCTGGACCTGTTCTGGGAGCTGGGTTTGGGGGAAGCGCAGGCTTCCCCCGCCCCCAGCCCCGCAAGCAATGGCGAGGTTGTGCAAGCGATGGCGAGGTCCCGCTCGCTGCCATGGCTTCTTTGCTCTTTGGGGCTCGGGGGGGGGATTTTTCCCCCCTTCAAAATAATATTTATTACTTTTCCAACAATTTAAACACTACAAAGAATAAAAATGGACAATACAATACAATACAAAAACACTACATAACACTAACACTAACACATTAAACTAACAAAACAAAACAAAAACAATTTAAAACACATCAAACAATTTCAATATCTTATCTTCCATTCACTTATTTCAACAACCTCCTCACACCTCCCTTTTTGTATTCCACTTCTATTGTTTCAGCAATTCCTTTCCATCTTCCTCTGTTTTTTATCCTATAATTATCTTAAAACATTCTAACCTTATTTTTTCCTTTAACACTCTATTAATCTATTTATACTTAATTCCTTATAACATTTCTACTAAAGCCATATAACTTCATTCCAACTTTGTTCTAACATTCATTAATTTTACAGTATTTCTGTAGATAGTCTTTAAACTTTTTCCAGTCTTCTTCCACCAACTCTTCTCCCTGGTCTCGGATTCTGCCAGTCATTTCCGCCAGTTCCATATAGTCCATCAACTTCATCTGCCATTCTTCCCGGGTGGGTAAATCTTGTGTCTTCCAATACTTCGCGATGAGTATTCTTGCTGCTGTTGTTGCATACATTAAAAAAGTTCTATCCTTCTTTGGCACCAATTGGCCGGCCATGCCCAGGAGAAAGGCCTCTGGTTTCTTCAGGAAGGTATTTTTAAAAACCTTTTTCATTTCATTATATATCATCTCCCAGAAAGTCTTAATCCTTGGGCATGTCCACCAAAGGTGAAAGAATGTACCTTCAGTCTCATTACATTTCCAACATTTATTATGTGGGCAAATGGTACATTTTTGCAAGCTTGACTGGTGTCATGTACCACCTATAAATCATTTTCATTAGATTTTCTCTTAGGGCATTACATGCCGTGAATTTCATACCTGTGGTCCATAGCTGTTCCCAGTCAGCCATCGTTATGTTATGTCCAACATCTTGTGCCCATTTAATCATAGCTGATTTCACCATTTCATCCTGAGTATTCCATTTCAACAGCAAGTTATACATTCTTGACAGATTCTTGATTTTTGGCTCTAACAATTCTGTTTCCAATTTTGATTTTTCCACCTGGAAACCAATTTTTTTGTCCAAATTGTATGCCTCCATTATTTGATAATAATGGAGCCAATCTCGCACTTTATTTTTCAATTTTTCAAAGTTCTGCAATTTTATTCTGTCTCCATCTTGTTCCAAAATTTCCCAATATTTTGGCCATTTGGCCTCCATATTGAGTTTTTTCTGTGCCTTCGCTTCCATTGGTGACAGCCATCTTGGGGTTTTCTTTTCTAACAAATCCTTATATCTTATCCAAACATTAAACAATGCTTTTCTAACAATATGATTTTTAAACGCTTTATGTGCTTTTACCTTATCGTACCACAAATATGCATGCCAGCCAAATGCATTATTGAAACCTTCTATATCGAACACGTCAGTGTTTTCAAGAAGCAGCCATTCTCTCAGCCAGCAAAAAGCAGCTGATTCATAAGAAAGTTTAAGGTCTGGCAGGGCAAATCCACCTCTTTCTTTAGCATCAGTTAATATCTTAAATTTTATTCTAGGCTTCTTCCCCTGCCAAACAAATCTAGAAATATCTTTCTGCCACTTCTTGAAACAGTCCATCTTATCCAAAATTTGCAATGTTTGAAATAAAAACAACATCCTTGGCAATACATTCATTTTTATCACAGCAATTCGGCCTAACAATGATAACTTCAAATTTGTCCATATTTCTAAATCCTTTTTCACTTCAGTCCAACATTTTTCATAATTATCCTTAAATAAATTCACATTTTTAGCAGTCATGTTAACCCCTAAGTATTTCACTTTCTTAACCAATGTTAATCCTGTCTCCTCCTGAAACTTCTCTCTCTCATTCACAGTAAAGTTTTTCTCTAAAGCCTTAGTTTTCATCTTGTTCAACTTAAAACCTGCTACCTGTCCGAATTCTTGGATCAGTTCCAATACCCTTTTAGTACTAGATTCTGGCTCCTGTAAAGTCAATACTAAGTCATCAGCAAATGCTTTCAGTTTGTACTGTTTAGCTCCCACTTGTATACCTTTAACCTCTTTGTCCTTTCTAATCATGTTTAACAACACCTCAAGGACCGATATAAAAAGGAAAGGAGAAATTGGGCAGCCTTGTCGTGTCCCTTTTTCAAACTTAAACTTTTCTGTCACTACATTGTTCACAATTAATTTTGCCTTTTGTTCTGAATAGATTGCACCTATACCATTTTCAAAACCTTGACCTACCTCCATCCCCTTTAGATTTTTCTTCATAAAACTCCAAGAAATGTTGTCAAAGGCTTTCTCTGCATCCACAAATATCAAAACTGCCTTAGTATTGATATTCACTTGTAGCTTTTCTAGAATATTAATTATATTCCTCGTGTTGTCAGATAACTGTCTGCCCGGGAGAAAGCCCGCTTTTTTTCTTTATCCCCCCCCCCCCCAAATAAGTGCACCCTATGGGCTGGTGTAGGGCTGGTGTAGGGCGAAAAATACGGTATTTGGTAAAAATCAACTCATCTCCAAACTCTTGAACTTTAATTAGGCACGAATTAACAAAGAAGTCAGGATACAGCCTGAAAGCATCTCCATAGATTATGAGTTGTGTAAGCAAATCTGTGGTAGTGCAATGCCTGTGGTAGTGCAATGGCTGTGACTGCATTGTCTGACACCATTGTCACACTACTGTAGACAAGGATGTAAAATTGTTGGAACGTTGAAGCTGGATTTTGTACAATTGTGTAGCACAATTCTATCATTATGATATGAGGTGTAAAAATACATGAATTGGGGGGGGGAAAGGGAGTGGGAATCCCCCCCACCCTTTGAGTTCTTCCTAGCAGAATCTAAGACATACAGTATTAGATTGGGAGGCAGGCTTTCTTCCCATTGGAATAGTGCAGCACTTTACTTTTTCACAGTGTTGTGAAACTGCAGCCATTTACTACAATGTATTTAAAAGATCGGGTTTCCTTCCAGGTCTTGCAGATTGTTTGCTTTGACAACCAAACCTGCCTTGCTCTAAGTTCCATGACTTGAACTTAACAGAAATATGTATGTGTGTGCATACACACACATAGACACATGCATATACATACATATATACACACAAGAGAAGCTCGTATTGCTTTAAAGTTAATAGAAATATATACATATGTGCGTGAGAAAGCCTTTCATGAATGTTCATTTTACTCAGATCTGTACTTACTACAGAGATGGTCTTGACAAGTGTCTCCTTCTGGGCATGCACTACAGGGCTGTCCTGTTTTGTAAGGTCTTGAAGGGTAGGTGTCACTAAGGAACATAATTTCCAGAATGTAATAAGGTACTCAATTCACAAGCTAAACTGAAGACTAAAGGACAAGCTATTCTGAATATACCGTATTTTTTGCTCTATAAGACTTTTTCCCTCCTAAAAAGTAAGGGGAAATGTGTGTGCGTCTTATGGAGCGAATGCAGGCTGCGCAGCTATCCTAGAAGCCAGAACAGCAAGAGGGATTGCTGCTTTCACTGTGCAGCAATCCCTCTTGCTGTTCTGGTTTCTGAGATTCAGAATATTTTTTTCTTGTTTTCCTCCTCCAAAAACTAGGTGCGTCTTGTGGTCTGGTGCGTCTTACAGAGCGAAAAATACGGTTAATTATTTAGTTGTAACAAATAAAATGCCTATGCATTGAGGCATCGACTAAAAAAAATTAGGTTATACAATGGATTTTCCTGAGTTAGAATAGTCCTATGCTGTGGATTAGATATAGACTGTGATATATACACAATTAATAAATCTGTGAAGAGAATATTTAGGACTGCCAAATGTGACCTTTAAAGTTACAGCAAAGAGGCCAACCACTGCACTACAACCTTGATCAGTTCAGTAATGACTACATGAACTTCAACCCCTATGAGTAATTGCTTATGTGAGGGGTCTGCAATGTGAACTTCTGAGCCTCTTCTTCTTCTTCTTTTTTTTTTTTTGCAGTGCGATTCTTTTAAGAAGCCATCACCGATTTAAAGTTAAATTTGAATTAAGTGCAAGACAAACAACATGTACATTTAATTCTATGTACTTCAGAAACACTTATTTGCTTAATATCTACCAGCACTCCTTTATGGGAAAAAATTGGACCCTTACAGCCAAATCCTATACATGTCTATGAAGAAGTGAGCCCTATTAGGTCCAATAAAACTTATACTCAGCTATCTATTCATAGGACTCCCTCCTTAAATATTTACAGTACTTAAGCTAAATAAAATACCAAAGCCTTAGAAAATTTACACAGCCACTTTGTGCATGGTCAATGAAAAAATCACCTAAAATCCTACACTTTTAGGTCACTGGCTGGGTTTATCTCTTATTCTCTTAAACATTTGTTAACTTACGTCGGACCATAATTGCAAACGAAATATTCAGTATTTCTATGTCGATCAATTCTATGACAGAAAACAACAGCACAGCCAACCTTATAAGTAGAAGCCCGAACAACCTGGGGGGGGGGGGAGAAGCAGATTTTATTTTACAAAGAAAGGTACAATTTGTGTTAATAGTTACCAAGTCCAGATATTTAGGCTTTAGAGATTTATTACAAATCCTCCAGTTTTCAGAACAAAGAACTGTGAATGGTTTTCGTCTTTGGGGTCAGGATGTGGCAGAAGTGCCTTCGCTGGTGGAAAGGAACTTCTCTTAGGCTACAGCAACATCCTGCAATGGATCAGCCTTCACCAGCTGAACCTTATCAGCCTATCTGTGTCCCCTAAAAGTTACATACGGGATCTGCCTACACAGGTGTATGTATTATTGATGATCTTCAATCTAGGGATTGTTACCTGCCACAGAGGCTGCTACATGGTATTTCCACTCACTTAATTATTTGGTGGAATTAGCAAAGACAGCCAATTCCCAATTTGGGTTAATACAGAGTAATATTTATTTATTTACTCTGCCAAAATTGCAGTCAATAAGTAATACTGTGCTGTGGCTTGAACAAAAATGACAGGATAAAAAGATCATGGGCCTAGCCAAGGGGGGTGGGGGTGGACAGCTGCTCCTCCCCTTCAAGTAAAACAATAGAAATACTTAACTAACTGACCAATCATGTCAGTTCTGCCCCCCTCCCCCCCCCAAAAAAACAAAAATCCTGGCTACACCCATGAAAAATATTGTTAGTTATCACAAGATTATACACGGGGCATCTAAATCCAAATTCCCTTGACCAACAGATTATGCTTCTATTATACAGACTAGGGTTGTCATACGTTCAGAATTTCCCGGACACTGCCGGGATTCAGCCATCGGAAACAGTGTCTGGGTGGAAATCGCTTTAATGTTTGGGAAAATCCGGACATATGGCAACACATGTTGGAAGTGTAGATGTTGGCGAATTTCCTTAAAAATAGCTCAGAAACTACTTCCTCTTCTAGATCTTACAAAAAAAGCTCAACAGCTTTGGGCAAAACTAAAAACAAAACAAAAAGCTGGGTCTGGACCATACAAAGACAGAAGGATATCAAGATTTACAGAAGAGCCCTCCATATGCCACATCCCCTCTCCCTAGGCCACACCACTAAACCCTGCTCCGCTCCCTCCTCTAGTGCTTTTGCCAGGCTGAAATGTGTTTGTGAACTCTGATAATGTCTCTTGCTTGCCACGACTGAGGGTGGAGATATGGGAGTGCACAAATCTCAGGCTTTTGTGTGGCTGGAATGTGGTTTATTGTATGAAGGTAAAATTCATAGCCTTTGCTCTGCCCATTTTTGCCTCTGGTCCCACCCAGCACTGGTGTGTAGTATGTAGCATCCAGAATGTGGGCCTTAGGCTGAAAAAGATTCTTCTCTCCACCTCAAGAGGCAGTAACCACGACAAATAAAACAACAAAACACAGATAAGATGAAAGGGTACAGTGAAGAGGATATAAGGCAGAAAATAGCTACAACTGGACATTTCTGTTTTCAGGGAGAAGTTTGGGTGCCAAGGATTGTGGAGCAGCCTCCATAGGGAAGACTGAACGAAATGGTATTTTAAAGACTAGGTTTCCTGAAGAGAGAGGGTTCATAAGACACAAAGGATTAAGACTGAAGATGAAGCAAGACAGAATAGATATGGCATGCCAATAGGCACAGGTACTGAGTTACAGCAGAGAGAACAGGTTTCTGCCTGACTGGGAGGTCTCAGGAGTGCCTTGAGCCAATCAAAACAAGGTGCTCAGGTGACCAGAGGTAACTGACTTGTACTAAATGTTAATGATAAGATGATTTAAAAAATGATGGACCATTTTATTCAGAAGGAGGCTGATAATTGACCGAATGAAAGTATATGCTTCTCAGAAGTGGCGAACGGTGCAGGTGCATAATTATGCGTTCCTCTCCATCCCATGTGTATTGCTTGAAAGCAGCAAGCTTAAATCAAGCTTTGCTTCTTCTGTTCTGTTTGCAAGAATGTACATTACCATTCACCTTTAGAGTGGATCCCACTTGTACAGAGTGCTGGCCAAACCAAACCTTGAATATTTGTGCAGCATGGATTCAGAAAAGATAATAGAAATGGCACGTCTCATATGCAGCAGAAGGAAGTTCCAATGGATAGGTGACACCACACTAAAGGCCCAATTCCTACATCATATGGAGTGGATCTCCTCATGAGGTGGCATATACATAAAGCCCTCTCCTGCAGAGTGCAGTGATTGGTTGGGTATATAAGGGATGAGAGAGCATTTTAGGATATACAGGGCTAACCTTCAATCATCATTCATGCCTTGCAGGTGCAAAGCCTGAGCGATTAAAGCAAACTAATCCTTCCAATACACAAATCAGGTACGGATCCAAGCCACCACATTGCTGCATCGAAGGCAGGTACTGGCACAGCACAGTGACTCCACGTGTAGCTATCCTATATCTCCTGTAAGCAAGGGTCCTTTGCTGCCGCTTGATGTTGTTTTATTATTTGTTTTAATATTGTATGCTGCTTTGTGTATTCCAAAAGAAAAGTGGTACAAAAGCATCATTCATTCATGAATGAATGAATAAATAAATAAATAAATAACTTACTTGGGTGCCCATGGGGCTTGGAAAGGGGAAGATCCCAAGTTTTTACAGATATTTCAAGGAGCTTCCAGCATCCTGAACTATACATCTTGCAATTTATATACTTTGATGAAAGCTATAATTCTTGCAATTTATATAATCTCATTAAAATTATATAATCTCATTAAAATTATATAATCTCATTAAAATTATATAATCTCATTAAAATTATATAATCTCATTAAAACTGAAGTTGACAAAAATATATTCAGAAATTTTAGAAATGATCTCTACATTAATTTCTACCATTCTATGACTTGGAAGCAGACTAGAGCCAGGACAAGGTGATTTCCACCAGTCTTTCTCCCAGCAACAATCATCACCAGGTCGCAATTTCCTCAAAGCCTCTTTGGAGGGGTTGGGAGACCCTACTGAGTAGGGTGGGCTATGACATGGGGAACTGAAAGGGGCTCTAGTAGAACCAGGCAGAGAAATATTCTGTGAATGAGAATTTCTCTCTTGGAAGGTGCCTGATTTTTAGTAATCTCCTCTTCCCCTGTGCCACAGTCCACTCCATTCAGTAGGATTTCTCGACCCACTTCGGTAGAGGTTTTTCAGGTGGCTTAGGTGCAAAGGGGATGGGAAAGTCCCGTTCTACCTCTTCTCATCAGGTAGTGCTTCTTTGGATGATGTTGTTGATGATTTAAATTTGTGTACTGCCCTTCCTCTGAAGATAACAGGGTGGTTCAGAAGATAAAAATACAAAATGAGAACACAAAATACACCATAAAACATATTTAAAAGGCCATAGAATATTAATCAGCTGAAGGCCTGGTTATAGAGAAACATTTTTGCCTGGTGCCTAAAGATATGCAAAGAAGGCACCAGCCGAGCTTCCCTGGAAAGAGCATTCCATAAATGGGGAGCCAATGCAGAAAAGGCCTGATCATATGATGCCACCCTCCAGACCTCTTGTGGAGGAGGCACATGAAGAAGAGCTTCAGATGATGATCACAGGGTCCTGGTTGATTCATATGGGGAGAGGTGATCCCTGAGGTATTGGGATCCTCACATCCTGACATTAGTTATAAATTCAATATCCAATGTCATTTATAACTAAATGGATATTTATAACTAAATGTGATAGCCTTCAGATTACTTTAAAAAGTATGATATAGCACCATTATAAAAGTCACTTCATGTACTTGCTGTCTTAAGTGATCAATGTTTCTTGATGTTTTAAGATTATCTTAACTGAGAACAGAAGTTACCTGTTTATAATGTCTGCATACTTGTGAACACGAATTGTCCTGGTAATCATAGAAATCTTTATCTGAGTACCATGAATAGATGGCATTAGAAGAATTAAATGGCACTCTGCGGGCAGGTCCAAACCATATATTTTCTCCCACTGGATGAAGTTTAGGATCAGGATGGCCAGCTCCTTTTTTCTTCATAAAATGGTTATGTTGAAAAATACATTTCTGTCCCCATGCTCTAGCAGTTCTAGCTAAAGCTAGATCCCATGTCTGCAGGATACAAGAAATATATAATGCATTTTTTAAATCACATTTTCATTAGCTAACTCCTACTAGTGACTATAATTTTATTATTATTATTATTATGCCCCACCCATCTGGCTAGGTTTCCACATCCACATTTCAACAGTACTGCAAACATTATGCAAATATTTATTTGGATCAAGCACTTAAAGCAGAACAATCTTATACTGTACATAATATCCTCAGAAGTAAGTCCTGTTGAGTTCAATGGGGCATATGCCAAGACAAGTAGGTATAGATTGCAGCCTAAGTTGGCTTCATCCTGAAACTTGGCATTATCTAGTCAACAGTATCATAGCAACTCAAGCACTTATGCATATTAATTTAGGACAGGGTTACTGAGGTCCTCCAGGCCTCCCCATTTGATCAGCCAAAACCAGCTAAGCCATGCTCATTTACGGCATTTGGGTTCAGGCAGGGAGAGTTGCACCTGAACCCAAAAACCATTTGTACTTACCACTGATCAGCAGGACCTACAAAGCTCTTTACAAGGCACTCTGAAGCTCTGATGATCAGATGATTATCATTGCTTGAAGAGAGCCCTAACAGCCAAAGCCCCAATGGGATTTGCTAACTAGAGCTGCACTACATGAGAGTTAAATTTTCAGGAGCTTAACTTTTAAAGATGAAAGTATAGTATTAAGGTTTTTTCTTTCAAAAATGTACATCCACCTTATCCCAAATTGTCTAACACTAGATGCTTAAAACAATCATCAATAAAAATAACACAATGAAAAATAAAACAAAGCAGCAGAAAAATTACTAAAAAGAACAGTAGGAGGTCTCAGCCAGCCTTCCTGGAAAAACTCTGTTCTTCAGCATAATCTACTCAGAGGTACAGTAATACCTCTGGTTGCAAACTGTCCTCCTTGCAAACTCTTTAGGTTACGAGCTCTGCTAACCCAGAAGTAGCTGTTCCCAGAAGCAAACTTTGCCCTGGGATGCAAGTGGAAATCGCACGCCAGAGGCACACGCACAGCAGAAGCCCCATTCGTGAAAGCATGCCTCAGGATAAGAACGGTTTCTGGTTACAAATGGATCTCCAGAACGAATTAAGTTCATAACAGGAGGTACCACTGTATATCCTACAATGGAAGGCACACTCTTCCATTATATCCCAAATGGACGCCAACCAACTCCCAGGTAAGTGGGTTTAGAACTGCAGCCTCAACAAGCTAGCAAAATGTAAAAAGTGATGAGACCAGACAGGTTTCTCTAAGGAGGACAGTTGAAAGGCCTGAAACAACTGGCAACTGCTTCTTGTATTAACTATACAGTGTTATTAGAATATTATGTAACATTATGCAAGAATTAATATTTGAATCTGCTTATTTTCTTATTCCTTCTCCATCCCCCCCCCCACCTTTTTGAATCACAACTATTAGATTTAATGCTCTGTTCTAAATTGTAAATCACCTTGAGTACATTGCTCCAAAGGCAGCATGTAGTAAAGGAAGCAGTCCAGACCAGGCTTCCTCAAACTCGGCCCTCCAGATGGTTTGAGACTACAATTCCCATCATCCCTGACCACTGGTCCTGCTAGCTAGGGATCGTGGGAGTTGTAGGCTAAAAACATCTGGAGGGCCGAGTATGAGGAAGCCTGGTCTAGACCCTAGAGATTATTCCACTGACAGGAGTTCTGAAAGTGGCTTGCTTCAAAGTAATAAATGTTTATAAATAGATATTACCTGTTTCGAAATGCCTAAAAGATACAGAATTTCAAAAGCCCTAAACTGTCTAGAACCAGGATACCTGCCTAGTCCCTAGAACAGTAGTGGCAGCTGAGAACTACTCGGCTATTTTCAAGATCTTGTTACTAGCATTTAAGTTAAATCCTGAACAGCTTTGGGCCAAGTTCCCTTAAAGATTATTTGCCCCTATACAGTGGTATCTCGGGTTACAGACGCTTCAGGTTACAGACTCCTCTAACCCAGAAACAGAACCTCGGGTTAAGAACTTTGCTTCAGGATGAGAACAGAAATTGTGCAGCGGCAGCACGGCAGGACCCATTAGCTAAAGTGGTGCTTCAGGTTAAGAACAGTTTCAGGTTAAGAATGGACCTCCAGAATGAATTAAGTTCTTAACCCGAGGTACCACTGTACTGTGTATGACCTGTAAGTTCACTTAGATGATCTGGGGAAATATTATTCTTGGCAACGCACCCAACAGACTTTAACAAGGTGGTGACCCAAGAGCAGACATTTTCCATCATTGCCTTTACACTCTCTGGAATGTCTTTCCTTCTGCCATCATATACAAATCATACTACTGAATTACTGTTTTTATGATATTGTTTTTATGTCGTATTTCTGTATACAGTTGGGAGAGCTTAAAATATTAAAGGGATTCATAAATGCTTTAAAATAAACAAGCAGAGGACAAAATAATTAGGAGGTTGTCTGCTACCTTTTCGTTCTAAATTTAACGCATTTTTTATTGTATTTTTACTATTTGATGAATTTTGGTTTGCAGTGATTTTACTGTATGGAACAGATTTGTAGCCATATTGTAGCCATTTAGCAGAATGGCAGGATATACATTTTGAATAGCTTTTTTAGCTTTTGAAACAACTCCCTAGTTCCAATATCCTACCGTTACAGGCAAGACTAAATACACATATTACTGAACTAATATACTTTACACTTACAGCTGCCTCTACTGTATTTCTCTCTCCTGCCTCTGTTATTTCCTTTGTGTGTGTTTTCAGATTGCCAAAGCAACGGAAGTGTAATCTATTCTCAGCAAATAATACCTATTTTCTCTTTTATCATAAATGGAAGGTGAATATTTGTACAGTAGTTGCATTTGAAGGTCCTGCAGGACATAAGCTGGTTCCTAGATTGCAGGGGTTTGGAGTAGCTGACCCTTTGGGTCCATTCCAACTCTACAATTCTATAATTCTAAACACCCATAAGATGTTGTACAAAGGTGCAGATTTACATAGCTATGGAGGCATGTTTTTCCTGAATGCAGCAGAGGCAGACTTTCACCCAGTGTAACTTGGGTGTGATTTGTTACTGTTTGCCAATATAGCTATCCCACAGAAGGTGCCATTCTTGGCTCAGCTTCGCTATTAAAAGTGTCAAACATCAGTCTGGGCTTAACTGGTTGGCATCCATCTGTCTCAGGAGACAATGGAGCAGTGAGCTTTTGTGGGTGAGGTCAAACTCTTGCAAGATTGCAGCGTCTGATGCGCGAGAGACATGTTTTGTTGCAGCTGGGGCAGATGAAGGCGTCCAGTTGTGCTGCTGCAGATGGAGATACACCACAGAGTTTCTTCTCTCTCCACTCCGCCCAGCGGTCATTTCGCCCCCTTACTATGGATACATGACTTAGGCTGCCTGTGTCCAGGCACTGTGGTCGTCTGCAAGGGATTCCCTCATGGCAAGGTCGATGCTTCCGGCCTTCATGTCACCTTTGCAGCCATCTTTGTAGCTCAGAGATGGTCTGCCAAGTGGCCTGGTGCCAGAAGCCAGCTCCCCGCAGAGCACGTCTATGGGGACCCTGCTATCTTCCATTTTGTGGACCTGCCCAGGCCAGCGCATTTGTCTAATAGGTTTTAGCGCTGATGTTTTCCGTGCCAGGACTAAGCCCTGGAAAATGCAAATGCATATGAACAACAGAAGGCTGCGGCCCTCGAGTTACCTCACAGCTCGCTCTCACGAAGTTCGGGGGCCTGAGCACGCCAGTACCTTCCTACTGTAGTGAAAACATACCCGCAGCGAAATCCCGAAATCCGCAACAGCCTGCGAATTAGGCACAGCAGCCGCTTCAGAAGGGTTCAATGAAGCCCCGCAAGAGCAGGCTTGGTTACCCACCCCCCGCCGCCTTTGACTTTCGCATGTTAAAAAGCGGTGGGCAACGCGGAGCAGCGCTTGCCTCGCCTTCCCTTCCTGAGGAAAGGGCGGCGGAGCGAGCGGCGAGTTCCCCTTCGAGCGCCTTCCCCCGCCCGCCCCCCGGGCACACACACCATGTAAAGCATGTCGGCGGCCTGGGGCTGCACTTCGGAGCGAAGCCTATTGTGGATGTCGACGTACTGACCGATAAAGGTCTTGTTGGTAATTCCGGGGTAAGTCTGCGGCCGAAACCTCTTCCTCCCGCGCGCGCCTTCGAGGGCGACGAGCCCAAGCAGCACCCACGGCCACAGCCTCGGCATGGCGGCAGCGGCGGCGCCCTCGCACGTCGGAAGCGCCAGTCCGGCGTGCGGGTGCGCATGCGCGGCTGCTCTCCTTCAACGGTCGGCGCTCGAGGTCTGCTGCACGCTTCATCCGAAGTCGACCCCGTTGCGTTCTGCGGGGCTTATTTCTAACCAGGCGTGTACAGTACAGGATTTTAGCCTTACTCTGTTCTCTGATCTTTTGCTGTTCTTCAGCTTCCAGGGTTTATCTCTCGCGAGCTTTGGCTCAAATCAAGCCCTAGCCTGCCCAGCTCTCCGCGCGTGTTGGTCTGATGCTGTGCGCGTCTGCAGCTCCGTTCAATTCAAAGAGAATTTCTCCCAGACTTGCCTCCAACTCATCGCTGCCGTGCACTGCCGTTCTAACCGAGTTTACTCTTCCGGAGTAAGATGGTGGTTGTTCCAAGTGTCCTGTGGCTGGCAGTCTGTTGCTCCTAGCGTCTGAACAGTGGTGCAGGATCTAAACCACGCATGGCTGTCAACGTTTCCCTTTTTTTTAAGGGAAATTCCCTTTTTCCGAATAGGATTCCAAAAGTTGACAGCTATGAAACCACGGCGTTCCTTTTGTCAGGTACGCTGCCTTTGAGACCTCATGGTCAGTCCTGGAGGCACTGAAAGCAACAGGCAGAGCACTCAAGAAACTGAAGTCGATAGCAGAAGCAATGGTGGTGGTGCTGTTGCTTCCCATCGGCTCCACTGGGCCATTTCAAACGCCATTGGGAAGGGGAGAGAAGGAGATGAGTTCAGCAACAGCAATGAAGCCCACCAAGAGAGAACAACACAGGAATGTTACTGGCTTACTGGCACCAGACCAGCCAGAGACTAATTTGAGGAGGGAATTGGTTACACTGAAGGAGGTAATGGCCTCCTCCTGGGATTGGGGCATTGGAAGATAGTAGTTCTTTCTGCAATTAGGCATCAGAGCACAGATGGGAACTGTAAGATACATGTTAGTTAATAAAATCTCTTGTCCAGATAGGCTTGGCTTTTTTATTGTGGAAGTTCCCCTGATGTACCAGGCAGATAGGGACAGAGGGACAGTGGCAGGCAGGTGGGGGGGGGGCATTCTTATTAACAATGACACCACTCTGCTGTCTTTTCTTTTTCTTTTCAGTTGAATATTCACTGTGTTCACTTTGCTTACAGTGCAATCCCAGCCCTCAGATACACCATTTGAGATAGCCCCAGAATATCTTCTTACACTGACTGGGGGAAAGCCTAGTTGGTGTAAGCTAAGCCAGTGTAGGTAACATTGGTGTAGATGGCAAAAGAGGGCCATAGCAAAGGTGGGGAGTGGTTATGCCAAGTCAGGGAGAGGGCCGAACAAAGTTGCACTGCTTCCTAACTCCCTGAGTTCACTGGTCTCGTCTACACAGCTTGATATAAAATACACCACCAGGTTTAACTAAATTCACTACAGGAGTAAATAGAAGGGTAGAAGATGAAAGTTCACCTTGCCTCCCTGGGCACATACATTCTGGTCAGAAGCAGTTAGGATACAGCTGAACATACACAGGAGATACACTAGCAAATCTACCTAGCAAGGATTGCTCTGTAAAGCTGCAGTTTATACACAATTACTTAAGAGTAAATCTTGATTAAGTTAGCACAACTCACATCTGAGTAAACACATGGACACGGAGGCTCATTTTCTGACTGTAGTTGTAAGATGGGTTTATAGAAAGGATATAGTCATATGCACAGTTTCCTGATACATGAGCAGGTTGTAGTATCTCTGAAGCCTTAATTTTCCCCAGACATAGGACATAAGGCTGGTATTCATGTAAAAACTGTGGACGATTCTCTGCGATATAGATGGCTAATCTTAGGCTAATCACACACACTAAACCTCATAAAGAGAGAAATGAAGGGCTCTTTCAAACTGTTGCTATTTTTGAGTGGGATCTAATCACATACCAGAAAATTCAAGTTAGGTGATTAAAGTTGATTTGATGGTCTTCCCAGCAAATCAACTTTAATCACCTAACCTTTGTGATAAATAAAGGAATGACACGGAACAGTGCAGTGGAAAGTGCTCACAGGATAAGAACATAAAAAGTTGGGGAAAACTTTATATGGAACATGTTAAGCCAGATGGACCACTTTGTGACATTGTATCACATCAATATTCATTCATTGCATCCTGTTAATCATGCAAAATAAATAATACAATAAATAAATAAACTTCTTTTAATATGCTTAGCCTTTATTTTCACTTAATGTTGAACATGGCATACTAGATATGGCCATGGATAGTATTCAGCTAAGTTTTACTCAGAATAAATCCATTAAAATTAATGAAACTAACTTAATCATGTTCATTAACTTAAATGAGTCTACTCTGAGTAAAACACAGTTGAACACCACCCCATATATTCTACTTACACTAATGTATTCTAGTTTTAAAAGTATTTACAACTCATTAATATGCAACAAGTAACTTTTTACAAGTTCAGAAAAATTGAAGTATCGCAGAAACAAGCCAAATCTACTTTTAAAATATAAAATGCAGGAAAATATTCTTATAAATATTATTGTTAGTTATATTCAAGTTATATACGCCTATCAAAAATTATGCTTTATAACCTAAACCTGGATAACGGAGTTTTAAGTAATAAACAGCTGCAAAAGCTAGAAACATTAATAACGGTCTTAAAATTGCAACTGCAATGCAGGATTCATCACATATAATCCGGGATTCAAAGGGTGGATACCATCGTGAATAGCCTATTTTAAAAAAGATAAAAGCATTCTTATGAAATGTGAGTTTTGTTCTTGAAGTAAATTTAAACTATAATACAGATATATAATACATACGTAGGCTGTTTTCTTTCTCACGTTCAGGATTTCCTGGGAGAATAGTTATAACAAATGAAGAAAGGCTTTAAAATAGGATAACTGTAATGCACTTGTTCTGCAAATGCCTTTGAAGACTATTGAAGACTGTTCAGAAACTGAAGCTACTTCAGAATTCAGCAGCCTGATTATTGGTAGGCCTAAGACAAACCAGTCATATAACACTGGTTCTGACAGGGCCACATTGGCTACCTTACGTTTTGAAGCTCAATTTATACTGTTGGCTTTGACCTGTAACTGCTTAGGACACCAAATGGCAGAAGGAGTCTGGGCCCTGTCCTGGAGAAGCACTACCACTGCCAAGGACCCATGCAATTGGTAAAAGACAACTGGCCCCACACAAGGAGAGACTAGCTTTGCCCTGATCACCTTTCCTCAGCACTACATAACTGGACTGACCTGCTGCCTACCTTCCATGGAAAGGACTCACATGCCTTTGCACATGACTTTTGTCTTCTGGGTTTCTGCTGTTGTTATTCTGTCTCTCACAGCTACAATAAACCTACCATTAAAATTATGGACTCATCATTTCTTCGTCAGAGGGCAAACTTAGCAGGGGATCAAATACTTCCCCCCCCCCCTCACTGTATGTGATGGTTGATATCATCATCTTTTCCATGACTGTTTGCATCATTTAATTCTATACTTACTGCAGAGTTTCTTTTGACAAGTGTCTCCTTTTGGGCACTGGCTACATGGAGCTCCCGCTTTATAAGGACGAACTCCCGCGTAGTTGCCCCTAAAGAACAAAATATTACATAATGTTATGTATTCAGTACACAAAGTGCACAAAACTAAAAATGAAAATGCAAGCTACTGGATATGTAATAAAAGGTTTTAGATGTAATGAATCAGTTGTCTAGGTCTGGGGGCTAAATGCAGACCTCCAGGCCTATCTGGTACTTGGAACTCCCCCAACGTTGCATTCTCTCTTCTCACCAGCCCTGCACTGCACTCTCAAATGTTTGTAATGTGTTCATGAACTATGATCATGCTTCTTATTTATCTGGATGGTGAAGGGGGTGTGTGTACAGAGCACAGAAATCTGACTTTTGTTATGGATGGAAGCCTGTGGCACAAAGGTCACATCCATTCTTCTTCCTATTTCCTAGTTGCCCCTGAAAAACAGTTTCAGGATGTAATAATGTATTCAGTACATAAATTAAACTGAAGATCAAAATGTTTTGTGCTTTCTATTGGTTCCAGCAAGTTGCAAATCATTCCAGGTGCTATTATCCAGGCAATGCTAGTCTGTGTATCATCATGATAATCCATGGAACTGACCTTGTACAGTAGTACCTCGGGTTACAGACGCTTCAGGTTACAGATGCTTCAGGTTACAGACTCCGCTAACCCAGAAATAGTACCTTGGGTTAAGAACTTTGCTTCAGGATGAGAACAGAAATCGCGTGGTGTCGGCACAGCATCAGCGGGAGGCCCCATTAACTAAAGTGGTACCTCAGTTAAGAACAGTTTCAGGTTAAGAACGGACCTCCAGAACAAATAAAGTTCTTAACCTGAGGTACCACTGTACTGGTATTTTATGTCCTGCATCTACCTGACCCCTGTAATTATTTGTTTTCAAATTAATATTATTTATACAGTGGTACGTCTGGATACGAACTTAATTCATTCCGGAGGTCCGTTCTTATCCTGAAACTGTTCTTAACTTGAGGCTCCATTAGCGAAAGTGTGTCTCCTGCGTGCGCATGTGTGCCTCTGGTACACGATTTCCACTCGCATCCCGGGGCAAAGTTCGCATCCGGGAGCAACTACTTCCAGATTAGCACAGCTCGTAACCTGACGCGTGCGCAACCGGAAGCGTTCGTACCACTGTATTTCTGTTAACTGGAGAACATTTACTTTCTATGTTACTAACAAACAATATTTTGTATATAGAAGCCTTTGTTTAGGGAATCACAGAGCCGTAGCTAGGTGATCTTGCGCCCCTGGCAGATTGCGCCCCCTAGCCACAGACAAATTAGCTCTTCTTTCCGCCTCTCCTCCAAACCCCCCCCCCCATTCTATTCACCCTCTTTTTAAAACCTTTTCTTATGAGACAATAATCAATATTTTAATTTATAGACATATTTTAGACAATTTGCGCCCCCCTCACCTGTGCCCCTGGTGAGAGCCCACCTCATTACCCCCTAGCTACGGCCTTGGCTCTTCAGTCAGTTAACAAATTTATACTGATAATTTTTTAAACTGTTCTGCAACTAAGAACTGATAGCTCCTAGCTCAGGTAGAGGTTTTTTTAATATTTGTTGTTGTTTAGTGGTTTAGTTGTGTCAATATACTGGTGCTTTATTACAACATTCTGTTTCCCCCACCTTTAGTTTTTAGCTTTTATGCGTGCAAAATGATACTCTTACTACATCTAATTTTACTTTTTTGTAGAATAAGTGTGTTTGAAGAAATTTAATTTTAAACCGAAGTCCTACATGCTCCGCTGTTTTGACCACTCCTCAAGTGTTTAGAATTTTGTTCTTTCTCCATAATAATTGAGGTGTTTTTACAAGAGGGTCCCCAACACTTTAAAAAGTGGGGTAATGGCAGCTCTTTGTATTCATATTCTAATACTGAGATCTTGAGAAGTTGTCTGTACTTCTAATATACAAGACATCACCATTAAGATATATATACAAGACATCTCCAGCCCCGCCCCCGCCTGCTCTCCACCCCCTGGTGCTGGAGCATGAAGTTCCGCCACTGCTTCCCAGACGGATGAAGCGGCAGCACGTTATATGAGATTCTATGTAAGAATAAAGTGCTGCATCAGGACTAAACTATTCTAACTAACAGGACTGAACTGTTGTAGCTTCATATAGTTAATGAGGGCTAACTAGCTGAGGCAACTCTGGAAGGAAAGACAAATTCAGTGTTACAAAGTAAAAAGTGTGTGTGTACACACACACACACACACACACAGGCGGTGACAATTTTGTGCGCAACCAATTGATGCACGATCGCCAATGCGTGGGTCCTTTTGGATCAGGAAAAGGGCGAAGCAGGCTTATACATGCTCCACCAAAGTGCATGGGGGCCAGGAACAGAACCCCTGTGCAAAATGGTCGCTGCCTCTCTCTCTCTCCCGCCCCCATGTATAAGATGCCAGGTATTTTGGGGAACTCCAAATTTAGAAAACACCCCTCAGCACTACCCATGTATAAGACAACCCCCAATTTTAAACCTAATTTTTGGGTAAAAAAACCAAGTCTTAGAAAAATACGGTAAATTGAGTATAATGCCGCCTATCGTGCAGCCTACCGTAATTTGCAATATTGTTTATTGTATACAACTGTACATTATTTAAGTTCAAGATGCAGGTGGGACAGAACTAAAGCTATTTCTGATCATTTTCTTGTTTTCCTAACTGTTTTGAGAACTTTTTACAGTTCTTGATATTTTAGTTCACAGAATATAATGTTTAAAGTTGTAAAGGCTGAAAAGCATAGCTGTTAAGTTTTCTGGTTGCTTTTCAATTAAAAAAATAATTGAAATGTAAATTAGCTTACAAAATCCAAAATTAATACATTCAGTTTCAAACAGGCATACAGTTTGGTGTTTTATGATTACTAAGTGTAACACAAGTTTAGATCGCTTTAAGATTTGTTAACTTACGGTGGACCATAAGTACAAACGAAATATGAAAAATTCTTGCTCTTGGCTCCTTTGCTATTAGTTGTCGCAGGACAGTGAACAACAGCACAGCCAATCTTATAAGTATTAGCCCAAACAACCTGAAAAGAACATGTTTGATTATACATTATAAAGTCCAAGCTTCGTTGAACAGTATCATTTCTTACATTCATTTTTTTCTCCA
The DNA here is from genome assembly GCF_965153285.1 of Podarcis tiliguerta. Taxonomy (NCBI): domain Eukaryota; kingdom Metazoa; phylum Chordata; class Lepidosauria; order Squamata; family Lacertidae; genus Podarcis; species Podarcis tiliguerta. The sequence continues at coordinate 32,760,814 of NC_139543.1, read as the reverse complement.
GATTTTGCTCTCCCTCCCTCCACTTTTATTAGCATTTAGCTAAAGGCACATTTATACCTTAGATTAATATTCAAGTATCCTATTCTGTACTCCTAAAGTTTTCAGAAAGGCATCTCCCAGCGCTACCTGGAGATGCTGGGAACTGAACCTGAGACCTTCTGCATGCAAAGCAAGTGCTCTACCACTGAACCATGTAAATGGAGTAGTATTTCTGCTAATCCTGGCTGATGAATGATCTGTCTTAGATGTCTTATTTCAAGCTTCACTGATTATTTTTCCTGTCAGGAAAATGTATAAATTCATGGTGATTCAGTTTTTGAAGACAGAACTAGCATTCTGCTGAGGACTACAAGTATTCTAAGTCATTCATATATTCCAAATCAGGGGGCCGTGCCCCCCCCCAACTTTGACAGTGGCAGCAGGCGCATGCCGCAGGGCATCCAAACGACGCATCAGCATGCACTGTGGTGTGTGCAACAGCATGCCCTGCGGCATATGATGTTAGCATGCCGCGGGGCATGATGATGTCATGCGCACACACCACAGGGCACGCACCACACTGATCAAATAGGGCCCTAGGGTCCCTCAATCACGGGGCCAAGGTGATGCATGTCATATACAGTGGTACCTTGGTTTGCAACCGTTTTGGATTATAACCGTTTTGGATTACAACCACGTCAAACCCGGAAGTGCGTATCCCTTTTTTTGGATTACAACCAATTTTGGGAGGGAGGCCCCATTGGCGAAATTGCTAGCCTTGGGTTACAACCTGTTTTGGTTTACAACCGGACCTCCTGAACGGATTATGGTTGTAAACCAAGGTACCACTGTATATGCATGTGTGTGTGTGTTAAAATTTTCCACAATAAAAGACATGCCAGCCCCCACAAATAACAAAAAACGATAGAAAAACACCAGATTCTCCCCAATAAGTATCCCAACCTTTTGTCCCATATTTAAGTCTTATTGTATCTGACATAATTGAAACTAAACAGAAGTGGGCTACAAACAAAACTCAATGCCCTTCCTTTTCTTAGTAAGAATTCTGCTGTTATGTATATGCCCTGTAACATTTAGTGCTGGCCAGGTGCTAGTAGCTCAGTTTTTACGAATCTTACAACCATCAGCAATACATGTTAACTTAATATTGGAACTGAAATAAAGTAGAGGTTTGTTTTGTCAGTTGCCTCTAAATTAATTGTAAACACTCCATATACTTTATAACTAAGTATCCTTGATAATAACAGAATGCAGATTATTCCTTCACAGTTTATGATCACAGAGCAACTACAATATTTACTTCATACTTTTATTGTCTGAAATAATTAAAGTTATTGCATTTTGCTTCAAATTCTGTGGACTATGTAAGCAGAGAAGAGAAGAACTTACCTGAGTATAATGACCACAAACACGTGTACATTTGTGGGTATTGTAGGTGTAGTATTTTACCTCGTCATGAAAATCTTCAATAGGGCCAGCAGGATCAAATGGGTATTTATAGCCAGTTACAGCCCATATATTTTCTCCAAAAGGCCTAAATTTAGGATCAGGGTGGACCATATCAGTTGGATTATGCATAACAATGCATTTTTGTGCCCATGCTCTAGCTATTCTAGCCAAAGCTAGATCAAATGTCTGCAAAATATAAAAATTATGACATTATCACAACATTATACATGTATAGTAAACGTGCTGATAATACATCTTGAGTTCTAGCAAGTATTTCTTCAGAAATATTTACCGTACTTGCATCAAGCTGTCGAATGATGAAATTCTATACGTCTACTCAGAAGAAAGCCCCATTGAATTCAAAGGAATCTACCCACAGGCATGGGTATAGCCAGAATTTGTGTTGGGACAGGCTTCATGTTGGGGGGCAGAGCCTCAGTTAAGTATTTTATTGCTTTTCTTGATTGGGGGGACAGCGAATTGTATAGGAACTAAAATGTCAAAGAAACTGAATGAATTAAAATACATTTTCATTACTTTCATGCTGTTATTTAGAGGAATGTGTGGCCAAAAGGAAACTGATTGTTGAAACTACAGAAATCTTAGTCTTTATGTTCATGCTGAAATACTGTCAAGAAAAAATGATTTTCAGTTCTTACTAGAGAAACTGCAAATATGGGATCCTCTACAACTGGAGTGTGTCATTCAAATTAAAAGTCTATATTAATAATGAATAGGTCTGGGTAAAAACAATCAAGAGATGCAAAACAAGTGGCTGCCTTAGATAATCAACAATTTAAACAAATACTCCCAAAGGTGGAAGTGATTCAGACTATTTTTTTTGTTTTGTTTTGGTCATTTAAAAACAATTAAAATAATGAATTAATTTTATATTCCACTTAATGAACAGTCTGGACTTTCTTTACAGAAGGAAAAATATGTAAATTTATTGATATAAGAAAAAGCATATATATTGTTTGAAAGAAATGCATATAAAGAAAGCCAAAGAAAAGCATCTAGAACTAAATTCATATTTGGTGCAATAAAAGAGAGGGTTGCAGTTATAGTAAAAATCATAGCATTCTATTAAAGAATTATAAAAAGGATAGGTTTCTTCTTCTCTGATCTTCACTCTTTTTGTTACATAAACAGTTATTTGAAATACTAACAAGATGACTTAATCAGTTACAAGTAAGCAACCTATTATTGTTGGTTTCTGTGGGTAACCCCCCTGTGGGTAACAAGCTAACTTGGATGCAGGACAGGTGATAGTCAGTCTTGGCTCAACCTAAAAAAGCCACTAGTCAGGGTTCAATTTATGAAGGGATTGAGTTCTGGAATCAATTAAACCCTGGAAAATGTAATCATCACCCAGGAACCTGAAGGCAATATTTATTTATTTAAGGAAGGCATGCCATGACCCACCTCATAGAGAATCAGGGCCTGAGCCCTGGTACTTCTATACTTAAACATTATTTTAAATAAAGCATTACACACTTAGCAGCCGTAAATATAAATGCTAGGTCTTTTAAGAGCCAACAAGTTTTCCTCTTTCGACTATGTAAAAATTATGTCTATGGTTCAGAAGCAAGACATGAGGTGTAACTCTAAATGGACAGAAAACCCTAAAAAAGAGAAAAGATTGTCGTCGCTGCTGGCAACAATGCATCAAGGTACGTAGTGAACCAAGGCTGGTCTGTTATTCTGTAATCTGTGGCAAACCCCCCCCCCCCCAGCCTTCTCCCATGGGCGTAGCCAGGATTTATTGGGGGGGGGGAGACAGGTTTTATATACCCTTTTAAAATATAGCTCTTTTCTGAGGTGGGGTTGTTGTTTTTATTCTGATTATATATGTTGTGATCTTTTCTGTGAACCGCCCTGAGATCTCCGGGTACAGGGCGGTATATAAGCTATAGCAATAATAATAATAATAATAATAATAATAATAATAATAATATGGGAGGCAGAACCTCAGCTAGTCAACTATTTTTATTGATTTACTTGATTTAGGGGGGCAGCTGCCCCTTGCCGCCCCCTTTGGCTAAGCCTTCTCCCAGCACCCCCACAGCAGCCAACACCGGCTGCCTGAGGCAGGGGCATATGACAGGGGCAGCTTCTCCCCCAACACTCCCCGCCCTCGGCTCCCTTTCCCCCTTCCACCCCGCGGACACACACCATGTACAGCATGTTGGAAGCGGGGGGATTGACCCCGCTGCGGTAGTTGTTGTGGACGTCGAGATACTGGTTGATGAAGGTCCTGTTCCTGATGCTGGGGAAGCTGCGCCCGCTCGCGACCTCCAAGGCGACGAGCGCCAGCGCCACCCGCGGCCACCACAGCAAACCCATGGCTTGCTGGGGAAAAAGCGCGCGTCGGGCGGCGGCGCGCGCAGTGAGCATAGCTGCCCTCTAATGGTCTCCGCCGGCGTCGACGCCGCCTCCTGCTCGCTGCGCGGCGGGCCGCTCAAACTGCAGGGGACGGTCTGGAGAATGGATGGTTAAACGGCTAGAACTTTGCGCGCGCACTGCCTGCGTTCTCGCGCCACTTTTAGTGCGCGCGTGGCGCACGTTCCTCCTTCCCGCCCCGCCCGTTTACTGTATGCATCCCTGCCATATCCAGAGCGCGCTGTCTTGCATCAGCGCCACAAGGTAGGGCAGCCCCACTAGGAAGCGTCAGGGAAACACAGGAAGAAGGCTATGAGGTCATAGAATCGTAGAATTGTAGAGTAGGAAGTGGAAGGGACCCCTAGAAGTCATCTAGTCCAACCCCCTGCAATGCCCGTTTGGGTGCAGCGACATATAACTTTGTTTAGGGGAGGAGTTCCGCTTGGTTCCCAGTCACTTTGGCAAGCGGTCTGAGAAGCGGGGGCCTGCGATGAGCATTTTTATTTTTTATAAAACCCTTACCGTTCGGGAAAGCACAGTTGGACATCTCCTCAGTGCTGCTGCTGCTGTTATTATTTATTATTGTTGTTAAACCAAAGCTGGGAGACAGGTCAAGACAGCAAAGGCTTCATTTGAGTCAGAATCCAACTTTGGGCTATGAAATGATACCAAAGTGGAGAGGATCTCTGAAAATGTATTTTTCTTTTTAACAGATAATACCTCTAATGGTGATATCGACCATGGTGTTTTGGGCTCTAACAATCTCCGATGTCTTCCCCAGACTTTATATAACGACCTTCTGATAACATGATTTAAAAATTCTTTATGTACAGCTATTTTATGGTACGCTAAATAGGCATGCCAGCCGAATCTATTGTTCCATCCCTCCAGATCCAAAACATCAATGTTTTCTAGCATGAACCAGCACAAACATGCAGCTTCACAATAACTTCTCAAATCAGGGAGCCCAAACTTACCTCTTTCTTTCTTATCTGTTTCTTATTGAAGGAGGTGAGGACAGGTGACCCCACCTAGGCTCGAAGTCACCCCCCCCCAACCAGGCCTCAAAACTGTCCAAAATTCCTTTTGTCTTCTAAAAAATCCACAGCTAAAGTTTTCCTCTGTTTTCTCACAAGATGCTGTGGCAAAGGCAAACCGTTACTTTTATCAGTACGAGAAGGCTTCAAAAAGCTAATGAATAGACTCTCTCAGAGCAGGCCTGAGAAATGAATCTTATCTCATTCGGTTGTAACACATCTTTGAACACGCTGAACCGCAAGGCTCCTCGACCCCCTTGGCTTCTCACTCCCTTTCCTGGGAAGAGTCCAAAAGAGTCCCAAGACAGGAGCTTTCTGTTCATGCTCAGAGGAACTCACGGGGCAGGACTCCTGAGGGAGGAGAAAGGGGAGGGAACAGGAAGGGGAATATATGCTCTGTGCAAATGACTGTGAACTCGTGCTTGTTTTGTGAATCTATCACACTTGCTCCTTCTACCAGTTCATGGATGGTAGAAATAAAGCTTTTTCTCTGAAACTATTCCTTGAGTGTCTGTTTGACTCCCACTCCCTCTCCCGGGTGCAATACTTTTTCCCACCCGAGGGCAAAGCCTCATAAGGCTACATTATCTGTTAATAACACTGGTCAACAACAAATTTGTTGTCTGCGTTTTTTCAGTGGATTTAGGACGAATCAGATGCGCTGAATCCAAAAAAGTGATTTTGGAAGAAGAAAAAAGGACTCGTATATAGCTTAATCATGTCAAATAATTAAGCTTATTTTAATATGCTTGATATTTATTTTTTACATGGTATTTAACATACAAGATATGACCATATATTTTATATTATATTAATATCTTACAGATTTAAAAATGTTCACAATGAATCAATATGAAACAGAACTTTTTACAATTTTGAAAAAAAACAAAATATGATATGAAGCAATAAAACAAGCCAAATTTAGTTTTACAATATAAAACACAAGAAAATAATATTAGCATTTGTGTTAATGTGCTCTGTTAGCTAAGATACTCAAAGAAAATGGTTGTGTGTTTTATGTGCATATTGGAGATTAATGTTTTAAATTTAAACCTGGATAACGTAATTTTAAGTAGTAAACAACTGTAAATGCTACAAACATTAATAATGGCCTTAAAACTGCAACAGCAATACAGGATTCATCACAGGTAATGTGGAAAGCATACGGTGGATTCCATCGTTTATAATCTATATTTAAAAAAAAAGAAGGTAATTTTTACTGAATGTGAATTTTGCTCTAAAGTTAAACAACAAAATAAAAATGTAATACATACTCTCATTCCTTTCTTTTTCACGTTCAGAATTTCCTGGAAAAGAGAGAAAATACATATAACAAGCAAAAGAAAGCTTTAAAAATGTTACTATTTTACCTTGGGTTTATTTTATTTTCTGTTATATAATGGAAGAGTATTTCCTCGGGTTACATACGCTTCAGGTTACATACGCCGCTAACCCAGAAATAGTACCTTGGGTTAGGAACTTTGCTTCAGGATCAGAACAAATCGTGCAGTGGTGACGCAGCAGCAGGAGGAGGCCCCATTAGCTAAAGTGGTGTTTCAGGTTAAGAACAGACCTCCAGAACGAATTAAGTACTTAACCTGAGGTACCACTATACTGTATTTGTAGTTTTTAAAGGTACGCTGCAAGTCACTTATTTCCGCCCCCCCAGATGTGTTAAGCAATATAGAAATTATCTAAATAAATACATTTTTTAAAAATATGATAGTTTATCATCACACTTACTACAGAGTTGATCTCGACAAGTGTCTCCTTCTGGGCACTCGCTACATGAAGATCCTTTTTTATAAGGACGAACGCCCCGGTAATTGCCCCTAAAGAACAAAATATTATATAACATTATGTATTCAGTACACAAAGCTAAACTGAAAATTAAAATGCAAGCTACTGGTCATATAATTAAAGATTTTAGATGTAAGAATAAGTTGTCTAGGTCTGGGGGCCAAATGCAGCCTTCCAGGCCTCTCCATCTGGTCCTTGAAATTTTCCAAGGGCCTCATCAGCCCTACCTCTGCACTCTTGAATGATTTTTCTGGCTGTAATGAGTCCTTGAACTGTGATCATGCCTCTTACTTATGGTGATGGGTGTTTGTCTGGCTTTTGTCTGGATGGAAGCCTACTGGACAAAGGTAAAAGTCACATCCATTATTCTTCCTATTTTTGTCTCTGGCCCTACCCATCACTGTCATGCAGTTCCTGTAAAATTGTCTGAGAGGGAATGCAGTCCTAGGTATAAAGGCATCAACACACAAGACCAAATATCACAGCGGAGTATGTTGAGCTGGAAGAGTTGACAAGTCTTTGAATGTGAAGGAATGGATCTAAAAACTGACTTACACAGAATAGAGCTGCCAAATATATTTAGGTATTATGCCTAGTTCAGACACACCATTGCCTTTGGTCACTACAATCTGGATCTCATACAGAGAATACTGAAGTGGTCCAAGTCACCCTGGTAACAATGCTCAAATGAGTGGTCTTACATTGTAAAGTTATTTAAGCTACCTTATCACCTGTGGTTGAACAAAGGTTAAAGCTTTCCAAAATAATCTCAAGGAAACAGATGTAAGGGATCAATTCTTTCATTTAATCAGAGATACAAATGACTTGTGCTCAATGCTGTAAATGTCCAGACAAACGGACATGTCTCAAAACTGTACTTTTGTGTGTTATAGAAATCAACAGTAGCAATAAATAAAAGCAAGACATATACATCTGTAAACAATGCTGGAAAGGTTGTGGGTGGCAAACACCATTTAGATATCCTGATAAGATAGTGCTGGAAAGGAGTGTGTGGTGCACGTTGACACACATGATGTGGCGAAATGTAGTCATAAGGTCCTGGAAGCAAAAAAATTATTGCTAGGTGGGAAAACCAGGCCCTTCAAGATAGATTTCTTTGAAATGCTTCCTATTCCTTGCACAGGGCCAGCTAGACAGGTGGATTTGCAGTGGTGGATTTGTTAATGTTTCAGGACAAGCCAGACATGCTTAAAAAGGGACCACTCTAACCAGAATGTAAGCAGGCAGTTGGCATTTAAAATCAAAAGGCTGACTGATCAGTTTTTATAAGGAATATCCAGTTCAAGACAGTTCACCTCCCAGGAATGAGAGTGAAAATCTTTATGAACGTCCAAATGGGAATGGACTGGAGCTAGGCAATGTACAGGGGAAGTACAGGGGAACATGACAGCAATTCAGAGGCCAAAGCACATTAGGGCAAAATGCAGATGCCAAAGACATTTGGAGAGAGACACCATGTATAAAGTATGTATATGCTAATGCTGGAAGGCTCTGACTTCAGAGGGCTGTCAGCACAATCTAGCTGTTGTCCCGCACAATGACGCCTGCTGAATTTTATGTCCCAACCTCCTATGTGTGGTAGCAGTGCTACTCCTGCCTTCTTTTCAGCTGCAGGCCCCATTTGTTGTTCGGAGAAGATTTGAAACCCCTGGTTAAAAGTTGTCCAATATGACGTTTGATGTCATATGTACTGTCCTGTGATGGCAGCGGAGGGGAACCTCCACCTAACGGGCCTGATTTCCTCCAAATTACCTGTAGCTGCCCATCACATGAATTTTAGACTCCTAAGTGTCAACACATTCACTTTAGCATTTGTTAACTTACGCTGGAGCATAATTGCACACGAAATGCAAAACATTTCTGTCTCCATCTGCTGCTCGAGAGCAGAAAACAATAGCACAGCCAACCTTGTAAGAATCAGCCCAAACAACCTGGAAAGGATATGTTTTATTATATAAGATAAAGGTACAAGTTGTGTTAATAGTTACCATTTCTAACAATCAGTTTCTCTCCACATTCCTGCCATCACTTGGCATTTAGCTACAGGCATCTTTATATTATATAAGAATTCAAAGCTTATATTCAAGTACCCTAATCTGGTTGGTCACTGTGAAAATGCTTGATGGACTAGATGGACCACGGGTGTTTGTCTTATGTTCTTAAAATATATATGTAAAACATATTCCGAATAGGATTCCTCACAAGAAAAGGGAAAAGTTGACAGTTATGATGTAAAATGGCATATGATTTCTGCTCATCTTGAGCGATGGAAATAACTAAAATTACGGTAAATATTCATTGCTCATTCATTGCTCAAGGTGAGCAACTGTGTTGATCATTGCCTGTGCCAGGGAAATATGTAACCAAAATATTTGTGAGGATAAAATAATGGTTCTCCAATCTAAAGCAACAACACTATCCCCAATTAAATATTTAATTATTATTGATTTTGATGCAATTGATAGAGAAGGATGCTACAAACTCAATATGTTGTGTTACAAAGAGACATTTGTTAGGAAATATCATGGCCTACCAAACTTCAACAGATCCACACACTAACTGTTAATGCTTTGTTTTAGAATAAAAGCATGGCTGTTGAATAAAACACCTTTGGGCTTCCTGGCCTATTTGTCAGTAATTTGTGCTGACAGCTTAGCAATTATTTCTACTGAATTTGGGTTGTTACAGTTGTTAATCAGTATTATCAAACTGCTTTGTGCAACTTTAACAAACAAGGGGTACAAAAGTACTACAAACAAACATTTAATATTTTTTTTGGAGTTGTCCAAGGGGGTCATTTCTTTGTAAATTATACCTTTGTTGCTTTTTGCATGGTTAAAAAGCACACCTGCAAAGAGCAGAACAGGACATTAAAAGAAGGGTTGTCTTAAGACAATTTGCTTTTAATTCTCATGGTAAGAACTTTGTTGCCATGCATAAACCCTGCAGCATTTAGTGCTGGCCCACTGCTAGTAGCTCAGAGTTTTTATAGATGTTAGAACTTCTAGCAATTCAAAAAACTCTACAGAACTGAAACTGAAGTGGGAACCTTTTTCTGAAAGTTGTCAATTAATTAATTTCAAGCATTCAATGCATTTTATAAGTAAGCAGTTTCTATGGTGATGGTAGGAATATGATTATTTCACAAAATATGATTACAGAGGTCACTTCCAGTCAGCCTGTTTAATGAATATTCAACCTGATTTGTTTGAAGATTTGATAGTGTTGGCTATTTAATTAATAAATCATCCTGATTTATTTGTGGAGAGATTATTAGACAGCATTGTGTGAAGCAAATGTTATGCCTCACTTTCCAGGTCATTTCCCCATCACTTTTCTGATTGTAAAAAGTCTAATCTTTTGGGGAAGCAGGTTTGTTTTGCAAGAGCTCCAAATTAACTTTAATTGCACAGCCTGAATTTGCCAGGATGTGACTGAATCATATCATAATATGACAGTCCGGAAGCACCCAGAGTCTCAAATTATTCAAGTTTTGATTCAAATTTTCTAAGCAGATGAGGATGAAACTTACCTGAGTATAATGACCACATACTTTGGAACATGTGTGGTCATCATAGGTATAGTATGTTACTTCACTGTAAAATGCATTAATGGCAGCAGCAGCTTTAAATGGTTGGCTGGAGGCAGATCCTCGCCATACATTTTCTCCAAATGGCTGATATTTAGTTTCAGGGTGGACTTTTCTGTTTGGATTATGTCCAAAAATGCATTTCCGTCCCCATGCTCTCGCTATTTTAGCTAAACCTAGATCAAAACTCTACAAAACAGAAAAGAATCATGCATGGAGCTTTTAATAACATTTCCCACTTCTAGTAAATTAATGGGTAACACGTCTTCAGTCTCACTAAAACAAACAAGTTCTGCCCCCTTTTAACTGTTTAGTTATGCTTTTAGATGATTTTATTGAATGTGCTTAATTGGTTTTAATGTTAGTCACTTTGCCTTCCCTTTATGATCTTATCCCTCACACTGGTAGATCCTTTACTTAAATATTACTCACTGGCACTAGTAAGTAGAATAACTGCCAGGCTTTTAAAGAACCAGCTATCTATTCTCATTCTACCATGTGAATTACGCATACAGCTTTCAGAGGCGGGTCAAAGGGCGTTAACGCCAAAAGAAAAGAAAACCACCAGTCTTTGAGAAAAAATTCTCAGAAAACCACCAGTCTTTGAGAAAAAATTCTCAGCCTCGAGCTGCTGCGGTTACTTCGCAATCTGAGGCAGAAAACCTCACCAGGGTCCTTCATCCCTTCCCAGATATAACCACCAAAATGAGCTGCACCTAACCACCTAAATATAACCACCTAAATTCGCCGCCTATCCCAAAATCACCACAATGACTGGACCTAATGGTCCGGGGTCCCTTTACCTTTTAAGGTGCTACTGGGAGGAATTTTTTTGTTGTTCTGCCTGAGACCGTGATCTTACAATGCCCAAAGGCGTGACCTGAAGGATCTGCCTTTTTAAACCGCAGGCAAGGAGCCCTCCGAAAGAAAAGGTGGCGGCGGGTTCAATGGGAAGCTCCTTCTCCTAAGCGCCCAGCTGGAAGCGGGGGCTCTCCTTTCCTCCTCCCACCCCGCGCCCGGGACACCCACCATGAACAGCATGTTGGAAGCGGGGGGCCGGACTTCGCTGCGGTGCTGGTTGTGCGCGTTGATATACTCGTCGATGAAGGTCCTGTTGGTGATTTCGGGATAGACTGCGAATTTCTGCGCGCCGCGCACGCCCTCGACGGCGAGCAGCCCCAGCACGACGGCGCACGGCCAGAAGCGCCTCATGGCTGCGGCGGCGAGTTAGGGACGCGCGCGGAGAGACCGTTGTTCCCTAACGGCCTCAGGCAGCGCTACCACCTCCCGCCCCCGCGCCGAACTCCCGCTCTCCACTTAGAACGCTTCCACGCCGTTCCTTTGCCTGGTTGTGACCCCACCGGCTGCAGAGCTCCACCTGCACGGACGAGACTCGCACGAGATGTCAAGTGCGCAGCTCAGAAAACTTTTGCTGTTTTAAACAGCACCAGCCAGTCTCGAGGTTGTACCTCCATCTCCGGAACGATTCTCTTTCCGGGTTTGTGCACTGGGCCTCTTCCCGCTCTCCTCTCTTTTTAAAGGGGACATTTGCGGGTCCTTTTCTATCTCTCCTCTCTGTCTCCCCCGCCATTTCAGTCCATACATAATGCGAATTGGCTACTGTGGTTGTGTTAAATCCATCTGAACTGTGGTTTAGCTGAAATGCTGCGGGGGAAGTGGGTACTCTTGACTGGAGAATCCCAAGCAATTCCATTCAGAAGCTACTTAAGCCTAAATCATGCTTTCAGTGCTGGTCTTCATCGGCTGGACTCTTATCGGGTCTTAATATTTTTAAAAGTGTTTTTCAGGTGGCTATGACAGAATGCTGCAGTCGCAGATGAATTCAGAGAGTTCGGACAGCAAAACCTGCCAAAGCATCCAAAAAAAGGATTGCAATGGAGGAGTTGAACTAGAAGACTCAGCGCAGTGGAGAGAATGACAAATCCTTTGCTTTAATACTCATGCTCTTGGTGTGGGGAGCATTTGTTCTTCAGTCAACATGTACAACTCCCATCACCCCTAAGCACAGGTCCTGGTAGGAAAGGATGATGGGAGTTGTAGTCAAACAACAGCTGGGGACCCAAGTTTGGGAAAGCCTGGACTAGAAGGTAGCCAGTGCTCCACTCTCTCTCCACTCCTCCCCAAGAGAAACACATTCAAATAAATTAAAAGTTTAAAACTAGACTTTGAAAAGAGACATGGCTAAAAGAGAGAAAGCATTTTTGATCTACCTTAACACACATCCAAAATTGTGCTGTTATAAGGAGATCTAAGTGGAAGGAGTTTACATCTTGTTATGGATATTATATACAGAATAATTTTTTTACATAATTTATAGCCTGCACTTTCAACATAAATTCATGGCCCCAGGGCGGCTAACAGTACTAAAAAACTATTTTTTAAAACCCTTCAATTTAACAACTGATAATAATAAAGTTAAAACAACTAAAGCAGCCACAGCCCAGTCAAATAGACAGTAAAATCAAACTCTTTTAAGTTAACATGTTTATACTAGCAGTTTTTGAAAGCCTGGGAAAACAAATATTTTCCCTGTTGCTGAAATGGTAGTAAATGCAATTTCCAGGCAGGCTTCCTTGGGGACAACATTCCAAAGATGGAAAGCCACCACAGAATACTCCCTCATATAGTGTAATACACATTGAATAGAACTGGAGGTAAGAGTGAGTGGAGAAATGTATGTGCATCTGCAGCAGCACAACTGAATGCCTTAATTTGCCCCAGCTGCAACAAAATTGGTCTTTCCCACATAGGTCTCTACAGCCACAGCAGGTGATGCAACCTTCCAACAGCTTGACCTCACCCCCAAAGGCACACTGCTTCATTGTCTCCTGAGACAGACAGATGCCAACCAATTTAATACGCTTAATTTTTATTTGTGCAAAATATTCAAGATAACCATATATTTTATTTTAAATTTATCTTTCCAGTTTAAAAATATTTAATATTACATTAATATGTAACAGGTAAATTTATACAGTTTGAGAAAACACAAAATAACATGTGATACAATGCAACAAAGCAAATCTACTTTAATATAAAATGCAGGAATATAATATTTATCATTCATGTAAATATGCTCAGTAACCTACCCTAGTATTAAAAACTAAACCTGGATATTGGAGTTTTAAGATGTAAACAGCTACAAATGCTACAAACATTAATAATGGCCTTAAAACTGCAACAGCGATGCAGAAGTCATCACATATAAACTTGAATTTAGAGGTTGGATGCCATCGTGAATAGCCTATTTTTTAAAAAATAAAAAAGTTTCACTGAATTTGAATTTTGTTCTTTAAGTAAATTAAGGTATAAAACAAATGTAATACATACGGTTGTTTACTTTTTCGCGTTCAAAATTTCCTGCAAAAGGGAAATAGTTGTAACAAGTGAAAAAAGGCTTTAAAAATGTTAGCATTTTGCTATGAGTTTTTATTTTCAGCCATATGACAGGAAGCGTGAAAGCATTTCCATTAAATTTCAGCATCCAAAATGTACAGTGATTTATTTGATAAATACCTGGTAAGTTGAAAGCCCCCCTCCTTACCCCAAGTCTATTAGGTTTTAAGTTAAGAGTAAGGTGAGTAACCAATTTTAATAACAAAATTACAGTGAAATTCTGCCACCACCACTGCCCGCCAATACTGATGACTTGAAGGCTCAGACTGTAGTCTATCTGCTGTCCTGCCTATAACCTTTTTTCTATAATCTGGAAGCTGAAAGGAAGAAGGTACAGTCATACCTCGAGTTAAATGTGCTTCTGGTTGAGCCCGTTCGAGTTGCGCTCCACGGCAACCCGGAAGTAACGGAGTGCGTTACTTCCGGGTTTCACCGCTCGCGCATATGCAGACGCTCAAAATGACGTCATGCGCATGTGCAGTAGCGGCGAAATGTGACCCGTGCATGCACGCTGTTGCATCTTGCGTTCCATTCGGGATGCGAACAGGGCTCCGGAACGGATCCCGTTCACATCCCGAGGTACCACTGTATTTTATTTGGTTTTCAGTAATACCTTGTCCAGAGGTACAGTGGTGGCTACCACCACAATCATTAGACACCTTTCAAAACCACAGAGACATGGGCAAAGTACAGGTAATAACAGGCAATAATTTGTGTATGCAGTAACCAACAGATACGTAATAATTTTTGATGAGCTAGCAACAGGGAGCACTGTGTTTTCTCACTTATCTTTTGCTCTAATCAAAAGGCACTCTATGTATCCTTGCAATCACATACTTTTATAAGATATAGTCATGTGTAAAGCTTTAAACCTGAACACCAATTAATCAGTAAAATATCTGAATGTGATTTCTTGAATCATGAACAGAACTACGAATAGGTATAATGGAATGTTCCCTTTTGTTTCTCTACACTAGCTCAGTACTAGTATTGACAACAATATTTTAAGGACCACTTTTCAGGAATGACTGAAAATGCAGCTTTGTACTCTATAGCACCCGGAGACACTGACCTCCTATGAGATCCCTCTCAAAAGAACCTAGGACACCTATATTAAGGAAGGAAGCAACTGTTGTCTCTCTACTGCAACAGTGCACCAAAGCACAATTATTCCCCTTTTCCCTAAAGATTGACTGACATGGGACAAAGCAAAGAGGTGAATACCAGAACACTACTCGCTTTTCCTGCGTTCCATGCCTTAAGCACATTAGAATGTCCTACTAGAGGTGATACAAATGGAACTCAAAAACCAACATATTTGATGGTTTAAATAATCTTTTTCATGAACATTTGCATCATTCCCTATACTTACTACAGAGTCTGTTTTGACACCTGTCTCCTGGGCAGTTACTACATGGCCTTCCTGGTTTATATGGTTGAATTCCAACTTCCATCCTAAAGAACAAAAGTTTATTAGAGTAATAACAAATTAAGTACACAAAGTTATTGAAAATTAAAACGAAGGCTATGATACATATAATAAAAGTTACGGATGCTAACAAACTGTGAAGAGTGGACAACCTCAGTCCTGGGTGCTGAATGCATCCCTCTAATCCTTTCCTGGCTTTACAATTCTGCCTGGGCCACACTCCCTTCCAGCTTTGCACTGGCCGAAAGACTAAGAAATGTGGATATGAACAGGTTTTAGAGACCTCTGGCTTTTCATGGCTGGCAGGAGGGACCAGTATGGTGCTGCAGACCTACCCTTCTGATACAGTACTGACATCACTGCTGCTTAAGAGGATGAAGCAAAGGCAAGATTGGGTTGTGAGGGAACAGCAGTGGAGTAAATCCAGTGTTTTTGCTGGTGCACCCATTTAACCAAAATCTTGCTGCTGCCCTGTCAAAGTGCCAGTGTCACCAGTATTGGCTCTGCAACACTGATCTATTTGCTTGGGTCTCTCTTGGTCACTGGAACATGGCCTACTGTGCAAAGGTAAATGTTTCATCTACTGCCATGCCCTCTTTTGCCTCTGGCCCCACTCACTCTAGGTATAATGCCCTAGAAGTTCACCTGTGAGCGAGTGCAGCCCTCATGTAGCGGGTTGGATTGGTGACCTACAAGGTTTGTGTAGTAAAGTTGCAAAAGGGTATCTGTGGTATTATCACTCCAAGTGACTTACAATACTGTTAAAAACACAAAAAATGGTCTCCTGTAGTAGTCAAAACTACAAAAAGTGCCATTGTCAAAAAATTATTTTAATCTAAGTTTTCATGGACCAGAGCCTACTTCTTGGGTGCATGAAGCTGATTTGGTGATTCTCCTGGAATGTCAGGTATTTCGCCAGCACCTGGTACATGATTATTTAAGCGGAGATACTGAGGACTGAACCAAGAAGCTTCTTCATAGAAGGATGCATTCTATGACCGATGGCTCCTCCCTGCTAGGGAGACAACACACTGTACTTTTCCGTCTATAAGACTCCCCCATCTATAAGACTCCCCCATCTATTTTGGGGGACTCAAATTTAATAAAATGGGAGGGAGAGGGGAGATGGCTCAGAGTTGTTGAGTTTTTTGCAAAGGATTGCCTAGAGTTTTACAGCTTGGGGGTGTGGTGTGCCAAAAATCGCTCACATGCAGCATCGATACTGACAATTGCCGGCAGCAAACAGTCGCCCACTTGCCACAGCGACAGCCAATCGCAAACAGACCCTTCCCCAGCAAAAAAATTCATACCCGACTGAGAAAAGCTGTCCACTGGCAATCACGTGTGTCCCAGAACAGCAGCCACCAATCGTGGCAGCAACAGCCAATCAACAGCAGTGTTTGTTGCAGAAGCCAATCACCAACCCAATTAGAGAAGCAGCAGCCAATCCAAAACAGCCCTTCTAGCAGCCAACAATTGTCGCTGACATGTTCCTGCTTGCAGCTGCAGCCAATCACCCGCCCACCCCATTCACTATCCTTCTATAAGACGAGGCAAGTTTTTGAACATAACTTTAGAGTAAAAAAACCTTTGTCTTATACATGGAAGAGTACGGTACTTACAATACAATAAAATTTTAAACTACAGTTGTAACAGAACTAAAATTGTGAATCTTATTAATCACATTTTGTATGTCTAACCATTTGGATAACAGAAATAATTGTTAATCATAGAAATGGCTCGAAAACAGCAGTTGAGTATTCTGTTTGCTTTGCAATCAACAGTAAAAGACGCAATACAGTAAGAAAACAATCCAACCTCCTTTACACTAGGCTAGGGAGGTTTGGATTAGGAAAGGGTGTACCTTTGCCCAGCCCTACAGGCCTGTCAGCTTCTTCTGGTTGCTGCCAGTGGGGTGATGCCTGTGGGGTTCCCACTGATAGCAGTTTTAAATGGGTGGGGAGGGACTGAGCTGCCACCTACACGCTGGCAGAGGCTGGCACAGTGATATGCCTGTCCTGTAATTTCTGTCCCAGTCATTGTGCATGGCAGAACTGCAGATGCACCAATGGCTCTGTAGCTCTGTAAAGAGCAGTTAAGATTGCTCCTTAATTCAACTGTGAATACTCATGCAATTCTGCAAGTTAGAACACTTTGTGTAAACACAAGTTTGGATCTCTTTAACTTACGATGGACCATAATTGCATACAAATGTCGCACTATTCTTCCTTCCATCTTGTGATTGACGACAGAGGATAACAGCACAGCCAACTTTATAAGTATTAGCCCAAACAACCTGGAAAAAAGTAGATTACGTTATGTAATATTCAGTTTCTCTTCAGACTCCTCCTCTCTTTATTGTCATTTGGCTAAAGGTACCTTTATGTTTTATGCTAGTATTCAATCATCCTGGTTGACATGTAAATGGAATACTATTTCTGTTAATTTGGGGGTGATAACTGTTAAATCTTTGATGTCTGATTAAGAGCTGTATTCATTATTTGCATGTGCCAGGAAAATGTCTAACCTTAAGGTGCTTCTGTTTCTGAAGATACAAAAATGGTTGACACTTACCTGAAGATAATGTCTACATATCATTTCGCATGTGTTGCTACTGTAGTTGTAGTATATTACTTCATCATAAAATACTGAAATTGGAATAGCAGGATCAAATGGTTTTCTTCTGGCAGGTGTCCTGTACATATTTTCTCCAAACGGCCTAAATGCATATTCAGGGTGAATATTATTAATTGGATTATATTCAAATATGCATTTCTTTCCCCATTCTCTGGCTATTTTAGCTAAGGCGAGATCAAATGTCTGCAAAATACAAAAGTATCACACACAGCTATTAATTATTTTTGTTATACAGCTCTAGTAAATGTAACGATGTCACATTTTCAGTTCAGTCAAAATTCAGATTACAAGTCTTTCTTTCTGTTATGCACTGAGCTGAATCCTAGAACAATAGGATCCAGAATGTAGCAGTCTGATTGGTCTGCAGGAGCCACCCAATCCAGCTCCAGGTGGAAGTGAATCTGCGACCTGATTGGCCTGCAGAAGCAGCCAATCAGGCTTCTGGAAGAAGTGAATCTGCAACCTGATTGGCCTACAGGAGCAGCCTGGAATTAGCCAATCACATGGGGCCCATTGTGTAAATAATGTATATATAGCTAGACATTTTTGGGAAAATTTCATTCATTGCTACTACGAGCTGAATAAAGAGCATAATATTCATGCTCGACTCCGAGTATATTTCACTTTCAATACCTTTTCCACCCAGCTCTCAAACAATGTCTTCTTTTACACATAAAAAAAGACATATGGCACAGCCCTCATTGGTGGATTTGTAGTGCCTTAGCACAATCCTGGAATCAAAGTGAGGTAGGTGGAGCACATCACCAATGAATGACCTGGCATGGGAAAACTGGTGGTTTAAAACAGCAGAAGTTAAAGTGAAGTGGAGATGAAGAGAACTGAGAGGAAAATAGTTTGAAAAACGACAGAGGTTTGAATAAAGCAGGGAACAAAGGAAAATGGCACTTTTAAACAATGACCCTGCCCAGGTGGGAAATTAGCAGTTGAAACCAAGGTTTGAGTACAGTGATATTATTCACTTGTGTTCTACCCATCTCTGCTTCTCTCACCGCCCTCGATACAGCCAACACTGGCTGCCCGAGGCAGGCACCCCCACTACCCCTCTTGTAGGGCAGTCATGGTTTGCTTCTCAAAAACGTCCAATGTTCATTGACTGTCCTTAAGATGTAGTGGATGACAGTGGGAGTTTCTCCCTTTTAGGGCCCAAGGAGAAGCCAGGGGGAGGGGTTCGCCTCTCTGGCGGCACCGCAAATTGTCTCAGCTCCCTTCATGGGTGTAGCCAGGAATTCTTTTTTGGGAGGGGCAGGCTTTATTTTTTTGGGTGGTGGTGGGGAACAGAACCAAGCTATTTGCGACACAATTGGTTGAAGTATTCACATTTCCCCAGGGCCGGATTTAGGTGTGATGAGGCCCTCAGCTACTGAAGGTAATGGGGCCGTTTATATGTCCAGCTGTCCTTTGTCAACAACAAATTGTCACTGTTTTTTTGATGCTATATGGTAATTTATGGACCTAATAAGTTTTTAAAACCAGTGATATTTTAGGGAGCAGGCTAGCAGGTGCATTACTTACATCATAGGAGCCTACACAACACAAAACACTGTTGCTGGATGTGTTTTTTATCATATATTTTGGAAATGTACATTCAGTTTTTCCCCCCTTTAAATTTTTTTGGGGCCCCCAAGAGAGTGGGGCCCTAAGCTATAGCTCAGGCATAGGCAAACTCGGACCTCTGGATGTTTTTGGGACTACAACTCCCATCATCCCTGGCCACTGCTCCTGTTAGCTAGGGATGATGGGAGTTGTAGTCCCAAAGCATCCGGAGGGCCAAGTTTGCCTGCGCTTGCTATAGCTTGTTTAGCTTATAGGTAGATCCGCCCCTGTCCTCTACTTGCACACCCACACCCCGGCTAGGCCCACGGCTCCCTTTCCTCCTTCCACCCCGCGCCGGGGACACACCATGTACAGCATGTTGGAAGCGGTGGGCTGGACTTTGGTGCGGAAGTTGTTGTGGGCGTCCACGTACTGACGGATAAAGTTCTGGTTAGTAATCTGGGGGTAGGCTTGGAATGTCTGCTTGACCGGCTCCTCCCCGGGGACGACCAGCCCCAAGACGAGCCACGGCCACAATCGCTTCATGGCCGCCGCGCCCTGACAGGAACGCGCGGGCCGGGCGGAGCGCGCAGCGACCGTTGCCCTAACGGTCTCCGCCTCCTGGCCCCGCCCCCCAAGCCGCCTCGGGATGATGTGTTCTCGCCTCAGGAGGCGGACGCTCCGGCCACTTCGGGGCGCCGTTTCTATATAGGCAGTCGGCGGAAGCCGCGCGGGTTTTCCCTCCGCTAAATTTTCCTCAGAGAGCCGATTAGGCCCATTCGCGTCAATGGGTCTACCCCGAGTTGCACTAGCTAACGTCGCTCTCTAATTTCCAATGAAGAGAGTTACGAAGGCAAAAGGCGCTTCGGTTTCCCGTGTCGCCTGGAGCCCGAAAGGGGGCGCTAGAAAGGAAAAGCGGAGGCGTCGCGGGGCCGGAAGTCGCCCTTCCCACGTTAATGGTTTCCTCGTCCAACTTCCCTCGTTCCTGCGCTGCTGACTCTCGCTCTCCCCAGGCGTTTTGCCGGTGGACGGGCCCGGCACGAGCCGCTTGTCGATTCCCGGCTGACCGAGGGCCGTTTGCCGCCCTCCGCTTCTCCTTTTGGTCCTTTCCTCCGCTGCCGCCATGGTGCTGTCGTCGGTGCAGCAGGTGTTCATCTCCGTCTTGCTGGTGCTCTGCGTTTTCGTGGTGATGCCGAGGATGTTCGGCGGAAGCGGCAGGTCCCCGCGGGGGGCCAAGGCCTCGCCTGGTCGCCACGATCCTCATCAGCAGCGCCACGGTATATGGGGTCGGCCACCTTCCCCTTCCCATCCCTGCAGTCCGGTTATAGAGGGAAACGAGGGAGCTTCATTAGACTAGTTAGCGAACTGTTTTTCTTTCAAGAGGATCCTTTTTCCAAGCAATCTTCCTTAAGTCCCGCCCCCATTTTAAAATATTTTTTTTTGCCGCAAAGGTATGGGTGATCCTGGAGGAGAAAGGTGATGCTGGGCATTAACCGTCATCGGTGTCACTTATGTTATTAGTGTGCTACGAAACAGTTCCAACTTTTGGATGTTGCCTTCCCCCTTTAACTCATTATTTTTTCTTTTTTGGATAATAATATTTTGAGTTGTAGTATTTAATTAGTCCCAAGGAATGTGAAAAACTGGCGTTTTCTGCCTTTTATGCATACTGGGAAAGATAACTTCTAGGGCAGAATGAGGAAAAACCCACTTTTGTTTCTATGTTCTTAAAATTGATAAAGTCTTGGAAGATAAATATTTTCAAGGGGGAAACCTGGCTAACTTCCTTTTGGCCTAAAATCCATCAAGAAAATTAGAAATTAAAATTTCAGCCATTCCTATAGCAGCATTAGGTATGTCTCCTTAGTTCAGATTTAAGCTATCCTAATTCTCTCCCCTTTAATATACTAGTAGGCTCCATACTTCTCTTGTTACTCTGCCAGTGTGTCAAAGCTGTGGGGAATGGGAAATGTGTTTTGTGCTTTAACTGAATGTTACTCATAACTTGCTTTATTTGTTTATACTTTAATGTTGCTTTTCCATTGTAAGATGGCTAAAGTATAGCAGTCTTTTAAGCTCCAGCACGACATAAAATCAAACAAAATGTCAACATATAGCACAAAATAAAATTAAAACATTCCCAGCCAATTCCTGTGTCTGATGTGACCGCAGAGCTCCATCTGCAAAGAGGAGACTCATAAGAGTTTTTAAGAGGGGCTAATTTTAAGTGTGGAGTGGAGAAGCCTATTGTCATGTTCATTAGCATCAGCCAATCTCACACTATCGCATTGAGGCTGTACCTGGAATTGTTTTCCACAGTGAAGCTGATTTCTCCATGCTGCAGAACAATTCTCTTCTTCACAGACTTGAGTGCTTCTCATTTTTTTTATTTCAGTCTGTATGTGCATGTATGTATTACATGTATGTATGTACTATTTGTTTTTCAGGTGGATCTGAGAGAATCTTGCAGTCACAGATGAATTCAGAGGGTTCTGAAAGCACAACATACCAAAGCATCCAACAAATGAGAAATGCAATGGAGAAGGAGATGAAGACTGAGCGGACTAGAGGGAATGGCAAAGACTTTGCTTTAACACTCATGCCCTTGTATGCTGTTGGTGTGGGTGTATTTGCTTTATACAAGTTCTTAAAGGTAACTATTAGTAAGCAAGAGAATTTATGATCCACGTAGTTGTACAAAACTGGGATTAGTAAGCAAGAGAATTTATGATCCACGTAGTTGTACAGAACTGGAATTTGTTCAGTCATGTGCGTAATGATAATGCCACTGCCATGCCCCACTCCCAAACAACTTTGGAACAGTGCAGGAAAAGGTGATGATAATGATGCCTCTGCACATAGCTTTTAGAACAGTCTCTGTTCTGACTCAAAGCAGAAACAAGACAAGATTTGCTCACTGCGAGAGGTGAAGTTACAGTACAGGGAACCAGGCAGAGGGCCCTCTTGGTAGTGGCATTGGCCCTGTGGAACGTCCTCCCATCAGATGTCAAAGGAATTAACAACTATCTGATGTTTAGAAGACATCTGAAGGCAGCCCTGTTTAGGGAAGTTTTTAATGACTGATGCTTTAATGTATTTTTTATCTTTTGTTGGAAGCCACCCAGAGTGGCTGGGGAATCCCAGCCAGATGGGCAGGGTAGAAATAAATTATTATTATTATTATTATTATTATTAGGATGCCACATCCTCCCCTCACCATCCTATTCAGCTGAGACCCTCAAGTAGCTTCCTGCTCTATGCTCAAGCAAGCAACAAAACAAACATATCAGCAAGCACAACCCCTGCCTAGACAAATGATTGACTCCAAAAAGGAGAGGAGAAGTCAACAGCAAAGCCAATTGGAGTTGGAGGTGGTTGGGCCTGCATCACAGGAAAGGGTATCTACAGATAGGCAGTCACCTAGTCTGATAGTGGAAGTGGAAATGATAACCAAGTGGAGAAGTGTATTTCTTCAGCAACACTTGAAATATGCATTGGCATACTAGGTTCTCCACAACAAGTTTGCAACCTGGTCATAAATATATGTATTTCCAGTATTGGAGCCCTTTGCTTTCTCAGGAAAGAATGAAATATAAATGCCTTAGGCTGGACTTGTAAATGCTTTTATAGTCCAATAAATGTGGTTAGGAGTATAAGCAACAATTGTGTCTCCCAAAGGTTCTTCTATTAGAAAGGCTTTTATCTGTGTTGTATACAGAATTCAGATGACAAAAGGCAGTAGTGGGAATTTTAATCGTTCTTAGGATTGTATCTGAAAAAAATTATACTAAAATAGGTATGACTAAATCAGGAAAACTGAACTGTAAGTTAAAGCATTATGACTAGGAAGGGGCTAGCTTTCAGCCTAGTTCAACAGGAAATTTTGGATTGATGCTGGTTTTGTCATTGTGAAGTCAGTGAGAATAAAGAGGCTGAAACATAAATTAAGCAGATGGGGAAATATGCTTTGGATTACACTATATTTCCAAGATAAAGTATTATTACCTGCCTCGTGTCTTCACATTAATTTAAACGAGTGAAACATTTTCTTGAGGTTTAGTTATTTTCAATATTAAAAGCTTTTGTGGTAAATTTTGTTTACTCTTTCATAGATGAAATCTCAAGAGGAAAGCTTATCCAAGCAAGAAAAAACTACAGAAGTTAAGACAAAAGAAACAGGTAGAAGTCGATTCAGAAATCTCTGGCCTAGAGATCTTTACCATACAGTTTGCACATAGTAGTTCAGGCAATCACACCTCAGCTTAAGAAGCTTGAGATATTTTTTCTACAGCCCTTCTATTCCCCTATTTGTGTGACCAGCAATCAAATTGGTGGGATTGTATAATCTTAATTGCTTTTTGGGCTGCTGTTTTATGAGTCGAGTGCATTCCTGAAAATGCATTCCACTCACTGCTTACTGATAGTTATGGCAAAGCTACTTTGTATCATTATTCTTTAGCACAGACTACAGCAATCTACTTTGGAGAACAGAATTCTTGCAAGTATTGATAATGCATGTATTTGGTTTTTAGGAAAAAATGTCTGTCAGATCAAATGCTGCTCATTTAATCAAATAAGTGAAGCTGTTTTTTCCTAGCCAATTTTGCTGGTAAAATGACCTTTTCAAATTTTCTCTGCATTGTATTGTTTATAATGCAATCCCAGTCATGTTTATCCTGAAGTAAATTCTACTGAATTCAGTGAAACTTGGTTTTTATAATATCAAACTAAGTTTAGGATTACAGTTCTTGAATGCATTAGTGCAGTTCCATAGCTCCTCTGGAAAAGTAGAAAAATAGATTATTGGTTTTTAAATACCTATTAGCAACACTGCTTTAAAAGTATTTGTTCTCACTTGTAGAACGCCAGCTTATGGAGTTGGAGCAACATCTAGCACAGACAGAGAAAATGTTAAATTCTTTATTGAATCAGTTAGATCCACTTTCAAGCTGGTGAGTATTTTGGTGGGGATTTGATTTAGTAATATTTCAGCTCTCAAGACAATTGTGAATTGGTAAATGTGATTAAACATCACAAGAATATTAGCACGTGAATTGTTTTGCTGTCTCCATATTTTCTGCATTAACAATAATTGACAATATACTAAAAAAATACTGGAACAATCTTTACACTCCCTTCCTAGACCCTAAATAGCATTTTGGTAATATAGGCTACACAAGACTGGATGAGTAATTCAGATTTCAAGGTGCCAATATTAAGTTTTCTTCATACAGGCTTTTCATGCATTTGGAGTATTTATAGGTTTGAATATTTTACGATTGAAAAATAAATTACACCAGTATCACTTGAATGACCCATTTAAACATTTATTAGACTAATAGTGGTAGATAAGTAGATGAGAGTTTGAGTATATCTTGGATCTCTTCTTTTGCATGTGTCTTGAGCAATATTACATAGGTCCATTTATCGGCTTCTGCCCACATCATGGCAGATGCAGTTAGGTTTTGTGCCTGTATTATTGATAGTGTTGTTTGCTTCTTTGCACTTGCCAGTTTGTGTCCTGTAGTCTTAATCTGGATAGCAGAATCCTGACAGCATGAGAATTCCTATTGCTTCCTTGATGTAATGAAAGGTGGTCCCTAGTGACTGGCATAGTTGAAAGATGGTTCCATAGCCTGTCTGATTCTTAAGTGCTGTCATAAGAATATATCACTGAGAGTTTTCTTATAAGAGGGTTAGAAAAAGTATTTTGGTGGCATATTAATAGCTGCTCTCTATTACTACCTGCTGACTTTTCAATTAATTTCATGTCAGCATTAATGCCTTGGCTTCGGAACAGAAAGATGAAATTATGGTACAGCTTGAGTCCATTAGGAAGCTGATGAAAGAAAGTGGATTGGACAAATCGACAATGAAACCAGAAGGTATTTACATCTTTAGTATGTCAAAATCACACTGTAATAACCCCTGCTTGAGACTCTGCTTGAGACTCTGGCTGAAGGTTTTGCATACGATTTTGCGGGTCTTGACATATTTGTATGACTTGGTGGTATCGTGTAGTATTGTTCTTTCTAAGCAATTAGAGGGCACAGCATACCTTCCCATTAGATAAGGGGTGGGGGAACTTTTTAGCCCAGCGGGCCAAATTGCTATTTGCCTCCACCTATGTTGGACAACTTCAACAGGCAGGCTGTCCTGCCAACCTGTCCCAAGTCCTTGTTCAGTAGTTTCCAAGTGTCTAACACTCAGCTGTTTGTTGGACACTTGGGAACCACAGTGCTGAGCATAGGGCTGGGAGCACAGTCATAGCTAATCTAGCCGGCTTGAACTCAGTGCCCATTGGCTGATAGGCTGTGACTTCAAACCTGCTTTCTGCATGAATCAGTGGTGCTATTGAGTTTGCCATAAAATACTTAGGCATGCAGCTGATCCAGCTGCGCCGCTACCTGACCATATACGACATAAGGCAGAACTTTCCAAACTGTGTCACGACGTGTGTCAGCTGTCATGTGTAGGGGTGTTGTGTGAACACTCCCTGTGCTTCTTCCAGCGCTGGAAAGAGGTTAGTTTAACCTCTGGTTTGCTAGTAAAACAGAATTACTGTCATGAAATGATGCATGTCTAAAAAGTGTGTCACCAACATGAAAAGTTTGGAAATCTCTGACATAAGGTATAGGGCAGATAGGTGTGGTTTGGGGAAAACGGGGGAGAACAGGCCAAAGATTGTAACCCTTTCATCACATTATTAGTGGATGCAGATCTGCGGCTTCTATGGTGTTCCTCACTCATTTTTATAGAGGAAGGTGGGCCTGTGAATGATCTATATATTTGTTTAAGCTACAGAACAAAAGAAACATTACTTATGATTTAATAGACAAGTTACAGAACTGTATACTTTATAATGTAGTGCATACTGCCATCTGTAATAAAGCTGGTTGCTCATTTGCAATTTTCTGATAGCAGCTTTGTTTTAATTATTATACAGACAGTGGACTTAATTATAATTTTAAATTTCCCATTTTCTTCCCTCCCCTCCCCTCTTTTTTTTTTTTTTTTTGAAATTCAGATGTTAGCCACACTTGCCAAGAGAGGCTTGAAGATCTTATTCAGTCATTCAGTTCACATCCTGAGGCAGAGATGGGTGAGGGTGATAATGAAAACTCTGGGCATAAAGAGCTGTTTGAAGATATTGAGGAACACCGTGTTGAAGAGGTGCATAAGCACTATGATCATGAGTTCTTGCTTAGTCCAACGGAAGACCCAAAGAAGATGGAAGATGATGAAGTAATTGATCAAGAAACAGCAGAACCAGAGACTGGGTTAAGACGACGTATTAAAAATGAATTAGGTAGATAAGTTATATTTAAAAACTTGTGATGAATTATTGCACATATTATAATGCACTTTTAAATTATTATGGAACAGATTCACATTTGCTGCAATATGCATTGAAACAATATATGAAACTTTTCTATTTATTCTATATAAAGGTATTTCTGTATATATTACCCTAAAAGCTCTATATAGTATTCCACTACACTGTAAAGATGCAATGTATTTTTTACAACTATTAAAGTCAAGGAATGGTAACAGATTATGTTGTATACATTTTTTTCCAATTTCTTACTTTTAAAGTCTACACATTTCACATGAATGTCTCCACAGAAAGGATTTGGAGCAAATACTGTGTACAGACAAGCAGTGAGTCTTGTTTTGTTTTTGTTTTTTTACTTTTGTTCTGAAACAATTGAAATACTCTGGAAAGTTTATACAATTCACTGTGGAAAGGTACTGTATTGGGATAACTTAGTTGGTAGAGCATGAGCCTCATGTTGGGTGAAAGATTCCTGCATTGCAGGGAGTTGGTCCCTTCCAACTGTACAATTCTTTGATTCTGTTACTTCAATCTTAATAATTTTTGCCAGGCTTCCTGAAAATTGTATAGAGCAGCAGAAGTATTGAAAAACTGACTAGCTAACAATAGTGAAATGTAGTAGCTTACCTGATGGGTTGTCATATAACCCATATTTAGGTGTAACAGATGAAAAATGTTCCCTAAGTTTGAAATTTGAGGACAAATATTTCTTACTTATTTGATCCCTGCAAATACTATGAAGACAGAATTGTATGACAAATGCTTTTTAAATAGGGCTTCAGTAGAATTGAAGAAGTATTAATCATAGGTGGTTTTACATATGAGGACATAATAATAATCTTTTCCTTAGCAGGTCTTAAAATCAGGTAAATGCATCCTCAGATGAGCAACAAAACATGACATATTACACATGTGTCATGATTTATTTAACAGAAATAAAGCTATCTTTGAATTCACACTTGTGTATTCTACATACAGTAAACTTAATTTCAAAATATTGTATCCATTACTGAGAGCAGCATAAAATACATTATGAGGGGGAAAACTTTTGTCAGGATAGAAAAACTTGACACAGATTGCCCTGCAGCCTGGGTGTCGGGGGAAAAAAATATCGTTCCATCTTACAACACCAGGCTTGCTTGGGTTCATGAGCCAAATGGTAGTTTCTTGCATTAGGAGAAAGCTGGCCGGTGCAGGAACTTTATAAAAACACACAAACCAGGGCCGCTCGCTGAAACAGGTGGGCAGCTTAAGGCAATCATAGTAGCAAAAGTTGGCTCATATATACCTCGTAATCCGATTTGTGGACTTGCTCCCCGGAACTTGTCCCGGGCACCGCGATGTTGTTATGGTAGCAGCTGTTGCAACGGTGGCCTTTAGTAGTCGCCCCTCCTTCCCGCTTGTAGGTATGGCTGGTAAAAAAAAGTGCGCAAGCTCCAGGTGAGGAGCTGCCGCATTTTGACAAATGCAACGCGCTCTCTGCGATTTTAGGGAAAGGTAGATGGGTCGGTGGGTGGCAGGTGGGTGCCCGCTTCCCTACATCTTCCTCCGCCACCGGTCTCTATGCGCCCCTCCTAGGGCAGCAGCAGCGGCTCTAGGCTCGCTTCCTAGGGAGGAGCTCGCGGATTGTTCCCTCGGAACAAGCCCAGAAGAGAGAGCAGAGGTGGGGCTGGGAAGGAGGCTGGACAAGGAAGCGCCCAGGCGGGAATAGTCCGAGGAAGGAAGGGACGTTGTCACTGAGGTGAGAGCGGCAGACCATCGGGGCGCTCGCCCGGCCTCCCCGTTCGCCTCTCGGGGCGTCTTTTCAACTTAATGCGCCCAAGTGGCGGTTGAGGGAGCGGGAGGCGTTCCGTCTTGTTTACCGGTCGCCTAGGCAACCGCGGGGGCGCGCGCCCAACGCATCCCTTCCCGGGAGCCGTTAACGAAGAAACTAGCGGGGCCTTTCAAATTCCAACCGCCGTTTCTCCGCCGCGCTTAGCATCAAAGTCGGACCTCCACAGAGTTCGCGCGCGCGCGCGTGTGTGAGAGAAAATATTTGTTGACGGGCCGCCTTCGCCGCCCCAAGAGGGAGAGCGAGGAGCCATGGGCAGAGCCGCGTTAACCGAGAGGCGGCCGCCGCGCTTGGCCGCGGATTCCCAGCCCGGCGGCAGGCGGCGGTGAGAGCTCCGCGGCCGCGCGCGCTTCTGGTGGCGAGGAAACGGGACCGTGCGCGAAGGAGTCCCGAGGGATCCCTTGTGCGCGAGGCTAGCTAAATATGTAGCAGAGCCCAAAGGAAGTCCCAGGGGGCCCACCTGCCTTTGTTGTTGTAGTTTAGTCATGTCCGACTCTTCGTGACCCCATGGACCAGAGCACGCCAGGCACTCCTGTCTTCCACTGCCTCCCGCAGTTTGGTCAAACTCATGTTTGTAGCTTCCAGAACACTGTCCAACCATCTCATCCTCTGTCGTCCCCTTCTCCTTGTGCCTTCCATCTTTCCCAACATCAGGGTCTTTTCCAGGGAGTCTTCTCTTCTCATGAGGTGGCCAAAGTATTGGAGCCTCAGCTTCACGATCTGTCCTTCCAGTGAGCACTCAGGGCTGATTTCCTTAAGGATGGATAGGTTTGATCTTCTTGCAGTCCATGGGACTCTCAAGAGTCTCCTCCAGCACCATAATTCAAAAGCATCAATTCTTCGGCAATCAGCCTTCTTTATGGTCCAGCTCTCACTTCCATACATCACTACTGGGAAAACCATAGCTTTAGATCACTCCCAAGTTACTTTAAAAACTGTCCTGCAGGGCAGCCCCCCTCCCCAATACATTTATTTGCAGATATTAATGTTGTTGCGGGAGGGAAGTAGAGGAGGGTCCCTTCCAACTCTGCCATTCTGTGGTTCTGTAAACAGGTGTGCTGGTTTAAATCTACGATTTAGTCAATATATTTTATTACCCGCCCTGTTCTATGGACTCAGGCAGGGTTACAGCATT
This sequence comes from Podarcis tiliguerta, assembly GCF_965153285.1. Classification (NCBI taxonomy): domain Eukaryota; kingdom Metazoa; phylum Chordata; class Lepidosauria; order Squamata; family Lacertidae; genus Podarcis; species Podarcis tiliguerta. The sequence goes on along the minus strand of NC_139543.1, from coordinate 32,731,197 downwards.
TACCACCAGCAGGGGCAAAACTAGGCTTTATTTCACCCCAGTCAAAGACCAGTTTGGCACACACACACCCCACGCGCATATGCTCTTTTGCGTACAAGTGTATACACACACACACACACACACACAGAAGCGGGGAGCCTCAGTGGCGCCCCTCGGGAAGCTTAACCCTGGGACAAAAAGCCTGGCTATCCCTCCCATAGTTACTGGCTCTGCCACCAGTAATGAGAGATGAATCATTGTCCTCAAAGGACAGCACAACCCTGACCCTAACTGAGTCTTCGGAGTGAATCAGTGGCTACTAGCCATCATGGAAACTATGCTCAGGGGTGCACTTTGGTAATACAGTATGGTGCCCTGAGAGAGGACAATATTTGGCACCTCCCCATACAATATTTCTTATTTTCAAATGTCATACTCCCTCTTGTCTTCTGTTCTATGCATGCTTGCAAGCGTACTACATCATAGTTGAAACAAGTCACCCTTCTGACTCAGGCAGGTAGCCATGTTGATCTGACGCAGTAGAAATATATATATATAAAATAAAAAAATTGTCCAGTAGCACCTTAGAGACCAACTAAGTTTGTTCTTGGTATGAGCTTTCATATCTGAAGAAGTGTGCATGCACACGAAAGCTCATACCAAGAACAAACTTAGTTGGTCTCTATGGTGCTACTGGACAATTTATTAATTTTTTGAAATATATTTCTACCCTTCTGACTGGGTGCCTACTTTGCACTGGTACCCATATAAATAGAGGTTTCATTATTTTTAGTACATTTAACAGGTTTGTTCCATGTATTGATCATGTATCCCTGAGTTAATTTATTTGTTGTAGGCATATGAGAAAATTGAATAAAACTGTGGAAAAGTCCTTCATGGTGTAATGTAAGGTTACCAGACATCCCCGTTTCCCAGGGACAGTCCCTGGATTTACAAACCAGTCCCCATACAAAATCCATTGAAGTTGAAAAGTGTCCCCGGATTCATTGGAAAAAATATTGTAACCTTAGTGTACTTGCTAATTTGTGCTTATATGTTGAAATGAAAATCTAGAACTTACAGTATCCAAGGTTGGACTTTGAAACTCTGGTTTCAAGCTGCATCTGGTTGAGCCTGAAGTATGAAATTTATTAAAGCTGATAGATGCTCTCATTTTAAACAATAAATTGAGACCTGTGGTAACTAAATTGAATGCTTATGGAGAGAACTGCAGTTCAAGAGGGAATTAATTATTATAGGAAATACTGTTTTGTTAATATCCTTCTTAGCACAAGTCATTCTTTCTCCCATCCTGTGAGAATAACCTTTTTTTCCTTTCCTTCTTTTTTTTTTACAGGTAGTTAATACCTGAATTCAAATGGATTTAGAGATTAAAGGAGTTGCTGCATCTCCAAGAAAGCAAGCAGCCCTGTCCTCAAGGAACTACAAACTTGCTCAAGTAAGTTGAGCATATTAAAGATTAATATATATATATTTAAACAATCATTAACCATTCTCTGGAAAGTCCTTGGTACATAGGGTACGTGAAGTTCAGTATTGAATCCTCTTTCCTATTTGCCTCTCATTGCTAATGTTATAATTTTTCAAAACAATCCTTTGTTACAACATACTATCAGACACCGCATCTGTCCTATCCTGTTGTGGTATGAAAAATACCATGTCACTAAACTGACATGTCACTAAATACTGTAACCCTGGTCTTTCTGCTGCAACCCTGGTCTTCCTGCTGCTGCACTGCTGCAAACTTTAATGTGTCATCCAATCCTGGGGCTATGGTTTGTCTCATTCCAGACAAATCACATGCTGTAAACCCAAGAACAAACCTTGGTTTCTCCCCTACTGTGCCCATCATTTAAATGTATTTCGACCCTGATTGATACTCATTTAAAAGATTTCAAATCTTAGGGTTTAGAAATATGGCAAAAACCCTGGAATTAAACATGGTTCTATTTTTTTCTTCCCTTAGGGATGGAGGCCACATACAAAAACAAAACATGGCCCTCGACCAGCTGAGTAAGTCAATGTTTTCTTTTTTTTTACTGCCTATGTTTTGTTTACTGTCTCTCCCCCCCCCCGCTACCCCTTCACAGCACTGTCACGTTTTTCATTTCATATGAATCCAAAGCAGCCCTTCCTTCTGTTAATGGAAGGTCAGCTGGTCCAGTGGATGCTGTTCCTCTTGGAAGGAGAATGGCTATTTTCTCAGATTCCTCCTGTCTCTTCCTTCCCCACCTCCCACATTGTTCTTGAGGGCATTCCAGTCCTCCAGAGCAGATTTGCAGGGGAAGGGGGAATCCCCCCAAAATCCTACCTTCTGCTTTTGTGAGTAGAACTTCAGCCTTAGGATCTCTAGCTCTAACTCTCTGAAAATAAGAATTTCTTAGTACCAGACTTTTCTTACATAATTCTACAAAGAGAAATAGTAATTATCATCAAATTTTATTTATTTTGTGTGTGTGTGCATGTGTGTATGCATCTATAGGGTCCGTGTTCTTATTTTTATATGTTACTTTGCTTTCACGTATTTCTCAATGAACAAGTTCATACGTTGAAGAAAACTTTGTAGACAGAAATGTATCATTCTTTTTACTACAATTATTCCAGAGTTTCATGTGCTTTTTAAACAAGTTTTGTACTTGAAAATTAATTTTTACATAGGGAATAAAGTTATCTAGGTACAGAGGGCTGTTGGGTTCAGGAATGAAAGACGTAGACAAAGGAGAAAAACTAGCTGACTGATGTGAAAGGAATGTTTGGGGACATCAAAACTTTGTAAGCTAGAGAGGATTTAGGAGGACTATGAAGGCAGAAAGATAGGGATTGCTGCTGAGCATGCATCTATGTATACTGGGTGAAGTAAGTAGAAGTGTTATTATAGATAACGTTTAGTGGCAGTGGAGCCTTGCTGAGCACTGTTTTCTTCTTGCAAATCTTTACACATTTCAACATTTCAATTATTTCACTGAGAACTAGAGTGGTCTCAGATGCTAAATATTAATAGCAAACCGAATGCCTCTTTCTAAATCATAAATATTCACAAATGCATTACCCACTTTCACTACGATTAATATCTCACTTGATTACTGGATGGTTATAAGAGAAATAATTACAATAAAATTATGAAGAAAGGTAATAGAAATGCAATGTTGAATTGCTACTTATCTGAGTGGAGAGTGAAAATAAATTAATCTTCACTGGCTCAAGCTTTATGAGATGGTAACAACAAATTGCCTTCCAGAACTTCCTCACAGAACTTCAAGGGTCCTTTGCAAATGGGGATGGAAATAGTCTGAAGTGCATTTATTTTCTTTATTTTCTTCTTTTACCTGATTCCATAAGGAAAAGGAGAGTTGCAACTTTTTAATTAGACCCCTTTAGAAATCAATGAAACTTTTTGAAAGGAAAACATATTGTGGCATCTGAAAACCAAAGGAAGTTTTGAAAGCTTGCTACATTTTCTAATTTCTGATTTTCTACAGAGTTCCATGCCTTGATCTGGGAAAGCTGGGAGATTCAGAGGATGAGGTAACAATTATCTATTAATTTCAGAAAATTAACCAACTTTTAGATGTGGCAGTTGCTGGAAGTAAAAAACAAAATAATATCTAGATCTCATAGTGCTAGCTTGAATATGCTGCCCTAGTTGTCACTTACCAGTCATCTAACTAATTTTCTGAATTCATTAGAACGTTCTTTTAATATGTTGGGCGGAATATGCAGCTGTGTGTGATATTTCAGGATAGAAAACTGTTTCGCAGCTCCTAATTGGCATTATTTGGATTAGGTTTATGTAAAAAACAACACTTTTCTCTGAAATTCGTATTGTTACTTGTGTCTTATAAAACTCACAACACACACGATACTTGTGGCTGACTAATGTGGTCAGATAGCTCATCCTTGTGTAGTTCCAGTGTCCATAAATTTTATGAATTTGCTTCCTGAATTCTTGGGCAATTGATATTCTGCAACAGTTTAACAAAGCATAACACTTTGGCATTTAAAAAGTCCTTTTATTTTAGGATGGTGATCCCTACACTCCATACAGTGGTGGACAGCCTGATACTGGTCTACTACTTTCATCTTCGAACATCAGCTGGGGTACTCCATTACAGAGCCCTTATGCACAACATTATGATATTCAACAGGTTAGTTTGTTAACAGGAATATTTTCCAGCTATATCATCTTCAGGGTTATAGGGGATGAGGCACAAGGAGTGGGGTGTACTATCTTGGAAGGAAGAACATAAAGTATAAGCAAAGCCTGCTCTTCTCATCCAGCAAGGCTAGGGTGTCTATGTGGACCTACTCACCTGCTGCTTCTGGTGAATGCCATGCCAGTCCATAATAAAACATCACTCATCCATGGCATGATCATTCATAAGCGGTGCATGACCAAGTGGTGGACTGAATGAGGGCCAATAATAATAATAATAATAATAATAATTTATTATTTATACCCCGCCCATCTGGCCGGGTTTCCCCAGCCACTCTGGGCGGCTTCCAAAAGAATATTAAAATACTGTGATACATCAAACATTAAAAGCTTCCCTAAACAGGGCTGCCTTCAGATGTCTTCTAAAAGTCTGGTAGTTGTTGTTCTCTTTGACATCTGGTGGGAGGGCGTTCCACAGGGAGGGCGCCACTACCGAGAAGGCCCTCTGCCTGGTTCCCTGTAACTTGGCTTCTCGCAGTGAGGGAACCGCCAGAAGGCCCTCGGTGCTGGACCTCAGTGTCCGGGTAGAGCGATGGGGGTGGAGACGCTCCTTCAGGTATACTGGACCGAGGCCGTTTAGGGCTTTAAAGGTCAGCACCAACACTTTGAATTGTGCTCGGAAACGTACTGGGAGCCAATGTAGGTCTTTCAAGACCGGTGTTATATGGTCTCGGCGGCTGCTCCCAGTCACCAGTCTGGCCGCTGCATTCTGGATTAGTTGTAGTTTCCGGGTCACCTTCAAAGGTAGCCCCACGTAGAGCGCATTGCAGTAGTCCAAGCGGGAGATAACCAGAGCATGCACCACTCTGGCAAGGCAGTCCGCGGGCAGATAGGGTCTCAGCCTACGTACCAGATGGAGCTGGTACACAGCTGCCCTGGACACGGATTTAACCTGTGCCTCCATGGACAGCTGTGAGTCCAAAATGACTCCCAGGCTGCGCACCTGGTCCTTCAGGGGCACAGTTACCCCATTCAGGACCAGGAAATCCTCCACACCTGCCCGCCTCCTGTCCCCCAGAAACAGTACTTCTGTCTTGTCAGGATTCAATCTCAATCTGTTTGCCGCCATCCATCCTCCAACCGCCTCCAGACACTCACACAGGACCGTCACCGCCTTCACTGGTTCTGATTTGAAAGAGAGGTAGAGCTGGGTATCATCCGCATACTGATGAACACCCAGCCCAAACCTCCTGATGATCTCTCCCAGTGGCTGCATATAGATGTTAAAAAGCATGGGGGAGAGGACAGAACCCTGAGGCACCCCACAAGTGAGAGCCCAGGGGTCTGAACACTCATCCCCCACCACAACTTTCTGAACACGGCCCAGGAGGAAGGAGCGGAACCACTGTATGACAGTACCCCCAGCTCCCAGCCCCTCAAGACGGTCCAGAAGGATGTTATGGTCGATGGTATCAAACGCCGCTGAGAGATCCAGCAGAACTAGGAAACAGCTCTCACCTTTGTCCCTAGCCCGCCGGAGATCATCAACCAGTGCGACCAAGGCAGTTTCAGTCCCGTGATGAGGCCTGAATCCCGACTGGAAGGGATCCAAATGGTCCGCTTCTTCCAGGCGTGCCTGGAGTTGTTCAGCCACCACTCGCTCAATCACCTTGCCCAAGAATGGAAGATTTGAGACTGGGCGATAGTTGGCCATCGTGGCCGCATCTAAAGATGGTTTTTTAAGAAGCGGTTTAATAACCGCCTCTTTCAGCGGGTCTGGGAAGACTCCCTCACGGAGGGAAGCATTCACCACCCCACGAAGCCCATCGCCCAGCCCTTCCCAGCTAGCTTTTATAAGCCAGGATGGGCAAGGATCAAGGAGACAGGTGGTTGGTTTCACTCGTCCAAGCAGCCTGTCCACATCCTCGGAGGTAACAGATTGGAATTGATCCCACGCAATTTGACTAGACAGGACTCTAGCACTCTCCCGCCCCGGCCCTGCTCCCACGGTGGCATCGACCTCTTCCCGAATCTGAGCGACTTTATCTGCAAAAAACTTTGCAAAATCATTGCAGGAGATCATGTGGCCCGTACTGGGCCCCGATGTAGCAGGTGGTTCCGCTAGATTGCGGACCACCTGAAAAAGTCTCCTGCTGCTGTTTTCTGCAGATGCAATAGAGGCGGTGAAGAAAGTCTTCTTCGCCGTCGCTACTGCCACTTGGTAGGCTCGACATTGAGCTCTAACCTGTGTCCGGTCAGCTTCAGAATGGGTCCTCCGCCACCGGCGCTCTAGCCGTCTCAACGATTGTTTCATTGCCCTCAGATCCGTGGAAAACCACGGGGCTGTCCGGGCTCCATGCAATCGGAGAGGGCGCTTCGGAGCCAAACAGTCAATAGCCCTGGTTAACTCCACATTCCAGCGGGCCACCAGGGAATCAACTGAAAGGCCATCAACATGGGATAAAGCATCCCCTACCACTCTCTGGAAACCATTTGGATCCATTAAGTGGCGGGGGCGGACCATCCGAATCGGTCCCACCTCCCTGCAGAGGGGAAGGGTCGCGGAGAAGTCAAGTTGCACCAGGAAGTGATCTGACCATGGCACTTCTTTTGTTTCGCTTTTACTTAGTGTCAGATCACCAACATCCATTGAGGTAAACACCAGGTCCAAGGCATGTCCACGGCTATGGGTTGGGCCAAACTTATTCAGGGACAGCCCCATGGAGGCCATGCTTTCCACGAAGTCCCGAGCGGCCCCTTGTAAGGTCGTGTCGGCATGGATATTAAAATCCCCTAGGACAACCAAACTAGGTGTCTCCAGGAGGACATCCGCCACGACCTGAAGCAGCTCGGGCAGGGAATCCTTGGTGCAGCGGGGAGGTCGGTACACCAGAAGGAATCCTGTACTGCCCCTATTGCCCAACTTCCAGAACATGCACTCAGAAAACTGGGTCTTCCCAATAGGACGCCTGGTGCAAGCTAATGACTTCCTAAAAATCACTGCAACCCCCCCTCCCCGCCCACAAGGCCTGGGTTGCTGTGCGTAAGAGAAACCTGGTGGACAAGCAGCGGCAAGAACAGGCCCATCTGCTTCATCCAACCAAGTCTCTGTTACACATGCCAGGTCAAATCCTCCATCCATGATCAAGTCATGGATTGCAGTGGTTTTATGAATCATTGACCTGGCATTGCACAGCAGCACCTTCAGGTCATGTGGGTATCCCTTGCTGATTCTAGTATCCGTCCGGTCAGGACCAGACCCGGAGGCAGGGATAGTCCTCAGACAACGACTAAACCTGCCTCCTCTGTAATAACAAGGTCTGGTCTTAGCGTAACTCCTCCTCCTACCCGTGATCACTGAGATCGGTTGTCCCAGCGCATCCCCCTCTGTGGAACATGCCCCAGCCATTTTGTTGGCTGGGACCCACTCCCCGGCAGCCCTGACCCCTCCCCTTAAGAACAAAATAAGACCTTAAAACAATAAATACAAAAACAAAAGACCCCAGAAAACAAAAAACAATACAAATAAAAAACTATAAAAATTACAAATCCGTTAAAAACAAACAAATTCCCAACTAAACATCCATCCCACCCCCATCCACGTCCCCGCATATACAAAAAAAAATTAAATAAAAAGGACAAGGAAAAATTTAAAACATTTTAAAAAAAGCTCTGCGCCACTCTGGAACCCCCTGGGCCGCAGCAGTGACAGCAATCGTCCCTGTGAGGCCTGTCAGGCCCCGCCCCGGGCCAGATGGTGAGTGGCAGGAAGGAGCAGGGCCCTCAGACACCCACACAGGAGAATCCTCCTGGGCAGCAGAGCGCAGCAGCAGTCCTTGTGAGGCTTCAGGCCCCGCCCCGGGCCAGATGGTGAGTGGCAGGAAGGAGCAGGGCCCTCAGACACCCACACAGTAAAATCCTCCTGGGCAGCAGAGCGCAGCAGCAGTCCTTGTGAGGCTTCAGGCCCCGCCCTGGGCCAGATGGTGAGTGGCAGGAAGGAGCAGGGCCTTCAGACACCCACACAGGAGAATCCTCCTGGGCAGCAAAGCGCAGCAGTCCTTATGAGGCTTCAGGCCCCGCCCCGGGCCAGATGGTAAGTGGCAGGAAGGAGCAGGGCCCTCAGACACCCACACAGGAGAATCCTCCTGGGCAGCAGAGCGCAGCAGCAGTCCTTGTGAGGCTTCAGTCCCCGCCCCGGGCCAGATGGTGAGTGGCAGGAAGGAGCAGGGCCCTCAGACACCCACACAGGAGAATCCTCCTGGGCAGCAGAGCGCAGCAGCAGTCCTTGTGAGGCTTCAGGCCCCGCCCCGGGCCAGATGGTGAGTGGCAGGAAGGAGCAGGGCCCTCAGACACCCACACAGGAGAATCCTCCTGGGCAGCAGAGCGCAGCAGCAGTCCTTGTGAGGCTTCAGGCCCCGCCCCGGGCCAGATGGTGAGTGGCAGGAAGGAGCAGGGCCCTCAGACACCCACACAGGAAAATCCTCCTGGGCAGCAGAGCGCAGCAGCAGTCCTTGTGAGGCTTCAGGCCCCGCCCTGGGCCAGATGGTGAGTGGCAGGAAGGAGCAGGGCCTTCAGACACCCACACAGGAGAATCCTCCTGGGCAGCAGAGCGCAGCAGCAGTCCTTGTGAGGCTTCAGGCCCCGCCCCGGGCCAGATGGTGAGTGGCAGGAAGGAGCAGGGCCCTCAGACACCCACACAGGAGAATCCTCCTGGGCAGCAGAGCGCAGCAGCAGTCCTTGTGAGGCTTCAGGCCCCGCCCCGGGCCAGATGGTGAGTGGCAGGAAGGAGCAGGGCCCTCAGACACCCACACAGGAAAATCCTCCTGGGCAGCAGAGCGCAGCAGCAGTCCTTGTGAGGCTTCAGGCCCCGCCCTGGGCCAGATGGTGAGTGGCAGGAAGGAGCAGGGCCTTCAGACACCCACACAGGAGAATCCTCCTGGGCAGCAGAGCGCAGCAGCAGTCCTTGTGAGGCTTCAGGCCCCGCCCCGGGCCAGATGGTGAGTGGCAGGAAGGAGCAGGGCCCTCAGACACCCACACAGGAGAATCCTCCTGGGCAGCAAAGCGCAGCAGTCCTTATGAGGCTTCAGGCCCCGCCCCGGGCCAGATGGTAAGTGGCAGGAAGGAGCAGGGCCCTCAGACACCCACACAGGAGAATCCTCCTGGGCAGCAGAATACCGCAACTGAATTCAGAGATGCATTGGATAAGTGAGTGCTGCAGCAGGGAGTGCCAGAGCAGACAGAGGGAGGCATTGAATCCCCATGATCCAAATTTTTCTCTTGTTAAACCCCCAAACCAGAAATAAAACTATGCCAGTCCTGAAGCTGCTTTAGTGAATTGCCCTTCCATGGGAACCAATGGGAGGGAAACTGGAGGGGTGGAAAAGCACCAGAATTACCAGGAAAAGAGCTGCTCCTACCCAGCTTCTGTCCCAACTGGTGCAAGCTCAGGATGGATTGGATGCGGCAGTTCGTTTATCATGGACACTCCTCTCTTCCCGCCCCCAGTAGGATTACTCTGGTCATTAGGTACAGTACAACCTTGCTGGTGTCTATTTTTAGGGTATTGATAGCATATATTTCAATGCCCTAATTTTGGGAAAATGATATTTGTACTTTAGCAAATGCCCATATTTGTCAAAAGAATTTAATATTTTATAGCACGTAAAATGTGCTGGAAAAGTGTAAAAGGGTAACTGTTTGACTTCTACTTTTAAATACATATTACATTTTTATGTTGTGATCTTATTCACTATTTAACATGCATCACCACCCTAAATACACTGGTCATGATTGTATTCAGTATGGCTCTACCATACCCATTTATAGAGGAAAAGAGTCTTATTCATTCATGTAGCTGCAACGGCCATTTGCATGACATTAGTAATTATGGTAGTCAGTTGTTTCAGTAGAACATTCAACTGAATGGCCATGATTAAAGGGTCTGTAGTAGACCCTTTCATGCATGTCCTGTCTGATAACACCAAAGTATATAGAATATGCATGTGTGGCTCTGGGTTATGTATAAGGAGTGTTGGTGTAGATGGGAGTAAGACTTACAGAGTTCATTAGAGGCAACTTCTGATTAAGCATTGGGTTGCACTTAAATATTTATAACTCATTTAATTTCCCCCTAAAGTCATATCTGAAATTAATTTCTGTTTGAATTATATTGATTAACTATAAATATAAGTGAAAAATATTTCACTTATGTTTCTGCTCTTTCTCTTTCTCTTACCCAGACAGCAAGAAAAACAGAGCTGGAGAAAGCTGAGGTAATATAGTTAAAGAAACATATTAAACAAAACTTTGTGTGTGTGTGTTTCAAAATAATAATGAAATCATTAATATTTCTGCTTCGGTCCAATAATAGAAAAATAAAGCATCCAGATGCTGAAAACCCCCCAACTATTTTAGAAAAAGTTTGCCAGTTTATATTTTCATATTTCCCATTTATGATTTGCATGTGAAATGTGGATTGCTATATTCAAGATAATAATGGAAGTTTGTAGAAATCTTTGTCCATTTCACTCATTGTGTAGTTATTTGGTACAATAATAAACTGCCCTATTGACAAATAACTCAACTTTCATTTTACAATTGTACCATGATAGTTTTTGGCAACTTTTAAAAAACAAAGTGTTCGCTATTAAACTTTCACAATTGCAGTAGCTGTTTTGACTGCTCCCAATGATTCATTTTCAGCTTTCTTTGTGGGAGCAAAAGACAGTACCAGAAAATCTGCCACCCCCAACAGATAAATACAAACTCAAGTATCAGCAGTATGAAGCAGAAATGAAAGAGGGATATAAACAGTATTCTCAAAGAGTTGCAGAAAAAAAAGCAAAGGATAACCAACAACACAAACCTCCAGAAAGAATAGCTGAGGAAAAGGTAACATTCATACTTCATTTGACACTGGGAACTCTACTAACCTTTATGTGAAAGTACTGTGCTCAGACCATTGGGGGTATATAGAATTTATGCATGCAGGATTCATATAACATACTGCCTTGATTCAGAGAACAGAATTAGCACTGCAGAAATAAGTTCTCATAGGTGGAGCACCAGTTGCTCAAAATCTACACCATTTCAATTTATCAGCATATATATAGGTGAACAGTGCAAGTTTAAACCAGCTCATAATTCTGGGAAGTTAAAAAAATAGAGTTATGTGCAGGACACTAGCATAGGTTAGAACCTACAAATGTTTCTTGCACATTCTGAATGGTGAGGAACACAAATCAAATGCAACAAGAGTGCTAGTCTTGGCCACTGATTATCAGTGATAATATCTAGATAACATGTTTTATTCCCACATAGGATTTACAGCCTGAAAACAAAACATATGATGAGATGACAGTTTTTGATGAAAAGGCCCTTCTGCAGCAATGTTATACAAGCAAACCCTACACAATACAGCACAGCATAAGAAAATTGGAAGCTGTAAGTCTTCTGGGAAATGTTAACTTGTTATAAAATTCTGTATATACTAGTTTCTGTTCCAAGCATTTTTAAATAAGGAGGCTTTCCTACTTACTCAAAACCTTGGGTTTAGCTTTATCTCAGTGACATAGGATCCAAGATTCATATGATTGACTGTGTTTCATTTCTGAGCAGCGTATAAAACATATTAAAATTAATTCATATCACTGTTGTCACACAGCTTCAACTAGTCTATTATGCTGTGATGCTCTGAATGGAAGCAGAAGTAATGGAAACAGTTTTTCTTTCTGTTAGAATGAAATTTGCACATATGACAGACACTCAAATTATCTTTTCTTATCTAGTTGAATAAAAATGTGTCTCTAATAACCATAACTGAGTTTATGAATAATCTGTGTAAGCTTTTCATTGGGTGACATTTTATGTGTGTCCTAGTTTTACAACCCTAATCCACTGTTAATTTTTAAGAGATCCAAATGATCCTAACATTTTAACAATATTTTCTTAACTGCTGTAATTATATATTTTTCTCTTTAATGTTTGCTTGCAGGAGGATGTAGCAGCAGAAAGAAAAAAACAAACTGTAGTGGAACAAGTAATGATAGATCAGTTATCTAGGTAAGATAATAAATACAAATGTTGATATATAAATGTTGATGTATATAAAAGATAATAAATACAATGTATATATGTATTTTTTCCAGAAAAATGGACACAAATTAATTCAAAGTGCCTAAGGTTCCAATGCCAACCATGTCTACTGTGAATTAAGTCTTATTGAATTCAATGAGGTTATTCCCAAGTAAATGGGATCAGGATTGCAGCCAAAATTTCTAAATTCAATTGGATTATGTCACTGTTTATTATTGATTCTATAACCCAACTTTCCTATATCCACATAGTAATTTGCATCATAAAACATGAAAACAAAAAAGATATTGATAATGATAAACTTAACCTACTCTTATTAAGCATGCATACTTAGAAGGTCTCCTTATGTTCACTGGCATACTGCTGAGTAAATATAAGATTACGCCATAAGATTATTATCTTAGGTATACTGATTTGTGCATAAGATCTATCGAAACTGATTTTGTAAATATGTAATGGTCATTATCTAGTACCTCTGAACAGGATGTAGAACAAATATAAAAGAGCCTGGCAAGCAAGGTCTAATGTGGAACAAGATAGGACTTCCGCCTTACTTTTCGTCTTTGTGGCTGACAGAATACTCCTTGTTCACATCCATCATCTCAGGCCTGCACATGGAGCTACAGTATTCCTATTCCTGCTGTTAGGGAAGGAGGACAGGCAACTCCCCATTTACACATATTCTAGGCATGTGCAACCACACACACACACATTTCTACAAACCCGTAAGTGGCGCAAAACAGTGCAAAACCAGCCTTAAAAGAGTGTGTAAATGGCAAAAATGGTGTGAAAATAGTGTCTAGCAATCCCATGAAGCTTTGCAAGTGAAATCCCAGAATCCTTTGAGGCCTGTGAAGAGTTGGAGTTTAAGCAAGGATGTCTGGAGGGAACAATTGTGGTGGAGTTTGGTGGATTTTTGGTTTTTTAAAAGGTGTTTTTCAAGGGTTGCCAGAGGTTTAGGGGGTTTTGCAATGGTGTTCCCAATATACGTGATTTCACTTAAACACAAGGTGCCTCGGAACATAGCACCTGTGTAAATGGGGAGTTGCATGTATTTAAAAGAACCCAGAAGAGAATCATGTTGTGAGGCACTGTGAGCTGAGCAGCAAGAAGGATGGGAGAAAGAGTTTAGGGAGGAGGTAGACTACACCAGGTGTGCCTGTCCTTTTTCTCTCCCCCTCCCCCCTCCACTCATCAGTCCCTGTGCTTGTTTCCAGTGCATCCTGCCTCTGCGACAGAATTGTGACCAAATCTTTTGTTGTGAATAGGGTTAAATGGTGAAAGCATTGCTAAATTAGTTATACTGTGTGATTTAGATAAAACATTCATTATTTTAAAATTGTATGCATAAATTTGAATGCATAGATTCTGCGGCTGTCTCTTGATGTCTTCTATGTGTAGTAGCTAGTTCCAGTGTAAGAATTTGACTTTATATTTTTATTCTATAAAACTAGTTCCATGAAATCATGTGGGGTTTTTGGGTTTTTGTTTGTTTGTTTGTTAGAGCTGTGATAAGTGATCCAGAACAAAATGGGAATGCAGATACTTATGAGAAGGATCTTATGCTTCCAGGATTAAGGACAGCACCTCTGCGCTTTCGAAAAAGAACATTACATGAAACAAGGTAAGTATATGCTGTTGTCTTACTGAATATAGCCTTAAAATTATTTCAAGATGAAGCTTTGGTTGATCTAAGACAGTGTATCTGCGTTTCTTTGTTTCATCTAAAAGAGAGGCAATCACTCAGACCTGTTTTGTCTTTGAAATAAATATTTTGGGTTTTTTTTCATATTCACAATTCAGTTATGGTTTAAGACAAACTGTGGCTTATTGTGATGTTTTAACTGGATCATTAAATCTGAAAGAGCCCAGATATAAGAAACATGAGTTATTTTTTGTAACAAAGTAACAGTTAGCTTTTTCCCACAAATGGAATTAAGCAGATGAAAGATTAACAAATGCAATATACACCCTTGGATGATCATTTCTAATTACACTTTTAAATAAGATTATTCAAAACAGATCACTGATCAGTTGTACTATGCTCCTTACAAAAACTCTGCTTTGGAGACAGGACCCTAAAAGATTTCATCAATATATTTTGACCGGAACATATTATATGCCCATATATTTTAATGGGACCAATCCAACAATCTTTACTACAGATTGAGACTAAGGGTGATATTCAACTAAATTTTCCTAAGACTAGACCCATTGAAATTAATGAACATAAACATATTGTTCATTATTAGGTGTCCAACCAGACAGCAGTATTCTGGTTGATTTCATTCTAGCAAACAAACTGTTGAATTGGAGTACAGCCAGTTGGACCTCATGTGGCAACTGTTCTTCCCTGGGTCTTTCCTGGGATTATTGCTGTTATGTATTGAAGGCCAGCAGGGGGATACTGTAGACAGTTATGCAAATGAAGGATCGAAAGTGACGTTCAGTGATTGGATAGTTTGTATGCAAATGAAGGATCGAAAGTGACGTTCAGTGATTGGATAGTTTTAGAAAGTTGCTACAGTTACATTGTTCTGGAGCTCTATATAAGCAGGCTGACTGAGCTCCTCAGTTCAGTTCTGTTCTGGCCTTTGAATAAACAAGAGCTGTGTCGTCTGATATGTTCGCCCACAACTTAACAATTGCAATGTGGGGTTGCCCTTGAAGATAACTTGGAAACTTCAATTGGTCCAGTATACAGTAGTAAGATTACTAACTGTGGTTCCCTTTGGATCACATATAACTCCCGTTTTAAAATATCTGCATTAGTTGCCAGTTTACCTGCAGGTCCAATTCAAGGTGTTCACTTTAGTGTTTAAAGCCATAAATCAGTTAGCCCCCAAATATCTGAAAGACCACCTCTTTCCCTACAGACCCTCTAGGGTAATAAGATCAGCAGAGGGGGCCCTCTTGGTTGTTCAGAAGCTCAGGAGTAGCAGCCCAGGAGAGGGCATGCTCTATGGCAGTCCCTAAATTGTGTGGAACTCCTGCTCCACAGAAGCGTATCTGGCAACCTCATTATACAGTCCTTGATGAATGCTGAAGTTGTGCCTCTTTGACCTGCCCGTTGGCAAATGAGATATATATTTTTAGGACCCACCTTATTTTTAATTGTATTTTTTAAGTTTTTAAAAACTGTTTTAAATTGTGTTTCAGTATGAAAATCATACTGGGACCTTAGAGTGAAGGGTGCATAATAACATTTTACTACAGTTTCATAGCCGACAGCCAGTTTGGTAACATCCCCAGAGTTGTCCTATCTAGTGCTTAGTGTGTCTTACCATATGTCAATAATCTAGATAAAATGGAAATTGTAGCCCCTTTCATGTGTAAATCTCATGGAGGCATCATGGAAAGACCAGTTTCTTACATGCATTGGGCAGAGGTCGTGCTAGCTGCTCCAATGCCTGGAGCGGTGTACATGCTGTGCACCCGGGGGTCGGGCTAGCCGCATGGGGGAGGGGCTAGCCATGCACAGGGGCGGGGTAAGTGTCCTGGGGGGCGGCAGCATGGCGATGTCACCCCCCTCAGGGATGACACCTGGGATGGACCGCAACCCCCGCACCCCCTTCCTCTGCCAGTGACTGTGGGCCCTATCTGCACTTAAGAAGTCTGTATGTGTGCTCACACATAGGGGTTACTAACCATGTGGAAGCCTAATGCATGGAAGCCTGTGCACAAGCAGCAGCTATTCATCCCTAGGCTTTTTTAGTGCAGACATCCATGCCAACTCTTGAACACCTGGGGTGACCCAGCTGTGTGCCTGATGCCAGGGCGAGCAGTGCAACTCCACTCTCTACTCATTGGGCCTACCCTGTGTATGACTTGGTTGAACATCAATCAATGTTACAATTGATTTTTTTATTTATTACATAGTTTCCATTTACGTAATTGTAAGCTGCCTCAAGTGTTTTGCAGAACAATGGGATATAAATATTTTGATAAATAAATAGTGTTACCTACATCATTGTAACGCTGAACTGAAGTGGGCAGTTTAGATCATTAAGGAATTTCTTCACAGTGTTGATCTCCACTACAGAGCTGTGAAAAAGGAATGTGGCTGATAGCATAAATAGTGAGAACATATTTCCTGTTGTATTTGTTGTTGGTTTATTAGCAATTGGAATTCACATGTTGACTTTGCCCACTGCTTTCATGATTTGTTATCCTCACAATTCATGAGCATTTTTAGGTTCAAAAGTAGCTTGCATGAAGAAGTTTATTTTTGCTTGTGCAGATCTTAACTAATACTGTGAATTATTTTTACAGAATAAGGACTAGGTCAGCATTAACTGAAAATGTGCTTTCCAACAAATTACGCTTTGATGGTAGAATACTATCAAGGTATGTCTAAAACTTTTAAAGTATTTTGTAACGCAAGTATGCTTTAACTGAGGATGCTACTTTCATGTCTATATCTTACTCCAATAGTTTCTAATAAGATAATGAAATAATATTGCATGTTTTTCCCTGAGGAAGTCTTGGAAGAAGGGCAACCCAGGGTGGCAGACTAGGCGAGGAATCCTTCTGTATAAGAGCTGGGAGGGTTGGAAGGAAGGGCAGCCCTTGGTGTCACTGGAAGATTATCTGATCACTGAGATACAGTGGGTAAGATTGGAGTCACCATAAGCCACTGTGGAAATGGTGATAGTTTAGCTCCTTTGCGCGCTCTCTCTGTGTAAAATCAAACTGCTGCTGCTATTGAAGGAAATCGAAGACGGTCAGGTATGATACTGTCTTTTGTGGTTTTTATTAGTTTTTATATTACTGCTTTGTTATTGTCTGAGGATCCAGCTAGCTAGCTAGACCATTACTGATTGGTTAAAAATTATTGTTTGACATATTAAGTATTGTGCTTTGTAAGGTTTCAATTGTTTACTTGAGACAATATGCATCTGGGCAGTGGTAGATAGAGGAGAGGAGGCACGGAATACTATTTTTTGCAAGGAGGCTATATATATATCACACTGCCCTGGTGTTGGCATAATGCAGTAATTATCTTTAGATGCTCTTTTATTGAGGTTATTCACTGTTGAATTGTTGCTGATGACTTATGTGTTACTTTGTATGATTGTTTATCTGTTGGTTGTTAACCACCCTGAGCTGCAGTTCGAAGGAAGGACAGGATAATAAACTAAAAAATCTACGTGTGAAATATTGCACAACCTGTGTACTGTGGCCTTAGTCTAACATTGCATGAACAAAACAGGGGGCTGCTGTATGCACATTTTAATGGATTGAAAAGCTCCATTCATAAATAAGAGTTTTGTGAATGTAGCCCCAAATTGTTGACAAAACTCTTTCATTTGCTTAGAGGAGGTAAGAGGTAGGGATTTGCCTGCAAGCATAGGAAGTAATTCATTTGTTCATTTGCTTTGTATCTAGAAAATTATTCTTATGGTAGATGTTGATGTACCTAACGTGCCAAGTTCTTGTCTGTTCGGTTGATAGGGTTTCCACTATTTTTTAAAAAAACTTACGATAGCTTCTGTTACCATTATAGAAATGGTCGCGATGCTTGTCGAGAACTGATTGGATTTTTCTTTGCATATGACAAATCTCTAACTGTATATGAATATCGGCAATTTGGTAAAAATAGGTACGTAGAATAAGGAATAACTTCAGAATTTTATCAAATCATTACCTCTCAGGAAATGAACTTAAAGGTTTGGTTTTGCTTTTTAATTTTGCACAGAACAAATGCTCTACCTTTCATTCAGAAGGGAGTTTATACGCATCAGCGTGGACAGAGAAAAGGAAAGCAATACTGTCTAAGTGATGTCTATGTTGTAAGTATGGTGAACTTCTGTGACAATGCTTACCTAAGGGCTTGTGGATCTGCATTTGTTAGGTGTGGTGATTTGATCTTTCTATAATATTTTACTCTAGTTCCTCAGTACTAAACTAGACAAATTAAGTTATCTTGATTTCTGTGGCCGAGGAAAAATGAGCCAGGAACAACATCTCAAAATTGGGGCGGCATCGGGGTGTGTGTGTGTTATTTAGTGGGCACAATGCGATCTGCCAAATTTGCAGGGAGGTGTTTTGACAGGTTGGAGAAAGACTGAATGTGTACCACAGGAAGTTTTGCAAGATTGGGCTCAGAGGTTGGAAGATAGTGGCACTTTCCAACTTTCTCTAAGTTGGAACAAAGCTGTGTTACTACAAATATGGTTTGAAGAATGTTAATCTGGGAGTATTATGGAAAGGAGGCATACATTTGCAAACTGAATAATCTGAAGTCTGTTGTTGAATTCATGGGTGGAGGTGGGGGCTTCCATAACAGCTCAGTGCAAAAGTGTAAGTAAGCGGTAAAAATTCTACTAAGCGGTAAAAATCTACTTAATCAGGAGAAGCACCTGAAGATTGACTAAAGAAAACCGGAGGGTATGTAATGTGGCAGATGATATATGTATATTTGTGTAGTTTTGTGATGAGATTTAGTTTAATGTTCCTATTTTGGTTTTAATATATTTCATAAGGCCAGTTGCCTAGGAAAAACAGGAATAAGTACTAATGTGAGAAATGGGGGATACTGCAGTAGCCTGGGCCAGCTTGGCAACTGCTGCTAAAGGAATCAGAATATTGGGAAAGTAACTGTTTGAACTGTTAGACTAGGGAGAGGAAGAGAAGGAATGGAGGGCTAGTGAGGAAGGAAAAAGTGTTGTGAGCATCTGGTGGGGGGAGAATGATCAAATGCTGAAAGCAGCTGTGGGGGTAGAGACAGAACGAAGCAGTGTTGGGGAACAGGACTGGTTATGCACGGCAGTCTGGAGCAAAGTATGAGTGTCCCTTCTCAGGAACACCACACTACCATAAGGGACTCGACTGGGGAAAAGTGGTGCAGTGTCTGTTCATCGTACAAGAAAGGTAAAGCTATTCCTTCCCTCATTAGTAATATAGATGGTTTTAACAAAGGCATTTGTGTAGGCACTTTCCAGAGTGCGGACTCGGGAGTGTGACCCTCCACCTGTCACATGTCAGTGGATTTGTATTCTGTGCCTGAATCTTGGTTTTATGAATTGTTCTGTTGAATACAGTATATCAATTGTCAATAGTACTGTATTAGTGGAATAAAACTGCATGTCTTACTTTTCCCACAAGAGGGCAATCAGTAGCAGTCAGGAAGGGGTTATTAATTGCTAACTTTTATAATCAAATTACAACAGCTTTGTTTAATGGGCATTCCTTTTATTGACTAACTGCAAAATGCAATGGCATGTTTTTTGCAAATTGATCATAATTTATTAGAATCTAAAAGGATTTACTGCAAAATTTTAAGACACCACAGCTGTCATTTTTAGGTGTATTGTTTTAGATGTTGCTATTCTTTTTAGCATTCAAGGAAAACAACTAATTGCTGAATAATAGGTGACAGAAGAATTGTGTTCACTTTTTATTATATGGTCCAGAACCTTGGGTGTGAACTAAATGTGTAAATTAATTTGAAGAGGTGCCAAATTATACTGGGCAGTTAATACAAAGAGAATACTCCTATTGTGCGGTTTTTGCAATCATTCTGTGAACAGAGGGATAAAGCAAACTTGGGCTTTTGAGAATCTGTGACGCATATTATTTGGAGCAGTCTTTGATTCTGCCACAATTGAGTCTCTAGTAACAAGTTTGTAGCTGGATAATAGGGTATTGCAAGCTCCTTTGTATTTCCTCCATGGTCATTGGGCTATCACAGCAGTTAGGATAGTTTTGTTAGCTGCTCCTCTGTTCCTCAGTACATGTATTGAAAGAGACTTCTGTAGTATTACATTTTGGAAATAAACAATTGAAGCTCTTAAGTGTAGATAGATTCTTCGTAACTAGTCATTGTTAAATATGTCACATCATGGGGGGCACATCACCTTGAACTGGTGAACACTCTTAATTCATATTGCTATGAATCACTAAATACTGCTTTTCTCTTCCCCAATCCAATTCCCATAACTAGACATGTCTTTAATTGAGTGCACCACTTTGAATGCATTTGTTCATGTCACTGTACTTGTAATTGTTCTAGTGACTAGAACTTTTCCAGGCTATGCAAGTAGAGAGGTTCTATGACAATGGGAGCAATCAACAAAGGCAGGGAGCAGATAAAATCATGTTACTAAATGAGGGTATTGTTAGGAAATAGAGCTAACTTACTGCAGGCACTTGGGGCATTGTGGGAATAGACAAGGTATTTGGGTGGAATGGAGCTTGTGGGTGGCTGGTTGGCAGAATGAGCAAGGACAGCTGAGGATTGAGAGTTCTAATTGAATAGTAGTTATTGTTGCTAGTATTGCTAGAGAACTGCTTAGAAGAAAGAAGAAGATTGAGTATAGAAACCAAATGGTGTCTGTGCTTGCATAAGACAAACATATGTGAAATTGTTCATTTTTATGAAGGTAGTAGTGATGAGTGAGTTATATTTTATGGAATATTGTAAATCACTTTTATTGCTGACAGGGAGCAGACCTAACTTTTTTGAGTGTGCAACACCCTGCCCTTCCAGAAAGTATGAAACAGAAACCAGTATTTACAATCCGTGTCACAAATATTGATGAAACTGCTAGAGCTTTTCTAAAGTAAGTGAATTTAGTCTAACGGGTCAGATTTTATTTCTTGTCTTGAAAATATGTTCACAAATAAAGGTTTATGTTGACTTGGGAGATTTGGGGTTTTTGCTGGATCTCGATGGGCATAAGTGTTATATCTGATTAGACAGATACTGTGAAGTTGAAATTACTAAGATGGGGAAGTGGGAGGGTCATAATCCTTCCCTTTATGAAGCTCCAGATAAATGGAGGAAACATACAGGCAGCACTATATTACATTAACACATTATTATGTTTTCTTTCAGAAAATGCAACTGTGAAATTTTATCTGAAGGGGGAATCTAGTGTTGTAGGTGGTGAGGGGCTCCTTAATACTTTCTCTTCAGGCTATTTCCCTCCTTTAGCTGCTTGGACCGTGCAAGAGAAAAGAAACAGCACAAATTTCTCTTCAAACTGCAGCTGTAGCATATCCATTTTATAAAACAAAACACTTTCTGTAAAAAAAAAAAGCAATGTGTTATATCCTCAAAAGGTAGGAATTAATCAGCAGTTATTCTGTTGAAGATAAAGGGACCCTGAAGTAGGGAGCAGAACAAGAAAGGGGGAAATATTAGGGGCTGGATCTACATTGATCTTTTAAACGTTTTTGTAACAATATTAGATACATTGTTATAAAACGTCACCTTACCTTTAACATACTGTTTCCCTATGGCTGGTGGCTCGTTGCTCTGCAGTGCCCTCTGGTGTCACATTTTAATAACACATTATTAATGTTATAAACCACGAATGTAGATCCACCCAGGGTTTCTGCTGCCACAAATGCCACTTGCATTCCTGTAATCCTTGATCTGTACTTCTAGGACTTCCCTGATAGCATAGCAGGCCTAAGGTTTAGAGATCATCAGTAAAATCATAGTGGGATTTTTTGGAGGTGAGTGAGGGAAAGAACTCTTTAGCAAGACAAATTAGAAGAGAGGTAGTAATTAGAAGCAAGGATTGTAAAGATGCTAAAATGACAAGATGGGTGGTGGCTGGATAATCTTCTAAACTGGGTGGAAATATGCAACTTATTTTGAATTGGGTTGAACTCCCTCTGAAGAATCAAGCTCTGGTTGACCAGGTAACTTAAGAGCACTTATACTAGCTTTGGCTGGTTTGCCAACCTAAGAAAGGGTGCTTTATGGCATTTAAATAAATTGGTTTCAAAAAATACTGAATTTTGATCAGTTACTATAAAGCATTTTATAAATTACAAATAACTGCCTTTTCCTAGCATACCTGTAGGTGATAATTTGAGTAGATCTATGAAAGTTAACTTCTGTTATGTGTAGCGTGGTTCTAATGAATTAATATATTATAGGAATTTTAATGTGGAAAATGAGGAACATGCTATCAAACAAGAAGGTGAAGACAATATTATTTTACGGAATGTTCAAGGTTTGTATATCCCATACCATGTGCCTTCATGGAAGGATGGTTTTTGCTTTTTAACTATATTAACATATCTAGGCATAAAATCCCACCTTTATTATTATTATTATTATTATTACTATTACTATTATTATGCTTTCCATTAAAAAAGGAGGTGCTGGTACTTTGTACCAGTGAGTGCTTTCACAGAAAAAGCCCTGATTATTAATATTTATTTGCTGCTTGCTACAAAAACCGTGTCTCATAGCAACTTACAATTTCTTTCAAAAAGCATATAATTCCAAATTAAAATATATCAAAAAGTTATTGACTTTTATGTTATTGCTCATCCTGCAATAACATAAAAAGGATACATACTACCCCACCCAACCAAAGTGGAAACAGCAATTAAGAGCAGAATGCCAGCTAGAATCACTTCTGCTTTTACATATAAACTGAATATACCTGCTTATCTTATCCCTTTTATTTATGCTGCCACCAGTGATTTTTTTCTAGGAAAACATGCCGGTACTCACCGTGAAGTTGTAATAGTAAGTGCCACACTTTTTAACAACAGCAACAAAAGAGGTGCCGGTACTACGTACCCTTGAGTACCCCTGGGGGGAAAAAGCACTGTCTGCCACCATTAAATTATAAAAAAGTTCCTATTCATATAACATGCAATACTGGATTTAGTCATGGGATGAAAAGGCCAGAGACTTAATTTTAAAAGTCAAGCAATTACTTATTAAAACTTGTTTATAGTATTATATAACTGGATTATTTGTAGGTCAGATGCTAGATTTAAAAGATATTAGCTTTAAAGAGGTATCTCTTTTCTTGTTCTGGTTCTCTTCTGTATTCTAAGCCAGTAGCCAATTACCCTTATCTTCTTTTCTCTCTAGCTAACTCAGGCTTTACAGAGGACTTCGCCTGAAGTCTTCTCTTTGGTCAAGGTTCTTTTCCTCAGTTAACTCAAGGGCTTTATAAAGGATTCAACCTGGTCAGGAATCACTGTGTCCTGAGCACTGTGGAGAAAAGCTGTATATATGTTTGTTTATGTTCATGTTTTGAAATGAAAATAGTTTGTAGCCGATTTGAGGCTTTGTACTGTTATGATGTTGTAAGCCTGTGTAACAGTAGATCTTGGTGACAGATTCTGGCAGAGGAGATAAGAGACCTATTGCTTCTAAGATTTTATTAAGTGGGGCCAGGATCAGGTAAATCCAGTCTGATTGATCTAGGTGACAGCAGAATGATTGAGGTTCCATTCATATGGGTGTTAACTAGGTTTTGACAGTTGAGGAGTGGGGCGATAGTGATTTGATGAGGGCAGTGTGAGGTATAAGACCAGACAATAAAGAGGGGAAACAGAGGCCCATAATGTAATACTCAAGTGTGTTGTTATGCTTATCCAATAAGGATCAGCAGTAGTAAGCCAGGTGCTGAGTTGTTCTAAGACGCTGTCCTGTATATAGATTTTACCAAAGGAAGGTTGCACAGGTGAATTTGTAAAGTTAGCCAAACTGTCCAAGCAGCTAGAAATACAATTTGTGCTGGGGTTTGTGCATAAAGCCAAAATCATGTTTAGCCAAAACACCCTCTCTCTACACCGCCAAACACTCTCCCAAGGTGAGTGCAATGGTGGGTACGATTGCCAACGTTTTTCTCCACCCAGATGCCCATACCCTTTAATTTTTTTCCAGCCAAGCACATAAAGATAAATTTGCACAAGTTAAATGTGCCTAAATTGCTAGTTGACTGTACAACCAGAGGAACTTTTGGTTGTAGATGTAGATTGTTCCCAATACCTGGCCTGGGTTGTGTGCGTATTTGATTGGGGTGGAATCTTAAGGAATTTTATCTCCAGTGAAAGGCGCTTGGAGGTTGTTGTCAACAACAGCGTCTCTTGAGTCTTCAGAAACTGTTAACAGAACTGTTAACAAATGCCTTTAAGACCCCAGTGTATCCCTTTCTGTAAATAGCATCCCTTGAATAAGCCAACAATCTTAGTTTAAAGTTCATCTAGTGGTGCTGCCCCTTCTCATGCCTAACCTTACAGTACATGCTCTTAGAAGATTTTGAAAGCATTCTGACTGAATGGGTGGCATTCAGTTTTTAAAGGCGTTGATAGCTAAACCTCTGTGTTTATATACAAGTGAAGCTGTGGAAACCCAGTGTATCCAACACGGACACTTGTTAACAGCTGACAAATCTGGGTATTGTTATTTTAGAGCACTGCTGTTTTACTCTTTCTTTCTCTGCAGACTTTCTAAGACTTTCAGCCATGGTGTCCTGGCTGCTTCTCCCTGGACAACTACATGCTGCCACTAGGACCTCTCACGCCTCCAGCTGATTCCTCTTGACAGCAGGGGCTTCTTCAGCTCCCATTCTTTTCATACTCTCTTTTTTGTCTTCTTTCAGACTCTTTATTCCAGACTCTCTCACAGTAGTGCTGTGTCTGCCCTTTTATTCTTTCCTGTCAGACTCCTTTAACCAATCAAAAGGGTCTCTCTGACATGCCATTGGCCTTTAATTAAGGGCCAGTGAGTTCAAATGGAACGTCCATTAAATGGTCTGTTACAGCGTGGCCTTTTTTATTCTGTTGACCCATGTAAATGTAACAGTCTCTGGTGCCAGCAGACATAATGGAAAATTTCACAAGACACAATCACCTCTTTAGTAACTATACAAACATAGCTGTCTATTGGTTTTGTATACATTATATCTGCCAGGCCTCTGTTAGAAGTAAATTGACCATCACATTCAGCAAACTATTTACAATTCAAACAGTTTTTTATAACATAACGACATTAACTTATGTAACTTTCATTTCATAATGTTCTTCATGTTCTTGGATTTTTTTAAAAAAAATGTTTCTGGTGATATTTATTCCATTTTATTCCATTTGTGTCAGTGAATAACTATAATTCTTAGTTACAACCTAAAGTCCTTTTATTCTGCAAGATGTAATAATGTTAATAGTTTATTAACATTATTACATGTCCAGAAGAAATGGACTTTAGGTTGTTACTAAGAAATATAGTTATTTACTGATGCAAAGCAAAACCGTTATGTATCCATTTATTTGTTTATTTAAGGTTATCTCTTAGCACAGTGGAAGAAAATATTTTTGCATGCGCAAGGTCTGGGGTTAAATACGCAGCAACTCCAGTGAAAAATATCTCATGTAGCAGGACTTTCAAAGTCCTCTGCCTAAGACCTTGGAGAATAATTATAAGTCAGAATAGACAGTATTAAAATGTTCCCTGCTTTTACCTTTTTTCCCCCAGACAGGTTAAGAGAAAAACTAAGTAAAAGAGGAGTTCGTACAATTACAAGATTAGGAAAGTATTTCCGGGAGCTGGAAAAGAAACAACATGGAATTCTTACAGAAGCAGACTTCAAACAAGCACTGAAAGTGTTTCATTTAGACATTTCTGAAAAGGTATGCTGTCATGAACCCACTCTTCTGAGGGAATCTACTGATCCCCATCTCAGAACAACCTAGTATGTTCCATCTAAAAACTACTCTGGGTATATCTCAGAGGTAAATTGCTGCCACCAACCCTCTATGGATTGTTTCATTCCCAGGGTAGAAAGCAGCTTCCCTGTACCAGTCTAGAACAGTTAAATGTATTTTTATTTAGAGAACACGGAGTTGGCATCAGCAGAACAGGTAACTTAGAAAGAAAAAGGAAAATATAAAAGCTTGCCTTCTCTAGCTCTGTATAAAATAAGTTGCTAGGAATCAAGATACTTAACATATTTTTATGGAACATGGACAGCAATTTTTATGCTGACATACACACTCTCCTTATCAAAATTTTACTTCTGGGAGGCAGAGTTCTTTTGGAATTCTTGTTTCAAGCAAGTATGAGAGGTCAGGCTGGTTGTCAGTAGTGATATATTCCAAACTTCATAGTTTATCTAGCTCAATACAAGTCAGAAACAATTTCCCTCCCACCCACTTCCCTCATTGCTACTGTAGGAGGCAGAGAGGCTGGTTGGTCTCCTCTCTCTCCCACCCCAACAGCACTGTTGCCTGGACATCACTAATATGCTTGACATCATTAATATGGATGCCAGATTCCAAGGAAAACACATGTATCAGAGCTTCTGATGCCAGGAACTTTGAACATTTTAGTTTCCAAGGGCCTGATAGCCGTACTAAGAAAGACATAAGCACAGTGGGGAAACTACATTTCTGCAGGTCACTGATACCTGGAACATTGCTGTAGGTCATTAGTTGCCACTTGTAAATTTGGACTAGACCAGACAAGGGGAAAATAGTATTCTGAAGTGTACCTTCCATGGTAGAGATACTGGCTGAAAGCAGATGTGATTTACAAAGTTGTTATCTAAAAGTTGTGGTACTTAATCGTAGACCTTTTTTTTTTTTTTTTTTTTTTTTTTTTAGGAAAGTGGCTGGGGATGTCAGATGTTAGCTTGCTCTCATGGCAAACTTGGGGTCAGAATTTAATTTAAATACCATTAGGTTAACAAAATTGTAGCCAAAAGGGCTTTTTCATCATGCATGTTAAAGTGAAAATATATCTTCCATTATAACCTAGGACAAATAGTCTGCACATTACATCTAGTTTACTTGGAAAATACAATTTGCTTCTACTGTGCCATGTTAGAATTAAAACACTTAATCTTGAAGTCTGCATCTATATTGAAATTGTTTTAAATATGTTTTTTATTGTTTTGTCACCTGTCTGCTGCCCTGTACTTCTTTGGGATGAGGAGTAGGATAGAAGTTTAATAAATAAAAACTTGGCCTCTTCCATTGTTGCGTTATGTGGTAGCGTTAGGCTATGTGCTGAATTGCAACTTATTTGACACAAAATTCTTTAATTTTAGGAGTTTGAATCTTTGTGGTTAATGCTTAATGACAACAGAAATGATGAAGTTGATTATGCTGAGTTTACTCGTGCCATCTTTGGTGAAATGAATGAATATAGGAAAGCGTTTGTGAGAAAAGTAAGTGGGTTTTAAATATATAAATATATGTAGCTTATCTACATATCTGTGTAGATCACAGCAGACTATGGGGGGTTCTTAAAGAAATGGGAATGCCTGACTACCTCATCTGTCTCCTGAGAAATCTCTATGTGGGACAAGAAGCAACAGTTAGAACTGGATATGGAACAACTGATTGGTTCAAAATTGGGAATGGGGTACAAGAAGGCTGTATATTGTCTCCCTGCTAATTTAACTTATATGCAGAATACATCATGCGAAAGGCTGGGCTGGATGAATCCCTAGCTGAAATTAAGATTGCCGGAAGAAATATCAACAACCTCAGATATGCAGATGACACAACTTTTATGGCAGAAAGTGAGGAGGAATTAAAGAACCTCTTAATGAGAGTGAAAGAGGAGAGTGCAAAATATGGTCTGAAGCTCAACATCAAAAAAACTAAGATCACGGCCACTGGTCCCATTATATCCTGGCAAATAAAAGGGAAGAAATGGAAATAGTGAGAGATTTTACCTTCTTGGGCTCCATGATCACTGCAGTTGGTGACAGCAGTCATGAAATTAAAAGACACATGCTTCTTAGGAGAAAAGCGATGACAAACCTAGACAGTTAAAAAGCAGAGACATCACCTTGCGACAAAGGTCTGAATAGTTAAAGCTGTGGTTTTCCCAGTAGTTATGTATGGAAGTGAGAGCTGGACCATAAAAAAGGCTGATCGCCGAAGAATTGATGCTTTTGAATTCTGGTGCTGGAGGAAACTCTTGAGAGTCCCATGGACTGCAAAAAGATCAAACCAATCCATCCTGAAGCAAATCGGCCCCGAGTGCTCACTGGAAGGACAGATCCTGAAGCTGAGGCTCCAATACTTTGGCCGCCTCATGAGAACAGAAGACTCCCTAGAAAAGACCCTGATGCTGGGAAAGATTGAGGGCACAAGGAGAAGGGGATAACAGAGGACGAGATGGTTGGACAGTGTTCTCGAAACTACCAACATGAATTTGTAGAAACTCTGGGAGGCAGTGGAAGACAGGAGTGCCTGGCATGTTCTGGTCCATGGGGTCACGAAGAGTCGGACACGACTAAACGACTAAACAACAACAAGTTTATCTACAGATAACTAAGAAGTACTGATCTGCTTAATGCTTTATGGTTAAATACTATCTAGTATCCAATATATATACTTTAAGATCATTAATCACTCTATGTTTTGAAGAAAAGTTTGCTTCCTCTGGTTTGTCATTTAACAGTTCTTGTTGCCTTTATAATAAATGACTTGCCCCGTTGACTTTTCTGGAACAACAAATCAATACCTTTGAAACGGCAACCAGAATTCTGCAAGTGTTGATACAAATTTTACTCATATGATTTTATTCTGTACTCCTTTTGGGGGCAGGGATGGGTGATTGAGACTGGATAAGTTACTAAAATTTGTTTCTTACCATCTGTAAAATAGGAATACTGTATAAGTTTTCTGATAAATATTTCCAGACTGTGTCATTATTAAAAAACTAATCATGATTTCATTTACTTAAAGCATTTCTATACCACCCTTCTTAATATTTATTATAAACATTTCAGTTTGTAATTTGTTTCTCTGTCTTTGCTCTCTTTCAGTAGCTCTTCCTCTCTTTTGTACTTTTTGCATGCATAACATAAAATGTGACTCCTTAAGGCCACACTGTGCGTGCCACAATAATGCACTGCAAATATCAGAACAGATTAAAGGCATCCACTGCAAAATAGTCTTTCACCTGCAGGTCTGTTTTGCATGCTAGAATAAAGGTATCATTCCTGGTATTTAATCCTATGGTCCTTGAACCCATTAGGCATTTCACTTTGTGAAAATATAACTCCTGTTTTGAACAGTACCAATCTTTTTTTTTTTTTTCCTTTGGCAACGGATGTGCAGAAAGAGAGAGGAATTTTCTTTCTAGGTCATTTGAATAAAATTTGTCAGTTGGTGAGAAAATGAGTGAGTCAGTGAGAAAATGCTTTATGCATCAGGCAGAAAAAAGTGTTAATGAATTGCCAGTGTTGACCAAAAAAAAATCTAAAAAACAAAACAAAACCCTTCACCCTAAACAGACTTGTGGGCATGAAATACCTGACTTGGATCCAAGTAAGTTGCGCTCACAGTATAAAACTGATGTACTTAAGTTAGTCAGGTCTATTAATTTCAATGGGTTTAGTCTTTGAGTAGGAATAACATTGGAGACAACAATTTATATTTTGACGTAAAAGTCATTAAACAGCCTGTTTTCCTGATACCAGTTACAAAAGTTACTGTTTTAAATTGCATGCCACTTCAATACATTTTTTAAAAAGTGGCATATAAATATTTTAATAAATAAATAAAATTAAATGCTTGCTTCCAGCGAAGTGTGTGTAGTTAAGCACACCCAGCTATTTACTTTACTACTCCATTTTTTATCTTTCTCCATACCCAACGTGGGGGGTGTAGGTTCACAACTAAAATGATTTCTTTACTTAAGGGTTTTTGCTTTTTTTTTAAAAAAAATGAACATTCTGTCTTTTTAAGGTCAAACCAACCAATTAATTCTTATCATTCAAGATGCCAGGTGTATGTGAGCATAATTTGTGTTTCTCTTCCTTGCTCTTTTCTGACCGTCGTCTTTGTTTCAGGCTTATATGAAGCTGGATTATAACAAAACTGGCAGTGTTCCTATGACAGATATCAAGAAATGTTATTGTGCTATAAAACATCCTCAAGTCGTCGCAGGTAATTAATGTACAAGAAAGTAATTGTTGATTTGTCTTGTTATCAACGTCGTATTATCTATCCTACTTCTTCTGACTAGCCCAACAACACAAAGTGAAAGGACGGTGTCTATTCTGATTTCTCTGAACTTGTGGGGAAGGCAGTGTGAGTCACTCATATTGTGTGTCCTGTTTTGGTGTAAATGGCAAAAGGTGGTTGTGGTTTTTTTTGCCACAACTGCCACAATTCTCTTGGCCTAACTGGAATAAGAGGCTGGTGCTCCCTTAGGACTTCTAAGATGTGCCACAGGATGGGAGGGAATGAGGTTACAACAATTAATGACTGGTCACAAAGGCTATTTGTGGATGCCTAAGTTTGTCCATTAGGAAAAAAAATATTTGTTTTGATTAAGTACCACATTTCCACGTACATATCTTTGAACAGATACCATTACAACCTTTTGGTACCACAATAAGCTGTAATGAACTCTACTGAATACAAAAAATTAACATGTGCTCATTCATCCCAAGGCGAGTGGTCAGTGCTGTGTCAATCGTATACAGTAGTCTGAAAAGGTATGAAGAAGGCTCACAAATATACAGAAACTGTGATCAAATTCCCAGCCCCCTCAATACTGATGTAACAACTTAGGGAGAAGGGCTCAAAGCTTTTTGCTTTGGGTTGATAGTGATTGAAAGGAGTAGATGCCTTGCACATTGCTTTCTGACCCATTTTAGTCACACTTTGGGAATGTGGGAAAGAGGGGAGCTAGCATCTTCTTGTCAACAATTCACAACTTATTTGAATGGCTTGCCTTACATTTTGATAATAAAGTTACCAACTGACTCAAAAAATGGACTATCCTGGTCCAGTTCTTTTAACAGCAACTAAGGTTTAATGTGTCATAATTGAACTTGAAAATATTGTCTGAAATATGAATATGAGTATTGATTATAATCATTGTGATACTGAAAACAAGGTAGTGATTCTTTCTTACTTTCTTGGTTTATTTAATTTAGAAAAAATATGGTGTAAAAATGGGTTTGAAAAATGGTTATATCATGGACATAGCAATGATGGCTGGTAACTTCCAAGCCACTATTCTGTGTATATTTATCAAGAATTCTTCAAATCCATACTATGGAACAAGATTGCTTTGTTTAATTTCCTCATTCATATCTACAGATTGGGGTAATGAAAGACTAAAAAATCTGAGATAAAATTCCCTTTGACCTTCTCCTGCTTTGGTTTGCCTCCTGCAATTTTCACTTAAGAAATCCCTTTATGTTAAATTCTTATCATACTTTTAATAACAATGACACATGGATTTTGATTTTGTCTATTTTTTCTGCTCTCTTGGCATCCCTGCTAACGTCTTTAATAATAAGCAATATTTTAACAGGTGATGCAACAGAAGAAGAAATTAGATCTTCATTTCTAGAAACTCTGGAGGATGCCTGCAGCAATGCTAATGAAGTGTCATTCTGTGAGTTTGAGGACTATTATGAAGGATTAAGTATTGGAATTTTGGATGATGAAGATTTTGTTAACACATTAAGGAACCCCTGGGGTATTTAGTGCAAACGTCTAGGTGGGAAGCACTACCAGAATTTGAAACATGTTAGCGTCTTGCATGAAAGTGTCTCAAATTAGCCTGAATAGTCTGAAGATATTTCAGTTATTTTTTAGAATGTTGTTTGTTCATCTCTTTTGAACTTTACACTTTTACACTCTGAATATTCTTAATATGAAAGCTGTGTTTTGGTCCAAACTCAGAATATTTTCCTGCCTCTGAAAACTGTTATTAAGACTACATCGTAGATAAGGAAACTGTGTGTTTTGTTAAATCGGAACTGAGTAAAAGGAGATATGAGAGAGGAAGTTACAGGTTTGATCAATATAGTTAATTTTTTTAAGTGATTGTATGCAACTACTATGCAATGACTGCTTCTAGTAAGTCTCTATAGATTTAGCTTTTAAAGGCTTATTACCAGAAAGGCTGATACTGTTGCAATTCCCTACCAGTTTCTGACAGATCACACTACAAAATGTATCAACAACTCTTTCAGTGGTTTTCCCAGGTGTTTCCTATGTTTTTCTTTTAGTACAAACCCAATAGCATGGAAAGTTATATGCAGATGTGCTCTTACAACATTTTAGAAGTTGCCCATGGTAAGACTGACATGCATCTTATAGCAGCAGCTACATTTCTTGTTAACTGCAAATTTTATCTGAAAAGTGAGTTCTAATTGAAGCATTGTACTTTTATAAAATGATGTTTTGAAAACACATTGATTTCTTAGCTATTTCTAGAACTCATTGTATATTTTACTTCTTCACCCATGTGCTTTCCTGATTGTGGTTGTGGTTGTTACATTGACAGCACATGACAACACCTGCTGAAGATTTGTTTTATTGTGATTACTGGAAATGGTTGTAATTTTATATGATCTCATCTGTTATGTTTTAACTGAGTTGTATACCACTTTGAGAGATATATATAAATTCCTTGGTTGATGGGCATATGGTTTTCATATATTCCATTGTTATGATCTGCCATTATTTTGGTTGGGCGTTGGTTTGCTTTTACTAAAAAGGTAGAGAACAGCTTATTTGATCTTAATGCGCACATATTTTTAATCATCCCACTAATATTATGTCTTTAAATTGTGCCTTTGAAATACAGATTATATTGATGCTGAAGAGATTTATTATTTTTATTCAGTAAAAAACCTTGGTAAGCTTGTTATGTGAAATATGCAATTTAATGTTAGAGACTTTTCATAACCAAATTTCATTTTTAATTATGTAGCATTAAACTATTATATATTAAACTATAGCATTAAACTATGGATTTTTACTATGCATGCAAGTGTTGGCCTGTTTTATTATGTTATCCCACCTTTCATTTCAAGAACAAATATCAAGGCGGTTCACAAACAAATAAAATCCAAGAACAAAATAACAAGAATAAAACCAAGAATACAGTTACCTGTAATTAAAATACAACTACATTAAAATATCCATAATTAAAATATAAAATACGGAAGCTTATTAAAACAGCATAACAGTTAAAACAGTTAAAAACCATTAAAACTAAAATGAAAGCAGGATATTCAATTCGGGAGATCTGGGAAATATTTTCCTAAACACTATATGCCACACTTCCTCTAATGTGCCTCCTGATAGCTCTTTCCAGGTCCTGGCTATGATTACCCCAGCTGCAGTGATAAAATTTCCAAGAAAGTTATGTTCCATAAATCCTCTGGTTCCTTACAGTCCCACCACATGTGGAAATGTGTTCCAACTGAAGTGCAGCCCCTCCAGCATTTTACAGAGGAGAGCAACCAAGATGATAAAGGGTCTGGAAACCAAGCCTTATAAGGAACGGTTGAGAGAGCTGGGTATATTTAGCTGGAAAAGAGGAGACTGATGAGAGGAGCTATGATAGCCACCTTCAAATATCTAAAGGGCTGGCACATAGAAGATGGAGCAAGCCTGTTTTCTCCTGCTCTGGGGAGTGTGGCTCAAAGCAATGGATTCAAGTTGCAAGAAATGAGATTCCGACTAAACATCAGGAAGAACTTTCTGACACTAAGAGCTGTTTGACAGTGGAACCGAGGTTGTGTACTGTCCTTCCTTAGAGATTCTTAAGCAGAGGTTGAATGGCCATCTGTCATGGATGCTTTCGTTGAGATTCCTGCATTGCAGGGGATTGGACTAGATGACTTTTGTGGTCCCTTCCAACTCTTAAGATTCTATGATTCTGTGACTCTGTTTTCTATTCAAATGTTTTCTTTCCTCCCAGCAATATTGGAGGGTCTTGCTACTCAGAAATCAGTGGGTGATGGCAGCTGCCAATCCATGTTTGGTTTAATTCCAGTGAAAATGGTGAAGACATGTGCTAATTTTCTTGCCTTGTGACCCATAGGGTGTGGAACGGTACAGAGAGGGATAAGGACTATCTGAAGAACCCCATCACATGGCACAGCTTAGTCACTTTTCAACAAATATCCATTGTGATGTGAGAAGATTCCATTGTAGTAAAGTATGAGTTAAATAGCTGTACTTAATTGGCCGAGGCAGCGATATTTTATTCTGTTTCAAACTTTATTAAGTGAATCCTTAATACTCTTTAGAGCTCAATCTAATTCCGAGATCCTGCTATTTTCCTCGACACAAATTAAATCCTGTAATCAAGCTGATACAAAGGTTTTTGCTATTAAATTATTTTTGTTTTGCGACCATGTTTGCATAGGAGCACTAGAGACAACTGCATGTGGTATATGTGAATCCGGTAAACATGCCTGCACTGGGGTTCAGTTAATCCCTACCCCTTCCCACAGTGTTTCAGAAACCAGAAAAAAGTACCTGAGATTTGGAAACTTGAAGCTTAAATGGCTGATTTTACGTAGTGTTCTAAGGATAAGAGGATTTAAGGTGCTTGAATGTCAAGCCAGTGCTCCAATTTCACTCTTTTAAAAATAACATTTTGGAATGGCCTGAAAGCTTTCAACCTATACAATTCTAGAGATGGCGGAGGGGGGGAGGAACATGTGATTGTGTTGTAAAGCCTGTCTTAACATATATTTGCTGTTGTCTTAAAAGGAAACTAATGAATCTTCTTTCAGGAGGAAAAATCCTTGTGACACAAAACAGCCCCCTTCAGTTTGTATCAACTGCAAATCCATCCCCTACCGCAGCTGCACCCAGATAGGAAAATAAGATTGAGGTGGCTTTCCATCTGACTAATCCCATGTCATTTACAACTGAGAAAGCTATAAAACCACCACTTTGAATTCCAGCTGGAAACTTATCAGAAGCTAATTCAGATCCTGCAACATGCTCCTGAACTGGTGCTCTAATTAATCTGCAAAGCATAACATTCTGCATAAGCTTTAGACTTTTCAGTCTCTTAGGATGACATTCAGTCGCAAAGAAACAAGGATATGGACAGTTGTAGCATAACCTTACAATGGAGACAAAATATAATACTTAGTTTTCATGGTATAAATTAAAGGTACTCTAAATAGGATTAAAGGAAAGCATTAAAGGGCTACCAAGCCAGATGTCTTCTGCACTAAAGCTATTTGGCTGGTTAATCAAGGTTTACAAATGAATCTTGGAGTTAAAAGGTTTAGAATTGCTACAGGGACAAACTATTGGCTTCTTTTTAATTAGCACACTAAGTCAGAAATATGCAAATTATTCCATAACCTAAGAACAGTTATATAATCTACTACAGCATAGTGGCTTCATGTGCCTTTGGGTCTACTCTGCTAGAATGGCTGGTCCCTATATTTATTATGGCTCAATGTCACCCTGTGTTAGTTATTTTAGAGTGTCATTTATCTTTGTAGATTGAAAAGAGAAACAACTGACAGCAGAAGTGAGAGCCCAAACTATTGAGCTTCTGTGCTTCAAAGCTACAAAGCAACGAGGAAGAAGACCAGAAGCATTTAAAGCAGGAATGGACAAACTCAGCCCTCCAGATGTTTTGGGACTACAACTCCCATCATCCCTGACCACTGGTCCTCTTAGCTAGGGATGATGGGAGTTGTAGTCCCAAAACATCTGGATGGCCAAGTTTGCCTATGCCTGATTTAAAGCATACTTGACTTGAAGTAGTCTTACTATCCATCATACAATTTGATCCAGGAAGCAAATATTGGTTTGAGGAACTGGTTTCATGTACAAATCCAGGAATATGATGTGGCACTATGACTCCTGAATGGAGGCTGCACAGTGACATTCCCATTTTTTTACTATATAGATAGAGACAATTAATAATAGTACTTGACCATTAGCCCTTTCTATGTAGGGAAGCAACACATTCAATTTACAAGCTATAACAGGAAGCCACTGAAGCTCTTCCTAGACACTTTAGTGGGAAATGCTGCCGGAAAATAGGCAGAGAAATCTCAGCATTGGTCCTTTGCAGAAGATTGTTCTGTTTCCATGGCAGTAGACAGCTCCATCCAAACAGAAGCAGTTTTCTCTGCAAAAGTTACATGGGGGAGGGGAAAACGCAACCCAAAGGAAGGTGGAAAGCATCTGATCTACAAGTAAGCATATCACTTCTACTGTGATCTTTTGTAAATTCTGAAATAGGAATAAGAAAGTTTTTCCTGCCTCCACATATGGGGCTGCAACTTTGAGAATGGCATCCATTGTGGTTGATTTACAAATTAGCCTCTTAAAAGAAATATGTTTATTATGGTATCCCTCTGCCTGACTTGAAATCTAGAAAAAAGCAACAGGGTGTCTTCCAGCAGCAGTTACTTCCAGGACTTGCTGATCCCTTTCCCTGCCCCATGATTCTTGAAAAGAGAGAGAAGCTTTCACTGCCACACAGGGATCCACACTAGCAGCATCACTTAGCTGTTTCAACACACCAGTATCTTGCTCACTGCATCAGTAGGTGCTCTTACTTGTGGGCGAGAATGAAAGCCCAGTTCAATCCACTTGAAACTCATACAAATGAG
Organism: Podarcis tiliguerta; assembly: GCF_965153285.1. Lineage (NCBI taxonomy): Eukaryota > Metazoa > Chordata > Lepidosauria > Squamata > Lacertidae > Podarcis > Podarcis tiliguerta. The sequence continues at coordinate 32,694,816 of NC_139543.1, read as the reverse complement.
AGGCAGGAAGAAATTTCTAACAACCTTCTCAAAAGGTCTGTGGTTTAACCTGTTTTATATTTTCTATTCTCCTTGGGCCTTTCACACATCATGCTAACATGGGTGTGTGATATCCCAGAGAGCAGATTGCAGCTGATTTGCATCTCTAGTTGTTTTGCATCTTTGCTATGCTCAGCAAAGCCTGGCTTGGCTTAGTGCAGGGATGGGGAACCTGTAATCCTCCAGATGTGTTGGACTACGATTCCATCAGCCCCAGCCAGCATAGCCAAGGTCAGAGATGATGAGAGTTACAGAGTTACCATCTGGATACCACACGTTCCCTATCCTTGGCTTAGTGTGTCATCCAAACACAAGACTCGAGGTTAACTCCCCAGAGTCTCACCACAAGCTGTTACTAAGGTTTGTTATTGGTCTACAACTCATGGTTAGCCTGGACAGAGCTAAACCATAGACCCAGGTTCAGACACCACACCAAGCTATGGCTTCCTAGTTCAGCATGTTGCTGCCGTTGCGATCTCCTCCCTGGCTGCTTATATGGATCACTATATCTCTGAGATGATTAAAGCTATTTGCACTAGTAAATAAGTTGGTTTCATGTTTCCTTCAGAATAGCTTTTTTCTGTTTAGCCCAGTGCAAAAAATAAAATAAAATATCCTGTTCCCCTCAAACACTTTAATGCTCTTTCAAAAATACAAATTGGTTTAAAATGGAAGTGCAGAACCTCAGGTCTAGGGGCTGAATGTGGCCCTCTAGGTCTCTCTATCTGCCCCTTTGGACTTCCCTCAGACTATGCTTCCTTCTCATGCCATTCATTGGTCGTGTTCCTCCTTTTTTCTGTTTGTTTGCAGTTGCCAGTATAATTGGTTTCACATCATGTCAATAATCTTTTCATTAAAGTGTTACATATTTAAGAGAGCTTGCAAGAAAGTGTTTGTTGTCTTCTAGTAAGATATCTCTTCAAGGAAGTTACTTTCTGCTGATTCAAGATGAATCTTTCTTTTAAAATTCCTTTCAAAAGAAGATTTCTTTTGTTTAAAGCTGAGAATGTCTGCTTCAACAAAACCTCAACTATAAACCAGTTTCCACTGAACAATATGCAGTATGATCACATCATGCATGGGGATGGCACATATACACAAAAATGTGTATACTTGAACCACCTGCTTGGAACAGCTCCTGTGCACACATTCTTACTTTTCTGGATGGTTCACTGAGCAGGCCTTGTCCCCCAAGCAAGGCAAAGTGCTTTTAAGCTCTCCACCTTCAATGCACTTAATTTGTATGTTTTCAACCAGTCAGTCTTTAACCATGTAAGTTTGAAATCACACAAGTTAAGTGAATTTAAGATGCTATCATACTGTATGTGAAATTCAGTTGGGACTGATTTAAGGAGATGTTATAATATTTATGCAATCTATATTGCATTCTACTACACAGAAACAAATTTGGACAAAATAAATGTGCAAATACTTCTAAAAACAAGGGGAAATATTATTTTTCTGTTTTTCTTTTAGCAGAAAAGCATATATGTTGCCATTCTCTAATACTTAAGTAACTTAAAATTGTTGCCAGAGGGAAAAGTTATAAATGTCCTTAAAGCCACTTAAGAAAACAAAAGTTAGAAGAATCATTAGATGATTCAGAGAGCTCTGCAGGATTGGGAAGGGTGACGGTGAATCTAAATGATTTTGACTCCTTGACTATGTTGGATGTGTGTAGGATCTTGATAATAGGCATAGATGACCTCTGAAGTCAAATGCTGTTCAAGCTAGCCTAAATTAAAATTACAAGTGGATCCCTTAGCTTGGAGAGAAGCAAATCACAACAAAAGGGAAGGAAAGAATGAGGCCAAATGGACCAAAAATATGTTTTAATGTCCCTAGAAGAGGGATATAATGAAGTCAAAGGCCTACAAAAAGCCAGAGTTTCTCCCAGAAGTGGGAACCAAAAAAAGAAAGCTGTAGACACTAATGAAATTAATTAGGGGATGGTGACCCATTTAAAGATTATTCTATATGTTACTGTGTTCTTGGACAAAGATACAAAACAAATATAGCTTTTAGATAAGCAACTTTTCCTTTTGCTATGAGCACACCAATTGAGCAATGGTACAAAATAATACCTTGTGCCATGCTTCAGATGTTGCAGTTAGTTTTTAATGGATTCAGCAGCTGTGGCACAGACACTGGAAGGCATTGAGAAAGACAGCCCCTTCTTACAGACAATTACCAGCATTGATCACAAGGAGACCTAATATCCAAGGTATTCTTGAATCTTTGATGTTCTAGCGCTGGAATGGGAAACTTGTGGCTATTGGCCTGATGACACACAGCTTGAACCACCATCCAACTCTGCAGGTGCTGCAGGCCTGTTCTTGCTTACCAAATTGCAATTGATTTGCAATTGATTCCTCTTATGCCCCATGTGTATATGTGAGGTAGAGGAAAGAGACGGTGGCACAGAGGAATAGCTAGGTAATGCTACAATCTCTGCCAGCTTTTGGATCTTAATTGTCCCACCATTGGCTGAGCCCCCTGGTTGACTTTTGTGATGTGTCAATGGCATTCTATGGGGGGGCGGGCGGTTCTTTATGTTGGGAAATTTCCATTCCACCTTAAGGAGCAGACATGGAACTGTTACGTGTCGCATGTCTGTTTACATTCCAGCACTGTTTTGCTTGCGTTAGCGGAACTTCCGCTGTGTTATTGCTTTTGCTTCTCTCGCCGAGAAGACAAAGAGAGAGACAACATGTTTTTTGTCCTGATTTATGATTAATAAATTTGTAGTTGTAGTATGCTTCCACAAGCCTCACGCCTATTCTGTGTGTGCAGTTTGCTCTGCTGATATAGTGTGCCCTGGCTTTGAAGCCTGGGTCGCTGATTTACGTCGGAGCAGAGGCCGATGGGTCTTCGCAGTGGGACGGCTGGAAGGAAACGACCCGGCTGGGGCTAGCCAGCTGGCCTTTCGACCCTCTGCATGCTGACACTTTATCCCTAGCAGATGATCTCCTTCAAATGTACAAAACAGAGCTCAAGAAATAATGGGAAGTTCAGGCTGTGTAACATCTTAGGGCATGCCCATGGTATTTGCACACATTGCCTTTTGACTTCTTTTCTACTAAACTATCTTCTCTTGCCTGCATTCATTCCTTAGCATGTAGATTGTCCTGCAAAGGAAGATGGACTGAGTATGAATTAACCTGGTCAATATTGGTTTCATGTAGAAGCAGCTCACCATCATCTAAAAACTTTTAGGAGCTGCTAGTCTCCGTATTTCAGTTTCCTTGCTGCAAGAAATGTAGGCAGACATTTCATCATTGATTCTCCTCCCCCCCGTTATCTGTCAATGGAGCTTCCTATGTTTTGTCTTGTTGTACTTCTTTGTTTGGTAACTCTTCAAGGACAGTTCAAGCTGATCACTGAGATTTAGTTTGTTTCTTGGTGAACAATCAGCATCTTCCCTATTCAGGCCATAATAAGACAAAGATACTTTACCAGTAAGTGTGATTATAGTGTATAAGCATAATTGTGAAATTCTCATAAGGGAGATTTTTAAAAGACAAGGACCTGCAAGATCATAGAAATAAAACTATAGCTATATATTTCTAGGAGCAGATTGGTTGCACCCCAAAAGCTTAAAACTTTGTTACACAGATACAGGACGTGTTTCTAATACTAGCAAATTGGGAGGAGTGAAGGTGCACAGAAATACAAAAACATGCAGATAAGCTGTAACCTGCAATGCAGTTATGGTCTTAGGTCTTGTTGAGGGGTAGCATTCTTTATAGATGTCAGGAATATGTGGCTGCTTCTCTTGGGATGTAGTCTGCCTACATGTAGAGCAATCCAGTGAAAAATTGCATTTGCTTTTGAAATCTTGTGTATGCATTTGTAACGGTGGATTTAAAGATTTTCAGGCTTACTTGCACTGAGAAGGGACTTCAGATTCCCTACTTGATTCTGTTTGTTATTATCAAGTGATCTCTGCCTGTTTTTATGCTGAATGAAAAATCACACCTCTTTGTTGTCCTTCAGCCTCCTTGGACCCTTAGGGCAAAACATCATATTAGGCATTGCGGGGTTGGTCCTCTGCTTTCTGGATAGTGGCTCTTCCTGATGTCAGATGATCTAGGTGAGCTTTTCTACCACCAAGGAAAGGACTACAGGATCAGTGGGATGGGGTGTGTGCAAGTGTATTTATGATTACATCTGAAAGCAGTCTCATAACCCTTGAACAGATTCATTTTTTTCGTGGATCATGGAGAAACAATGGCTACCTAATGGGAAGCAGAGCTAGCCACTATATCCTTCTGTTCCAGATACTTTTTAATGTGTTGTTGTTGTTTTATAAAGAAAGATTTTGGAACCATTCTGTTCATGCTGAGCTCCCAGAGATTGTGGTGAGGTTGTGATGGAACATTCTGTGGAGATGGGATATAGTAGTGACACACACAGCAAACCTTTAAAATGCTCCTGTGAGTCCAGTGAGTAAGGAGGCAGGACTAGAAACAGAGGTCCTTAGACACGAAACAACAACGTTCAGCCACATCCTTGTGTCTTTCCCCTCATCCTTGCTGTTGACTGCCATTGCACTTCCTACATCCAGAATTCTTCTTCTAAAGCCCACTCCGTGTCACTTTCACCTGTAGCTAGGTGCCATCCTCACTGCTCCTCTCTGGTAAACAACTCTTCCCCAACCGGATGCTCTGTTTCCCCCGAAGTGAAATCAGCGGGTGAAAGGAGCGGAGGTGCATTCCTCAGAGATGGCTTTTGCGTCGCGTTTGGTCTGCTTTCAGCGATCGAAGCAATCGCGCAACCCGAGAATACAAGGCTAATGGGGTCGCCTGCCACGTAATTGCTGGAGAATGGTGCTGAAGGGACAGCTCCCACCTCGCCTCTCTTGAAAGGCAGGGGAAGCCTTGGCAGCAGCGCTCCTTTCACCTTGGAGCTGGAGCGAGTGGAGAGGCGTTTGGATGGAGCAGCGCCGACTCCTTCAGACGCTTTGAGCCCACCCTGCCGAGGACACCCTCGTCTCCCCCCCCCCCCATGTTTTTGTGATGATTTTTCCTCCTCCGCGAAGCTAAAGCGTCTCCTCGATCTGGCACAATGACTGACGAGAGGTTTCCTAGCAGCAGGTGGGGGCTGCTTCCCTTGCTTTCGGGGTTGGCAGTCAAGGGCGCTGGCATGGCCACCTGAAGATGGGAGGAGCGCCCCCCCTTCCCGGCTACAACAAGTAGTTCTTCGTTTGACAGCAACACAACCGAGTCTGGAGGCAGCTGCGAAGGAAAGAGCGTTTGCAATGTGAAGAGCAGCCTCTTTCTCTCGTGTCACCAAGGTATGGGGAAGGATGGCATGGGGAGGGGGATAACCATAGCAGCGCATTTCTGACTACATCTGCTTCTCGGTCCTGAAATTAACCTGCACGTATAATCTGGCGAGGATCAGGAACGTAGAAATCTGCTGCTAAGGTTACACGACAACAGATCCTATAGGGTGTGCCCGCTGCTGGATTTGGGAAGGCGGGGGTCGGGGTGCAAAGAGTGTTTGGTTATCACTAGTCAACCCCAGATGTCTCCTGTAGATTTCTCTCCTAATAGATAGAAGATGGACAAAGGGAGGGCACCTCGTTTTAATTCCTCATGTTTGTCCAGACAACTTGAACGAAAGAATTCAGAGAGGAGGGATGAAGAGGGTTGACGAAGGTGACTACTGATTGCTAGCAAGGAGAAGCGGCTCTATTCCGGTGTGAGCCTCGGCTGTATTGGGGTGTTTGTGTGTGTGTGGAGGGAGGGGGCGCTTTGAGGCAGAGTCCGGATCATCTCAAGCGGAGGGAGGGCGAGGAGATGGAAGGATGAGGAAGAGCAGCCATCTGAAAGCAGGAGAGGCGAAGGCGGAAGGAGTGTGGGGCAAGAGGGCTGCTCCGGATTGTGCCCAGGGAAGAGCTGGAAGGAGCGCCAGGTTGGTTCCAGGGTCGTTGGCAGAGCAACTTTTCCCTTGAGCTGCGTTCTTTGCCACTGCTTGCGAGGAACTTAGACGGGAAACTTGAGCGTTCAGAGTCTTGGGCGGCCAAAAGGGATGGGACATGGGGTTGGGTTTTGTTAAGAAGAACGGCGGATATTGGGAGTGGGGGAGGCAAACGCGGGACAATGGAAACGGAGACAACAACATGGGGAAGTCCCTCTGGTGACCTGGCTCTGGGTTCCAGCAGGAAACGGTGTAGGTTGGGAAGAGCGCCCTCTCTTGGACAAGACCAGCAGGGGGCTGTAGGCTCAGGACGGGTACGCGACGCCTGGTTGTACGTCTCTTCTCGAAGGGCTTCGACCCTTCCCCTGAAGATCCAACCAGCTACCCTTCCCTTCCATGCAAGGTGCGACCTCTAGGAAGCTGCTCATCCCTCCCTGCTACCTCCCATTCATATTTGGGGGCAATTATCACGTGGTGGTGGCCGTGGCCCCTCCCCCACTCTCCCATGGCAATCGACGTCTTCCTTTCCCCAGGCGGCCTAAAGATAGCCACCCGGCTCTGTTGCCTCTGGGCGCCTCTCTCCTCCTTCTTCTCCTTTTCTCTCCCGCAGTCATGTCTGAGCCACAGAGATGGGGAAGCTCGAGGACCACGAGAGGGTGATCCTCAACGTCGGGGGCACGAGGCACGAGACCTACCGGAGCACCCTCAAGACGCTGCCGGGCACCCGCCTGGCTCTGCTGGCCTGCGAGTCCCCCGGCGGCGGGGAAGAGCACCAAGCGCCGCCCCTGCCGGCTCCCCCGCCGCCCCTGCCCGCCCCCAACCCGGGACCCAACCCGGGCGGAGGCAGCGGCGGCGGCGGCCCCCTGGACGGCGCGGGCGGCAGTGCCTGGAGCCCGCGCAGCAATGGCGCCACGTGCTGCGAGTTCTTCTTCGACCGGCACCCGGGCGTCTTCGCCTACGTGCTCAACTACTACCGCACCGGCAAGCTGCACTGCCCCGCCGACGTGTGCGGGCCGCTCTTCGAGGAGGAGCTGGCCTTCTGGGGCATCGACGAGACCGACGTGGAGCCCTGCTGCTGGATGACCTACCGGCAGCACCGCGACGCCGAGGAGGCGCTCGACATCTTCGAGGCGCCTGACCTCATCACCGGAGAGCCGCCCGTCGAGCCCGACGACGACGAGCTGGCCGCCAAGCGACTGGGCATCGACGACGTGGGCGCCGCCGCAGCCGCTGCCGCCGCCCTCGGAGCCCCGCTCGACGGCAAGGGCGGCCGCTGGAAGAGGCTCCAGCCGCGCATGTGGGCGCTCTTCGAGGACCCCTACTCTTCCCGCGCCGCCAGGGTAAGGAGAGCGAGGCCGAGGCAGGGGTGAGGTGGGGGGAGGGGAGGGGAGGGGAAGGTCCAACCTCTCTGCCCCCGGGTGCCCCACCTTAAAAAACTCACCCACCAACCCTTCGAAGGAGGCTGCTGTGAGAGGAAGGGGGGTGACAGAAACCAAGGGAGTCCCAACCTGCAACCGGTGACCTGGGAGCTGGTTTGGCAATTTGAATAAAATAGGGGGGGGGCAGGTAAGCCCCACTCCACATAATCAATCACATGATGGGGAACAATTGCACCATTTGAATGGCAATGTTCACCAACTTTAGGGTGCCCATCCCCTCATATATTTTAATGGGGACCTTGGCCCCTAGAAGTTGGCTCCTCTTCCTAGGAGTAACCGGGGGAGAGCTTCCTTCAGGGTAAACGTGCATAGGATCGAATACTTGTTGCTACTCCTATTCTTGTAACTTCTTCATTGTTATTTTTTTAAGAGCAGTTATGTGTAGGTGGGTCCCATTGGGTTCTCACACATTCCCAGGTGTGTGTGAGACTGCCACCTTTCTTAGTGCTCTTAACCACGTGAGATGCCTTACTGTTCCCATTTCACACAGTGGCATTAAGGGGGCTAAAATGAGGCGGGTCACAGGCCACAGGTAAGGGCCTTCTCAAGCATGTGTTTTAGGTGAACTCCCTCATATGGTGTGAGAGAATTGGTCTGTGGAGAGCAATAATTGACATGAATAGATGTACTTGCCATGGGCAGTGGCGTATTAGTATGGAGTGGTGCTAGTGGTGAATGGCATCAGTTGCCCTGTTAACACTATATGGAAAGGGCTGGTGCATGAATGCTTTATTCATAGAGTGTGTCACATCTTCCCCCAGTCCTTTACTTATTGAAGGCCCTGGGGCTCTGTCAGTACCACGAGATGTGAATCCAAGTCTTCCACATGGAAGGCCTGCTCATGGTTCATCAGCTGAATGGGCTTGATGGTGATCTTGGATGGAAGAATGTCTTGTAGTAACTGACAAAGCAGGAAGGGAGCCTAGAAGTCAGGTCTTCCTCGCAAACTGAGAGCATGCAGCCGCTACTGTCTCCAACACCAGCAGGCCTTAGCTGCCGCAAAGGGAGAGGCTTGAAAATGAGGGTCAGTTCTCCCCAGTTTTCTGTTTGTATCTGTAGATTTGTCATCTATAAGATGGTTTCCTGAATGGCTCTGATACACCTGTGAGAAAAGTTTAATCAGAATAGAGTTTCTATCCATCTTTCTCATAAAAACTAACCTCGGTTGAATAGAATTGCCAGCTTAATGCTAAATCTGCCTCCCCCTATTGTGTGATTCTTTCTATTGTGCATGAGCACACTCTTGAAATGCCCATCTTAAAGATAGTACACCATTGAAGAGCAGCTGTATGGAAGCAACAGGATGCTATGTGCATGTCTGAAGTTGCCTTATGCTTCTGTGATCCAACAAGCCGTATCAATGAAGCAGGGCACTTTAGCTTACAGGGTTTGCTTGGGGAAGCTCTCCTGAAAAAGCAGATACCAACTCCTACTTTTGGTACAGAGAGTCAGGGTTGTCTACATTGATCTTGGCTTGGTCATTGTCTGCTGTGTGGATCAGTGGAGCTCACGGCAGAATGAAGTACACCAAATCACTGAACAGCAAGGACTGGAAATACTGAAGCAGTGCTCTCAGTTCCCAAAACTAAGGCTGTCAGGGTGTGCCTTGGGGACAAAACATATATAGATACCTGTCGGTTCTTTGGGGTCCATTTAAAAAATCTGTTTTGGATCTGGCCTTGTTTGAATGAATGTAGAATAAATGTCTGAGGTTACATTTGCATAGCTTCTCTGCAATACAAGTAGGCTTTTATTAGTGTTATTTAATGCTTGTGTCATTTTTTACTACATTTTTAACTGCAAAGTTATTTTACAGCTCCTGTGTCTTAATTTGTCTGTTTTGTAGATAAGAAACTGAGGCTGATAGGTAGTGAAAAACAGTGTACAGAGCTGGAATTATTACAGCAGGATACATGCTCCTCTGCTTAATGGCCTGGTTCATCTGACACAGTCAAGCAAAGTATGGCTTATTGGGACCATGGGGGCTCCTGAAGATGAGCTTGCAGCTGCTTTCCTCTTCCCTGGTCCCGTTTACTGTTGCACCACAGTGAGTTAACCCAAGGTTGGTCTTAGTGTGTCATCTGAACTAGGAGGGCTTGTGGTTAATTTCTCCTCAATAGCCCTGCACTGTAACCAAGAAGCAGAAAGGACCAGGAGGGAGTCAAGCAGCTACAAGCTACTCTCCAGCAGCCAGCACCTTTATGCGTTCCCAGTACTAAGGTTACCAGATTTTTTCCCCAATGAATCTGGGGACACTTTTCAACTTCCTACTAAATAGATGGATTTTGTCAGGGGACTGATTTGTAAATCAGGAGACTGTCCCTCAGAAACGGAGATGTCTGGTAACCTTATAGTAAACCATAGCTTGGCTTACCGTGCTTTGTGAATGAGGCCATTGTCCATAACTTCCCTTGGGCCAAAGTACATTTCCCAATTTTCAAAAACACATTTGTTAAACCAAAATCAGCCCATTTTAGTGGGCAAACAGCAGGGGATGGAAGAAGAGCTGCTTAACCCTTTATCTTCAGGCGGTTTTCCCACTCAAAATTTTCACTCAAAATCTACTCAAAATGGATGTTTCCCCATCCATGCTGCTCTTCCTTCTGTGGAAGAAAATGATACTTTATATATCCTTGTCCACATGTACAAGGAGGATATAGTGGGTGGTATTCAATGAAATTTTACTCAAGAGTTGATCTACAGAAATGAATGGACCTAACCTAGACATGGTTTTTAAAAAATTTTTTTAATTAAACTTAGTTGAATACCACCCAGTATAATCACACAGTGTACTGTATATATAGAGTATAAAAACATATTTCTGTTAAAGAATAGATGCTTGGACATCTTTGTCTAGTGGGGAATACATATGTTGTTATTTGATGACGTGAGCAGTACAGGTATCTGTAACACAGTCAGACTGCTTGTCTTTTGATCATGGCCAAAGGAGAATAGGAATGCATGCAGCCCTTGAGACCGATACTATATATGTTGACTTGTTCTTCACTTGATCAGCATGTATCTTTGAAATCATGCTCTGCATCCTGCTGTATGGTTGTTTGCTTGAATGTTAACTCAGTTTATAGTACCTCATATTGAAATGCAGGGTTTGTCCATTTATACTGCATTGAACTGTCTATCGAAAAGCTTATTCTCCATCTTTAAAATGATGTGGTGGCATAAAGGAATGGGTAGTATTGGATTTGGGCTGCTGAGATGAAGGTTGGAATATCTCCGCAGACACAAAGTTCTGTGGGTGACCTTGCTGCAGTCTCTTTGCCTGACCTTTCTCAGAGGGTTGTTGCAATAGTAGAAAGTGTATCTGAGGCCCTTGGAGGAGAGACAGGATGCATTTACCTGATATTTATCACATTTCCTTTTGTATTGCATTACTATGTTATTGATAGTTACCTGGAGCACCAAGCAAGGAAAAAGCAGAGTATTAAAAATATTCAGAGAACTGTTAGAAATAAGAATTGTGAAGGACTTTTCACATCAAGGTCCCATTCCATAAACCAAATTTAGGTTAAAAGCCTTGTACCTCTTACCTGAAAGGAAACCATGCTGAACACAGTGTGACTTATTTCTGAGTAAACATGTATAGCAACGCTGCTTTTCTTATGGTGCTTTCCAGATGTTGGAATACAACTCCCATAATCTGTGACCATTGGCCATGCTGGCTGAGCCTGGTCAGAACTGAAATCCAACAACATTTGGAGAGTATTGCTTTTGTACTGGGTATTGCCCACATTGTAAGCTGTGAAATGCATCAATAGTGGGATTGATGTAAATAAAATTTCAGGCTGAAACGTTTCTTACTCTTTCTTTCTTAGGGCCCCACTCCCAATGGCAATTTTCTCACTAACACATTTTCAGGAGAAAAGCTCAAGTACTTTAGAAGGAGGTTCTTATCCTGAGATGGTTGTCCTAAAGAGCTGTCAGTATGGTGCTTGGCAGTATGAGAAGTATAGAAGTATGAGAAAGTAGGTTAGTAGAGTAAACTCAGAACTGCATACTGTGTTACACAATCTGTGTTGTTTTAGTCCATGGATAACCTGATAGAATTATCTAGGTCTAAAGTCTTTTAGTGCTTCATCATTGCTGGTTTTTCACATGGCTTCAGTTACTGCCTCCTCACCTGTAGGTTTACTGGGTAGGAAGCATAACAACAACAACAAAAATAGTCCTTTTGTTCCAAAGAGCAATATATGCAGGCAGCTGGACCTCAAATGGATCAGCTGTTTGAATGGATGTTGGTGAATTGTAGGCAGTTGCTACAGGAAGATAAAAGTAGCAGCAAAATGACAGCACGTTATGGGCCTACAGTGATGTAACATTGTGGGGGGGGGGCACGGGGTGGTTGTCCCAGGCAAAAAATTGTTAGGAACACAAAATTACCACACCTAGTGGTGCCTCAATACAGCTGGATGCTTCCGTTCCTAGGCTTGGTTGAAAATGGTTTCTCTCCAGACAACGGAACAACTCTTCTTTGCCTATCACTGCAGTTGTAATTTCCTGGGTGACACTGACACCATTAGGCAGTTGAATACACATGCGTAACTCTGTCTGTTTCCCTCCCACCCCTGCCTCCATGCGGTCCCGGGCTCTGGGAACCCATACTATGTCACTGTGTGCCTTTTATAGATGGAAATAAGTAGAAGAGAACCACTGTTGAAAGCAGGACTTTCAGAATCACTTCCTCCTATGGCAGCAAGCACAATACTACTGGTTTCATCTGGCCAGAACATAGTTGGTTGCATTGGTAACACCCACCTACCTCTTAAGTTTTTTTTTTTTAAAGCAGACCCCTCAGCATATTACTATTTAGTTACTTTATTTCACCTGTACAAGAAGCACGATCCACTTTCTTGAACCATGGGTACAGCGCCCATGCTCAGAGTACTTGATAGGACTCAATAGGACCCAGTTCCCCTCCCACCATTACTTATGCTCACAAGTGCAACAGGATGTTAGGCTGAGTAGGAGATACATATGTGCCTCTTGCATTCCCATCTGGCCATCTCTCTCTGTGCCTTGTAAATGCTCCAGCTGCATGAGGCAACAGACAGCAGACACAGACCTCCCTTTCCCTCTAACATCTTGTTGTGTGACCTCTATGTTTACCTGTCTGCACACATGGATGGAAATAAACCAGGCTATGTTTGCTACTGGGATGCAGAGCCCTCAGTGTGAGTGCATTGTGCTCAGTGTGTCCTCAGCTATTGATGATACAGATGTCTTCTATCAGGAACTTATTACTAAACTGCCTCCAGTAAATAAATATGGAGAACTACTTTGTCACTATGGTAAGAGAAGCCCGCTCTACTTATTTAGAAAACAATATATTAGCATAAGCTATCAAGTTCCAGCTACGCTATTTGAAAATAATGGCTCTTTAGGGACAGTTTGCTACATGAAAGAGAAGTGAAAAGGTTTTTGATTAAACATCAAGCATGGCAATAAAGCTCTTTTGCTGACATTTCTATTCTGTTTTATCCGTTTTCCAAAGGTGGTATGAATCATTGTGAGAGGACTGTAATAGTTGCCTTTTGGAACAATCCTGCAGTAGTGTGAGAGGATGGCAGCTGGAGGACTGGCTGACACCTGTTGCTTAATAAGTTTAGAAATGCAAGAAAAATGGAGTCAGTCGGCCTAATATTTTGATGGTAACTGTGTGAAAAAGATATGTGAAAAAGGTAACATAAGAGATATTTCAGCCCCCCCCCCCCGCCCAGCATCTGCAATTCTCCCTTCTAGAGCAGCACTGTCTAGTCCTCCTCTTGTTTCCATGGAAACAGGTCAGCTTCTGGCTTCTTCTTTTTAATTGAAAACAGCATCCCCCTGCCATTTATTTAAACATTTCCGCATTGTTCTGACATAAACATCACATAGACAATGCATGCTGTCATTTCAGATGATGGTTGCGTGTGAATGCATGTACATATGTGCACATTCTGCTGTGGTGGAATAACCCAGAGAACACCTTCAAAGTCACTATTCAGTCATTATCTGCATTAGTGTAGCTGGGAGCGGAAGTTGGCTCCAAATTGTAATGCTCACATATGCAGCAACTGATAAATAAAGTGTGGGCTTCCTTCTCGTTTGGAAAGCTTCACCGACAACATTATGTTCTGCTTTTTTTAATCTTTCAACACTGTTTATACTTTCACTGTTCATGTTTCAACTTGTTTATACTTAAATATTTTTTAAATAAATAAATAAATAAATAAATAAGAAAGCATATCTGGAAATGGGGTCTCTGAAATGGATGGCTACGAAGATTGCTTGGAGAAATTCCAGTCTGTTGCCAAATATCTTGATATTGCACTGACTTGGAATATTGGGATACATACAGCAAAGAGGAGATGTTGCAGGGGCTGGAAAAATTCTACCTGCTTCATTGCTCAGGTGTGTAGAAGGGTAATTCTGGGACCTAGAATTCTGAATATTTTTCCAGCTTTTATAACCAGCATATTGAAAGCTATGTTTAGATAGTAAGCTGCCATCCTCAGGTTTCTCAATAATCCAGAATAGAACACTTCTATGGTGAAGGAAATAAGCCCTGAGTGCTCACTGGAAGGACAGATCGTGAAGCTGAGGCTCCAATACTTTGGCCACCTCATGAGAAGAGAAGACTCCCTGGAAAAAACCCTGATGTTGGAAAAGATGGAGGGCAGAAGGAGAAGGGAACGACAGAGGACGAGATGGTTGGACAGAGTTCTCGAAGCTACTAACATGAGGTTGACCAAACTGTGGGAGGCAGTGGAAGACAGGAATGCCTGGCATGCTCTGGTCCACGGGGTCACAACGAGTCGGACACGACTAAACAACAACAACAACAATGGTGAAGCTATTTACTTCTTGTTTTGGTGAGCTACTTTTGACAAAAGCTATAGTCATGTAAAATAAAAAATAATGATTGTACATTCTGTGTGGTAGCCAGATTCTCAACCTAGGCCCTATTACTGCATGTTTCCCCCTTTTCTACTCCACAGTATCTCTCTGCATTTAGTTTTCAGATTGACAGGTTAATTCACTGCCTTGTCTTTTCGCTGACAGAAACTTCTGCATGCTCTCAACAGGGATTCCTCTCCAATCATATAAGTCTACTGCTCAGTTTTTGGGGAATGATTCTGGAAACTATGGGGCATGTTATAATTACTGCTGTACTTATAATCTGTTCCCAGGGCTAGCCAGGAGTGGGAACTGCTCTTTAAATCAGTGCTGCTACTGGCCATGTCTAGAGTGGAGTCACCTCAACTTCTTTATAAGATAGACTTGCCCACCAAGAGAGACCTAGGATGTTCTCTGAGGAAACCTGCCCTGAGAGAACCATTTTCCAGCTGGAAGGTGGACATGCCAGATGAGGTGAATGGCCAAATTCGCAATTTTATGACTGGAAGACATGCAAGTGACTTTGGCTGAAGGGGGTGGCTTTAGCTAGCAATTCTGTTTAAAAACATACGACTTTTTATAGGCTTGTGTATGGTTACGATTCCTTTCACTCCCATGTCTTGCTGAGATCAGGCAATGTAGGGTTTCTGCTGACTACACATATGCATTGAGGAGAACATAAAGCTACAGAATTTTCAACATAGTGTACCCAACACTTGAATCTCAACATTTTTTAAAAAAATAAGCAGCTAGGAGTCTGGGGTGGAAGGGAAGGAAGAATATTGCATTAAGGTAAGTAGCCTTGGGGGAGAAGGTGTGCCTTCTTCACCTATTTGCTCTTTCCCCAGATGACATTCCCCTACCTCAAGTTTCTATTAGGTGCAGGGGAGAGAGATGAGGACAGTATTGGTACCTATTTGTTTTCTCCAGTGGGGCAAATAGCAGCTTCATGGGAAATTGCCTTTTACTAGATCAGACTATTTATCCATCTAGCCAACTATTGCCTGCTCTGAGTGACAGTGAACGGAATCTGGGACCTCTGTGCTCTGCCAATGTGCTCTGCTATCATTCCCCCACTGCGACCCCCAAAAATCCATGCTGTGTTTCCTTCCAACCCTCTGGAGTAGTTTTGGGCACTGTGGGGGGCATGCAAAGGGAAAGGAGAGGGTGAAAAAGTATGTTGTGCAAGTGGAAGCCGTACTGTTTGTGCATTGATTCAGTTGAATTCTGCTGAACATTTCCAAATGCTACATGCCTTTTTGCTCAAATACAAATACAGCAGAGGACAGGATCTGACTATTAACCTCATTTTGTTCCTTAATGAACACTAATTGCAAGATGAGCCAATTTGTAAGCCATTTAAGCAACAAATATCAAAGGATTCATAACATGATGACCACAAACTCAACTATTTAGTCTGGTCCAGCTGTCACAACAAACCAAAGATGTGCTGTATCAAACCTTGAGCTCTCCCCTTTTCTCCTTATTTCTGCATGAGGCGAGAAAGTTTAGAAGACCTGACTAGGCAGTCAGGATGTTGTGGGAGAAGATGGTCCTTTAAATATCATGTTCCTCTTAGACCATTTGAACTGGGTTTGGAAACAGGCAGGGCGTCAGTGAAGATGCTGTAATATTGGAGTTGCATATGCATGCACCAGTCAAAATTCTGGCTGAGGCACTGTGTACCAGCTTGTGGCAGCCCAATGTAGAGCATACTGTAGCATTCCAACCAGGATGTTAATCAGGCGTGTGTAGTGTCCTTTACCAGGAAAAGGTGCATGCAAAAGTGTCCCTAGTGACAACTACCATTGGAAGATCCAGGAACAGTAAACGCAGGATGCAACCCTGCCTGGTTCTTCAAGGGGGACTACACATCTGCTGGAAACAGGTTGTATGATGAGTCCAGCCCATTCAAGGATCTGAAGTATTTTGTTGGTTCCATATTAAATGGAATTCCATGGAAGTCATGCTCCCTTGATTTCATGTTGTTTTTGATTCTCGGTCTTGGTTTTTCTTCTCCTACAACCCCTCTTGTAGATCTTCAGGTGACATGCCTCAGGTTTTGAGAACTTTCTCTGTTAAGCAGAAATGTTAATCAGCCCCTTCGGTGAGGAGGGGCTGTGGTGGCTTGCCAGAGTGGCGGGGATGCCATCTAGTATGGCCAACAGATTGGGGCTTGTTGCTGCACATGCCAAGAGATGAAAGGCAGACAAGAGGAAGAGGAGTCACTCACTTCTGCTGCCGCTGCCACCCCTTCCTCTCTGTTCAAGCTACTTTCTGCCCTCTTCTTTGGAATCTGCCCTTCATCCTTCTGGTAAACAAGGAGGGGCTGATTGATTGCAGATTCCCATCTCCAGTGCAACTTGGAGCAGGACAGCACTATTCTAATGTAAAAAATAAAATTAAATCATTCACTTCCCTGATTTTGGTAAGGTTACCCCCATGAAGCTGTTTCTACTTCCTCTGATTTAGGTTGGAAATCATTTAAGTGGATTCTCAAGCACAAGCAAGGATAAGTTTGCCAATGCTTACAGTCCTTAGGAAGTTTATCATTCCTTTTACATTACTGCTGGAAGTCATTATTCTTGGGAAGCACTATCCTTTGAGCATTCTAATTAGCCTGTTTGCAATCATCCTTGGGGCTTTCAAAGCAGCAGGATCATATCTAGCTTTCAGCATGGAAGGCTATGTGTCTGTGTTGTTGAACACAGTAAACGGTGTTTACACAAAGCAAAAAATTGACCCAAAGGAGCTGGGAAAATATGAAGTCATTTTTTTTAATATCGCCTGCTTTACTGTAATTCCTACAGTTCTCATAAGCTTCATCATGGGAGACCATGAAGGCTACTGATTTCAAGCAATGGACAAATGTTTGATTTATCTTTCAATTTCTTCTTTCCTGTTTTCTGGTGTTTCGTCTGATGTATTCTACAGTCCTCTGCAGCCATTATAATTCTGCCCTCACAACCATGGTGGTCGGTGCTATAAAAAATGTGTCCACCATGTTGTAATGCTAATTGGTGAAGGGTATCTCTTTTCCATGCTGAAATTCATAGGGCTCCATATCTGCATGGCAGAAAGGCTAAGATATTCATTTCTAACAAATGGCTGTCCTAAGAGCTCCACAGATGAAGAAAAAGCAGATGCCAAGAGCTAGCAGAAGCAAAAGGCAAGGGAAGCTGTAAGGATGTGGGCGCCTGTAGAAGTTCAACACACACATGCAGAATTGGCTGTGGAGTGGAAGTTCTTCCTCACCTCGCATTACAGTCCATGTGAGCCAAGTCATGATCTTAGACAGCTGGGAACAGTTGTCTTCAGGCATGTTTGATTATTTATGTAGACAGACTAATCACAGTAGATGGATGGGTGGCAGGGCTTGGGTATTTCTTTGTTCCTTCCACTGAAAGCCTTTGCACTTGGTCAAATCCAGGGGTCCTTGCTCAATGTTTTTGCTATCAAGGGCGCTGATTCGCCATCTCCCTCAGAATGCCTAGGGTTGTGGGCTCCTGGGTAGATTCAGATGAACAGTTTAAAACTCCTTGGCAGTGACAACTACAGTGAATAAGTGTCTCCAGACTTATCTAAGGAGGGGTGGGGTTGGGAAGAAGCTGACAGTGTCACCATTTTACTGTGTGGACTTTGTACATCTTTCTCTCATGTTTGTACAATATGCTGCACAGCTATCTGCCCAGTATTTCTTTTCCCTGAGCAGCATGGAAAGGAGCTGGCACACTTAGCTGCCAATATATATATCTATATTCTCCTTAAATCGGGAAGAAGCAGGTAGTCTGAAATAGTTGCCTGAACCAGCACAATAATATCTGTCTCCGAGATCAAACTTGGTGATTGCCACAGAAACACTTGCTTTTGTCGCTTGGTTTGCTTTGGTTTTCGTTAAGCATTTTAAGGATAGGATTCATATGAAATGATGTGCCAAGTAAAAATATAATTGAAAGAGTCAGTTACTTCTAGAATTCTAATAATAAATAATAACACTCTGACTTGTTTTTGTGTATAAGGCAGATATTACATGCATTAAACTGCTGTCATTTGAATTGGGGGGGAAAACATATAGCTTTTCATTATGATTCATTGCTTTTTCTACCACTTCTGCAAAACCTAGTATACCAGAAGTGAAAATCTGTTTTTTAAATTTATCATACCTTTCCTCCAAGTAGTTGAAATAAAGCATACATGGTTCTACAAAAACAGTATGTATGTCATTCACATCTTTCCTTTTCAATGTACGCTAATAATCAAATTGACTGCAATTATAAAAGGGATGGGGGTGGGGTGTGGATACAGCTCTATAGAAATTATCTATATTATTCTTCTGCTGTTGTGAATACTTCCAGTTTGTGTGTACAGTGGGTCCCCAACCTACGTGAAGGTTCAGTTCTGGGGGTTCATGCACAAAATCAAGTAAAGCCAGAAAACCTTTGAAGCTACCCCTCCATGCAACTCCTGTCTGGAGTGGGCCTTGGCCTCTGCTTTGCTTAATGGGCTCTGGAAAGGTCGTGCGAAGGTCCTGAGATGCTCCCAGGGCTCCTTGCATGGCTTTCCCAGAGCCTAGTAAGCAAGGCGGGGGCCTCAGAAAGCACAAACTGCCACAGAAAGAGATTTTAAGCCCTCTACCTTGCTTACTGGGTTCTGGGAAGGTTGCAAGAGATCTCAGACAGCCCCTACTGGCTCCCCTCCTATTCCCCATTTCCCTACCATCAACCTCAAGCTGCAGTCGCCTAAGTAAATTACACATAAATTGCAGGACCACTGTATTTCTAAAGCTGCTGACCAGGGTATTGTCTTCAAAGTGCCATATATTGTTGATGCTACAATTGGTTCTGATCCATTGGAGGCTCCTTGAACACCATTGAATTACACCTTGTAAGATCACTTTTGGTTGTTGCAGCCTGTGAATGTAGACAGGATGCTTGTGGCAGTGAGTCTGACAGTGTGCCCTCTTGATCCCTGCTCACCACAGTTGGAGCAGGCTCATAGCTTTCAGGTACTCCGGGGTCCAACACTGTCACTTGAAGCCCAGGTTGCCTTGGTGGCTAGGTGTGTCTGTTTCTACCTATGGCTTATTTACCAGCTCGTATGGCCCTTTTTGGACGGAGATGACTTGGCATGGTACTCCATGCTCTGGTGACTTCCAGATTGGATTACTGCAATGTAAACTGCAAGAGGCTGGCCTTGAAGCCAACTTGGGAACTTCAACAGGTCTCTATTACTGTTTTGGGTTGACTTTACAACCCAACTTGTACTTTACAACTTGTATAACCTGCTTTAAACCCAACTGTGTTGGCTTCCAGTTCATTTCTGGGCCCAAGTCAAGGCGCTCATGGTAATGTTTGAAGCCCCAAACGACTTAGGAGGCCCCAAATATCTGAAAAATATCCTTCCCTACCAACTCTCCTAGGTGTTAAGATCAGCAAAGGCGGTTCTCTTGATAGTTCCATCTCAGAAGTTTGGGTGGTGGTTGCCATCTCAAGGCATTCTCTGTGGAAGCCCCTAAGTTGTGGAATTCTTCACTATACAGCTTTTGACTGACGATACGCCTCTTGATGCTGTCCTTTGGCACCAACAGCAGAATGCAGTGCTAAATGACTAATTGGAGCAGATGGCCAATGCAACACATCAGCTAAAACATTGGGTGCCCATATGCTACTTAGCTAGGCTTAAGGCTGATATACAAAGCCCTGAACAACATGGGCTCAGGATGCCTTAAAGCCCACAGAAGCCTTTATATCCCAGCTTGTTCACTGAGACCAAGCAAAGGAACCGTGTTAGTTGTCTCCCAACTAGTGTTACAGAAGCCCAACAGGCATCCACTAGTAGTTGGGCATTTATTGCCATTGGTCCCATGCTACAGAACACACTTCTAGCAGTGATTCAGAAGTCATACAGTGGTACCTCAGGTTAAGTACTTAATTCGTTCCAGAGGTCTGTTCTTAACTTGAAACTGTTCTTAACCTGAAGCACTACTTTAGCTAATGGGGCCTCCTGCTGTCGCTGCGCCGCCGGAGCACAATTTCTGTTTTCATCCTGAAGCAAAGTTCTTAACCTGAGGTACTATTTCTGGGTTAGCGGAGTCTGTAACCTGAAGCGTATGCAACCTGAAGCGTATGTAACCTGAGGTACCACTGTAATTGCTTTTTATATTCAGGAATCTCTTCAGGATTTTTTTTTTTTATGCTGACAGGCCTGTGTAGCTGTTTGAAACTTTTTTTGACTGGTCAACAGAGGCACCATCTTCTGAAGCACATTGAGGGGCCCAATGTGATGTCCTGACACCACACACATGCAATGTTGCACAGTGTCCCTCTGTGCCCAGCTCCAACAATAGGGAGTCCCAGATCCCTAAAAAAATATATTGAGGGACCCACAGTGTCTCTGCCCCCTGGAACCAGCACCTATGCTGGCCAGTCATTTTATTGATTGTGTTGGGTGGTTTTCAACATTTGTCCTATTCAGAATAGACCTATTGCCATGACTACCTTGGGTTAATTACCTTAGGTTAATTAATTTCAATGGGTCTACATTGCACTTAGTTGAACACTCACCCCTGTTTTAAACGATGTGTTATTGCTGTGTACTGCCCTGATATTGCGGTTTATAAATACTTTTATAAATAAATAATACTATAAAACATTGTTTAGAATTGTAGGAATGAGCTTGCACAAGTCTAGACTGGCATATTTCCCCCACCCTAATTATAATTAAGTAACAAACAAGGATATCAAACTCTGGTTTGTTTTAAGTAGCCGTAGTTAGAACAAACCAGAGTTTTAGAGTTTTATGTCATGGGGGAATTGTGGGTAGATCTCATACATTGAAATGAAGAGAAAAGAGAACATGAACCCAAGGTTCATACACCCTCATTCCCATATCACGGATTAGCAATGTATCTGAACATGGGACCCTAAGGGTATTTTCAAAAATCACTGTGTTGGTAAAATTAATTGAATATGTGTGTCTTGGGAAACTCCCTGGTATCTCCCTCTTTCCTGCTTCCTGCATGGTTTGTGAGGGTTTTCTAAATTGGCTGTGGATTTATTGTAACATGCCGGGAATCCAAGGCAAGTGAGCTGACACACTTACTGACGGACTGGCACGCTAGAGCTTCTAAAGTGTCTATAAATAGCTACAGTTAGGATATCAATGTGAAAAACATATTAAGACCTTGTGGATGGATAACCCGGGAGCTGCCAGAAAAAAGCTGATGCCCATGAAATGACAATTAATTAGGATGAAAGGCCAGGAAATAAAAGCGCTGGAAAAGATTGTGGGCAAAAGCTTTGGAAGACAGAAAGGCAGGAGGCAGACTGGGAGAAGTAGATAATGCAATTGCCTTGAAATACAGGCTGCATTTGGTTGTAGTGTCTTCTTGATCCCTTTTATTTTGCTGCCTAGGGAAGAGAAAATGCATGTTAACAATTTTGTAGAGTAAAATTATTTGCATTTATCACAGACCTTGGGAATTCTTGAACTGATTATTGTGCGGCAATAAGGGGGGTGGATATTTAATTCATACTGATCTTAGATCCGTAAAGTGTTCTTGGACATAATTATGTACATGGAAAGAGAGAGAGAGGGGCTTTGTGCTTTTTATCCTTTGTAGGCTTGTGATTCAGTAAAGAGGATCCGCTGCCTGCAATGGACTTTCCGAATTGCTTTGTTAGTGGAGTTTTACATTAAGCAGAAATCTTAATTTCTTCCCTTTCTTTGCATGCCACTAAGACAGCTTGAAAGAAGAAGGAGCTGCTGCCTTGGCATCTTTGCACTGAAATGTTACTACTACAAAGGGTTGAGAGCGATAACTACCTGCTTCCTGCCAGCAGTTAATCAATTGGTCAATAGATTCTACCTGGCCCTATAAAGCTGCCAAATCTGGCTTGTTCCTTTGCCTGAGGTGTTGTTTAGATTGTCCATTTGTGGCTGCCTGTCTGACCCTAGACCACAATATCTGACAATCTGCTACATCAAATGTTTGGTTTTGGGCGTTCATCTGTCTCAAGGGACTACAGAGTGCACCTCTGGAGGTGAAGTCAAATTCCTGTGTTAGCAGTACCAAAGTGACCTCCTTGGGGCACAAACCTGGGCATTGTGTATGGAGGTCCTAATCTAATGCATGATCCCTAAAGAAGACCACAAGGATAGAATTTTGCGGAACGTTAGGTATATGTATGCATATGTATATGTGCGTGTACATTTAATTTATAGCCTGCTATGTAAACCAGACCCTACCCTCCTCAAAAGTGTCAATCGTTTCCCATAATGGAGGAATGACTTAGAGAATTTCTTGAACAATCTTGTTCTTGTAACATATAAAACAGCCCTTATGTACTGGTGTACATAGCGCCTCTAATACGCATACTAACTAGTGAGCTTACCTATTCCATTCAGTGTTGAGGAAGAGGAGACATGATAGATATGTAGAAAATTATGGACGTTGTGGAGGAAGTGGATCAAAATATTAGCCTGTTAGGTTTAGCACATCTCACACACACGACACAGCAAGCTGGCAGTTTAACTCCTTTAGCTTTATTTGGCAATTACAGGCTTAGAGCAAACAGAGCCTCCCACAGCTCATTCTTCACTATCAGAGTCAGTTGACTCGACTGGCCTCCGGCCCCTTCCAAGGCCAGATATATGCCGACCCCACCCTCACTTCCAGCTGGTCTTCCTTTGCTGTAATCACTTGCTCCACCTCCTACTTCTTGGAGACTCAGGTACTGCCAATTCCTCCTCCTCTGGAGTTGAATCCAACCCGCTACTACCACCTGCCTTGCATCTCAGTGCTGCTTTGAGAAGTGACAGGCAGTCTTCTGTTTCCCTCTGCCTCTTCCTCCTCCTCTGCTGATTCTTCTCTGTGGGCCATGTCTCTGACATCACCCCCCTCTATAAGCCCCCTCCCCTTCAGACTTGCTGCTGTGAAGGAGGACCTTTCTTTGGCTGGTCACCACCACTCCTCAGTCTCTCCATCTGCTTCCTCGCTACTAGTAACCTCCTCCCTCCACCCTCTTGGTTTGGGCTTGTGTGAGAAACGGCGATGGAAATCCCTCTGCAATAAAGGGGCATGCATATCCTCAGCCTTCTGCTAAGACTTCTCCTCAGGCCCATACCCTTTCCATGAAACTAAATATTGTAGCTTCTTCCTGCAAAGCCTAGAATCCAATATTGCTTCTATCTCAAATTCCTCCTCTCCCTCAACCATTACTGGGGGTGGAGGAGGTTGCCTCAGTTCCTGATACCTATGGGGTCGTGTGACTGGTGATAGGAGAGCCCTATGAAATACCGGATGTATCTTCATAGAATCTGGTAGTTTGAGCTGGAACGACACAGGGATAATTTGTTCCACTACCTCAGACGGCCCCAACCTTCGTGGCCCCAACTTCCTGCACCTCTCTTTTTGAGGCAAGTCCTTGGAGGACAACCAAACCTGATCTCCCACCTTGATCTCACCCTGATAGCTGTTGGCTCCATTCAATGAAACCGAATGTTGGAAGATTCAGGACACACAAAAGAAAGTACTTATTTTTACATTGGTGCATTGTTAAGCTATAGAATTCTCTCCCACAAGATGGCCGCCAACTTGCATGACGTTAAAAGAGGATTAGGCAGATTTACAGAGGAGAATGCTATCAATGACTGCCAGCCATGGGTTAGGTTCTGCTGCTACTGCCAGAGGCGATATGCCATTGAATCCCAGTTGCTGGGAATCACAGGTGCAGAGAGTGCTGTGGCACTTGGGTCTTGCTTCTGGGCATCCCATGGGCATCCAGTTAGCCACTGTGAGAACAGGTTGCTGGCATGGATGGGCCGTTTGCCTGATCCAGCAGGTTCTTCTTATGTTCTTAATTCATAGGGTGCTAATGAGAAATAAATTCCTTTTATTTTATAAGACATTTAGTAACCACTTTACTATATAGAAATATCAATGTGTGGTTGTATTAATAAAGCCTGGGCCAATAATGCTTATTATTATTATTAGTTTATATGCTTCCCTCAACCCCACATTTAGATACACTAAATGTTCAGTATATTGATTTATTCAGAGAAAGAGACATTTTCAAGAATACAAGTTCCAGACAGATTTTTCACAACCTGTTTGTAGCAAACAAGCAACTGAAAAATAGGCCATTTTAAACATAACGAAGAGGCTAATTAGATAAATGTTTGATTGGTAAGTCTGCAGTGACAACTAAGCACATCAATTGTAATATGATTATTACTTCCTGGAAACTAAATGAACTATAAAAAGAACAGGCAAAAACCCCACAAAAATCTTTTATTCATTTAATAACTGTGGCGCTGAACTGAACGAGTTAGCCAATTATATTCATCTTTTTTCTGTTTACAGTACAGTGGTACCTCGGGTTACAGATGCTTCAGGTTACAGACTCCGCTAACCCAGAAATAGTACCTTGGGTTAAGAACTTTGCTTCAAGATGAGAATAGAAATCTTGCTCTGGCAGCGCGGCGGCAGTGGGAGGCCCCATTAGCTAAAGTGGTACCTCAGGTTAAGAACAGTTTCAGGTTAAGAATGGACCTCCAGAACGAATTAAGTTCTTAAGCTGAGGTACCACTGTATTTTAAAATATTTTAAGATAATGGTTTGGATCCTGTGGTAATTGAGTGGAAAGAAGTTAATGACAGGAAAGTCTAGTGTACCTCACTCTAGTCTAGTGTACACCCACTGAAAAGCATCTTGGAGGACTGTGATCCTCCCTGAACAAAATGGAATGGGGTGAGGAGGTTTCTGCAAGAGGAAGGAATCACCCAAAATCAGACTGATTTTCAGAAGTTTCACCCTTCCAGCAGCAACCCCTATGTCCCATCAAACAGTGTTCAGGACGCAGTGGTGGACTTTGGCCTTTCAAATTTCAGTGGCGCCCAGTTCGGTGTGTGCTTAGGTGGCTTCATCCTGAGTCTGTCTCCACCATCACTTTATCTGTCTATCCACTTGTTTCATCACCTCAGAAAACCTAGGAGCCTGAGGTACACTGATTGATAGAGGGTATTTGGGAGTGATAGTGTCAACTGTCTGGCCCATTTCCTCATTTCAGAAAACAGCCAGAACTCATGTCACTATGGACTCATTGTAATTGACTGGTGGGACTGTAGAGTTTAGTGCAACAACTCCTAAATTCAGGGGAGAAACCCATTCAGTTCACAAGAATTCTCCTCAATTTATCATCGCCTGCAGACTCTGTTGACTCCAGTAATGCAGGCTATCTGCTAGGGATCCCAGTCTAGACAAATCACTTCCACAAGCTGTAAATAAGGGATTGAGATTTAGTAAGGGACAGAAAATAACGTCTTAGAAGAAAACCACTAAAAAGCTATAAATGTCTTAACATGGAAAAGATTACATCAAGAGTACCACAATTTCATTTCAATATCTTCTACTTTTTAAAAACTGGGACCTGAACCCAGAGATTCCAGAAATACGGTCCAGTCTCTTGATCACTGTTTTTTTTTTTATTTAAAAAATGGTAACTTAAGAACCACTGAACGATCTGAAAACAAGAAAATTGTCCTTTTCCATACCACCTGAGCCAGAGTGTCCTGAGTTTAGTAAAGTTAAGAACTGCAAATAAAGTCTTGTGAAATCTAGCAATGTGAAAAGAAAAATCTCCCTTAAAATAGCA
The DNA here is from genome assembly GCF_965153285.1 of Podarcis tiliguerta. Classification (NCBI taxonomy): domain Eukaryota; kingdom Metazoa; phylum Chordata; class Lepidosauria; order Squamata; family Lacertidae; genus Podarcis; species Podarcis tiliguerta. The sequence continues at coordinate 32,668,865 of NC_139543.1, read as the reverse complement.
GCCTTGTTTTAACCACAGGGCCATTTAACTCTCCATAAATCAAATGGCTGTTTGAATGAGTCATATCCATATGTGAGCTGAGTAGTTTTAGCTGTGGAGTCCTTGATTTTAAAAAAGGGAATTCCACAGAGAATTATTTCTGTTATGAAATACAAGTATAAAGCGAAAGCAGGATTTTTGCTCTCAACTGTCACAACTATCTTCTTAAAGGAGCCTTCATTCTTCTTCAAAGAGCACAACTTCAGCAGTAACTGAATTTGTTATAGAAGCAGATACACAGAATTGGAAAAAGAATGATTGGCTGAAGTAATGGACATATCATGTTGACTAGCTGCTCTATAGATTATTTTTCATATTAGGTTGTGTGATTTGGTTCCAATTGAGAAGACACATCTGAAAATACAAAATGTAATACGGAGAAAAGTCAACATTGGAACTGAAGCCTGAGTTTTAAAATACCCCTTTACGTTCTAATAATATTAGTGATATATATTAAAACTGTCATACACAATTTAAAATCTCTCTCTCTCACTCACTGTTAAACCATATTGTAAAAATGGAAGTCTTTTGAAAACTGAAGAGGTGCAAAGATAAAAGCCCGAGATCTTATGTGATGGTGATTTAATAGCACCTTTATCGTGAACTGTGTTCTGGAGAGACTTTACTGTTTATTGTTTAAAAATGTAAATCTGTCTGGCTATACAAAAATCAGTTCTTTAACTGATTCTAGTTAGATCAATTTTAGTTTACCATTTATTGTTCTTCCCTCATTTGTTTCTGTGACATTTTGTGAACTTCTCATTTCCTTGTCATCCTCAGTCTGGTCACATATTGCTTTTCTTTCCCCTGATTGTATGTTCCTGATCTTTCCAGCCAATCTTTTCGGATGTCATATTTCATCTGTCATTTTGCTTTTATGTACTTCTAAGTTGAGTTCAGTTGTGCTGTTTTTCAGGGCCACCATCTCAACCCCCCGAAGATGCTAACAACAATAATACAACTGCTGGATGATAATGTCAGTGCCTGGTGCAATGCTAAAGTTGGAGCCTCATGCCTCCACACTGCCCTCTTATGATGTTCTTTAATTTTTGTGTACACTGCTTTGCTAGCTAGCATGCTTAAAGCAGTTTATAAATCTTCTAAATAATAATGATAGCAATAGGAAAAATAGTACAAAAGGAATAAAGGTAGGAGAGGCGAGAAGCAAAAGTGATGGTCTGTGTCCATACACAGTGCTAAACCATAGTTTAGCACAGGGATAGGTAACCTGTGGTCTTCCAGATCTTGCATTGCCCATGCTGACTAGGGCTGATTGGAGTTGGGATCCAACACCCTTTGGAGGGCCATAGATTCCCATCCTTTATTTAGCATCGTAAGGATGAGCTTGTGCAAAGTTCAAGCTTGCATGCCACCCCACCCCCTGGTCTTTTCTCCAGTATGGCAACAAGGAACAGATTGGAAGCTTCTGTATTTGATTAATCACAGTTTAGTGTTACATCTGAAATCTGAACTTACCCGTGGTTTAGTAAAATAAGCTTTGCGAACCACAAGTTGGGAGGTCACTTGTACTAACAAGACTCACCATGGTTTTTCTTGGGTTTGTGGTGCGATGAATGCTTCATTGTTTCAATATTATTTTGCTGCCTTGAATCCTGTTCTGCTTTCTTGGATATAGGAATTTTAGCACATGGTTTTCCTGTTGCACATGCTTGGGCGGTGCACTAAAATGAGCAGTGATATACAGTGAGCTGCCAAGGAGAACAGATAAAATTTATGTGCATTGTTAGCCACACTCCTTCACAAAGACATCATGGGGAGGAGGGGGAGGAAATGGAAAATGAAGAGCAGCATCCTTTTGCTTCGCGAGAGAAGCTGCCCCTATTTACTCTACCACCCCTAAAGACCTTCATTGAAGCCATAAGCTAACTCTGCTTGCATGACTGAACATAACAGCTCCCTCTGTTTATGGATACTGTTTCCAGAGCTTCAGAACCAGATTGATTGGTTGACTAAATGCCGCAGGAAATGTCATAAAGTTGAAAATAACTTGATTTAGATTTCAAAGCAGCCGGTCATGCTAGTGAAGAATCTGTCCAAGGACACATCATGTAAAGATGTTGATAAATTTGGAGTTATTTAATTTTGACCTATAACAATATTCATTGTCAGATAAGAAATAGCATGAAGGTTATATCTTCTCTGTCAATCACAGACGTGCATCCTAATTGGATAGGTTTTCTTATATCCAGTAGCTCTTTACATTCAATTGGTTATCAGTCTATCAATATTATCATACATTTTTAAATATTTATGTCTCTTCAGGATCTTTGTTTTTTTAGCCTCAGAGAAGGATGTGCAGGAAACTGAAGAAGTAGATTTTGTTGAGGTTTTATTGAGTCATTCCTAACAAAAAAAGAGAGAAAATAACTGAACATCTCTCAAACAATGCAGCAGCCATGCAGGCTGGTGGGTGGGTCTCGCTTTGCCCTTCCAAAATGTTGGGTGGTATGAAAGTCTGATTTATTCCCAAGTGAGTAAGGATCACAGACACAATAAGGTGATATCATGGAACTTGAATCCAAAGGGATAGAAAACCGTGTCAGGAACTTTCCCGTTAATCTTAAGGGGATGTTGACTGAGAAGTGTATTTGCAAATGTGTTAAGTGCCAGTGTGCAAGTACACTTGGTACCGGGCTAAACTCAAGGTGCTAGTTTTGGTTTCTAAAGTCCTATACAGCTGGCGACCAGGATACCAGAAAGATTGTTTCATCTCTTATATACCCAGTTTGTCACTGTGTTGTGTATATGATGACATCTGGCAAATACCATCTTTCAGGAGGTGTGTTCTGCCCCGTATAGAAATCGGGCTTTCAATGTGGTGGCACATACCTTTTTTAATTCCCTCCCCTTGGATAATAGGCAGATGCCGTCTCAGTTGCACGTCAAGCCCTGAAACCCACCCCATGGAAATAAGACACAGTGGAGACAGAATTTTAGTTCAAAGGTTAATGGGCAAATTTAGGCCACAACTCTATTGAATACACAAGTGTGACTGGTATTGGCTTAGGCATTGGTATCTAATGACTATACTGGCTCCTGCCCACCCAGCAGGGAGCCTGCAAGGGTAAACTACCAGCAGAGGGAGCTCCATCAATGCATATTAACTGGAGCTCACCCCTGGATCCTGGCATGGCCCTAGCCCCTTCCTGGGCTTCGGATGAGATCCAGACCCTGGATTCCTTTAACAGAATACACTATCAAATGGAGGGGCAGGTGATCGCCGCACCTCCCCTCCCTGCACCTCCCTAAAACCAGTGCCTAACCGCCAAACCTTACAAAGTTGTGATGATTGCTAAGGGGTAGGCAAAAACCAAGTGGCCACTGCCAATTTGCCACATTGGGAAAAATTCCTACCCGGCCCCCGTTCCAAAACAGGCGACCAACAGAAGTCCAAAGCAAGGTCAGACAGGACATAACCAACAGGTGGGTGTGTGGGTGTTTGGCAGCGCGAAGCAAGAGGAGGTCCCTACGTCGCGCTGCCAATTAAGTACCCCCAAACCCCCAGCCCCCTGCCAAGTCACCGATTGGCTAAAGGCCAGTGGCATGATTATGGCACCACTGGCTGGAGTGGGGCAAAGCCCCGCATCCAAGCCGGTTAGGGGGAGTCCCAGGGCTGCGCGCAACATGGACCCTCTGTTAGGAGGATCCAACTTGTCTTTTTGGTGGCTTTTAAGTAGACATCTTTCCCAGTCTGCGTCTGTACTGGAATTGTTTGGAGGTGTTTTTATTGTTTTATAACTTGTTTGTTACCTTGGTCTCCTTTTGGAGGAACGGCAGGATATAAATTTAATTAATAGTACTATTTCAGCCATCTTACTAAAGCAAATATATACTGATTTGTTACTAAATATTTATTCTTTTATCACACAGCAGACATTCTAGAAGTGGATATGAAAGAAATTTAATGAGAGTAAAAAAAAAGCCAAATCCTGGCACATTTCAAGTCCAAACGCTCTTCAACAGGGAATATAAAAAGAATTGTGTAGTTTGATTTCTTAGTTGCATAAGGCATACAGAGAGAGTGATATAAACTACCTACAGATGAAAAGTGTTCAGGTTCAGAACACAAGGTTTGTTGTTTATTCTCATTAAATTGTCTTCAGACCTACTTCTTGAATGTTGTCACTTGAATAAAGTGGTATCAGCTTACTTTTCAGACTGTAAGCACACAAAGTTTTTAAATATTATGAATGGGATATTCTGATATATCCTTCCAGCCCAGCAGAGCTTAGAGATTCCCACAAGCCTCAACCTTTTAACAACATGATTACAAAGGTACTACCCCAAACTCATAAGACTACCTTCAGACTACTACCATCTTGCCGCCAGAGTTTGAAATTAGCAGGGCGCCAGGTGCATTTCGCGCCTAAAGATTCTCCATTTGCGAGAACCTCCAAAAACCTGGGTGCCATTTTTTGCACCTGGCTGACACTCAAGGATTACTGAAATGTATTTGCTTTGAAGTCTCAAAGTAAATGTTAAAGATAGACAATATGTTAAGGAGTTTAACAGTCAAGAGTAGTGTGTTTTGAAAACTGAAGTATGGTTGATACCAATATTTTTATTGCAAGCACCAAATTAAACATGTATTAACAATTTCTGCTAAAAATGTGATCTTAACAATGTGTCACTTATGTGAATTGTGTATTAATTCAAAATAATAATTAAAAAGTGTTGCTGACCCCCCCCTCCAAATGGCAACAAGACAATCTGTTTTGGTGCCCAGGTCCCAGGAGCCATTTGGTTCCTAGCTTTTCTAACCCACCTCTTGCTGCTACAAAACACGATCTTGAGCACGTGATCTGTCAAATGAGTGGGCCTTGATATAAATTGAGACAAATCCATGGTTATCGTGAAGACCATCAGATCCTGAGCTGCACCACATGTGGGGGGCCACAGCACAAAGGTTGAAGCCACCCAGAACAATTAGGCCAGCGGACTTTAACATTGTACCTCAGACAACCCCAGTTGCCTCAAGCAGGGAGACTATTAAGCAGCCTTGGAGGACAGGATATTAGTTCACTGACAGAGCACGTACTTCGCTTGCCAAAGCTTCAGGTTTACTCTCTGCCATTTCCAGATAGGTCTGGAAAAGACTAAAGCCCTGAAGAACTGCTGGCAATCAATGTAGACCAGGGTTGGTCTACATTCAGCGCATGCCTGAATATCACCCAGCCTGTGACATCAGGCAGCTCCACCACTTTAGTAAGTGGTGTCCAACAGTCCAAAAGTGCACGCTCTCCTCCACTCAGCCTTTCCCTTTTGAAAGACTAGACGGGGAGGAGCACTGGACACTATTTTATTTGGAAAGCAGTTACCAAAAGCTTCCCTTGGGCCAGGCCGAGTTAAAGCAAGCATTGGATGCTGCAACCCGACAGCAATCCCAATGTTGCTTTCTCTGTCTTTGTGTCTTGTTTGGTGTTCAGGCAGGTGCACAGACAGGTTTCAGAACAGAGGGGTTTGCCTATGCCAGCACCCCTAGATGATCTATTGCAGCACCCTGGTTCTGCAAAAGGACCAGCCTGTTACAGGACCTTCATGTATAGAGAGACAGTAGAGCAAGGAGAGATAAAAATAAGTGCAACCTGCTTTGACCTGTCTACTGTCTTGTGAGCAGCTGACCTTTGTTTGCCATTTCGACCAAATAAACAGGCGTGAAGAAGAGTTATTTTCAGTCTCCTATTTTTGGCCCCAAAGTACATACTGACCCTTCCTTGTAGTGATCGGTACACTTTAAAACCTAGAATTAAATGTATTATGTCAAAATCAATTTATCCAACCTGACAGCACAAGCACACTCTCTGGTTTGCCTTATATATAGGCTTATGGCTAGCATTTCGCAGTTCAAATAAGCCATAGACAACATCCCCTTTTCATCTTTTAGATGATTTCCAAAAGCCCCCTTTTCTGCAGCTATTATTATGTCTCAAAATTAGGAAGAAGTAATGGAGTGTAATTTTACAATTTGAATTCGGGGTTTTTTTTTCAGCCGCAAAAGTTATTTCTATGGCCCTTTGAGACTAACTGAGCATTCCTAAGGCGTTGAAAATCTGTGATTGGAGGAGACGCCATTTCTTAAATTCTGCCAGGTTGGAAGATGTGATGGGGTTTCCGCCTTCTTTTAGTCATGACCTCCTCCCACTGAGTCAAATAGGGTCTGTTTTTTTGAGGAGGTGATTGCAGAATGAGGAGGGTTTAGGATTTGTGGCCTTCCCAACACGGCTCAGCAATGGTGGTGAAACTTTCTGCTATTTCACTTGGGAATCTCCTGGCGTGGATGCTGAGCAAAGTGAACTCTCAAGACCTGTTATTTCCCTACAGAAAACTTGTCTTTTTAACCTTGACACATTTTGTGGGTGTGGGTAGAGTGCAATCTCCCTCCGATGTTATCAAAATACCAGATGAATATTCATCTGTAATGGCAGCTGCACTATTATTACTGTCCTCAGAGTGCTAAAATAAAGAGCTAAAATTTTGCTGACTCATTTTGGTTGCCTGCTCGATACTGAAAAAGTAAATGAATATTGAAAGAGACAGGTGAGAGCCTTTTGGAAAGGAACAATCAGGGAAGTCATCTGCCCGTCGTGTAGGGGTTGTTTTCTTATTAAAGTCTTGCCCAGAGCACTGTCAAGGTTAACTGGCTGTAGCAGATATTTCAGCAGGAGTGTTAAATTCCTGATGAGTGAAAGCTTGATCTTGCAGCTTGCCACTGCGTATTTTTCCCTGGCATTCCAAATGTCACAGGACACTTTCCCCACTTAGAACAAATAAGTGACCTTGCTATAAATGGACAGAAAATGACGAAATAATGAAAGCATATAATCTTGAAGGCTGAGGGTTGTGAACTGAAGTGACTTGTGCTGAGAAAGTGAAAAGCACACATGAATGTCATTTTGCAAGGAAAGGATCGGTTGAACGTAGAAACCACTCATTAGAGTTTCTCACAATTTCCTTATTTTTAGAACTGCCAATTTTATTATAGCCTGTTATACTGAAAGCAGGTGTTTTCACATCAATGTGATCAGCTAACTTCCACACATTTAAACAGTCCATCGCACTCTTTTTGCTATGTTCCCTTCCTTCCACCTTCCCCATTCATACCTCTGTAATGAAGTGCAGGTTAAAAGCTGTGTTCCTGCAGTTCTCTGATGCAATCAGGTAAAGCACACCCTGTACTTTGCGTGACCAAGTTTTTGTATAACTCTGTGAGAAGGAGCCTTCCAGATTTATTTTCCCTGACCCAGGTCAGGTGATAATTCTAGCTGCAGCAGTGGACCACCAAGACAAGTGTAAGCCTGCCATGAAATAGCTGTATATTTAGGAATTAGAGATGGGTATGATTTCTCTAAGATGATTGTCACTCAGCTCCCCAAAAGAAACCATTTGCCTCTTTTCTATACTACTGTTCAGGAGAATGTGACTAAATATTTCTTCCGTCAACATTCTCTTCAAGGAACCACAGATGCTGCTGTTCTCTTACATTAGAAACAGTGCTTTTTCTGGGGGGTACTCAAGGGTACGCAGTACTGGCACCCCACAAAAATGTTAAAAGTATGGCATTTACTGTAACAACAACCCCCCCCCCCAAAAAAAACCCCAGCACTGGTTAGAAAGAAGGAAACAAAAACCTGTATCAAGACAGGTCTTGGAAACCAAATCTTTAATGTGAAAGAGATGCGTCCTTGGCAGTTTCCACACACTGATATTTTAGATGCAGCGCATACTGAAATTCATACACGTGAGGTGTTCTAATTTTAGTTTACTTAATATGCATGATTAAAACTCACACTCATATTTGCATATATTTCCTGTATTTAGGAAGCTGAGATAGGACAACCTAATAGGAAAATTACATGGCTAAAGTTGAAAGTTACAGGTTGGTAGGTAAGAAGCTGGCGAGAGCAATGCAAAGGTCTTGGAAGAATGGGAGTAACATGGAAGATGACTTTGGTATATAGTCTATTCAGGACACCCTGTTTTGAAAAAGAATCCCTTCGGTACAGGGCACTCTCCATACAGAGAATGGGATAGATGATAATGATGATTTATTAGACTTGTTAGCTTGTTACCCAAAGGTTTCCAAGCAACTCACAACACATGTTAAATATAAATACATTGTACCATAAAAACAGAGTGAAAGCAGCTACAGAAAAGCTTTGGCAGCACCGAAAAGATGTCAATGACAGTGTCACGTGGACCTGGCTGGGGAGAGCATCCCACAGATGGGGAGCCAGAACTGGAAAGGCCTTCTTTCTTGCCACCACTGTTTGAGCCTCTCTCAGAGGGAGGGCCTGGAGAAGGGCCTCAGAAGAAGCGCTAATGGTCTGGGTATGTTCCTATCGGGAGAGGCATTACGCATGTTTAGGAGGCAGGTCACTGTAGCACTGTTTTGGATGCTGCTGCCATCTTTGCTTCAATCATCACTTGGGCAGTAGAGTCCCTTCCATTGTGCTGTACAGCATTCCCCGCCCTCAAGCCGGTCACTTTGATTCTCCTCCCCTAGTTTTCCTTCCCATTACCTAGTTTTTCTCTCCAGCAAATAAGAAGCCATACCCTAACTTTCCACTGTCTAACTTTTCGTTTCTAGATTTGTCCTTACTTACCTTTTGATCTGCACATTCACCAGGATTTTATATAACAGTATTTTATATTTACTCTGTGTTTATCTACCAGCTGCCAACCCCCAGAATCTCCTCAGAGCATGGATACTCTCTTAATTCAGGGTATAATGGGTGGGGTTGTTGCTACAATAGCGTGAACCTCTACAGTGTGGTGTAGTGGTTAAGAGCGGTAGACTCGTAATCTGGTGAACCGGGTTCGCGTCTCTGCTCCTCCACAGAGGAGCTGCTGGGTGACCTTGGGCCAGTCACACTTCTTTGAAGTCTCTCAGCCCCACTCACCTCACAGAGTGTTTGTTGTGGGGGAGGAAGGGAAAGGAGATTGTTAGCCGCTTTGAGACTCCTTAGGGTAGTGATAAAGCCGGATATCAAATCCAAACTCTTCTTCTTCTCTTTTTAGCACCAGAACTCCTTTTTTATCCTGCTTAACCCCTAATTTCCTTCTGCTGCCGAGGGAGGTGAAACTCAGGTCTGAAGGAGCTTAGGATCTCAGCTAAATCCTGCTCCTCTGCTAATTTGCCTCAGTGCCACCCATTTCTGCACCCTGAGTTAGCAGATTCTGGCATTTGTTATGCTGGTGTAACTCTGGTGTTACACTGGTGTGGAGTTTCTGATGTAGGAATATCTTCAAATTTAGCAGCCCGGGTAGCTTACTTAGTATTCTATGGTCCTGAGAAGAACAACATTGTGCTGCTTTTCTCTTTCCTTTTCAGTTTTTTTTTTTTGCAGGGCTGGTTGGCATGAAAGCAAACTGATGACCGATAAGAAGAACTGCAATGTCCAAAGAGCAATTGCAATTGGTTCCTGTGGCTTTTATATCTATAAGGTTCTCTTATTTTATGCTAACACAGCTTTATCTGCAATCTTAACATATACCAGACTGATAACTATTATAGTTATTAATGCGTTGTCAGTACACATCTTTATGAATTGCAGTAAAAAAAATTCTCCAGTGATAATTGCATCACTTAATTTGCCATTTTGTTCATTAGATGGATTATATCTAAATGAACTATAGAAAGATTTTTTACTCCCATTTTCACATTAGTCTTCTATTAATCTATCACAACAGAGATTTGTTAAGATTTTCCAGATGACTTTGTTTTAAGGGAAAGTTGAACTAGATAATGTTAACTATTTGAGAATAATAATAAAAGAGTTCGCTATTAGGGCAGATTGTGTGCACAGTCACCCTCTTCATTTCTTCCCAAATTAGTAAAATAGTGGCAGTCATGTGGTTTTCTAGTAGAGCAACGTTCTTACATTACACTGGGTATAGTACAATTGGTGGGCATGTATACATCTATCCTACATAGATAAATCTCTTATTTAAAATGCCTTTATTTATGTCCTGATTTCCATCCTGTATCTTAGATGCCCATGGCTGATAACAGCTTTGCTTGCTCAATAGTTCTGCAGTTTTGTTTTATTGCTTGCATAAATGCTATTATGCTGTTATCTTGCATATTTAGTATGTACCGTGCCCCAGAATCCATTTGGGTGAAGAGCATTTTAGAAAATTTAAAATTAAATAAGATGTCAAGGATGTAATCTTATGGTCCTTTGGGACCTTATTGGGCTTTATAGATAATAACCAGCACTTTGAATTGGGCAGTGAATTGGAGTGGAAACCAGGGTTGTACAATACTGAAGTCATATGCTACAAGTAACCAGATCCAGTCAAGATTGATAAGTAGTTGCTGCATTTTATGCTAGCTGTTAGTTGCACTCCTCTTGAAAAATCAGGTGCACTGTGTGAAATGGATGTCCAGACAGCAATTGTATCCAGCAACACTTTTAATTACACTAGTGTGCCAGCATTGCCTGTACCTGAAGAAAGACTTCACCATAGTCACACAGATCTCAGTAATATAAACATTTACTCTTTATGTCAATGCTTTAAAATGGTTGGCATATGGCACAGGGACAAATACTATATGCTTTTGATGAGGAAAGCCTAGGGGGAAAAACAGAGCTGAAATGATTGGAAGGAAAGGAGCAAACAAGCAAAAGGAACTTCTGAAATCTGAGTTGCTCTGTGCAGTGTTCAAAACTCCCATTGTTCTAGGCGCATTTTGCGACAGGGAATTTCATTAGCACGAGTGGCTTTTGAGCTCCGGGCACAGTACTGCGCCTAAGATTTCAGATTAAAACTACAGAGTGGAAGGAAAGGAGGTCCTTTTTCTGCCTCCCCACTTCCAGCTACTGACTTATGAGACCCTCTTAAGAATATTAGGGGGTGGGCAGGGAAAGGAGTAGACCATGTGAAAAATGAACATAGTATTTTATCTGCATTTTATTCATTTTTCGCTTTGTATTCTTGTTCTTTAAAAATTGCGCCTAGACATTCTGTTGTGCCCATAACCTCGGATTAAGGTGCCATTTAACTCCTAGCTTTCATATTTCCGCTTCTTACACTGGCTCTGTGAGCCAAATGGGTTTAGGGATTGGGTTTCCAAATTCAGTCTATGGAAGAAGTCATATATCTTTTAGAATGCAGAGAAGGGAAGAGTAAGTTGAATGCATCTTCTTTGAGTGTTTCACTCTCTGAAAGGCCCATTTCATAAAGCCTCCTGCTTATGTATTGTATAAAGATACTGGAATCCGCTCAAGCCTGGATATCACCTTCAGTGGAGCAAAGGTGGACAAAGGGTTGGTTGGATGGAAAAATTCCTGAGCTTCACATTTTGGTATTTATAACGTTAATTCATAAATGGGCTTCTGAAAACCTGTCACCAGCATTAGGGTGCTCATGTGGAGGTTGAGTACATTCCTTCTACTCTATTTGTTTATTGCTGCCCTTTTAAGTTGCAGAATGTTCCAGGTTTTATATTCGCATCTTTCTATCCGGCTAGCAAAGTTGAATGTTGATGGGGTGATTGGGAGGTTTGAAGGGGCCAAGCTTAACTGGAATTCATGTTACATGAATGGGAGTGGTATGATCTACACTTTTGGGTGACCATGGCCAACGGCCCATCAACTGAAGCAGCTCTAAGGGTAAATAGGGAAGACAGAAATTGATCAATCTGGGTCAAACCTGCCTAATTAAATGGGAAATTGTCCACAATGCAGTGGTTTGGTTTGTTTTCCATGGCTGTGCCTACATTGAGAAGGAAATCCTGCTATTCTTGTCAATTTTTTTTACCCCATTTTATTATCTCATTCATTTCCTTAAGCATGAATCAGAGTATTGCAGGTAATTGCTTCCTCCCAACCTTTCAGTGGAAAATTTCCATATCTGTTTTATGTTTTGTCTTGGCAGCAGAGAACATTTTACATCTCTGAGGAATAAGTGGTAGAAGTTGTGTACTACCTGGCAAATTTAGACGTGTCATTTCTTAAACTATTTCAGATTACTCTACCACAGTTCTATCATTCTCAATTACAGGAAAGTGCTTGATAGTTTGGCAATGAGAATGGATTAGTAGGTTTGTGAAACCTGCAAAATTAATTTAGTTTGGAATGACTGTGGATGTGCAAGCATATTCAGCACAACTGTGAATGATACTGTAAGCTGCATGCAGAGCTTCCATCAAAGGTCAGTTCAATACATGATGAAAACATTCCCTTGACCTGATTAGGTTTCCAATTATGTAAGCTTCTTGCTGGCTTGGTGCCTCTTGTTTGAATTCTGCTGCTAGAGTATGTGCTGTATTTTTGGACTTGTGCTTTTTCATCCCAATTAATACTTCAATGTGATGCCCCATTTCTCATATGATGGCTTCTATCGCTTAGATATGGACTGATCATTTTAGCTGGAACATTCTTTTTAATGACAGCTGACGTTAGGGCAGCTAGTATTGACAACTGATCCAGAACAGAGATTTGCCTTTCGGAACCCTGTAGAGAGAATGAGCTAGTGGTTCTGGGGAATCTTGGGTTTCAATGGAAATGTTTCAGGGGTAACTCAGTAAGAAGGTAAGTAATGGTGGATAGCTCACTTCTACTAGCCTGTCTCTGCAATTTCTAGCCACTGGGAAATTTTGACGTTCTTACAAGAGTTCACGCCCATTGTAAGTAGGACAGCTGAGCTTCATCAAGTCTATGGTGTTTCCTTTACTACAGCTGATACAGTGTTTTTCTGCAATTACAGTAGATGGAAATGGAAAAAGTGTGTGCTATAGTTCATGCCCAGAATTGAATGGACTCGCGGAATGCATTCTGTTCGAGAACCAAGGGACAACTAAAAGGATGACGTCATGTTACTGCTTGTGAAAGCAGAAGATTTATGTAGCTTCTTAAAAGTGGCATGTCAGACCTAAGCATAATTTGAATCTTGTGCTTCATTATTCTGGAAGATATTGAGATATCATCTTCCTGTTGGCAACAGCTGCCCTTACAGAGCAGAAGAATACTCTTTCTGGGCCCTGCTCAGATCTGTCACAAAGATGCACACACACCCTGCACAGATTGCCTAGACAGTTTTGAAAAATTGGTCCATTGATGGGTAATTCTTCAGTTTTTGTTTTTGCTTGCTTTCGTCTAAGCTTCTTGCAAACCTGGCTACCTGATTTGTGTTTATAGCTGGAAATATGGCTTTTTGTGTGTCAGTTACATAAGAAATGTGCTTTAGAACTGTTTCCTATGATCTAGTGTCAGGTTCATTTACTGAAATATGTTCTGGCATTTGTAAAACACCTCAGCGTCCTTGTTATGATGGTGTTTGCCCAGTTGTGCCCATTGTGACTGGTAGGGGAGAAGGCAGGAAGCCCAACAGTATGCGAGGCCAGAGCCACTGTCAGGCACAGCCAACTAATATCTAGTTTTGTCCCCATCCACCTTCCTGCAAGGGCAACACTGAGACCAAGGATGGGATCAAGCAGACAAATAGTGCGATCCCTTGGACTAGTTGTAAGTCAGGAGGTAGGCAGCTGGGGGCTGGTTGAGGGCAGAATGAGGTTGTTGGGCCAGTGCTCCACTTACCCTAAAGGACCACTCTCCCCTCCCTTGTTGTCCCTTCTCATCCATGGAAAATGCCAGCTGGAATGAAGGATCCCTGGAGTTAGTAATGCAGTTCTTCTGGGAGTATGTCACACAGGGAGCTCTGTATTTTTGAGCAGTTCACTCTAAGACTCAGTTTGTTAAATGGGTGTGTGCATATCTCTGACATACTTGCACTTCAGCCAACATTCTTTGTGTCAGGGAAGTAGATCCCAACAGGAGGAAAGTGCAGAGATCTAAGAGGTGCTTCATTAGTTTCTGTTGAATAATAGACAATAAATCTCTTTAAAGTGAGTATATTTAAGTGAGCATCTTTTGAAATAACAGGCTAGCAAAATCTGATGGAGCTTAACTTCTCTGTAGCTGAATAACAGACCTCTTTAATTTATAAACGACAGAGGCATCATTAATTTAGGATCCTGTAGTGGCACTGCACTAGCCACTGCTGTACGTTGATGAAAACGTCATGATTTGTATTGGCCCCTTGGCAGTGTACACTTTGGTAAGTGTACATTTCAGCCATTAGCTAATAATTTTAACTCATGGGTCTTCCAAGACAGGCACCAGTTCTCCATCAATGAGTTGTTTTTGTTTTGGATTTTTCAGTTCTCAGGCAGGAAGAATTTTTATCCGAGAAAATATTCTGATGTTTCCTATGCCATAAAAGACAGATTTGTATGGTGCTCCAGTGGAACAAAATTCAAGTTAATGTGTATGCAACTTTTATTCCTGCATAATTGCTTCAATTTTTGTTTGTGAAATGGACCTGAAATGTCAATACATTTCTCTGTGTGTTAAAACGCATGAATCAACCTGCTTACAGGTGAGAGGAATCCAGTATACATTGATCTGGAGCTTTTATTTCCAGTTCCTTGAATCTTAAGGCAATTTTCTTAACCCAGAGAAAATGTCAGTGGTGTTTTGAATTATGCAGAACGCAGTAGATTTCAGAGAAGCATAACAATGGAATTCTGTTTCTTAATTCTACTATGTATCCTCTGATGTTTTAAATGTTGCTTGAGTACATATTTCACATAAAAAATCTATTAAGATAAACAAGACTTTATCCCCATTATGTTGAAAATGCTGTGGGAATTGCTGTGGGAATTGCAGTTCTTTTTTTCTTCCATGGTGGGCCATGGTTGGACTCTACTGGAGTCCAAACATGATAGGGAAAGATGATTGAGACCATTTCTTCCATCACAGCCAGGAATTGAAGCCCTGCCCATCTGTCTGTATCTCAGCTGAAATCCTACTAGGCAGTTTCTCCCCAAAGGCTACCACCCTTTGGGGCCCATGGGCCCATCTGCAAATGGGAAAAACTGTCATGGGCACCCCACCCCACTATCAAGCACCCCCAGCCTGTTCCATCGGCTACAAGAGAATCCCTCTTCCATGTCTAATTTCAGTGGAGGGGGAGTCTGTGGCCACCAGGGAAGGCCTTTGTGAGCACATGGGTGTCTGCCAGCTCAACAGTGGCACACCCTGCTCTAACATATTCTAAGCTCAAGTAAGGAGATTTCCCCTCTGAAGTAGTACAGTAGCTTCCTCATTCCATTCAAAGCCTGCTGACATTGTGGAGCTCCCAGACAGGTAGGCTAAAGATCGATGTTTTATATACTGGTGACCCCTTCATGGATCCCTTCATGGATCACTGCCTTGCCGTGGCAAAGGGGCTTGAATAACTCAGAGAAGCTATGAACTATGCCGAGCAGGGCACCCAAGATGAACAGGTCATAGTGGAGAGTTTTGACCAAACGTGATCCACCTGGAGGAGGAACCGGCAAGCCACTCCAGTATCCCTGCCAAGAAAACTCCATAGACAAAGACAACAGGCATATAAAAGTTATGACGCTGGAAGATGAGCCCCTCAGGTCGGAAGGCGTCCAACATGCTACCGAGGAAGAGCGGAGGACAAGTACAAGTAGATTCAGAACTGATGAAGCAGCTAGGCTAAAGCCGAAAGGACACTCAGTTGTGGATATGCCTGGAAGCAAAAGGAAAGTCCAATGCTGTAAAGAAAAATATTGCATAGGAACCTGGAATGTAAGAACCATGAACCTGGGTAAGTTGGATGTGATCAAAAATGAGATGGCAAGAATAAATATTGACATCCTGGGCATCAGTGAACTAAAATGGACGGGAATGGGCGAATTCAGTTCGGATGACCATCATATCTACTACTGTGGGCACGAAACCCATAAAAGAAATGGAGTGGCCCTGACATTACAGAAGCCAAAAAGCATATCAATTGCCATGAGACTTTCTCTTGAGCCATGGTAAATAAGAAATTGTGATTTTGAGAACTGTGTGTGAAGGGGAAAGGTAGGTTGCGGTTGAGGAGCATATGCAACTACCACTGACCCATTCCTGACGGTTAGAGATTGTGATTAGTCTGGAGAGAGAGCCAAGCCCATGACCTTGGATTTCGACAACATGCCAGATCAAACTTTCTAGTAGTTCTTTGGCAGGCCGAACTATATGTTGCAGTGTAATATCTTATAAAAATTATATACCGCTTGGTTGTAGAAAAAAGAAACTCAAAGCAGTTTACAAAAAGAATTTCGCGTTTTGTTTTTAAAATATATAGCAGCTTGTGAGAAACAGTTTAGATTGAGAAAAAGGGATCTCCCCCACACCCTGCTTTGTTTCAGCTTAGGAGCCTGAGCCCTGGCTTTGGTAACAAACACTGGAAATCAATCATGCACCTGCCAGCATAGCAGGCAGTTTGGCTCTGAGTGGGTTGACACAGAAGAATATTCTCCAGATCTGTTTGGCCTGTTCCCTTGTGATGCCGAGCCTTTCGAGAAAGGCTTTTGCTGTGAACTGTTGAATTCATAAAACTGTGAAATACATTAAAATCCTAAAAGTGCCACATGAAAAATTGAATCTCCAAATGTATAAAACCCACACAGCACATCATCCTGCTACAGAGTTCACTGTTTTTTTTAGTCACCGAACAGTTCCAAGCTGCAAAAATAATGAATATTTCATTTGTGGATATGAAAAGTAACCGTGTGGCAAAAATACAACCTCCTGCATTTTTTATTTTGCTTATTCTACCCCCACCTTTTTTTTTTTTTTTTTGCTTTTCAGTTTTTGTCTAGATGAATCAGCTGTTTATCTCCCTTGAACTTTCTGAAATTATTATCATTGATTTGCAGCCGAGTCGAATGCAGATTTAGGCTTCACCGAGCCCATTTGTATGCCTTACTCTGCATCAGATCAAGCTATTGCTAACACTTCTGTCAAGAGTGGAGCACAGTGACATTAGAATCTTCCAGTGATAACCTATTGGTCAAACCTGACACAACGGTTGTCATGTGATTTGGTCTTGTGAAGCTGTTAAGAAAAAAGTGGGAGTGGAAAACCTGGATCAAGACAATGCCATGAAAAGGGAGAAGTGGGGTTTTAGCCCTGTGACATTATGGGAATTCTGCCCAGGTACTTGCTACAGTCAAACCTCAGTTCCCAAACGCCTCAGTTTTGGAATGTTTTGGCTCCCAAATGCTGAAAACCTGGAAGTAACTGCTGTGGTTTTCAAATGATTTTCGGAAGCCAAATAACTTCAAAGCTGCGTTTTTCATCCCCCCCCATTGACTTTGCCGACAACCCATTGATTTTCGGTTTTCAAACTTTTCGGAAGCCGAACAGTCTTCCGGAATGGATTAAGTTCGAAAACCGAGGTTCCACTGTGTTTGTAATGGGAGGAGAGCCCCTGTAGTCAAGTATTTCTTTACAAAGCAATGTGAGTAGAAGAATTTACCATATTGCAAGTGATCACAAAGGAACAAGAATGAGCAAGGTGTATTCCATGGGAAGGGCTATACGAAAAAAAGACAAGTAAACTATGAACACAACGAAACTATGACCTTCAAACTTTTGTATAACTGGCCTGTAAGGTCACCAAGCATCTTTTTTTTTTTTTTTTTTTTTTGTGAACAAAATATTTCTGTGTCTAAATATTATTGTTTTTTCTCTACTGGCTTTCCACTGACAATGTAACCTTCATACCTTCAGATTATCAAATGCTGGCAAAAAACCAAACAAGCCAAGCCATGGATTGTCTTTATGCATCATGCCTAGCTTGTGAGCTTTTGGGAGGTTTCTGGTCATTGCTGGAGCCAGACTGTTGAGAGGATACATCATGTGCCTCTTGCCTGACCTAGGAAGTGAATTCTTAGGTTAAGAACAATTTTAATTCGCTTAGCTTTTTTTAAAAAAAATCTGCCATTCAAAACATTGCTAGAGCTAACCAAGAATAAAATTCATTCCCTTCCTAAATCTCACAAACTTTCTTTTAACGTCTGGATTTTTTGTTTTGTTTTTCATTTCCTGTATGATTGGAGGAGTCTACTCACTATCTATAGAGGCGAGAAATGTTAATTTAAATGGGATTTTACATAGCTAAATGGGGAGGAAATTATTCCCTTAAATGGAAAAGACAGAGAGCTGAAAGAAATGCCTGGTACAGCCTAATAAAGGCCTCGCACAACAAGGACACATCCTGTTTCTGGCATACCATATCAGGCCTACTGGAGCATGAGCGTAGTGGGCCAATTTGTACTGTCAAACCCCAAGAATGGACACAGGACTCCCGCTCACTTTTCCAAGACCAGGATGCTCAGCTTAATCACCCAACAGTATCTCCAGAAATCTACCAGCTTGGCCCTTGGTTTAAATTGGCAGCAGTGTATAGGAAAGCCTCTAAAATTTTTCAATATTGGAATACAGCAGTAAAAATGCAACCAAAGTGCTAAAATAGCCTTTAGATTCTCTGTGATCCGAGATCCTCATTTCCTAACGAGCACCCCAATTTTGAAGAACAGGTGAATCTGATTGGAATGCATTTCTGACCTCAACAATGGCTGCATTGCAACCATGCAAAACCTTTGAACAAAATCAAAATTTTAAGGTACAGGACCTCTGCCCTGTCTTACATTTAGTCTTTGACTTGTTACTATTTAACACCAGTTATCTATTAGGATTTAACTGTTATCTTTAAAACAGCTCTTAATGTTCCTGATGGTCTTCCCCACTTACTTACAGTGGTACCTCAGGTTACATACGCTTCAGGTTACATATGCTTCAGGTTACAGACTCCACTAACCCAGAAATATTACCTTGGGTTAAGAACTTTGTTTCAGGATGAGAACAGAAATCGTGCTCTGGCGGTGCAGCAGCAGGGGGCCCCATTAGCTAAAGTGGTGCTTCAGGTTAAGAACAGTTTCAGGTTAAGAACGGACCTCCGGAACGAATTAAGCACTTAACCCGAGGTACCACTGTATATTAATAAGGTAAAGGTACCCCTGCCCGTACGGGCCAGTCTTGACAGACTCTAGGGTTGTGCGCCCATCTCACTCAAAGAGGCCGGGGGCCAGTGCTGTCCGAAGACACTTCCGGGTCACGTGGCCAGCGTGACATCGCTGCTCTCCAGAGCCGCACACGGAAATGCCGTTTACCTTCCCGCTAGTAAGCGGTCCCTATTTATCTACTTGCACCCAGGGGTGCTTTCGAACTGCTAGGTTGGCAGGCGCTGGGACCGAACAGCAGGAGCGCACCCCACCGCGGGGATTCGAACCGCCGACCTTTCGATTGGCAAGCCCTAGGCACTGAGGCTTTAACCCACAGCGCCACCCGCGTCCCCCTATATATTAATACAATATCACAAAATATGCTTTGCATTTTGCTTTTGTGCCTCTCTAATCAACACTAAATTGCAATGTTAAAGGTGCGGAATTTACTTGTATGCTTATTACACAGATTGATAACTTATTTGATTTGCAATTGAGCTAATAGCCATGTGTGTAGGCTGTATGCTAAAGATGGGCTGTGATTGCTTTGATTCTTTATCTCTGCTTTAATGTACACCTGGTCTCCATCTGTGATTTTCAGCTGGAGAAGCTACCATCTGGATTGGCACAAGCCCTTTGAAATGGGGTGGGGGGTGGGGGTGGAAATGAATGGATTTAAATTTAGGTTAAAATAGGCTTTTTCAGCTAATGAAGGACTAGTCTGTTTCTGCAAGGAATCAAATGACAAAAAACCTTTGCTTAGAAAGAAAAATCAGCAGACAAATAAGAGCGATCTAATTTCATATGGCTGAAAATAAGTGCGTCGGCTAAATTCTTTAAGTTGAATTTTCTGATAGCTTTTCAGCTAACCCTCTCTTCCCTCCCCCAGCTTTTAAAGTGAGGGCCAAAAGAGAGGAACATTGCAGAAAAAAGATGGTAAGGTGCTAAAGAACCAAGGAATGAACCAGTGGATGGCAGTACATACCACCTGACAATATCTATGTTGGCTTACCTGTTCCTCTTTATGAAAAAAGTAGACACAGCACAAACCATCTGTTAGTAACATGGACATTGCAGAGTTGAGATTCCTGCATTTCAGGGGCTTGGACTAGATAGCCCACCAGATACCTTCCATCTCTGCAATTCTATGATTCCACATGCACCCACATGTTGGGGCCTCCTACTGTGTTGGATGGGATAAGAGAGCATAAAAATCTCAGTCGCATGTGGTATGCAATATCGGAAAACTACAGCTGTGTTGTACTTCATTGGATGCCGGTCATGCTAATGTGTTTACTTCCTACTTGGTCCAGGAAGAAGTGGTTCAAAGAGTCCTACATCTGCATGGAACAGGCATTGTTAAACTCACCACCAGCCTGGCCATTAGCAAAATGTTGGGTTGGGTATCTGCCTTTTGAAATCAGAAACAGACGAGCCCACATTTGTTAGGTGGCATATCACAGAATGCTTGACTCTGATCCTTAAACGATTGTCATCATTTTGTAGTAGCCGTTCCTTTGAAAATAGTGCGGCTGGTGATTTCCTGGGAAGATCTTGCCTGAAATAGTAGTTTTCCACAGATCTGGGCTGATTTCAGGCATCTCTAATGTGTGCCTGGTATCAAAGTTCTGCACTGACAGCACATAAGAACTGGCACTAGAATAATGGTACATGGTGTTTATGTATGCAAATTGTGCTAAATTGATAAAGAACATATTGATAAAGACTCCCAGTTTGGGTTGTTGTAAAGTCTGTGGCTCTTACATTCTGTCTGTCACACTTGTTGACTCCCTGTAGTTCAAAATATTAGGTTTCCTTTTTCTTTTTCACTCATTGATTATAATTTGTTCAGTTCCACAGTAATACAGGAAGGAGTGACTTGCAGGTTTCCTTCCAGAAGTACAGAAAGAGGATAATTGTTATATCACCCACCCAGTGTTAAGACTGAATAGTTATGGCTTGAATCCAGTGTTGATTTTTTACTGATGTTCACTATTTTTGTCACTGAACATAGCTATGCAGTGCACTGCCAGTTAACCATCTCACTCTCTTTAGAACCAGGCACAGTTTGACTTTATCATTTCAGAAAACTGTGCACCAAGAGCGGGCAGAGTTCATGCTTGTTACTCCTAATTATATTACGACAGTCTCAAGACCCACCAATCAGTAAAATATCTATACTTAGAATTAAATAGCAGCGAGCTATATGTTCGGAGACTAGGAATTCGTTTTCATAGAATAGCCCCTCCATATTCCTGTGTGACAGGTGTTTGATGTTGCTATTCCTGAAGAACTGGGAGCGAACTTTTTATGATTTACAGATCTACTAGTAGATTCCTATCTAATTTCTCCCCATCTTTGGTGTGCATCTCTTGAGCTGTGCTTTCTAACTCTCAGAGCTATCCAAATCATCTGATGTCTCAACTGTTTTTGTGATAGGGACACAGGCGGTACAATGGTTTAGAAACTCATCAAATTCTGCAGAAGATTGATACAAATCTACTAACTAATTGAATAATAGGTTGTAGAAATGTCATGCCTGTAGTCATGTTAAATCTCCTTGCTACCTGTAGCCTAATGCCTGTTTGCCCAGTACTCTTGTTTGCTGTGTCTGTTCAAGTTTCAATGGTTGGAGTGGGCTCCTGTTATTTTTCTTTGCTTTTATAATCAGCTCCCATACCAACTGGTTTTTCTGAATGTGTCAAAATAGACATTTAACCAACTTTCAGAGAAAGTAAGCAGAATGTAAGGCAAAACCAAGAATTTACGGTCAATCTGTCATTCATTTACATATTGACCTTTCCATTAAATACTTGGAGAAAGATCACTGAAATGAGTTGCTTCTGACAAAAGCAATGTCTTTAAAGCCATTTTTTTAAAAAGACAGAACCTATTATTTCATAGGGAACCCTGACCATTAGGTCCAGTCATGACTGACTCTGGGGTTGCAGCGCTCACCTCGCTTTATTGGCCGAGGGAGCCGACATACAGCTTCTGGGTCATGTGGCCAGCATGACTAAGCCACTTCTGGCCAACCAGAGCAGCGCATGGAAACGCCGTTTACCTTCCCACCGCAGCGGTCCCACAGCGCCACCCGTGTACACAGCAAAAACAGTTATTTATAGAGCAAGTCTAGGAATTTGGGAATACATATCAGAATTTAGAGAATCCTTCAGTGGCTTAATTTGGTTATGGCTCAATGAAGGTTTCTGATTTTTTTATATTCCTACCCTTTTGCTTTGAGCCTATGGTATGACTAAGGCTATAATGCTGCAATTCTGTGCACACTTATCCTGAGAGTTAGGACATTCTAAGTGACTGTGTTTAGGATTTTGCTGTTAATATTACTACAGGGCAGCTGTCCTGTCTTTCCATGGACAGTCGATTTTGGTTTCCCAACAGATAATTCACAAGCAAACCTTGCTCTCAGATATTAATGCTGCCTAATGTCTAGCTGTAGCCATTAACTGGCGCTGGATGTTTGTTTAAGACACTGATGGTGGCGGTTTGAAAACATTTTGTCCCCTGTAAGGGCAAATATGTTACTACCAGATTGAATGATATTGTCGTATTGAACACTGCTGACATCTGCTTACTTGCATTTGTCATCATTATGTAAAATACAGTCTGTCAGGAAGAAACTTAACAGTGGAACAGTCCTGTGTAAAACACCAACCATCTGTGCTAAGTTCTGAACACATTTAAAATAATGACTTATGGAAGTTAAATTAGGCAACTATTGGGCTTAATCTCTTAATTTGAAAACAAGGGAACAGTTATATGTACTTACATAGTTTTCTCCAAATTATGTATCTTCTTACCCATCCTGAATTCCCATCAGTTCAGCTTTCTAGATTTGATTTACAGTGCATGATATGATCGTCCTACAATAGTAAGGATAATTGTGTCGGCAGGTATCTGATTAGTAAAAACGTATGTGTGTCAATATCAATTGGTGTATTGGGACTGTAGTAAACGACCCAAATGAGCTTCCTGCATCAGCAGACATCTTTAGAAAGATGTCTCCCCTGAAACATGAATAGAAAAAATTGCATGTATCTGTCTAGTGGAATTCATTATGATGTGTTATGTAAAACTATCAGTCAGTGAGTCCTTCATAAGGTACCTTAGGAATTTAACATCTACTTGTCATATGCAATTGACTTAATCAATTATGAAGCAGCACTGGGAAACATAATGTTATCTACAGGCTGAAGCAGACATTTCAGGGTTCTCTAGAGAATTACAGTGGTACCTCGGGTTACATACGCTTCAGGTTACATACGCTTCAGGTTACAGACTCTGCTAACCCAGAAATAGTGCTTCAGGTTAAGAACTTTGCTTCAGGATGAGAACAGAAATCAGGCTCTGGTGGCACGGCAGCAAGCAGCAGGCCCCATTAGCTAAAGTGGTGCTTCAGGTTAAGAACAGTTTCAGGTTAAGTACGGACCTCTGGAACGAATTAAGTACTTAACCTGAGGTACCACTGTACCAGGTTTTTATGGGCCAGATCCTCTAAACACTGATATGTGTGCTTAACTTTGCCACAGTGAATAATAATGTAGTAAATGATGGTGGGAATGAAAACACATGTTTATGGATTTAAAAGCCGGCCACTGTTGTAAATCAGGCTGTGCCTTTAATTCTAAAGCCCCAAACTGCTTAGCACCAGATGACCTCAGAAAGTGCCAGAATGCATAGGGACTTGTGCAGCCTTTAAACATCCATTCTGGAGTCCTTGTTTTCTGTCCCACCCATCCATGAGATCAGGTGGGTAGGTATGAGAGATGGCTGGTGCTGCTGATATAATGAAACTCCCTTCTGGCGAGAATCTCAGGAATCTGTCTTTCAGTATTCAGAGGGTTGGCATTAAGAGTTATTCCAGATTACTTTTAATGTATAGTCTGCTGTTTTATTATTTTATAACTTTCCTGGAAGTTTTAGCACTGCTGTATTTCAATGTTTCAGCTGCAATTGTTTTATTGTTTTAATGGAAGTATTAGTTTTAATGTTTTTTAAAAAAATATATTTTCACTGTAAGTCATGTTGGTCACTGTAAGTCATGTAAGTCAAAAGGCAAGTAGAACGCACACACACACCATATATTATAATAATAATTTATAATAATAATAATTATTATTATTTATACCCCGCCCATCTGGCTGGGTTTCCCCAGCCACTCTGGGCTGCTTCCAGCAGAATATTAAAATACAATTCATCTAGATATTCATCTAGTTGATTTCAGTCTTATCATTTATCCTCTCACTTTCCTCACCCTTCGTTTATTTTCTGAACCTTCAGCCTTACATTCCAGGCATTTTCCTCTGTTAAACAGCCAATTTGTCTTTCTGAGGCCCTATAAATTTCCACATTTCTAGCTGTTGTCAGCATATGAAGAAGATGCATGTGTCAAAAAGTATTTTTAGATATATTATGTGTTGGCTTTTAATACATGTGATGTGCTTTCTGAATGAAGACCAGAGCATACTAGGCTCTGTGCATCGATCGTTATAAGTAGCTTTTATTGGTAATAGCCAAATAATATGTATCCGCTGTCTCTGCAATTAAAAGTTTGGCTTAGCATTTTGGATGGTCACTTGCAGAGGTCTAGCCCAAATGAGAAACAGACAAGCTTCTCATCCTATCTAGATGGATCAGTGGGTGTGCTCAATGGGTGTCCATATCAGACGGAGATGGTAGGTTTTGTTGATAGGTGGCATAGCTGAGGCATAGCTCCACCTATTAAGGGATGGAGGTTGCATTTCCTATTAAGAATCAGGCCCATGGTTTGGATCTGTCCCTGCCTATGGGTACCTGTGGCATCTAAGACATGGAGAGTCATTCACCAACTGTGATTGGTGCTTCAAGTGCATCCTCCTTGGAAAGGGATAACTTTTTCCATTATCCATGCTTTGGGTAACAGCCAGGTTGGATTAATGCAATGCAGTAGTATGTTGTGAACCACCCTGTGATCTTCAGATGAAGGGCAGTATATACATTTAATAATAAATAAATGTATAAAATTATATGCGGGATTATGTTTGAGGAGCATTTGGAAACTTCAACTAGCTCAAAGTGTGGTGCTAGGTTGTGAGCTAGGATTGGTTTAAAGTGTCATCGCTGAAAGATCTGAACTTGCTTGCAAAGAGCTGGTTTTGACCTAAAATGATCTAAATAGCTGAGACTCAGAAAGCTGAGGAAATCTGAAAGACTGCTTTACTTATGAACCTGTGTGTTCTTTGAGGTAATTACCTGAGGCCGTGCTCTTGGCACCCCCATCATCTCAGACTACTGAGGTGGCACTCTTGATTATGAAAAGTCTTCTCTAGATTCACTTGTTTAGCACCTAACCTGCCTTTTAGGTGCTAATTTAAAACCATTTAATAATCTGTTTCCTGGTCCATGCCACACTTTTTATACAATGTTGAAATCTGGATGGAAGCAGGAAGCCTCTTGAGTTATTTCATAATTCACAAAGCATTCACAGTGTTTTGCAGCCCCTTACTTTGCAACACTTAACAGCACACTGGGGGATTTCTCTTAGAATGATGAAAGATAAAAAAAGATGGCAATATGATAAATACAAGCAATTTGTGGAAGAACATGACTTTAGTTGAAGAGCATGATTTTATTACTGCTCCGCCAGTTTGGGTGAATACAGGGTGTGGTGGATGTCCTCCTCTTCCTCCTCCCCATCGTCCTGCCAGTTCATGACACTATGGGACAGCTGCTGTCTCCCATAGGGAATGCCATCTCCTGCGAGGAGTTGGCGGTAAGGTGAGTGACTGGCAGTGACAAGCAGCAGCAGTGCAGTGCAGTGACGTGGCAGTGGGGTCACCAGGATGGAAGATGGTGGGGAGCCGGATGGTAGCAAGGTGGCAATGGGTCCTTCTGAACTTCTGGGCCCTCGGGAAGGGCCTGACCCTGTAGACACCACTCTGCCCCGCCAGTGGCGTAGCGTGGGGGGTGCAGGGGGGCGGGTCACACTAGGCGCAACATCTGGGGGGGGGGCGCTCGCACTCGCAGCTCTCTGAGTGCTAAAATCCACGGATTAGGGGGCGCAAATTACTTGCCTTGCCCCGGGTGTTGACAACCCATGCTACGCCACTGTGCCCCGCTCCATTTCTCCCACCCAGTGCACAAACGCCGAGTTCTCAAGCAATTATTCCAACATTTATCAATTTATGTGCCACATTCATATTTAATTATGGTACATTATTTGGGTTATGATAATAAATGTGTTGTGTTGTATGCCAAGTAAATATATATAAATAAACATGTTGTCATCATCACCATATCGGATTGAATTACTCTGTTCCGCTATGAATGTAAATACATATGTATTTAGTGCCCTGGAAGCTCAACTGAAGCGCCATATACATATTTGAGTTACTTAAATAAAAACATACATATTTGTTCATATTTTGTATATACAAAATCTTCTTCAAGTACCACATTCAGTTTCAGATGCAAATCCTCTCAGGATAACCTCCAGATGGGATGTCTGCCAAAAACGTCTGTTTAGGTGCTTTTATGGATATACTACTGAAAATGTGTAGACATTTTTTCTTCTTCTTATGCTGGAGTCCACAAATGTGTTTGCCAGCTTGTTGCTGGCCAATGCATTTTTAATTAAGTGAATTTTTAATTAATGAAGCCTGTGCTGAGTTTTTGAGATCTGAGAAAGAAACCAGGCATCTCTCTGCTTTCCAACTGCCAAACTAGAAGTGGAGCTAAATTTTATTTATGCATTTTGTGTATTAAAAAGATTGTTGTACCACCTTTCAGCCCTTATAAAAACTCCAAAGTGGTTTTTACACACACACACAATGAACAGGACCAAAAAGAGCAGTTGAAACCTCTGATCTTAATCTTGCATAACAATCACTAAAAACCAAGCAAAATAAAAAATGTTTTTACTGCCCACCTAAAGGTTATCAGGACATGCCAATCTAAGGTCCCAGGAGAGAAAATTCCATAAGAAGGGCTGCCACAGAAAAGGCCCTGTCTCATCCATCAGGTGTATCTCTTTTCATGGTTTGGCATGCAACAGGGCCTTGGAAGATCATCTTAACCTATGGGCAGGTTCATTTAGAAGGAGATAGCCTGTCAGATATCTTGGTCCTAAGCACCTTCACCTTGACTTAGGCCTGGAAATAGAGCACTGGGAAGCCTGCTATTGTTTCTTTAAACATTAATGGCAAGTGTGAACACCTTCAGTTTCCAGTATGGGCCCCTAATGTACACCTGCAGATAATAACCTTCAACTCCTAACTAGAGAAAGAAAGAGGATGCCTATATTTTTCTGTTAGATAGTAATGATTCATGCAAGACGACCAGTTAAGAAGCAGGGCAGCCAAACATGCCTTTGCTAAAATACCCTGAAGCAGTGATCCAATTGTCCATTTTTGATGAGAAAAATAACCTGAAGGGAACCAGTTGTCAGTGGCACTACTGCTGTGAAGTGGAAGACTGGCACAGAACCTAACTCTTGGCTGAAGAAAGCGGCACACCACATGCGAACATCTGGGCTTATGTAAAAGCATTTCATTTAAGTGTCCTCTATTGCAGCAAACTAGAAAATCGTCTTGCTGAGGAGGAAACAAGGATTGGCAGAACAATGATATTTATTTCTGGAAATCTGCCCGGAGGCTGAGTCTTGGAGCTAAACAAAGAAGCTGTGATTTCCATGCCCTGTTTAGTGAACCACAAAATGTTGTGTGTGTGAATAACTAGTTCTAAGATTTTTGCATTTAGAACATGATGACACAGTCACAAAGCTTCTGCAGCAATAAAAACCCAGTTCTTGCGAAGAATTCAGTTCATCTCAAGGTAATTTCATTCAGCTGATAAGATCTAGGACACTTCGTTGTTTTTTTTAAAGTGTCACATACTGGACATTGCCGTGGAGTTCAAAGTACCGTACCTTTTATAAGTCTATAATTCAGCACACTGTCGTTCAACAACAAGGGATTAATATATTTAGGATTTAGCTGTCCCCACACAGAAAATTTGATCATAAAATTATAGAACTTGGAAGAAAAATGGTGCTGTGGTTCAACTCTCTGCCCAAGGGCAGAATGGATTGCCTCCTCAGCAAGACTTTACTTAGAACAACTTACTTTGTTTGTGTCTAGCATATCTCGATGTATTAACATCTTCTGATGCTTCTGTTTGATTCTGAATCCTTTAGCTGCTGAAATAGGATCTCTGTAGGAATTTTAGCCCTGATAATTTTCTGAAATACTATTAGGGAAAGGAACCGCTTTCCAGAGGAAATTCATTCAGTTGCTGAGTAACAGGGTCAACTGAAAGGCAGAGGTGCAAAATATAGCTCTGTTTCAGCAGAGGCTGTAGAGATTTCTATTGATGAAATCAGCTAGTGACACACGGGGGAAAGAAAACTGTATACAAATAAATCACTCTCGACACATCCCTTGGGCAGCAGGATTTCTGGGGCTCTGCAGTGTATTGGAATGTACTATTATTACTTCCCATGTGATTATGTGTGTGCATATGCTGTCACTTTCCATTGTAGGAATGAGCAATTTGAACTCGATTATTTTTCTTTAGAAATATTGCCTTATTTCTTCCAAAGTGAAATGTTGTACTAGTGTGATTTCAAAGCTTATTGAATTTGAGCGGCAAATGAAAGCAATTTTCTGCTTTCCCCTCACCTGTCTCCAGCACTGGAACTAAAGATTGGCGGGTAAGGATGGAAGAGTTCACAGTGGGCCCTGGCTGTGTTTCTTGGACATTGTGAATGTGGACGAAAGGGCAATTTTGAGTCTTTGGCTGTCCAGTCTGGTTAACATCTAAAATTCAAGCCAACTCCTTCAGTTTCTTCATACAGTATTAGAAAGCACTATCCAAAGTTTAAAACAAAGCAGAAGGAACCGAATATTACTCAAGGCCACTTCATAAGTTATTTGGTGGTCAAAAGGAAGTTCAAGATGGCGCTGAAAACACTTGTTTGAAAACTGAGTTGCATTTCTATATTGTTTGCCTTTGAAACTGAACTCAATTCCCATTTAAATCAATGAGATAAGTTAGTCATGACTTAAGTCCTGTTGATTTAAATGATTTAACTTAGTATGCAACCCTATACCCACTTACCTGAGAGTAAATTGCATTAAATGCAACAGGGCTACTTCTGAATAGACATGCATGTTGTATATGGTTTAGGACTGCCCTGTCCGTCTGGATCCAGTTCAATATGAATATGCTAAATACATGAATAAATATTTTCCAGCTCATGGCAAAAGTTATATTAATGGAGACAATTGCAGTTCCATTGTCGTGGCTACCTATTTTGGGGGGTACCTGCTTTGAAGTATATCACTACCAGATCACTGCTGTTAGAGCATATGGGGGGAAAATGGTGTAGACGTCTAGAACAGAGAAACTTATTGTAGTGGTTTGTTCCTAGAACATATCACATGTCAGCACTAAGTAAAATGGATGATATGAGGAGCAGTGGAGTAGTAGTTGTGGAAATAGTAGGAGTGCTAGTAGCATAATATTAGGCTGCAGTGCAGGATGATTTGGTAGAGTTATTTGCGTTTCTTTTTAAATCAAACAGCTTTTCAGTGTTCTTTCAAAAGAAAATGCACGATCATTGTTTGTTTGCCTTTGCATGTATAGCTATTAACTATGCTTATCACTGGGGCCCAGGAAGCAGAATGCTGGTTAAAAACGTGAGAAACGTTTGTTCTTTGGACAAGAAGCCTGATCAATAGAGCAACTTCTGGGAGCCTGCACCAGCCTTCCCTCAGGAACAGAGGTGCGATAAACTTGTTGTACAACCGTTTCATCAATGTTAACATGCATACCCCTGAATGGAATGAAAGGTGATCATGAATCTACCAAGAGATCTAAAGAAACAATATTACTAGAGGAAATCATAATAAACTTTTTCACAGAATGCCCTGTTATTTCCATGTGCATTCATGTATGAAAGTTTATGCCTTGTAGATTTCTTGGGTGCTTTTAGAAAGTCAGGTAGCCCTAGGCATGAATGGTTTGTTCTGTTGCAGCTATTGGTTTGTACATTTTTAAACTTGTAACATTTCAGCATCTGTGTGCTGTTTCTCTCTGTTTTATTGCACAACATGCTATCACCTGGGGTCTTCTATGTCTACTGTCCTCTGAGGAGGAGCGATGGTAGCCCATAGTTGTTCTGAATGGTCCAGAGGGTTACTGAAGAGTTAGTGGTTGTTTTATTAGGGTGTCACAGGCCTTCCGAGTTCCCATGAGGTTTCGCTAGAGCCTTCCAGAGCCCAGTAAGCAAACATGAGAGCTTAAAAGCTCTTTCCGTGCTGGGAAAACCCTTTGCAAAAAGAGCTTTTAATCTCTTTGACTTCTGTGCATTTCATTTTTTTTAAAAATTCAACAGATTGGTCTTCAACTGTTTAATGCATGGATGTTAAAAAGGTAAAGGTATAGGGACCCCTGACCATTATGTCCAGTCATGGACAACTCTGGGGTTGCATGCTCATCTTGCTCTATAGGCCAAGGGAGCTGGCGTTCATCTGCTGACAGCTTCTGGGTTATGTGGCCAGCATGACTAAGCCGCTTCTGGCGAACCAGAGCAGTGCACGGAAACACCGTTTACCTTCCTGCTGGAGTGGTACCTATTTATCTACTTGACTTTGATGTGCTTTTGAACTGCTAGGTTTACAGGAGTAGGGACTGAACAACGGGAGCTCACCCCATTGCGGGGATTCAAACTGCTGACCTTCTGATCTGCAAGCCCTAGGCTCTATGGTCTAGACCACAGCGCCACCCGCGTCCCTGCATGGATGTTAAATGCATGTAAATTACAAGCTACCTATAAATTTAGATGCACAGTGGCTAGGACCATGCATAAATTAAATTGATAGACTCTTGGTGTCAGTTTCCCTCCTTACTCACATGTAGAGGGAAAGTGTGTCTAAATGAGCCTGGCGTTGTATGTTTAGCCCTACTCCCACCTGGCACTTCTTGCCATTGTTGTGTTGAAACTACTGTATTGTCCACTGCAGGGACATACTAGGGTTGCCATATTTCAAAAAGTAAAAACCAGGACACCCCGAAAGTTGTTGAGGTTTTTTTCTACAAGAAAGCCAAAAATACCTCGCCTTGCAGAACCCTGGGCAATTCAGAATCCTGTCCTGGGTGACCAGGGTTCTAAGTCTGCATACAGAGATGACTCCCTATTACAGATATTATCTTCAGCGGGGGAAATGTCAGCAACTTGGGGGGGGGGGTTAAATGTGCAGCCTCCAAATGCCTTCCACTTTCTCTCTAAACACAAGGAACCCATGAAGATGGCTGATGAAAGTCATTCGCTGGATACGTAATAAGCTGTCAAAATACTGAGTTGCAAAAAAAGTTTCCTTTTCTGTTTTCCTGGCTTAGAAATATTTGAATGTTACTCTTTCGACTTGGAGCCACTCCTAAGTCTAGCTGGGGAAACTCACCTTGCCATCAGTAGCTCCTGTTTAAAGAGTTTTGTCACGAGAATTCTACACCATTTGAAGGCGCATGCGGCTCATTGATGCTAGGTAGAACCATCTGCATTGCCAGATGGCCCCAGATGGTCCTTATGGCCTCTAATAGGGTATTATCACCTCAGCAGTTCAATTGGAAGTAGGAAGGGGAGGGGCTGTGCCATCGTATCACCTTGATAGCTGTCATTTTGTTGTTCAGCTTCCGCAATGGGTAGTTTCAGTGTATATTAGCACATGGAGATGAGCAATTTAATTTTTCCTCTTGAAGGATTTGAAGTCTTTCTGCAGATTCTTTTCTCTGTGAATTGCGGCACTTTTCTAGACATTTGACACATTAACGTTTTCACATGTACCTAGAAAAAGCGAATGATCGCAAAATTGTATATTATACAGAGGCTTATGCTCAGAAGCTGGAGTTGGGTGTAGTCTCTCACAATTTGGCATATAACGTAATCCTGACTATTTATAAGCCATATGTGTTGGTGGTGAGGGGATGGTTACCTTAAACCATTCTACCATACCTCCTCCTCACATTATTCTGATGTCCTTTGTGAAGAATGGCAGGATATAAATTTAATAAATGAATAAATTCAAAAAGATGGCCTAAGCTGTAACTAAGAAGACATTGATGTAAGAGAGAATCTACCCAGCATTCTTTGCTCTCTTTGTATCATTGAAATAGATGAGGCGGGGGGGGGGGATACGTTGGCAGAACATAATGAGGCGAAATAGCAGAGGACAGCTGTGGTTTTTATCCTGGGACCTTGCAAGCCTTTAAGAGCTTTAAAAGGAAGGGCATCCCCTCTGAATGAAACTTTAGTGTAGAATGGAAGCACATGCTTTTTTTTATAGTACTTCATAATAATTTTCAATTACTCTATTGAGACAGCGTTATAAAAATGACAGGGCTGCTTATAGAGTTGAGTTTGATGTTAGATATTTGCATCAATAGTGCCCATCTTTAGCACCTGTCTGAATGGAGAGAAGAGCGACAGATACATAAATTGCATACCCATAAAAGCATTCCGCTAGGTTGCAGCCTCGTAAATGTGAGGTGCTCCAGATGTAACTTCTGTGACCGGTGTCAGAAGTATTTCCATATGACATTTTGAGGCAATAGATATGAAGGCCTCTTCCGGCTTAGCCGAGTCAAATCAAAACCTGTCAGTAAATCTGTCCTCTAAAATGCTTTGACCATTCAAAGGAAAATTAAACAGCATTCAAATATGCCTACTTTCTAGAATGGATATAATTGGCTATTATAATTGTGAATTCAGCCAAATGACTTCTTTCTTGAATATACATTGGTGCTATAGATCATCCTTTTAACAAATGGACTGTCATCTCACCTAATTGAAATGAATTATATTAGCATAATTAAATTAACAGTATGCCTTGTAAGAATAAACCACAATAAAAGTCCATTTTAAGGTTAGTTTGACTTATTAGACATATCACTCTTCCTGTCACTTTACCAGACAATCTATTTTGAAAGATTTGCCATTATTCTTTGTACATCAATTTAATGAAGTTGTTATTTGGCTGTTTAATAATTTGTGGCTGACTATTTATGTTTTTAAAATGTATCGGGTGGTTGTGTTTTTTCCAAAATGTTCAGCAGGAATAGTGCCACATTACTCTTTGCATTTTCAGAACAATGAAAACCAGACCTCCACAAATTGCGACCTTCTAAGATGAACTCTGCTTACCAGACATTATTTCTGGTCTGCCAGATACTTGACAGCCTTCTCTGTTTTTGCTGTTTTGTAGGCAGGGAGCTGCCTCACAATAATAGTCAATTATTATTTTTTTTTGCATTCTGGAGAACATTGCAATGCAGTGTGTTGCAGAACCCCTACATAAATAAGTCGTTTAGAATTCCACATCTTATGTATTACTGGAATAATCCAGTTTTTATAGAAGTGAAATCTTTACTTTCTGAAACATCCTTGATTTATTCCTACCCCACCCCCGTGTGTTTTTAAATCCCTATGCTGTGCAAAACATGAAAACATTCCATTATATTTAGGGGGGGGGTGTGGCATATAAGTTGGTGATGGGGTAGATCCATACTAACTTAAACGGTGTTTACATCTTAACTTAACTTAAATCCCATTGGTGCATACAATTTTATTCAGACTAGACATACTGAAACCATTAGACTTAATTACAGTGATTTAAATGAATCTGCAGTGGGTATGACTAACATTGAATGCAACCCATTGGTTTATTAAGTGCCACTAATTAAACCAATCTGGATTCAACCCTTTTATTTTATATTCAGCCATGTACAATTGTTAAATGAATGTTGATCCAATACTTATTCATGTAATGAACATGAAACGGGATTTGACCCAATCTGAGCATCACATCTTGAACATGACTGCTTTCCATGTGACTGAGTAGTACAGAAAGCTTTAGCCTATGTTGAGAAAGTGGCTCTTACTTTTTGTCTCATTCCATGGGCAGATTCTAATGGGATCAATAATGATGCCTGAAGGATGTTTGTGGCCTAGTTGCAGCCAAGCCACATCCACCCCTGAATGAAGCAATCATCTGCCATGTTTTAGACTTCCGTGAGACGATCTTTAAAATGATTTCAAGCCAAGTGCTATAAAAAGAAAGCTGGCAGCTTTGGCAAGAGTCATATGCCATGAATCTTACAGAAACTCTATACTTAGATTTTTAAGGGTGAACTCTCTTATTTCCCCTCCAGTGTTCCTCAAGTTTTCAGCAAGAATAGTATGCTTTTGCAATGTTTGATAATGACGACAGTGGTGTTGGACTCCCCGCCTCCCGGAGGATCTTATATTTTAATGTATTGTTATACCATTTTGTTCTGCTCTTTTTTGTGTTCTGAAGCTCTTTTCATCTGTATTGACAAGGACACAGATGTGCCCAGTTATTCTATAGAATATTCTATAGAATATTCTACTGCATATTTTTTTCTTGACCCAATAAAATTATTTTTGTTCCTTTGGTGATAATGGACAAAATGACCTGAATTATTAAGCAATTCTGGGACAGGTCTTTTACTTTTAGGTAAGGGTGGAGGAGATATTCAGTTCAAATCTTATTTGAAGCTAAATCTATCAAGATTTGCACATTCTGTATCAATATGCCAACTGAAACACAGTTATCTTTCTAAATTTGCACAACTGATTTTTTTTGCCAGGTGATTCACCAGCCAATGTTTACAAAATGCACATATTAGGGGAAAGTGTGAACAAAAATGAATACATTTGTGAAATAACACTCAAAGATGCATTCTACTAGAGGAAATTGCTTGCTAAAATGTGTACGTTAGTCAAAACTTCATATTAAAAAGTGTTTATTATGAGAAATTCACACTAAATTATTGATGTCCCCCCCCCGAATGCAATTTGCAGCAAAATGTGGAAAACTAGGGTCAAGCTTTTTTTAAGAAGACCCTAAAATTGTTGAGCTAGGAAAACCGAATTTAAGATTGGAATAATAAAAAGCTATGTGAACTGGGATGAACTTCAAGGATCCAAGCAGCAAAGGTTGCTGGCAGCTGGCTATATTTGTGTTAGTCTGCGGTTCTGGTGTGTGGGCAGGGGAAAAATTACTCATCTCTATTCATACTCTGTACTAATTTTGAATAAAACAGTAAGGATTACAATTTTCAGCCAGTTTTAGGAAGAAAAACTTCATTGCATAGTTGGATTGATGATATGAAGTCTCTTTTCTCATATTATGGTACAGTGCATTCCTATACAGTGGTGCCCCGCAAGACGAATGCCTCGCAAGACGGAAAACCCGCTAGACGAAAGGGTTTTCCGTTTTTCAATGCGCTTCACAGGACGAATTTCTCTATGGGCTTGCTTCGCAAGACAAAAATGTCTTGCGATTCTTGCGATTTTTTTCCGCTCCCCAACCCCTTTTTCTAAGGCACTAAGCTGCTAATAGCCTTTTAGCAGCTAATCCGCTAATCCCTTAAGCCTTTAATAGCCGCTAATAGCCGCTAAACCGCTAATAGCGCTAATCCGCTAATGGGGTTGCTTCGCAAGACGAAAAAACCGCTAGACGAAGAGACTCACGGAACGGATTCTTTTTGTCTTGCGAGGCACCACTGTACATGTCTATTCAGAAGTAAAACCCAATGAATTCATTTTGTCTAGGAGTGCAACCCAGTTGTATTATATTGGGGGGGGGGGAGTGTTTAGAGTATGTTTTGCTGTTCCAAAACAAGAAAATAAAAGAATCCCAAACCCCAAACCTTGAGAGCCAGTGTGGTGTAGTGGTTAAGAGCGGTGGACTCGTAATCTGGGGAACCAGGTTCACTTCCCCGCTCCTCCACATGCAGCTTCTGGGTGATCTTGGGCCAGTCACACTTCTCTGAAGTCTCTCGGCCCCACTCACCTCACAGAGTGTTTGTTGTGGGGGAGGAAGGGAAAGGAGAATGTTAGCCGCTTTGAGACTCCTTCGGGCAGTAATAAAGCGGGATATCAAATCCAAACTCTTCTTCAGTTTTAAAAATCTGCTCACTTTTTATCTGGCTGCTTGGTCAAGACTCAGAGTATCTCTGTTATTAAACAAATGTGCCTATTTGTTTTATACCACTTGCCTGGGAGTAAGCTGCATTTAATTAAATGGAGTTTTCTTCTAAATAGACAGGCTTGGGGCAGGACAGTCAAGATCAGTTATGATATTTTTGCGTCTTGGGTCCATACAGATGTTACCAACTGTGAACTGGTATGATTCAAGTTTGAGTTACAAATGCCATGATCACTAAATGAGCAGGTACCGAGAAACCTCATCCCTATTCATAAATCAGTTACAGTATATTCTTTGTCACCTTTCCATACATGTAATAATAACTTGGTTTTATACTGAAAATGCAGAATCATTCCAATATATCCTACAGTGCAAGACATTTGAAAATTATGGTGAGATCAAGAAGGCGTCTTTCTGTTATGGAAATTTTAAAAGCTTAAGCGACTGTGGCATTTGACATAATAGGCTGGTTAGAAACTTTTGAGTGAAGCTTATAGAATCTAGCTTAATCACACGTTTAAGTATTGTTGATTTTAAGGTGACCTAATTTGAAAAATGTGCTTTCCGGGTGAGAATGTCAGCTATGAAATTGCAGACCATACCTTGCTTTTTGTACTGCTGTGAATGCTATTTAAATTTAATGATGAAGCAGACTGAAATTTTGCTTGAAATTATACCCATCTAGTCTTAAATTCCAAGACTCTTGCTATCCAGTGCAGCACATTAAAGCAGCCACATTCTTGCCCATCCTAATGCATGACTTTCCCAGATGCTTAACTTCAAATAAAATACCTTCTGTACCAATATTTTTCTGAGCAGTTATTGTTTAAGAAATGTTATGCACATTTGTGGCATCTGTTCTAAAGTTCCATTGACTTATTTAATTTTTTCATCCTTCCTCTTGTTGCATTTTTAAATGCTAGAAACCCAACCAAAGCTATTTTCTTATTTCAGAATGTGATTAGGTTAATCTATCAAGGCAGACTTGACACCCGTTCTTATTGATTGCACTTTTCTTTAGGCCCATATTTCCTATTTTCCTAACATGATGTTAACTTTGCTGCACTTTCTCTTTATGAATATTAAAGGTAAAAGGTAAAGGTAAAGGAACCCTGGACGCTTAAGTCCAGTCAAAGGCAACTATGGGGTTGCAGCACTCATCTTTCTTTCAGACCGAGGGAGCCGGCACTTGTCCACAGACAGTTTTCTGGGTCATGTGGCCAGCATGACTAAACTGCTACTGATGCACGGAGGACCGTGATGAGTGCCAGAATGCACAGAAACGCCGTTTAGCTTCCTGCCGCAGCGGCACCTATTTAACTACTTGCACTGGCATGCTTTCAAACCGCTAGGTTGGCAGGAGCAGGGACAGAGCAACGGGAGCTCACCCTGTCACAGGGATTCGGACCACCCACCTTCTGATCGGCAAGCCCAAGAGGCTCAGTGGTTTAGACCACAGCACCACCCGTGTCCCTTTAGGAATATTGCTAATATGGAGATTGTTCCTGATTGCCAAACATGAAATGTTTGTGCAGTTATTGCTACTGCTTAAGCCTATCCTTGGTAGAGCACAGGGGTTGAGTTACACAGTCACTTTCTCTCCCAGCTGAGTTTTAAGAGCAGGACTCATTCATCGCATTGCATACAATCCCTTTCCCATACATTGATACCAACATTAACTTTCTCTATATGCTGATGAGGTATGACATTGATGATGGGCAAACTCCCCCAGCTTTTCTCATAGAATTCTTAGAATATGCTTCATGCCTCATCTTCCATGCCATACTTTCTTCTTCCTGAGCAAACCTACTGTAGCTCAAGGATGAATGTCCTACACTGGAAGGTCTTTTGCCATATTTTGGATGCTTTCAGCTTGTCAGTATCCCTTCTGCAAAGATACAGTGAGCATGAGGACCTTTAAGTGTAGTCTGGAAAGCACACACTTAGAGACACCAAGTGTGGCATATTGCCCAGCATGACAACGTGATCGAGAAATAGGCAAGTTTATTGAGGAGAGGAGACTGTAGTTGAGAATTTCACCAAGGTCAACAGGGTATTGAGAGGAAAATATGTGCATATAATTGGTTCACTGATGAACAGTCCGATAATATACTGAATGCAATATGAAACCTCAAATGAGTAATTGCCAGAGGAAGATAGAATATGCCAATGTCTCCGTAGAATTCCTACAAACCACTGAGCCAAACTGTATTTGCCACTTGCCTATTTCCTGTTCCAGCCATTGACTTGACTGCGGTGATATATGGAATGCTCATAAACATTCTTAATGCCCAGGGTGAAAATATCCGGAGTGCAATATTGAAAAACAGCAGCTTTTGCAGGGATAGAGAGACATATTGGCTTGGGAACCAAGGGGGGTCATGTTAGTAACTTCGTAATGTGCATTAATTTCAGTGGATCCCCTCTGATTAAAACTTAGCTGAATACTTCTCCAGAGGAAGAATAAGAGGAAATATGTACTACAAGGAAGGACAGAGGCAAGAAGTCAGAAAGGATAGAAGTCAGAAAAGGATAGAGTAGGCACTGGACAACTAGAACTAGAAACCTGCGGGAAGGAATGGGTTGATGAGAAGAGGAAAAGAGAGAGCCAAGGAAAAAGAGGATTTAGAAAAAAAGTATAAACCCAGGCATTGGGTTGTTGTAGACTTAAGAGCTTTGGAGTCTCAGAAACAGTAAGGCAAGGAGCCAGAGTGGTCATTAGAGCCAACACAGTAGTGTGGAGTAGAACATTTGGCTGCAAGTCTGGTGTTATTTATTATTTCACATGTTTCTTAAAAGTTGCAAACTGTCTGGCTGCATTTTTTTGCATGTACTCATTGCTCACATTCCCATTGTGCTGATAAGGTAAAGAGATGCTGAGACTTGACCAAGCTTCAAGGTGTGCTTCTCAGGTACATGTTTTGTATTTTTAATCTCTCAGCTGGTTTCTGGGGATGGAGCCTGCTGCCTCTATGCCACCTCCAGGGCCAGATTAAGACATGCTGAGGCCCTAAACCATGTCAGGTTTTAGAGGCCCCCACAGCATTACACACACAAAAAAAGTGTAGTATTCTAAAAGACAGGACAAAAAAAGAGAGAGAGAGCTAATAAAGTTTTATCTTTGCATATATACTGGTACATAGGTAAGGATGCAACTAAGGGATAACAATCTAACTAAAGCATAAATATAGCAATATGTCTGTTTCCATATGAAATACCTTTAAATGAAAATACTGTATGATTTCTTAGGATGTAAGAAAACTTAATGTCTAGCATCAAAGGAGTATGTACTGTTTAGCACTTACTAAATGGAAGAAGCAATGCAACATGCACTGTGTGTTATCTGAGACTAAAGTCTTGAAATTCATTATTTCATTATTTCATTATAAGCTTACTTAGCTTGTGCCTAAGTCCAGCACTGGACAATACCTCCCCATGCATGTTCATTCTACACAGTATAATTCCCAAATAAACCTGTGACTAAAATAAACTACTTGTCCATTCACAGTTTAGTAGTAGAAAAATGTATGTATGTATGTATGTATGTATGTATGTATGTTTTTTATAGAATTTATATACCATCCTGTACCTGGAGGTCTCAGGGCAGTTCACAGAAAAGATACGTGCTTTTAAAAAAAAAACCTATATAACCCCAGAGTCTTGACCTGGGAAATTATTTTTTCTCCCACATAGATCAGTTGCTTTTCATATGGTAGGGAGGACAACCACATTTAGAAACCAATTTTTGCCTTTTTTGGTCTGTGCCGTTCACATTGCAGGTACAATATTGCTAATAGAGTCCTCCTTTTCTACATTCAGGGTTAAACATAAACATGCATTCTATTTCTGAATACAGTGAGCTATGCCCTCTGAAGTTGTTCTGTCTGTGCAAGGACTTCTGGTGGCACAACAGAAGTCCCCCCACCTCCCCTCAAAATGCTCTGGAAAGTTGGGGGACCCCAAAACAGACTTGGGAGAGTGTAGGGAGTTGAGAGGAAGGGAAGTTCTGTTGCACAAATGGAAGTCCTTGTGCAAGTGGGACAACTCTTTTGTATACAGCCCAACAATTTCAGCATACAGTACTCAGAAATGAAATGAAATATTGTAATTTCTTTAGTACTTTGCACAATATCGCACATTTCTGCCTTTGAAGGGTAAGCTGATGATGCATCTTTAATGTGTACAATATGGCTGTTTCTGGGGTTGATTATAATATCATACTCCAAAGGTTCTCTGCATGGCTTTGCATAATAAACAGCAGCACTCTTTGCTCATATTTATCAACCAATTATGCAACGGCTGGATTTTTCACAGCATTTACAGCTGGGATAATTATAGCCCATACTCTAAAGTTTTCATGAAAGAAATGTTTCTGACCTCTGCATCTTGAAGAACTTTAACAACATCACTTTTCTTGGCCCACAAGCAGTCGGAAAATACATTTTTTTAAAGATGGAAACTATCCAATCACTTCCACAAATAATGATACTCGTAACTAGAGATGTCAGTTGAAATGTCAATGTTTGTTTCATGAATTTAAAGAGAAGGAAGAATAGCAATTGCAACAGTGAGCTCATAGGATGTAACCTTGTAAGGTGTCTGGTTTCTCAGAGGAAAGGTGCAAGGCAATGGGAAGTAGAATATGTGGGCTTGAGTCCCTCCACTGAGGTATGGCTTATTGACACCACAAGAGGTGTCCCACCAGCAGCACTGAGTTTGGAGAAAAAGGAGAAGCTGCAAGCCTAGAACACAGGAGTCTGTGTTACAGAACTATACAGTACTGTCACAACACAATCATACAGTCAAATGAAAGACTTATGAGAGGGCACTTCATACATTCCATATGAACTCAGTGATTGACTGCCTCGGCCCAGTAGACCTGAAATCTCCACCCCCATCGTTCAGCCTGGACACTGAGGTCCAGCGCTGAGGGCCTTCTGGTGGTTCCCTCACTGTGAGAAGGCAAGTTACAGGGAACCAGGCAGAGGACCTTCTCGGTAATGGTGCCTGCCCTGTGCAACACCCTTCCATCAGATGTCATGGAAATAAACAACTATATGGCATTTAGAAGAAACCTGAAGGCAGCCCTGTTTAGGGAAGTTTTTAATGACTGATGTTTTAATGTATTTGTAAGCTTTTGTTGGGACGCGGGTGGTGCTGTGGGTAAAACCTCAGTGCCTAGGACTTGCCGATCGTATGGTCGGTGGTTCGAATCCCCACGGCGGGGTGAGCTCCCGTCCTTCGGTCCCAGCTCCTGCCCACCTAGCAGTTCGAAAGCAACCCTAAGTGCAAGTAGATAAATAGGTACCGCTTTATAGCGGGAAGGTAAACGGCGTTTCCGTGTGCTGCGCTGGTGTTGGCTCGCCAGAGCAGCTTTGTCACGCTGGCCAGGTGACCCGGAAGTGTCTCCGGACAGTGCTGGCCCCCGGCCTCTTAAGTGAGATGGGCGCACAACCCTAGGCCTGTACGGGCAGGGGTACCTTTACCTTTAAGCTTCCGTTGGAAGCCGCCCAGAGTGGCTGGGGAAACCTAGCCAAATGGGCAGGGTAGAAATAAATTATTATTATTATTATTATTATTATTATTATTATTATTATTATCATCATCATTATCATCATCATCATCATTAACAACAACAACAACAACATATTTTTGGGCCATCTGAGGAGTCCCCCAAGTGTTCAGAAATTCCATTTTTGACTGGATGGCTCTGTTTAGCTGCCCTGCTTATAAGCATGGTCACCAATTTCACTTTTAGAACACATAGTTTGGGTGCACAATGGAAAGTAAAGGATGGGATGAACAATAAGGAAATCTCTATCATAATAGCATGCGACTGCTGAACGTATGGGCCAAATGTGTAGATTCCTGTAGTTCAGTTTTAATCTTTCTCTTCTTTTTTGAGGGGGTTAATCTTTATGAAATACTCTCCTTGATACCTGAGGCTACTGCAGAAGTGCTTTGTGATGTCCACCCCAAAAGTGCTATTTATGCATATGATTGAATATATGTTTTGTTTCTTTCCAACCTTGTCTGTTGTCATGCAGCAGAGAATTTCTTTAGCTTGTTGTGCTCTAGGTAGTCACTTTGTCAAACTTTCCCTGACCAAAATACCTGACAAAACTACTGAGTCAAACTAACTTCTCTGTCAGAGGGACATCAAAAGTAAACTCAGTTACCAGAAATTCAGTATGGGAGATTCACTTCTAAAAATCAGAAACTTGGCCCTCCTTACTCTTTTTGTTTTGCTGAAGTTCAGTAGATACAGTAAAGATCCCCTTTACAGTTGCAGAACAGGTGTTCATCCATAGGAGACACCTATTATTATTATTATTATTATTATTATTATTATTATTATTTTAAACAAATTGGTTGGTTAGAAGACACTGATTACTCTGTAACTGAAGTTGAGAGCTATATGACTGTGTTTCAGAATTTCGATTTAAAAGGATAATCATTATGCATTTAAATAAGGTTACATGAATTTCTCCTGGCTCTGTTTAATAAGAGCAACTCTGAACTTATTTAATGTTACCTTGGGGAAAAGGATCAATTACAGTCTAGACCATCTTTGATCTAGGGATGCATAAACTATAGTAATCTGGTCTGTTTCAAAAACAAAAAGAAACTCAGCTTTTAGGTTTTTAGTTCTATCCAGAACTTGTTTTCTTGTTAAAATACTAGTTTAGGTAAAAATAAGATAATTAAAACAATACCTTAAGCTACATTCTGATAATGGAAGGATGCTTCCAACAAACTCATTCCAAAAAATGTTTAAAAATGTAAACGATGTGTGGTGCTATAACTATGGACTGCCAAACAATCACAGAAGACCTTAGGAATCTCCTAGGAAATGTGAGGGTCAATGCTGCTTGTCCCCCTGATTCCTGCTAATGGTTTTGTCTCAGGGATGCCAGAAGCTTGGCTTGCTCGAAACAACCAAGTCTGTGTGCATTGTCTTGTGGCTAAGTCGTGGAGGCAAGTACAGCCTGAGGATCTGAGACTGATGTGGGAACAGTGGATGGTCCTGGTGCGTTTGAAGCTAGGTGAGATTGGGGGCAGAGCCACACCACATTAAATAAGTGCATCCAACACACATTTAGAGCACACCCACCCACCCAGCTGAAGAATCCTGGTGTGGATCTGTCCAGAATTGCATTCCCCTTTGGCCTTTCATTGGCTACAAACAGTTCCTATCACTTTTTAGAGTAACCTGCAGATTGAATGTGTTTGGAGAGCGGATCTACCCAAGTTGCATCCTTTGCCATGACATAGTCATCAAGCCACAAGTGGTTGCCCATCACTGTCTCATTGTCTTGGCTTTGTTGCCTTCCTGAGACTGCAAATATGGTGATTGTCAAGCAACTGGCCACAATTTATGTCCACTAAGCTGCATTTGCTCCTTCATGGATCACTGCCTTGTCGTGGCAAAGGGGCTTGAATATGCCAGCAATATGCAGTATGCCACTCAAGATGCCAGCAAATTTGGAAAACTCAGCAGTGGCCAGAGGATTGGAGAAGATCAGTCTACACCCCAATCCCAAAGAAGGGCAGTGCCAAAGAATGCTCCAACTACCGCACATTTGCGCTCATTTCACACGCTAGCAAGGTTATGCTCAAAATTCTACAAGGCAGGCTAAAGCAATATGTGGACCGAGAAGTGCAAGCTGGATTTCAAAGGGGCAGAGGAACCAGAGACCAAATTGCAAACATGCGCTGGATTATGGAGAAAGCTAGAGAGTTCTAGAAAAACATCTACTTCTACTTCATTGACTATGCAAAAGCCTTTGACTGTGTTGACCATAGCAAACTATGGCAAGTTCTTAAAGAAATGGGACTGCCTGGTCACCTTATCTGTCTCCTGAGAAATCTCTATGTGGGACAAGAAGCTACAGTTAGAACTGGATATGGAACAACCGATTGGTTCAAAATTGGGAAAGGAGTACGACAAGGCTGTATATTGTCTCCTTGTTTATTTAACCTATATGCAGAATTCATCATGCGAAAGGCTGGGCTGGATGAATGCCTAGCTGGAATTAAGATTGCCGGAAGAAATATCAAAAACCTCAGATATGCAGATGACACAACTTTTATGGCAGAAAGTGAGGAGGAATTAAAGAAACTCTTAATGAGAGTGAAAGAGGAGATTACAAAATATGGTCTGAAGCTCAACATCAAAAAACTGAAGATAATGGCCAGTGGTCCCATCACCTCTTGGCAAATAGAAGGGGAAGAAATGGAGGCAG
This sequence comes from Podarcis tiliguerta, assembly GCF_965153285.1. Classification (NCBI taxonomy): domain Eukaryota; kingdom Metazoa; phylum Chordata; class Lepidosauria; order Squamata; family Lacertidae; genus Podarcis; species Podarcis tiliguerta. The sequence goes on along the minus strand of NC_139543.1, from coordinate 32,624,697 downwards.
TGACAGATTTTACCTTCTGGGGCTCTATGACCACTGCAGATGGTGACAGCAGTCACGAAATTAAAAGACACCTGCTTCTTGGGAGAAAAGCGATGACAAACCTAGACAGCATCTTAAAAAGCAGAGACATCACCTTGCCGACAAAGTCCATATAGTTAAAGCTATGGTTTCCCCAGTAGTGATGTAAGGAAGTGAGAGCTGGACCATAAAGAAGGCTGATAGCTGAAGAATTGATGCTTTTGAATTATGCTGCTGGAGGAGACTCTTGAGAGTCCCATGGACTGCAAGAAGATCAAACCTATCCATTCTTAAGGAAATCAACCGTGAGTGCTCACTGGAAGGACAGATCCTGAAGCTGAGACTCCAATACCCTGGCCACCTCATGAGAAGAGAAGACTCCCTGGAAAAGACCCTGATGGACGAGAGGATGACAGAGGACGAGATGGTTGGACAGTGTTCTTGAAGCTATGAACATTAGTTTGATCAAGTTGTGGGAGGCAGTGGAAGACAGGAGTGCCTGGCATTCTCTGTTCCATGGGGTCACGAAGAGTTGGACATGACTAAATGACTAAACAACAACAATCTGCATTTGACTGAACTTCAGACAGTGAATTTCTTACCTATGTCACCTACATTTTTGGTTTTTGGTGTCCTTGCAAACAATGTGCTTCCAGTTTTGTTTTTTAAGAGATGCTTCTGTTTTCTTTTTATGTCCATCTTGGGCCTCTTATCAGGGAATATTAAATGTTGTATTTTCAAGAGCCTATTAAATATTTAAGCCTTTTTCTGTAGTCACTGTATCAAGGGCAGTCTTGTAAGTCCTGAAATCAATGCAAATAAGCTAACTGAACCTTAAAATCTGCTATTGAACCCTCTGGTTAGACACTGTACTTTACATAGCATTATATTACATAGCAAGGGGAAGTGGTAAAGTAGGTGATGAGAATAAAAAGCAGCATATTTTTCAAAGGTTGCTGACAAGGTAAGGAAGACATTTTTATAGCAGCATGAAACAAACAGGAGTAAACTTTTGCTAGCCCCACTGTGTCCCTTCAGAATATTAAAACTGATAATTTCTTGAACAAGCAATGAAGTTTTATTAATACTCTGGGATAGCTAAAACGAATGAGTAATCAGATACAAACAGGGAAGATTTACCTAGATTTGGTTGGGATGGGGATATGTGGGAAATAGTGAATGAAGGCTAGAAGAGTATATCACACTTCTGATTGTCAGCATCACATTTCTCGGTGACCAGGGATTTTTCAACACTGCAGTCAGTGAATCCAAGTAGTTGGGGGAATTGGGAGCAGTTCACAGATGGCCCATAAATGGTGAGATGAAGGATAGCATTCTGGGCTATTTGCCGTGCAGGGACTAAAAATGTGTTAGGCATGGTGAGGAGCCGGGGTGCTTTGCAAATAAATGAAGCAATTTTCTTGGAACACTTTTTGAGGTTTGTGTTTTGACCCTTGCTGACACATCCCCATCGTATGTAGAACAAAATATGTGATTCTGAGACTCTACACTAGTATACCCTACGATAATTCAGCTTCGCTTTTTTTTTGGTAGGATACTAAACAGAATATTCATAGTAGGTAAGGAGACAAGGAGTTTAGATGAGCAGTTAGTTCATCATTGCCATTGCCTTGTAAGGGATCCAACACACTGCCGCTGCCGAAAATGGTAAGCAGTCTTTGGCAATGCTACTACTGGTATTACAGAAAGGTGTCAACAGGTCAATTTGCAGAACTGTTAAAATACACTTAATTCATCATCAGATCTCATACGGTTTATACTTTCCAGGTTTAAATCAATGCTCTAATTTTTAAATTCACATATTTATTGAAAAAGTCTGCTTTCTAATTGCTATATAACAATCTAAAACCAATGGTCATGCAGGAGAATAATCAAATAGCAATTATCATGTAGCCCACAAGGCTTTTGCACTTCAGAGTTTATATATTATTTATACAGGCTTGCTTATTGCTAAGCATCTGCAAGCAGAAAAAAATCTTATCTGTTGATAGAAGGATCCTGATTCAGTGCAGGATCCCACCAGTGGAAGGAAAAGGAGTCAGTTTTTGCTGAATCCCGTATAACCCAGCAGGCCCCTGTGTTTCCTCTCATGCTGTTCTCACCCCCCCGCCCCCCATAATGGTAGAATAATTTTTGCCACTGGAATTTACATGACTTTTGTTCCTGTATTAAGAATGCTGTTGGATTCTATATCCCATCAGTCAGACCTCTGCTATAAAAGCTAGCTATATTGATTTCCATAGAGCAGTTTGGGTTTCTGCCAACGTCGTCATCAATGGTCAGGGTAAATTGCTTAGGGACATTGTACATGTCAGTTAAAATATATCTGTTTGTAACTAAAAATAAGTTTTTGTCTAGCATTTAAGTGTTTCTTGGAAATACCATTCCAGTTTTTGTTGGGAGTTCTTCTGGGAGGCAAGGCTGTGCAAGGCTATGAGGCACGATTCCAGTAGTCTCTTGTTCAGATTTTACCAGAGCCATAACCTTTATGGATGGCCTTTGCGTAAGCCCTGCATCTGCATTCAGGGTTACAATACAACCTTGCAAGGTTGTTCTAGGGTTCATGGAGATCCTATGTAGGAGTATAAATAAATCCTAAGTAGTTATTTCTGCTACCATTACTATTGTTGAGGAGCGCTATCATTTGTAGCCTGAAACAAGAGGATAATTTGTGAGTATCTGCGAACAATGGGCAAGCAGCTGCACCAACTCCACCTGTGCCCTATTGCTGAATGATGCAAACAAACATGGATGACTCATGCTCAAGGTTCATTGCCTTCAGAACAGGCACAGATGGGAATAGATGGGCAAGCAGCATCACACTGGATGAATGACCCAAATGAAAGACGATGTGTCATCCATCCTAAATCATCATCCTTGATAAAAAACATCTTATTGAGTCGATTGAAGTGGCACACATTTCAAAACGAAAAGGTGATGGAAGGTGATGGTTGCAATGTTGCGCGACACGCATCCCAGTTAAATTAACAAAGTGACTTTGCTTTGACCCAGGACTCAGCTATACAGCTGCAAATAGAACATTTTAAGTGTGTTGTGAAGTGCAATGTACAAACATGACACTGGGTGGCGACAGTGAGCTATGGCAATTTCAATGTATTTTTCAAAATGTTTTTTAAAAAAGCGTTTTCACAGCGTTTTTATATATGTGTGCAGATTCCACCCCAGTATGAGCACAACGGAAGCCACTTGAGTGCACATGTGGCCACATTCTTACTACTTTCTCAGCATGTGGCCGTTTTAGTTTTTAGTCCATCTATGTTGACTTCCAGGAGCAGTTTGAAATTGAGCTGTCACCTCCCCCCCCCCCAAGCTGGCTACGCTTACTTGAAAAGCCACTCACGCCTCTTTCCCCTAGTGTGTGTGTGTTTAAATAACTGAACAGCATTCTCAGAGGCTGCAATTAAGTGTGCAAGAGGGATGGGCTTGCTTAACCCTTACACCTTTCTTTTCTGCTCTTTTGTGTTCATTAGCACGTACCCAGAGCTGCTTTCACACCCATGGGGAAGAGAAATGGAATTGCCATCACTTTTCCACCCACAGGAGAAAAACACCTTGGGTTAGGTTTTTTTTTGGGTGGGGGGGGTGAAGATGCAGTTTTTCCTGCTGTACTTCCACTCCTGATATCAGCCTCAAAGGCTGCTTTTCCAAAATGGGGTGGGAGGGAACCGGGGAAAAGACGCATGTAACATGTCCTTAAACAACAGCACATAATAACCTTATTATCCATGTCGAGTTTTGCTTATGGTGCAGAAAAGTAGCACAGGTTGACTCAAAATTACAGCTGTGTAAAAAGGTCATGGGAATGAGCCCCAAGACACAATGCAATGTAAGCAAGGATAAATCTCATTTTGTTGGCGTGATTATAATTTGTATGAACTTTCCTGTAATTATGATTGCTTGTTTGCGTGTCGAGGTCCCCAGGGCCACCCCAATAACTCACACATCACACAGAAATTTTTGTTTAAGGTTTTTGGCATAATTTTGGCCACAACTTTATTAAAATACAAAAATGTGAGTGGTTGCTTAGGCATTGGTTGTGACTATCTGCCCCCCCCATGTGGGACAGACTGACATTCCGCACGCCTGTGAAAGTCAGAAAAGGGGAATACACTTGGGGGTAGCGACGGAGCAGGGAACCTGCCCTCAGCCCTCCCCAAATGCAACCAGGAACTCATTTCTATGGCCTGAGCCCCCTTGACAGGGTGGACAAGCAATAGTTAGCCCCTGATTCCTTTAACGGAATCACTTGCAGCAGAAGCATTAGAGGGGCAGGCACAGCCAATCCATGCCCCTCAACCAACCAAACCATAAACCAATGCCTAACCGCAACCTTACAAGTTGTGACAATTTGCTACGCAGTAGGCAAAACCAAATGGCCCCAGCCAATCAGCCAGATGGACAAATTCCTACCAGGCCCCCGCTCCAAAGCAGACGACCCCATGACAGGCATAGCAAGGTCAAAGCGAACAACCCTAATTCTAGGGGGGGGGGATGGGCAATCCGTTGCACAGGCGAAAAGAGGAAGCCCTAGCCTTGTGCAAGGAGTTTTAGCATTTCTGGCTGTCAATCAACAAATGGCAACATTAACTTCTTCCCAACAACAAGGGAAGCCCAATCGCATCAGTGGCCAACGACCAATTAGTCTGCCGCCAACTTTGGAGTGTCCTGGCGGCCCCAACCACAACATGTGCTCTCCATGAAGGAGAACACGCTTTATTGAAATCATTTGTATACCAGGTTTCATTCAGAGGATACTAAAGCAGTTCACAGTACAATAAAAAACAACAATAAACATAAAAATAATAAATTAGGAAGTTCCAATAAAATATTAGCACTTTTGTGATGTCAGAATGAAGGGCTTAAAAACATAATGTGTACATTTGCTTCTAATAAGAAACTTTGTCATCCTTCTTCCCTTCCTATCCCATATATGCATGCCAAGAATGTAGCTTGGTTTGGATAAGATTGCAAAGTTATCGACCATTCTGTTACCAAAATTAGGAACATCTCATTCCTATGGCCTTCCTTTCTTCCTTCTGTTCTCAGGATGTCACTTGGTAGACTGTGGAACAGGAAGTGCAGTCACTTTGATGGTGATGATGATAGTGATATACTGGGCTCCTTTGAATTTCTTTTACAAGGGCAACAGATATAGGCCTCGTTTGTTCTGTACTCTTAAAGGAGTATCATATGATGCTAAATTCATGGCTTAGGCCATGGGAACTGGGAACTGTAGCTCATTAAGGGTGCTGAGAGTTGTTAGGAGGCACCTGTGGCTCGGTGTGGGGAATAGGTAAAGGTAAAGGGACCCCGACCATTAGGTCCAGTTATGACCAACTCTGGGCTTGTGGCGCTCATCTCGCTTTATTGGCCGAGGGAGCTGGCGTACAGCTTCTGGGTCATGTGGCCAGCATGACTAAGCTGCTTCTGGCAAACCAGAGCAGTGCACGGAAACACCGTTTACCTTCCCGCCAGAGCGGTACCTATTTATCTACTTGTACTTTGACGTGCTTTCAAACTGCTAGGTTGGCAGGAGCAGGGACTGAGCAACCAGAGCTCACCCCGTCGCAGGGATTCGAATTGCCGACCTTCTGCCCTAAAAACAGTCTGTTGATAATTTACATTTTCTCTTGCTTCTTTTGGCGTTGTTTGGCTTTGCTGTCAGGAGTGAACAGGATTGTGGCAACATTGGCGTTATGCCAGAAGAATCTAGCGGAACCATGGGATCAGCCTACAATTTGTGGAAGTTTCCATATTTTTGCCCCTTTGCCCCTAATAGCCCAGTTTCACCAGGGTGAGCTAAAATACACATTGGATTCCATTTTAGTTCAGCAAAATATGTGGAATGTTGATTACACTGATGTCCTTTCACTATTACAAAGAGTTGCATTGTTGCTTCCATATGCACTTTTATAGTCTGTTGTTCTGCCAAGATTACAGCAGTATATTTTCAAGAAAGCAGCTAACTGTACGGAAGAGACTTTCCTAATAAGCAGTGAGTCTCTCATTTCCTGCAACTTAATTTTGACTTGATCTTTATGAGCTTCCTGCATTGACCAGTTCAGTATTTTGCAGCACTTGAATGCAATGGTCCCAGTTCAGCAGGGACCAAGAGACACTTTGAATTTTAAAACACCCTGAGATGAAAATTAGGAATAAAGAAATGCTCTGGAGTTTTATTTTTATTTTAAGCATTTACGAAGTGTGGCCTGGATTTATGGTTGTGATTACTTGATTGTGTTAAAATTAGGAGTGCTCTAAGCAGATTTTGGGGAGGGTTTTTAATGTAATTACTAATAATGCTCTGTGGATTTTATAGTGATTATCTATTACTCTGTGCCCTTTGTGATAACAGCTTAAGCAAGCTAATTTTAGGTCTGCATTCTGCAATAATTAAAATGAAATGTCAAAAATGTATTTAAAGAAACAGAGATAAATGCATCCTTTAAGATGTTGTACAGAAATAGTAATATTACTATTTCTCTTCTTGTGCAATCTAATTATATACAAAGTTTATAGTCTGTCATTGTTATAGTTCTTTATATGCCAAGTCTTTGAAATTAAAAACAAGTCATAGTTGTCTCTGACTTCCAGGCTGAGGTTTAGTCCAGGTACAGGTGACAGGTGAGCTTTGAAGGGTTTACATCAGTCTGTTCTGTGAAGCTGGTTCTTGGAAACATTTTACAGCCTAGGACTCTATATAAGGGTAGAACAGGTAAAAAGGAAAAGGAAATGACTCCTGGATGGTTAAGTCCAGTCAGAGGTGACTATGGGGTTACGGCGCTCATCTCGCTTTCAGGCCGAGGGAGCCGGCATTTGTCCACAGACAGCTTTCCAGGTCATGTGGCCAGCATAACTAAACTGGCGCAACAGAACATCGTGACATAAACCAGAGCACACGGAAATGCTGTTTACCTTCCTGCCACAGCGGTACCTATTTATCTACTTGCACTGGCATGCTTTCAAACTGCTAGGTTGGCAGGAGCTGGGACAGAGCAATGGGGGCTCACCCCATTGTGCGGATTCGAACCGCTGACCTTCTGATTGGCAAACCCAAGAGGCTCAGTGATTCAGACCCCTGCGCCACCCGCGTCCCTCTGAAAGGTGGAATAACCTACAATAAATAACCAGGTCAATATTCTTCACACAGCTGTCTCTTCCAAGGTGCTTCCTTTTTATATTACCTGGAGGGGTAACAACGCAAATGGGTTACTGGAGAATTAACTTTCTGCTGTCCCAATTTAGTCTATGGGTGGTATCCTATGAACTCGTTCCACTAGCATAAGGACTTTGGGTCAACCAACCCAACTTCCTCTTGCTCTTCGTTCCTTGTACACCACTAAATCTGTGATGGGTTTTCTCCCAAACCTCTGGAGCAGATGCATGGGGGGAAGGGAAGGGACGTTCCTTTGCACAGTGGAATTCCTTGTTCTGGCACTACTTCACTGGATATTGCCCTACACATCTTTATTTAATTAGGGCTTAAGGACATTTTCATGCCCTGAGGTGATGTAGGAGGCCAAGTGAGCACTGCCACCCACTGTCACTGCAGATGTGCAGTGTGTGAAGAAATACACAGCTTCAGTGAAAAAGTCGTAAGGAATGAAAGGCTTAGCATCGTGGTAAAAGTACCTGCAGTCTGCTGAGACTCTCACCAACATGCATTATTCAAATTCAGGACATCTCTACATTTACTAGAGTTCTCCAGAGTGTTATATGCATATTATAAAGAAACATGAGCCTTCAGGATACTTTAGAAATAATATTTGATTGCTGACATCCTGTGTATTGACATAAGCATCTGGTTGGCAGCTGTGGCAGCTATATGCTGGACTAGATAGGCCTTTGGTCTAATTGCCATCTGTAATTAAGCCCTTCAGGCAGTTCATAGCATCCTGAAGCTCATAAAATCAATGCTGGCTAAGGTATGTGGTAGAAGCTGAGCACATGATACAACATGTTTCTTAGCTGCCATCCCTGTTGCAGGAATGCTAGATGTGTCCTTAATAAGGAAATGTTTTGGTTCACTAAAAAGGTTTTAATATTTTTTTTTTTCTGAGAAGATGAAGCCAAAACAGCAACTTTCCTTACTGATGCTTCATTAGACCATTCCGGAAACCTTATAAGGACTCTATACTGCATACACAAGAGCCAAAATGAACATAATCCAGAGGATTTACATAAACAGTGTTACATTTTATTCAGGAACCTTCATTTTGCTTATCAGTTATGACTAATAGTTGTCACATCCTCTGTCCCAGAAGTTATTTCTTCTAGTCCCATACATGGAGGGTGTTTGTGGGGACACTGTGCAAACTAGACATAATATGGACGAGCCTTGACATTGGCAATAATTTTCAGTTACTTCCTAGAGAGTTTATGAATGGAGTCAGTACTTCTGGCTTAATTTAAGCCTTGACTATAGTTTCTCAATAAAAACTACTTCTAAAAAGTCTATTTGTTTAGATCATTACCCACAATGCCTGTTTTGTAGTTCCAGCTGGGGAGACCAGCAGGTGAATTCTTGATATCAATCTTATTGGAAGCAACCCCATGGGGAGTCTTTGCACTCAAGCGTGCTATAAGTTAAGCTATATGATACTTCTCATTATGTTGGTGTTTTTTTAAACTCTCTGATTCTGATAAGTGTCTAATTTATTTTTTCCTTGCAGTTCATTGCGTTTGCCTCTTTATTCTTCATCCTACTTTCAATCACAACCTTTTGCCTGGAAACCCACGAAGCATTCAACACCATCAAAAACAAAACAGAGCCAACCATCAATGGTTCCGAGGTGGTTCTGCAGTATGAAATAGAGACGGACCCTGCTCTGACGTATGTTGAAGGAGTATGCGTGGTGTGGTTTACATTTGAATTTTTAGTCCGCGTAGTTTTTTCACCCAACAAACTTGAATTCATCAAAAACCTCTTGAATATCATTGACTTTGTGGCGATTTTGCCCTTCTATCTTGAGGTGGGCCTCAGTGGGCTGTCCTCCAAAGCTGCTAAGGATGTGCTTGGTTTCCTCAGGGTAGTGAGGTTTGTGAGAATCCTGCGAATCTTCAAGCTCACCCGACATTTTGTGGGCCTCAGGGTGCTGGGTCACACGCTCCGAGCAAGCACCAACGAGTTTTTGCTGCTGATAATATTTTTGGCATTAGGAGTATTGATATTTGCCACTATGATCTACTATGCTGAGAGAATAGGAGCCAGACCCAACGACCCTTCTGCTAGTGAACACACAGAGTTCAAAAACATCCCCATTGGTTTCTGGTGGGCTGTGGTCACCATGACCACTCTTGGGTATGGAGACATGTATCCAAAGACATGGTCAGGGATGCTAGTGGGTGCTCTCTGTGCTTTAGCTGGGGTGCTGACCATAGCCATGCCTGTGCCTGTTATTGTCAACAACTTTGGAATGTACTATTCTCTGGCCATGGCGAAACAGAAGCTTCCGAGAAAGAGAAAGAAGCACATCCCACCTGCTCCTCAGGCAAGCTCCCCTACATTTTGCAAGACAGACTTGAACACAGCCTGCAATAGCACACAGGGGGAAGTCTGTCTGGGCAGAGACAACCGGCTGATGGAACACAATAAATCAGGTAGGACACCGTCCGAAACGCATGTCTGGTATGTTTGGCAGTACAAGGCGTCAGAAAGCATCGAATCTTTCTGCAGCTAGAGGAGGTAGTTGACACACCTCTCCCTTCACTCACTGTTTGTATATGTCAGTCTTGTAGATGGCAAAATAGTTACAGCATAAGAATGATGTTCCCAGATCTGTGCATTGCTGATCTGTAGTGTTCGCTAGGCGTTTCGTGAACAGTGCTTTTTTGTGACAGTACTCAATGGTACCGAGTACAATCACCTCTTTTTTTTTTTTTTTGCTGCCCATAGCAGCCATTTTGTGCTGGCACCCACAGCACTTTTATCAAGATAGAAGTACCAACACCTCATTTTTATTTATTTATTAATTTTTTCCAAAAAAAAAGCACTGATTGTGAATGCTGAGCTTCCTTTAATTTTCCTTCTTTCTTCATAATTCTTTTGTTTTACTGGCGGCATCTACTGTTTCTTTTGCCTGTTGCACTGTACAATGTTTTGTTTTGTTTCCTGCATGCCTGTTCCTGTACAGCTGTGCCTCCATTTTGTTGAACTTCATGGCGTTTTGCGTGGTGTTTGTCTCTTCTGTCTGCTTTGTCTCTTTTGTTTGCTTTGCCTGTGCCACACTGGTGGCATGAAATACTAGAAGTGGTATAAAGAAACATTCATTTAAACATGGATGATTAATCTGGGCCTACATTCAGTGCAACATTCAGAAGGGGGTTCTCTAGATTTCAAGGAGAGCATTTCTTTTTTCATAGATTGGAATGACCACCCCCTCCCCCGATCTAAGGGAACAGCTCATGAAATTACATTTAAGCTTAGACTCAAATTTTCTTACTTAGAAGCAATAGGTCCATTAAATTTCATTTGAAGCTCCCCCCCCCCCCGTTAGGATGCTTAGAACCTCACATTTTGTAGGTGGAGGTTACAACATGGACAAGATTTTAACTAACCATGCAATCCTATAAATGCCTACTAAGAAGTAAGTCCCACTGAGTTCAGTGGAGCTTATTCCCAGGTAAGTATGCATAGCATTGCAGCCATGGTGCTGTACTCTTAGAGACTTTTCATAATTATATTTAATATATAGAAGCATAAAATTTCTCCTGAATCAGACCAAAGGCCCTTTTAATCCAGAGTCCTGTTCAGCCAGATGCAAATGGGAAGTCCACAGGCAGGGCAGGAACACAGCAGACACTTTCCCCTTGTGATTCCCAGTACAGTCGTACCTTGGATCCCGAACGCCCTGGAACTTGGATGCTTTGGCTCCTGAACGCTGCAAACCCAGAAGTGATTGTTCCGGTTTATGAATGTTCTTTTGGAACCTGAATGTCCGATGGGGCTACCGTGGCTTCTGATTGACTGCAGGAGCTTACTACAGCCAATCAGAAGCGGCTATTTGGTTTTCAAATGTTTTGGATGTCGAACGGATTTCCAGAACGGATTCCATTCAACTTCCAAGGTATGACTGTAACTAGTGTTGAGATGTATACTGCCTCCAACCCTGGAGATAGTATGTCACCATTATGGCTGCTTGCCATTAATAGCCGTACCTTCCAAACTGTTTAAATTCCTTGTAAAGCCATTACTACATGTTGTGGTAGTGAATCCCAGAATTTAACTATGCACACTGTGAAGAAATGCTTTTTTTCCTGTCCCGAATCTTTCAGCATTCAGCCTCATTAGATGCCCCCACATTGTAGTATTATGAAACAGAGAAAAATCCATCTTTTCCTACTTTCTCTGTAGGATGCATAATTTTTACCTGCATTTTTCCAAACTAAGGATCCTCAAATATTGTAACCCTCCATAGAAGAGTTGCTTCACCTTCCTTGATCATTGTGGTTGCCAGCCGTTTAAATGATCAGTTACTGTAATGATTCACAATGCTTCTCCCCCCTCCAAATAAATCAATCAAAGTAATAATGGAGATGCAGAGAGAAAGAAAACTGCTGCTTTCTGGATTTATGGTCCCAGGGATTTGTCTTTTAAGGATATCAATGAAAATAGGTGCTCTTACAACTCCACAACTATCACAGCTAATTTCAAACTCCCTTGGAGATGATGAATCAAAAGTGCTTATACCGAGGGTTTTACTGGGGTTTGGGGTGGGGATACTAAATTTCAACATTTGGGAAAGTATGGAAAAATCTTGGAAGAGATTAGATACAGTGGTTGGAATATGCTGTGCTTGATTGGTACTTACCTAAACTACCCCCAAAGTGATAAGGGCCGCTCTGTTTACAGGTCAATATGAAGTCCACAGTGTTCAATTACATGGCAGTGGTAGGGAAAGGTTATAAAAAGAGAAATCTTGAGAAGGAAAAAAAATATTTACAAGAAGGTAATAAAATGTGTCTTTTCCCTTTCCAGTGCCTTTAACATCTGGCTCTCCAGATGTTGACAGACCAATTCCCAGCAGCCCCAGTGTGCATAACTAATGGCCACAGATGACAGAAGTGTCTGGAGGGCCACAGGTTTCCCACCCCCATTTTAAATTCTAGAATTATTATGGTTAGCATTTTAAAAGTAATAAAATAGATCACTGTTCTGAAATATTAAAAGCCCTATTATCATGATAAAAGAGCCTATTAATCAAAAACTGCAGATGTTTAAAGAGGGATTAGGCATTTTAATAACTATTAACTGCTCTACGGCAGGAGCTTTTACTTCCCTCTCCCCAAGCTTTATTAGGTATTGCCACAGTTAGCTTTTAAGACGGACACAGGGATGTGCCTAAGCACCATGAGTGTAACTAAAGGGAAAGTAAAACACACCATGTTTGGTTTGCTAATCCTTGCCTAGGCTGCAGCCAGCCAGACCACATGAAGGTCTGTTCAGATCACCCTCAAACCAATACACAGCCCAAAGCACAATTACCCTTCCAAAGATTCAGTGTGGCGTAGTGGTTAGATTGCTGGGCTAATATCTGGAAGAGGCCAGGGTTAAAATTCCCACTCAGCCATGAAGCTCGCTGGTTGACCTTGGGCCAGTCACTGCGTCTCTGCTTCACAGGGCTATTATGAAGGTAAAAGAGAGGGTTGGGTGGGAAGCATGTATGCCATATTGAGCTCCTTGAAGGAAAAGTGGGATATAAATTTAGTAATCAATCAATCAATCAATCAATCAATCAATCAATCACACCTCTCCCATTTTTGCAGCACAGTTCTCCTACCAAACAATGTACAAGCATGGTTTTATTAGGGGGAATTGCGCATAAAATTGCACACATAAAGCAGCATACCTGAATGCATTATACAAGGGGAATCTGTTTGCAAAAATTTGCACTTTAGTCAAAGATGTATTTTGTGCATTTTAGTAGAAATGTGTGCTAAAATGCTGATGAATTTCCATGAGGATTTTGTGTTTTAAAAATGCAAATGGCTGCAGAAATGTGGAGAACTTTAAAACGGGAAAAAGGAGAAACCGAGAGAACCCAAAACTGACAGACTGATCCATGCTTACCTCTGTGTGTGCACGCGCTATTAGAGAAGCAAGAAGATTCCTCCCTAAACTTGGTGCCATGTGGAAAGGAGAGCCATTGTCTTTACCCCTAACCCAACATGGCACCCTGTGTGCTTCTTAGTGAAGGACCACTTAGTCTTGTGATACTCATATAATAACGTTCAGCAAACCTGCATGACTTGTGACCCAGCAAGCTGCGTACTATGGTTTGCAAAACAGTCCCAGGAAGACAGAAGAAAAGAGGTTTATCAAGCTTTTAGCAGGCCATAGGACATGGTTAATCACCTGCATTCAAGTTGGGCGTGCCTGATGTGAATTCACGACTCAAGCACGGTCTCTTACTCTTGAGTAAGCGCCCAATATATTAGTTAGCAGTAGACCCGAATAAGCTATTCTATGGTTATATGTGGATTTATTTTAGTAGTGGATATGAGTGTGCCATCTGTATTTCAAGATTTAGTACTTACTATTATTATTTGGCAGCAAAATCTGACTTGTTTTTAAGTACTGAAGACACTGAAGCAATGAGTATAATATTGAAGATGGCAACCGTCTAAAAAGCCAAAAATCAACATCAAAATATTTTTTTCCTTAACCAAATAATACAGATGTGCAACTTTGTTCTATTTCTATATTAATGAATGACCATGAAGAGCCATCTCTCCCAATCCCCCAATTCAAGAACTAGTAGTTTTTTTTAAATAAATAAATAGATATTAACTTAAGTAACAGGCTGTCAGGCAAGTTGTTTGTGATGTTTCGTTTCCTCTCTGGCTATATTATGTAAATGGGCATGGTGCTTTAACCAGTGTTATCAGGTGAAGACAGTACAGAAAGTGAGCAGCCACTGTCACCTGTGGAAAGGCTCCCACCAATCAGACGCTCTAGTACCAGAGACAAAAACAGAAGAGGGGGAACATGTTTCCTACTGACAGCAGGTGATTACGCGTGTGCTACTGATGGAGGGATCAGGAAAGGTATGGACTCTTTCATTAGACTATAAAAGTTCATCCAGCACTGTTCTTCCGAGTAAACAAACCTGGAATGAAGGAGATGCGAACAAATGCTATATAGGAAACATTGTATTCAGACTAATGCATTTCTTCTTCTTCTTCTACTTCTTCTTCGGTTGTCCCTTTCTTGCTTCTTCTTTAATAACGGTCTTGGCTCATCAATCCATCCAGAGATATGTCCGCATTGTTTCTGATAGGTGTATCATTCATGGTTTCATTTGTCTGTCCTGTGCATAGATAAATGTAATTTAGGTCATGTTCATTAAATCACTTTCATAACAGTTCTTTAGAAATTGCTTTGGGATATCTTAAATTCCAGTTAAGGACTCACTAGTTTAATTTAGTAATATTTTAGAAGGATGGTTCACTTAAGAATGTATTGTACAGTGGTACCTTGGTACTCAAATGGCTTGGTTCCCGAACAAATTGGCTCCCGAATGCCACAAACCTGGAAGTAAGTGTTCCAGTTTGCAAACGTTTTTTGGAAGCCACACTTCTGACGCAGCTTCCACTTGAGTGCAGGAAATTCCTGCAGCCAATTGGAAGCTGCGCCTTAGTTTTTGAACGGTTTGGGGAGTCGAACAGACTCCTGGAATGGATTAAGTTTGAGAACCAAGGTACCACTGTAGTTCTAAATGCCAGAGCCCTGATGTGCAATACACATAGAAATGTGAGGCTTTGATGCCATAGGCTAATAGGCTAAAGGTGAACCCAGTTACCCAGCACAATATTGCTGCAGTAGGCCAGTGTTAAATAATTGTTTCCCATGGCAAGCTATGGAAAGGTCAATGGCATATTTGCCTATTGAAACAACGGCATACATGCATTATTGAGTTTCAGTCCAATCAGGCCTACCAGCTGTGTATACATGAGTTTTAAAAAATATAGCTTTATCAGTCATCTTTCTTGTATTTGTTTTGGGAAACACTGGTGGTGGTTGCAGCAATTGTGTGCTTAAATTGTGGATGTCTTTCCACATGGGGTTGGCTCCCCCGTTTGAGAACGACTAGCCTAAACAAGATGTGCTTCTATCTCTTTTCTGTCAAGCAGAGATTTGTGTGTATGGGGAAGCCCCATGAAGATAAATGGGACTTCACTCTCAGGTAAACTTGTTTAGATTAAGGCCAATACACAGTTTTGGCTTTTCAGTGTGCTGTAAGAACCGTGGTCCTCTTTCCATGCACAACACTCTGTGACATTAAATAGTTTATGCCGTTCTGTTGCTTAAATAAAGCACCCATATCTTGCTTTAAAAGTAGACACTTTCACAGTACAGTATCTGTGAAATGAAAATGTCTGGGGGTGCAGAATTCTACGCTAGTGGTGAATGTTGTTCTATAATATGTAAATTCTGGTTATTTTAGGCTTAAAAGAAGTCATGCTTTGTTCCTATAATATCAGTTGGATTGCAAATAGTATGTACTGCACAGATCACTAAAAACCTACATATAAATAACACATTTTAATGAATTGCAAATCAGTTAAATATTGCAAACAAGACACACTTTAAATAGTATTAGACAGAGCGTCAGATGCTAAATCAAAGCGCTTCTGAAGATGGAGCTTTTTTAACAATACATAATTTATTCCTCTGCATTTATGATTGCAAAATAACTTCATAAAATTAGGTAAGAAATGATTGTGGTTTGAAATATTAAGAACTGGCATTGAAACCAAATATATATATATCTATATACCTGTATATATCAAATGCTTTCTTCATCTGTCTTGCTTATCACCCTGAATTGTACTACAACATGCTCTATGTGCTATCATTGCAGTTCTACTGAAACCACTGGGCTTGTACTAAGTATACACCCCCAGCTCATTGGCCTTAACAAAATTAAGTATGTAGTTGGTCTGAATTCATTTAATATCATTAGTAAAAATAGCACCATTTTATGTTTTTCTCTGTTGTTGTAAACAGTCTTAGCATCCTACTCTCTTAGAACCCAATGAGCAAGAATGATTACTTTGCATTGCATTGTATTGTTTGTCTACTTTCTGGCTGAACTCAACTGATTTCTGTGCATTTTCTTGTGAAAGGCTACGAAAAATCCCGAAGTTTAAACAACATAGCTGGCATGGCAGGCAATGCCCTGAGACTGTCTCCAGTAACATCACCCTACAGCTCACCTTGTCCTCTGAGACGCTCTCGGTCTCCCATCCCATCTATTTTGTAAACCAGATGGCATCAGCTGGCTACATAGCTTTAACTGAAGTGCTGTTTATCACCTAATGGAAATAAGTGTAGCATTAGCTGTGGTTTCCACTAATACAAGTATAAATCTTGTGCGATATAACTGTCGGCAGCAAGCAATGCCACTTGGGTAGCTGAAGACCCCAATTTTGCTTATAAGATCCTCTAAAGTAGATTCCCCCCTCACCTTTTACCTGATTTTGTCCTATCTTACCACAGCAATAAAAGGACAGTTAGTGGACTTCACTGGCCAGTACAAATAAATAAGCATATTTTCAGGGAGATACAGTAAAACCAATGTGCTTCCAATTGATAACCATTCCATTGGACCATTTCTTGTGACTCTAACCCATCTCGAAGATGTCTGGAATCTTGTCTTGATTGCATAGAATGTGACTTCAGTCTGATCATTTGCATGGACCATACTGTCTCCATCACTTGAAATCCGTCTTGCAGACTAACCAAGACCACAGATGGCTCTGGATTGTGTGGGTTTGTTGTTTTATTCATTGTACCATCTTGCTGAAATCAGAAGGAAAAAAAATCACGACCAACAGGTCCGCATGTGGGATTGGGCTGTTTTTATTGTGCTGCTTTTTAGTTCTTTTTATTCATTTATAACTTTCCCCCCAATAATGTCTATTTCTTGATTGATTAAATTTGGTACTGGACTGATGTATCAGAGTTCTGAATGTTTTCGGTTGTTTGCACACAGATAACTGCAAAGAGGTTGTCATTACTGGTTACACGCAAGCAGAAGCCAGATCTCTTTCTTAATGGCTTGGGGAAGGCACAAAACATGAAAGAAAGGTAAACACCATCCAGGCTTGCAATTTTAAGATAGCAAGTTCTGCTTGGCCCTATAGTGATTTCTCTTCTGCAGGGTTCTTCAACATTTTCAGAGGCTGAGTGCCATGTAAAAGCAAGAAGTATACTGGAGTTTTAAATTTTTTTTTTTGCTATAGGTATAGGAGGGCAATAGTTTTCAAAAGGGTTTTTTGACCAGCCTTAAACCTCTAACTCCCAAGCTTTCACAATTTTGTTTCTGTCATATATTTTTTTAAAGATGCTTTGTCTTAGATGTTGTTTCTGTTTGTCTGTCTGGCTGACTGTCTGACTGTATTTTTCATCTGTCTCCATAAAGCACAGTTGCCTTTTTCAAAAATGCTCCCTTCATATAAGATTAGCTGCTAAATGCATTTCCTTCTCCCCCCCCCCCACTTTTTGATATATGTATCTATGCATATCTCAAGTGTAAGCTGATATCCTTTTAGTGAGCACTTCTTTGACGTTTCCCTCGAGTGTGGGATTTAGCAACGGTTCTGCCATTTCAATAGGGTTCCCGCTTCAATCCCACACCCTTAGCAATCTGCATTCATTCTTGTGTTGAGACTTTATCCCCTACATCAGCTTTTTCTTTACAATAAAACAAGACAGCCTTGTTTATGCAGCATCATGAATGCAGTCGCAACTACGACGTTTTGGGCTGGTGAGGAAAACACCCAGCAACGTAAAAGCCTTAGAAATATAAGGGGGGGTGGGGAGAAATAAAATCAAACAGTGTCATAAGAAATCCTTGAGATTGTTGAAAAATCCCTGATTTTTGTATGTTTATTTTTGTTAGGAAAAGAAGTCTATTTGACCATGTAACATAATATTCTGTATATAGCCTAGCATGAACTGCATGTGAAAATTTCTTGTACAAGAATGTATTTATCATTACTTACCTTTCTGATACATAGAGATGTACATTGATTTAGTTTTGGTAAAGAGCGCTGGCAGATATAGATTAATGTAATGTATATACTTAATATGCAAACAGCTTCTAGCAAAGGAATTAATATCTGGTGCTGCTGTTATTGGCTACAGTGTTATACAGAATTTATCATGGATTTTTGACTGCTGAAAAAGGGACAATGGAATTTAGCCATACCAAGGACTGTACTGGAAAGAGACTGCTCCTCCTGAATGGGTCCTGATAATCACCTGCCGCCTTGAAGAGATCCTTCCAATTTCCTATGGAAGTGGAGCTTGTTATGGGGATTAAGGACCAATTCCAACTGCTGCTGCTGCCGCCAGCAGACACAATTATTAGTCACTATTGATGAATCAGCTGTACATAGGTTGTGTGTGCATGGAATATCAGCTTTAGTCATCTATGCCAAGAGATGCTGAATTCAAAGACATCATCTCTGAGACTCCACGGGAAAAGAAAAAAGGCCGACACACCTCTTTGTGTATTCTTCCTGGTCCCTACAGTAGGTTATGCTGTGGATCATACAGAGGCACACATGTTTAACAATAGTGATGTAAACGCTGTCTGTCATAGGTTTCCTCATAACAACTGTATTTTTGCAAAGTTTGTAACTCATGAACGTTACTGGCATGGGATTTTGCTACAAGTCTTTATGCTCTCGGTTCGCCATATCTATATTTTTATGAATACTAGTGAACATGCCAACATTTTGGTTTACTTTTGAAATGGATAAGAAATATGTGACTGCAGACATAAACAGTAAAAATAGAGAGAGAGAGAGAGGGAGAGAGAGAGAGAGAGAGAGAGAGAGAGAGAGAGAGAGAGAGAGACCACAGTCTTTGTCTAGAGTTCTATAGAAGCGTGTGTGTTTTTTTAGTTCATTGTTACCTCAGACTTTAGGTATTGAGAGAAATAAAATACTGGCAGTAAAAATATTATAGGTTTTTTATTGAAACTATCACAGAAACAACATCAGTAAATATAAAATATAAAATAGATCCTAAAAATGTATATTTTGCATAAGAGAGATATTCTTTACCTTTTTGTGATTTTTGTGGTAAATTGTTCAAGTCTATTCTATGTCTATGATACTTTGTAGCCGGGTACTGTGTAATAAATTACATTCTCTCCATCCTGTTCAATAAGACCTTCTCCAGAAACTGTGTGTCACCCTGGTATTTTGAATGTAAGGACCTTTCCCACCTCTGAAATTCTGTATTGTAGACATTTTTGTGAACATGTCAAGGTGCATGCACAAGCCTGGTAGAAGCCAGTGGTCATGTAACTAACAGAAATGGAGAATAAAATTCAAAGATCCAGGGAGGAGGTTGGAACATACCTTACGATGTGGCTTATCATCTTTCTTTAGTTTCCTGTTTTCTCCTTCCTTCTATCTAGTTCTTGAGTGCTTGGCCGTTCTAACTGTTGCTTGCATCTTTCTCACAAATTATTTCGGGAGTAAACCAGTGTCCCCTGGTTTAATGAAAGGGGAGAAACGGATGGAAGAAGGAAGAGGGGTGAAGCTCATCCCTCTCCTAATTGTTACCCCTTAAACAAATTAATGCCCACCTCTAACTTTTAGCCCTGTTTTATACTGTTCACTTATAATTCCCATATATACAATCATACTTGGTTTTTGAACAGCTTAGTTCTCATACGTTTTAGCTCCTGAACGCCACAAACCTGGAAGTGACCTGGAAGCTTCCTGCAGCCAATCAGAAGCTGCACTTGGGTTTCCGAACATTTTGGAAGTCAAACGGACTTCCGGAATGGATTCTGTTCGACTTCCAAGGTACGACTGTATGTAGCATTTTCAAATTCTTAGCTGTGGAAGTCCAAGGCAGCCCAGCTCTTCAGAATGGGACCTTGAAGTCTTCCTCAGTTATTTGAAACTGGATCTCAAACAAGCAAGGGGTTAGGAGGTTAGTGCTAGTGAGAAGTTCTGTATTTTTGTGTACATTTTTGACAGCATTTTTTCATGCTTTAAAAGCAAGGAATATAATTAATTTTTCCTACTTGAACAGTTTAATAATTAGTTTCCACACATTAACCAAGATATTACTCAAGTTATTCATAGATGTCTAGAAGTTACTTACAACCATCTATTATACATAGACCCCCCCCTTTATGCAACAGCAAATCTTACCCATTCTACACAACACTCTTTGGGCCCACATAATTTTTTTGGATGGGTTCCCACATTCCCTTTTCCAAGTAGTTGCAGAAAGTAGCAACATATCAAGCAGAATGAGCTTCCCATCTGCTGTTAAGCAGGAGGTGGACATGTGATAAGCATTTACTCTTGTAGGACCGCTCACATTCACACCAAGGATATCTCTGTGCATGCCCCTGCTGTCACAATATAAGCTAAAAAGTTTGTTCCAAGCTATATTACATCTTCTTTTTTTTGAAACAGTGCCTTCTTACTGAAACTTTGAAATGTCCACAAGAGAACACTATATTTTTATAACAGAATGCTGTTTCACATCATATATCCTTTCCTACTAGGTTTTGAGCTCTTCTGCCTTTGCAAATTATTCTTCTGGAAGCTGTCTCACCTTCTGCTCCCCAAACTGTGTTCCTCAGACTGAATTTTGTATACACTTGCCTGAAAATAAGCCCCATTGGACTTTCCTTTAAACTTAGGTGTGATGAGACCGAGGGACCAGGAATAGCTCACCACCATGCATGCATCTGTCTGCAAACATGGTGTCTGCATAGAACATATAGAAGTATGTTTAGGATTGGGATGTTAGATTCAAGTGTCAGTCTATGTGAAGCATGGGGACATGGACTACCACTGCAGTGGAAGTGATTTGGCTTCATTTGTAGCTGGCCAAAGCCTAAGGCTCACTTTCCCACAAATATGCTTTTGGACTTTGAATAGATGGATGTGTGGCAGCAGTTTTACAGAAAAGCAAGAGGAACTTCACATAAATGCTGTGTACACTTTTAATGCCAGGTTGTACTAGCTCATTTTGACCTCGTCTGCAGTCATAGTGAGCAAGGAAGATGCAGAACCTGTCTATAGATCACTGATCTCCACATTCGATTTCAGTCAGCCTCATTCCTGCTTCAGAGTCCTCAGCAAAGTCTTGCTGGCCAATCTCAGACATGGTTCCGCCACTTCCAAACCTCAGCCTCATGTCCTTGATTGCTCCCATCATTTCCTTCCTCATACCTACTGGGCCCGTGGCTGCGTAAGCCTGTTTCATCCCTTTACTCTACTGCTGGTATTCTGCTTCTGGTGAAACTTCACTTGGCTGAACCTATGAGAAATTTGACTCTGCATAAGCCTTGCTTAAGGGTTCTTAACATGAAAAAGTCATGTACATCATTAGGTAAAGGTAAAGGGACCCCTGACCATTAGGTCCAGTCGTGACTGACTCTGGGGTTGCGGCGCTCATCTCGCTTTATTGGCCGAGGGAGCCGGCGTACAGCTTCTGGATCATGTGGCCAGCATGACTAAGCTGCTTCTGGCAAACCAGAGCAGCGCACGGAAACATTATTAATTAATGATGTACATCATTAATCCTGATATAATTTCCCCCAAAGTTATGAGATCCTATGATGACTTTCAAAAGACATCCTACAAGCCCAGTGGCCTGACACAAAATGGTGGCTTTGGAGGGAAGAAGAATGAGGAGAAAATACTTTTATTTTCTATATAATTAAAAGGCCCTAGGCTAAAAGTAGTATAACCAAGAAACACTGTAGAATAATGTCCAGCTGAACCGCAGGTGCCTTTCTAAGTGTGAAAATGGACTCTAATTGTATAGCTATCAATTTAGGTTCAAAAATAGATGGGTGGAATAAAAATTACTTTAAAAAAAATATTATTTTAAAGTTTTTTTTAAAAATAAAATAATATTCTTGAGGTTTTTAAAGCGAAAGCTGGGTAAAACAATTAGATTTAAAATAATTGGCTTTGTTTTGTAATGCAGAGATGTGAATTTACAAGTCTCAAATGGATTAGATTGAGAAAGCATGTTATTATCTAAATAAATCATGCAGCACCTATTTTCAATAATGATTCCAATAATGAAAATAAGAAAAGAATACGGAAACTAGGGAAGGAAAAATGGGCTGCTTAATATGCTTGATTACAAAGCAGTAGTGCAAGTGATTTCATTAATACTAATAGACCCCAAGGGAAGAACATCAAGGATTTCTAAATGAAAATTAGGAAATATTAGAAACACATGGGGGCAGTTTAAGGATGGAAATAAAAGCTTGCGTCCCCTTTTACCATACTGGCCTAGCCACAGAAACATAGCTGTCAATGTTTTCCTTTTTTTAAGGGAAATTCCATTATTCCGAATAGGATTCCTCGCAAGAAAAGGGAAAAGTTGACAGCTATGCACAGAAACCCTTGAGAAGCCTTGTTGTTTTGGAGATAATTGAATTCCATATGAAAACTTAAAACTAATATTTAGGACTTAATGTTTTGGAGTATTTGTCATGGGAAAAATAACAGTTCCTATTTCTGTCAACTCTACCATCAATTACCTCTGTGATTCTCAAGTCACCGCATTACCTATTCCTTCACTAGTGATGTGCCTGTTTCTGTGCCTCACGCTCTATACAGTATATTTTTATACACACCACAAGAAAGGAGGCCACACTGCTTTGGAAGCATTGTGTATCCAAGAGACGTTTCCCATTTCTCTACCTAGGTTTCCTGGTTCCTCTAGGAAATCAGCACCTTCCTTCTTGCCCTCTTGGAGTGTAAATTGCATCAAACCTCCAAGTCTCATAAAGCTAAGAGATGGGAAAAATGTGAAATGAAGGAGACTAATGCTTTTGAACACGCTGGAATTGAACTGCAGCTCTGAATGGAGCAGTATAAAACACATCTGGAAGAGCTAACAGTCCTTAAAATTGAGCTTTAGAAATATCATCAGGCCGGGAATATAATTCATCAAGTTCTCTTGAGCCTTCAGAAAATGGTGACGTTCCCAAAGGTTTAAAATGATTGCAGCAAGCTACGTGTTCATGCTCGCTGAGGGCTAGTCTCCTTTGTTACACACATTTGGAAGAAGGCATCAGCTCTGCTGGAAAACGAAACTGGAAGCGAGAACATCTTTGCAGAAAAAAGGAGGGGAGAAAAAGGTAAGCTAAATTCATAATTTTTGAAATGTAGCGCAACACCAGCAGAAGTTGCCTATGACTTCTGCCGTTGGGCTTGATTGTCATAGCTCTAAACAATCTCATATGGTGTTGTTGATGCTGCCTTCCTGCTGGCAGTGTTTGATTTTCTAAAGTGTAAGAATTCATGCCTGTTCATCCACCCCTAAGAATGCTAGAGAACAGGGATGTCCAACTTCCAAGAGACTGCGATCTACTCCCACTATAAAAACACTGGCAGTGATCTACCCATTGGATAGACCAAAGTTGTTGACTTCTTTTGGGGAGGAACAGTCACAGTTGTTGATCTACTTTGGGGGAGGCTTCAGCAAAGTTGTTGAGCACTTTTTTTTTGCGATCAATCAGGACCACGTAATCAGCCAGGAACACCCCGCAATCAACCGGTTGGACATCCCTGCTAGAGAATGTTTTCATAGGACCACTACTTTATTTGTTATTCGTTTATTTTAATATTTATACCCTGCCACAGGCCTACACCATGGCATAGGTAAAGGTGCCCCTGACCATTAGGTCCAGTTGCGGACGACAGTGGGGTTGCACGCTCATCTCGCTCTATAGGCCGAAGGAGCTGGCATGTGTCCGCAGACAGCTTCCAGATCATGTGGCCAGCATGATTAAGCCACTTCTGGCAAACCAGAGCAGCACACGGAAACGCCATTTACCTTCCCGCCGGAGTGGTACCTATTTCGAACTGCTTTCGAACTGCTAGGCTGGCAGGAGCAGGGACCGAGCAATTGGAGCTCACCCCGTCACAGGGATTCAAACACCCGACCTTCTGATCAGCAAGCCCTAGGCTCTGTCGTTTAGACCACTGCGCTACCCGCATCCCCACACCATGGCATAGAATATACTAAAAATAGCAATCACATGAAAATGTATATATATTAGGGGCTGTCATGCCTGCTGCATTGCTTGTCAACCAAACGTGCCTCCTGCCCCCTTGCTTACCCCCTCCCTTTATACCTCACCCAAGCCTCATCAGCTCCTTTAAGCCTCTCAGCTCTTCATAGCTCCTTCAAATTCCTCATATTCTCACAGCTCATCTGTCCCCCCACCCCCGCTTTGTACAAACTTATGCTGCTTAAAACTGGCATTTGAAAACCATCTTTCTCTTTTTCTCCCTTCCCTTGACTTCATGCAAATCTAGGATAGTGATGCAGCACTACAAATCCTCGAAAGAGGGCTATGCGATGGCAGCATTACATTTTATGTATATAGGAAGATGTACATCCTTAAAGCAACAAAACAGCACAAAGCATAAAGGTATTAAAATCCCATTAAAGCAATTTAAAAATTATCATAAGTCCCCCCCCCCCAAAGTCAGTTACTAAAAACCACAACCTTGAGATTCCTGGAGGAACAATTTCTATGATGTGGGGATTGCTAATGAAAATGCCCCACACTTCAATCCCTACAATTCTAAAGATAGCATTCTGAATAATGCTTCCTAGACATCCTTAGAGCGAGATGTTTTGGTCAGCAGCATAATTCAGCATTACACTATTATATTCGTACATCAAACCTATGTGAAACACTTAATGAGTTGTGTTTAAGACTAATAAAAATGCTGTCACAATTTTTTTGTTTAGAACACAGCATTTTCATTTCAGTTTCTCTAGAGGAAACTCCTTATTATGCACAATGAATGTGAAAGGGGGTTCCCTTCAGAAAGCAGACAGGATTTCATGTGACTGGTCTATAAATATTTCTCATTTGTTGGCAGTCTTTATCACTGAAATATTCAGTTTTGTTAGGTTAAATGCCCATCAGGCACTGGTGTCCTTTAAAGATCTCCATTTACATTTTCTAGTCATTTGTGTAAGCCTGAGGCCATTATTTTCAAGTGTCTAAGAGATGCTTCTATTTTTCCTCCTGTCTGTCCTAGAGGTTGAAGCTTGTAGCAGTGGGAATAATATTCCACGGCAGTTATTTCTGCTTGGAGTATTTATCTGAAATAATCTTTTGATGTTTATGTTCCAGCCATTTGACCTTTTAAGATTTCCTCCTAAGGTTAGTACTTGATTTCATTGTTAAGCAGAAGAGAGTTCAAGTTGAATTACATGTGCTCAGATTAGGATGATGACGCCTGAGATACTCATCATTTTCCTTGGTGTGGTATAATTTATGCAGTTGGCATGAAGCCATGATTTGGTGAGTAGGTCCATGTTGGACAGAAAATCTATGTTATCAAGGACTTTTAAAGATGTGAGAACGAGGATGTTTTGAAGCTAGGCTATTGGCTTGTACAATAATATGGGAATAAATCAGGGTTCTACAGAGACCACTATGTAATCCCATTACTTAAACATCCTCTCCTATTAGGCACACCTATTATTATTTTGCAGTTGCTTCAACTTCCATTGAATCATGTTTTAGACCACCAGTGATAAACCCAAACATCTTAATAGCATAATGTTCCCCAGACAGTTTCACTTTCTACTGTAGATGGGTATAATGTTTGAATGCCCCCCCCCAAACCCTCCAGGTCACAGGGAACTAGCACACTAATGAGAAGATATACTACCCCCTTATTTCAATATTAAATATGATTTTCTCATTGCAGGGAATTGTTTTAATGGTGGAATCATTAATGCATATTATTATTATTATTATTATTATTATTATTATTATTATTATTTACTTATACCCTGCCCATCTGGCTGGGTTTCCCCAGCCACTCAGGGCGGCTTCCAACAAGAGATTAAAAATACATTAAAACATCAGTCATTAAACTTCCCTAAACAGGGCTGCCTTTAGATATAGACATAAAATACATATAGACATAAAAACCTGCCTCATGTGATTTAGCTACGTGGGCAAATCAACTTTTAGGGCATTTTTAAAAGAAGATACAAAAGAAGATAACTGAAAGCAACACTCCAACTGGATTTCCATTGCAAAATTGCTTGGCAGTCTCCATTCACTCTTTGAATTAAAGGCAGAAAGGAAGCAAATCGCTGATTCCATGACTTCTTTGTTTAGTATTAGTGGATAAACATGAAGTGTGCCATAAATAAAGCAGGGTGGAGGGCATCAATAATCCTCTTGCAGCTATGAATGTTCTTTGGTTAGCAATCTCTAATGGTTTTGTATCTCAAATCAGAGCAATGATTTAAAAGGAGAGTGTAAATACTTAAGGTATTTTGATATTTCCCTTGGTGGTTGAACAGAGAGACTCTTAAATTCACATTACATTTCTTTGATATTGCACAATTTGCATTATTTCTCTACAAAAGTCTCGCCTTTTAATGGGCTTATTTTGCTTTAATTAAGTTCGAATTGTTCAACCACTTAAAAAGACGTGTTTTTAATCAGCAGCCGGTATCGAAATTAATGAATAGCAATTAGCTGAAACATTCTTGCTGAAGACTTTTGATCTAAAACCGATAGGTTAGTGCTTGCTGTGTACAACCCAGAAATGAAGTACAAATGTTTGCTACATTTTTGAGAGAACTACTGCTTCCTTCAGCCAGATTCAACTAACCCGGTGTGCTAGCATAAGCCAGAGTAATGACTCCCCCATGTGCAACTGGCTTTCCCTCTTCTCTCCCCCTTGTGCCTTCCCTAGATCCACTCTAGAGGTTTGGGAGAAACTCCAGAACGGTGGGGTGGAGGGCCAAGAAGGGAGATTGTTCCATCTTGCAAGCAGAAATGCTTGTTCTGATAAAACTATCATAGCACAATGTTGAATTCCCTGGTCCACTTTTAAGTATATGAAGTGATCCATTACAGTTCACTACTGTATTATTGTGTACGCTTACCTCAGAGTGAAATAAAAATGTCGCACCATAAAATTCCAGTTGGAACTATTGATTGGAAAGTGAGTGGTTATTTTACTATAGGGTGTTTGACCATCCTTCCACATGCTGTTTCCTTGGTAAAGATTACCCATTCAATTTATTGCTAGCAGTCCTCTGCTTTTGCGTTGAGCCTTGTTGGTCACATACCAGCTGGGAGAAATTGAGGATGCATTCAGACCTCCTTTTATGCTGTTTCCCCAGTGTTTGCTTACCTGATAATTTCCACATTTTATGGAATCTTTCACATGGTGTAAACGCCACTTCTGCAAATCTAGCAGATGTTTTGCACTCATTTCCATGTCAATTGCTTCCAGAAAAAACACACACAACTGTTTGCAACACTGTTAACCTAGACAATTACAAGAGTTTTGCACTGCAATTGTCCTGCCGTTTTCATGAATGATGGTGTGTGATGAAATTTGGGGGGTACAGTTCTTTCCTTCCATTTTCATTGGTTATCATGGGAAAACAGAAACACGTGCATAAAGGGTGGTGGCATGTTCCAATGATGTCACACAACGCCCACTGCTGTAAATAAAATTTAGTGTGACATGGGGTGGCATATCACTCAGAAGGCTACAGTTCCACAGTGTAGCAGCCAAAGCCATGTAAAAGGGAATGTTAGAATCCAGGACAGCAGTGC
The DNA here is from genome assembly GCF_965153285.1 of Podarcis tiliguerta. Classification (NCBI taxonomy): domain Eukaryota; kingdom Metazoa; phylum Chordata; class Lepidosauria; order Squamata; family Lacertidae; genus Podarcis; species Podarcis tiliguerta. The sequence goes on along the minus strand of NC_139543.1, from coordinate 32,597,008 downwards.
TATCATAACGAGGAAGACATAATGCAATAATCCCAATGTCTAAATGCAGCCTGAGTTTCCTTTTCCGAATGGATCAACAAATGCTTCTATTAGGGAAACCAGAGTGCAGAATAGCTTCAGATCTACTGTAGTTCAACTGTGGCTTAAAAACCTCCCAACAGTTCTATCACTTATTCGCCCCCAAAGACCTTCCAACAGTCTTTGACGGTGTTGATTGTTCATGACTTAGCTGAGAAACTGGATAGGAATTTTCAAGGTTGTTCTTCAGTGGTACCAACTTCTCTTGATAAGGAACATGAAAAGACCAGTGATACCAGTGGATGGACAGAAGGGGAGGGCTGTTGCTTTCATGTCCTGCTCTGCAGTTCCCCGAAGGCATTGGTGAATCCCACAAAGATCCTATAGATCGGGGTGTCCAACCTGTCAACCGCAATTGATCCCCAGGAGATTTGGGTCGATCATGGTCGATCGTGGGCTCTTTTTCCTTTGTGTGGAAAAAAGAGGATCCGCCCCCGCTCCCTTGCCCCGTCCTCCATTCGTGCATGGTCGCTAGAACGGAAGACAGAGTTTTCGCTGTGAGGATGTTTGTTTCCTGATCGATCTTTTGGTGAGTGACTTAACATTTTTGACCTGCCCCTCTAAAAAATTGGACATCTGTGTTATAGATAACTACTAACAATAAGCCCCAGTCATTTGGTGATAAGGAGTGTGGAGCCCAACTGCAAGTGAAACCACTTCCACAGAAGCCACAGTGCATGAAGAGTTCATCTTCAGCACCTTCCTGGCCTTAGGCTTAGGTGATTACATTTCTATAATCTTTTTACTCCCAAGTACTCCAGTTTGGGAATTACAATTGAGCCAAAGTCCTCCCAACCCACCACCCCAATGCCAAAGGTGCCAATAGTTGCTAAACCAGTAAGGTCCCTTTGATTGCGCAAGGCTTCCCCCAACAGAAGCAGAGCTGAATTGTGCCACAGAGGAAAAAACAAAAGGAAGAGATAAACAGGGGGAAATATTCAAACAGAGATGAGCCTGAATTTGAACTCACTGAGATAACAGCAAAATTTCCATTCTCTGCTGAAGAAACAGGATCTAGGCTATGGCAATCAATATGAAAGATCAAAAGAACAGTCAGAGATCAAACTAAAAAAATTCAAAGAGAGCCGAGGAAATCAAAGAGGGAAAAATTCAAGAAAGCAGAGCAGAGCAGTAGAAAATAGAGTAGCAGTACTTTTCTGTTCTTAGCATTGTTTTCTTAAAAGTAGCAGGCCTGAAAGTAATGTCAAAAAATCCGGTTCCATTGGTAAAATCTCTATGCATTTAATCAACATAAATCTAAAGAAATTTTGGAGAACTGTATTTATGTTAAAGATTAAAATAAAAGTCAATTTCATTTTTACCAAAGTTGTTTTGGGAAATTGTACAAACACAGTATGAGAGAGACTTTTAAGTGAAACAGTAAATTTAGCCAAGCATATTTTCCCCTTAAGCTGTCAGTTGAATTCAGGTTGCTATTTTGAAGAATCAAGTCAATATTTAGAAGTTGCCCTTTTGTTTTATTGTTCTTGCCATTCAGTCAGTTCTGTGACCTTTTCATTTCTTGTTCCAAAAAAAAAGAAGAAAAAAAAAGAGAGAGAGACAGGGAAAACAAAAGCACATAAGAGATAGAAACAAAAAAGTAATTACTGATGATTGATTTGTTGGCAGAAGATAAAATTTTCAGAAAACTATTGCAATGTGAGTAGTTTATATTGAGCACAATCTTCCAGACACTGCTACTTTTCAACCACAATCAACAGGACTTTTGTGGAATTTTCCATCCAGATTGTTAGAAAGGAATGGTACAGTATTATTGGTACCATTGGTACTTATCCATTAATGAGTTTTATTTCCGTTATAATTACCTCCTTATGATCATAGTAGTTTGGTAGAGAAGAGGAGCTATTTTTATTGTTGTAGTACAAAAATGTGTGTATTGTTTAAAATTTAGCACATTTGTTTTGATTTGATATGCAGTGCAAAATTTGACCTTCAAAATAAACAACTTAAAATAGTTCAGCTTTGCTCACTTTTCTTCTCTTAATGAATTCCATATTTTACACCTCAAAAATCTTCACAGTAACCACAAATTATGCAGTTTTTGCATGAGGCATTGAACAATGGCCTTCTCAGTAAAACATGACCTCTATAAAATGGACTTTTAAATATTTCATTCAGATTTCATGTAGAATAGCAATGACCAGATTTAGTTCAATAATATTTAAGTGTAGGCTGGAATGAATGTGGTGTTCTTTGTCTCTCTACAATGAAAGCTAGTTGTGAAACTGGGCAGCTTCTTTCTGTGTATCCATTGCAAAATGTAACCACTTGTTACCTGAAATGTGGTAATAAAATGGAATCTTATTGTTGCAGAATGCAAGGGAAGAAGACAGAAAGATTTGTTTGGTGACTGGTTGGTTCACAAATGTATGGATACCACTCAGTGATCACTGACACACACAAAAATCATTCTCTGCTGTAACAGTAATTGAACCAGTTCAGAATATGCATCATTTAGGAGATTGAAAGCTTTCACTCTGATGCCGAACACTTCCAGTCTTAAACAATCCACAGTTCCATGTGATGGTCAAACTGAGGTAACCATGCTTACTTAAACAATGGTTTCCACACAAGCCACCCTTCTTGAGTGCTTTGGCCTAGTAGGAATGTGTTCTCGATAATACCTCTTGCTTTCCTAAGGGAGGGGCCTGCAGGTATAGAAATCAGACTACTGTAGAAAGATAAAATTGGGATTTGTTGCTCCATCTGTTTTTGTCTCTGGCCTTTCCTCCACCATCACGTGGCCATTTTGGTTGAAATGGGTTCTCACCCCGGTTCTAGAAGAAGACTCCTATTGGTTTCCCCCTGAAATGCAAAAACATCTGATAATGTTGTTGTTTAGTCGTTCAGTCGTGTCCGACTCTTCGTGACCCCATGGACCAGAGCACGCCAGGCACCCCTGTCTTCCACTGCCACCCGCAGTTTGGTCAGATAATATGCAATATTTATTTATTTGCAAACAGCTGAAAAAAACCAAGATCTTGCACTAAACACATTAAAAAGCTGGAGTCTGCCTGATGACTTTACAATTTTATTAATAAACAGAAGGAAAATCCATATTTAGATCTCTTTCTCACAAGTTTGTCAGAGCAAGGGAGGTGGCGTAGCCTTCGTGGCTCTGTGCCCTTAAATTTCAGTAATTAACAAAATTGGAGCAAATTTTAATCGGCAACTAAAGCTTTAGTTAAATAAGCTCATGATTAAATTGAATAATACTAGCAGCCCTGGTATAAATTAAACCTCCTGCTATCTTACCCTAGTTTAAAATAACAGCTCTTTGTATTTTACAACTAAGAGAAATTAGATTGGACATGCACTCATTATGTCAGCTAGTGGAACATAAAGTGCAACTGAATGCCCTGCATGGAGTTTAATATTATGTACACTCATACTTCTCACCAGCCATTATGCAATCGGAACACCATTTTTCATTTTTCTTAAATTTAACTTGTAAACTCAGACACCAGTGTAAGACTTTTAACATGGAAAAGCTTTCAGGGGTGGCAAATGTATGGCAAGCTGCAGGGAAGCAATTGAGAGCCCTCAGCTCAATTACAGGATAACGGTCTGGAGCCCGGGGATTCTACAAAATGAGAAAAGGTACTATCAACTTTTCCAGCAAGATTTTGTGGAGACCAGTAGCCCTCCAACATATCGACTGGGACATGTAAGAGGTCACTGCTTCTGGACAGACTTACAAGTGAGAACGGAAAGCCCTTAGAAGTGCTAATATTATTCTCAAGTAATTCTAGAAATTTATCTAGGAGTGATACTGATTGTTAATATTGAACCACTTTCCATTTTTGAAAAGGATTTGCCCCAGACTGTCCAAGGATGGCCAATTGCTGAATTGTAAAATGGCCAAGGATGTAAAATTGGCCAAGGATGTAAAATGGCCAAGGATGTAAAATTGGCCAAGGATGGCCAATTGCTGAATTGTAAAATGTTGAAGGGATGCGGGTGGCGCTGTGGGTTAAAGCCTCAGCGCCTAGGTGATCGAAAGGTCGGCGGTTTGAATCCCTGCGGCGGGGTGCGCTCCCGTTGTTCGGTCCCAGCGCCTGCCAACCTAGCAGTTCGAAAGCACTCTCGGGTGCAAGTAGATAAATAGGGACCGCTTACTAGCGGGAAGGTAAACGGCGTTTCCGTGTGCGGCTCTGGCTTGCCAGAGCAGCGATGTCACGCTGGCCACGTGACCCGGAAGTGTCTTCGGACAGCGCTGGCCCCCGGCCTCTTTGAGTGAGATGGGCGCACAACCCTAGAGTCTGTCAAGACTGGCCCGTACGGGCCCGTACGGCAGGGGTACCTTTACCTTTTAAAATGTTGAAACCATTAGCAGTTTGCGCCCCGAGGCCCCCAAGCCCTTCCCCAGTAAATAAATTCAAACGGGCACATAATTTTAGTTGAAGTTTTTGGGCAAATTTTGCCTACAACTTTATTGATTACAAAACAAATTGAGCGGTACTGGCCTAGGCATTGGTCAGAGACTATAACTGACTCCAGCCTCTCTGGCTGCCTGTCAGAAAGGGTAAACACCAAACGAGGGAGCAACATCGGTGAAGATCGATTGAAGCTCACCCCGGGGTTCCTGTGGTCCTGGCATGGCCCTAGCCCCTCAAGTGGACTTCGGACGAGATCCAGGACCCCCAGATTCCTTTACCGGAATACCCTAATTTTGGAGGGGCAGGTGATGGCCACACATTTCTATAAACCAATGCCTAACTGCCAAACCTTACAAAGTTGTGACGATTGCTAAGGGGGTAGGTGAAAACCAAGTGGTCAAAGCCAATCTGCCAAATGGAAAAATTCCTACCCAGCCCCTGCTGCAAAGCAGGCGACCCAATCCAAAGCAAGGCAAAAGCAGCAGCACCAAATTAGCGGGTGTTCGGCAGCGCGAAGCAAGTGCCCCACCCACGTCGTGCTGCCACATTTATAGGACCCCAGAATCATGCCACCTGCCCCAATTGGCCCAAACAGCCAGGCATGATCCCAGGGCCCAACTGACAAGGCTTGGGCCACACCTAGTAACAACTCACCCCGTGGGGGTGGCTTAAGGGGCTCGAGTGCAACCAGGACCCTCAATTTAGGAGGATCCCATACCTAACAAAACAAAACAATACAAAAACACCTAGACATTGAAGGAGTCCTAAACTTGCAGTGACTTGTTGAAATGAAAGTATCCTGCTTTAACCAGCCTCTTGTGAACAGCAATGCTCCCTTCTATATACTGTATACCATTTGTTGATGAGTTTTTTGGGGAGGTGGGATGGGGTATGTACCCCTTATTGCCAGGTCATGAAGATGGTTTAAATTCAGAAACAAGAAATTGTACTCTTTGAACGGGAGAAAATAATAAAACCCTCATTATTACAGTCTGATGTTTTGTAATTTCCTTATATCATACCTGTGAAAATCCTGATTTTGGTTATCAAAGCTTGCAGCCCATCTAGGACACCATTTCCACAATTAGCAGTTGCCTGAATGGACTATTAAATTAAGCTGCAGGCACAGGAGGAGCATGATCTGAAGTGGAACTCCGGTGTGGAAGATAGGTAGACTAAGTTTGATTAAAGCTGATTAATCTCTCCTTGGCAATACTGAAGGACTTCTGAAAGATGCCATTTAAATTGCATAACAAAATTATGCTCAGTGGCATTATTCAATACCCAGTTTCTTTCTTTCTTTCTTTCTTTCTTTCTTTCTTTCTTTCTTTCTTTCTATCTATATCTATCTATCTATCTATCTATCTATCTATCTATCTATCATCTATCTATCTATCTATCTATCTATCTATCTATCTATCATCTATCTATCATCTACACACACACACACACACACACACACACACACACACATATACACACACACGTTAGAGACACTTTCCACCCTGCCCAAGTTGGATAAATTCAGCGTGTTTGTTATAGGAGATTCCTGGCTATCACAAAAATGGAGCCAGCCTGTTGACAAGCAGACATGTTGCAATTTATTACAGATGTTTTAATGCGAAAAGCATCAGCAAAGTTCTGTCTTTTTAAGAGCTGTCACTTACAAGGTGCCTATTCTACCAAATAAGCCTGACAAAGCCCTGAAGCATGACTGTTTGTGACAGGGATTCCGATGCTACATGACATGAGTTTCTCCAGTATGCCAAGGGGTGATGTATCCTATCATGGGTTTTGTTCAAAAAATGATGTAACCGTAATGTATATATTTATGCATAACAGTAGGTAAAGTTTTGGGGTGGCAGAGCTAACTTCCTTAGCTTTATTAAAGGGGAACCTTTCCACCAAATTTATGAACAAATCCAGTTTGGGTTGCTTCCATGGTTGCTGCCACCACCACCACCTCTAAACATTCTGCACTTACAGTTTCAATTGCTATCATCTATCTATGACAGCGCTGGCTCGCGGCCTCTAGAGTGAGATGAGCGTACAACCCTAGAGTCTGTCTAGACTGGCCCGTACGGGCAGGGGTACCTTTACCTTTATCTGTCTATCTATCTATCTATCTATCTATCTATCTATCTATCTATCTATCTGGGACATGGGTGGCGCTGTGGGTTAAACCACAGATCCTAGGACTTGCCGATCAGAAGGTTGGCGGTTCGAATCCCCGTGACGGGGTGAGCTCCCAATGCTCAGTCCCTGCTCCTGCCAACCTAGCAGTTCGAAAGCACGTCAAAGTGCAAGTAGATAAATAGTTACTGCTCCTTCGGGAAGGTAAACGGCGTTTCCGTGCGCTGCTGTGGTTCGCCAGAAGCGGCTTAGTCATGCTGGCCACAGGACCCGGAAGCTGTACGCCGGCTTCCTCGGCCAAAAAAGCGAGATGAGCGCCGCAACCCAGAGTCGGTCACGACTGGACCTAATGATCAGGGGTCCCTTTACCTATCTATCATCTATCTATCGAGCTATTGATCCATCAATCTATCTAAACATAAGGAGAGTCCTACTGGCTCAGATAAAAAAACACCTGTCTAGTCCAGCATCTTTTTCCGCAACTGGATGCCTATGAGAACCTCACAAGCAGATCATGAATGCCAGAGGACACGCCTGCTGTTGTTCCTTAGCAACAAGTATTCAGAGACTTGCTGCCTCTGACCCTGGAGATATATAGCTGTCACAATTAGTAGCCATTGACAACTTTATTCTCCAGAAATCTGTCTCATCCCCTTTTAAAGTCATCTGAGCTAGTGGCCACCACATCTTCTTGTGGCAGCAAATTCTATAGTTCCTGTCCGAGTGCGCACCTCATGCTCAGCTACTTTGGGCAGCAATGGTGCAGATTGGCTGAGGATAACTGGAAACTTTTCTCATTCAGACATCCAGGAAGTGATAGAACATTCATTCTGTATATGTGTTGGTTTCTGATTGAGAGTGTGCCAAATTGTACTGCCACCCACAGAGTAGAAGGCCAAAGAAGCTTATAGGATCCTATGCAAGGGAGCTAGAGAAAGGATATTGCCTCTGTCAACCCTTTCTTAATCTCCATCTCCTTCATGATAGGAGGTTATCTCTGTCATTAGAATATTCATCTTTGAATCAATGTGAATCATTTATAGCTCATATTCTAGTAAGTCTAAGCAGTCTTGACTTCTCAGCAGACATGACCCACAGAAATAGATGCTCTTGGTGTGAAATTCTGGTAAGTTCACAACTGTTCAATCTGTTGAATGTATGATGATCAAAACTTCTATACCGTCCTTCATCTGAAGATCACAGGGCAGTTTACAATATAGAAACACCAAAATACATACCATAATAACAAATAAAACCAATGCACCCCCAACAGGTCATAGATTGTTTAATTAGCCAAATGTCTGGGAGAAGAGGAAAGTTCTGCCTGGTGCCTAAAGGTATGTAATGAAGATGCCAAATGAGGCTCATTGGGTCTCTCCACTCCACAAGGGAGAAGCCCCCAGAGAAAAGACCAGTTCTTGTGTTGCCACCCTCCAGACCTCTTGAGGAGCCACAAGAAGGGCCTCAGGTGATGATCACAGGGCCCAGGTCGGTTCATATGCGATGAAGAAGGTCATTGAGGTATCGTAGTAGATCTGACATCTTGATGTGCACATGTGATAATTATATGTGTACTTCAAGCCAAAGCGTATCAGTACTGTCCAGAAATACATTTCACTTTCATTCCACACTCTGCTTAGGGTCCAACAAGATGTGTACTTCACAGCCATTGCAGATGTACACGTATTGTATGTGGACGGGTGGGTGGGACATGCATGAATTAGTGCATATTAATGTACTGCATTGCATTCATATATGATTGTGAGTATTGGTTTTAATATGGTATTAAGGGTAGATTAAATAAATAGTAGATTTTTTATCAATTGGATTTCTAAAAATTTGATTTAATCATTTTAAAGTGTTTTTCTTTAAAACAATAGCCTGATGAAAATTAAAATTATATCGGGATACACAAACGTTAAGCTCACTTTAAAAACTAAATCAATATTGACTTTAATTGTGAAAATCAGAAAGTCCCTTTCTTTTTACAATATGACAATATATGTTACTTATATTATCAAGTCCCTTGTTTTGATACTGAGTCCCACAATGAAGTTTAATCTGTGAAGATGGAAACAACTTTGTGTATGTATGTGTATTGCCATTTGGAGAAAGAATTCCCTGCCTTTAGAAAAGTGATGCGGGACAGATTAGGACAGAACTGAATTGGTGAGAATTAGGTTAGGCTTGATGTAAGGCATATGAATTATGCTGTTATTGTCAACTTATTGTTTGCATTTAAGCTTATAATTTATTAGGAGTCCCCTTCTGTATCATTTTTGAACATACCAGGAAAGATGATCACCTAGCTAACCTGGAGATTCTGAACATCCGGAAGACTGTGTGCTGCCGGTTACATTTCAGGAAGGTAACTGATTACATTATGACTTGGCTGGGTAAAAAGTTATGATTAGCCCAGCTGGGCAGAATAATTTATAATAAGCGTGAAGCTTAACTGCCTGAGGACTTTTAATGAATTTTGAGAGCATAACATCTAGCTGATTCATATATCAAAGAAGTTGTGTAATACATTCATCAGGAACTTGGGCACTTTACATTCTGCTCCAGAAAGATGAAGCACATACTGGATTCTGTTCTTGCGATCTGTTCTTATGCAGCTGCTGGAATCAATGCTGGGTATTAATGCAAGGCAAAGGCTACCAAGTGTATTAGAAAAAGAGAGTCATATTTGTGTCATTGTAAGAAGGCCCTGATGTGCTCTTGGAAATCATGCCCATAACTTAAGCCACATTAAAATATAATATGGAGAAGAGGATACGTGTCTATCTTACAGCAGGATAAATTACACACAGTTCTTCCAGAATAACATCCCCCTCGATTCATTATCTTCCCTGAGTTAGTTTCAGGGTTGAATCACAGACGGGAAGGCAGGGAATAACCTCTGGGAAAGAACATCAGGCCTTAATTTACCTCTGCTTCTTCCAGGATAAGGGGATTGTATGCTGTTGTTTTTAAAGAGATTTGTTATCACTGATGCGTGAAATCCAAACTGCTATGGAAATGGCAAAGAACTCAAGCAGGCAAAGCAGTCATGCACATACATCTTGGAACTGCTTGTTCAGTTCGTGGGGCTATGATTTGGGGTAATATCGCAATGAGAACCCTAACCCTATTTTAAATCTATATTACATAAAGGCCTCAGAGATGAGACAAAGTAACTTCCAGAATAACTTTGCAGACCTTTAAACTCTGTATGTATTTCTCCCATTTTTAGACATTTATGTACGTAACTACTGCAAATCATTATTTTTATAATTTTTTTTAAAGAAGATGCCTTAAATCCCATGCTGTTTTTATTGCCATTATTTGTATGGTTTTAATCAATTTCATATAGTTTAATTCTACCAATGTTTTTTAGCTACTCCCCCCTATGCTTTTAGTGGTTTTTATTTTTATCTGTAAGGTGACTCGAGTTTCCTCAATCCCCTCCCCTCCACTTTCTCTCTTCCCTCCTACATTTCTTGAACTTGGATGGATATGTAGCTACGCGCTACACCTTAAGCATAGGATACAGTTTGGCCCTTAGAAGCTTTTTGACAACTGAAATCAGTAGTAGGACTGAGGGCTGTCTATGCTCTGGTAACCTCTGGGTTAGATTGCTGCAGCCCGTTATACATGGGGCTGTCTCTGAAGACGGTTCTGAAACTTCAGCTGGTGCAGAATTCAGTAGCCAGGTTGCTTGCCAGGGCAAGATAGTTTGAGCATATTACACTGATCCTGGTCCGACTGCACTGGCTGCCAGTTAGTTTCTGGGTCGAATTCAAAGTGCTGGTTTGGACCTATAAAGCCTTAAATGTCTCAGGTCCACAGACCCTGAAATCATCATCTGAGGACCTTCTTCATGTGCCCCCTCCATGAAAGTTCATGAGAATGGACCATTTCTGCAGTAGAACTTGCGGAATATTCTTCCTAGGGAGGCTCGCCTGGTGTCTTAGTTACAGATCTTTAGCTGCCATACTAAAACATTTCTCTTTTCCTAGGCCTTCATTTAATTAAACAATCTTTGCCCTTCTAAGCTGGGTGGTGGTGGTGGTATTGTTTTGCATGTTTGTGTTTTTATACAGTCGTACCTTGTTTTGCAGCCAGGATCCGTTCCACAGCCCCGGCTGCTAGCCGAAAAGGACGCAGCATAAAGCGCTGCATCTGCGCACATACGGAGCGGTTTGCACTTCTGTGCATGCACATGCACGAGCGGCAAACCCGGAAGTAACCCTCTCCAGTACTTCCGGATTCGGCAAACCCGGAAGTAACCCTCTCTAGTACTTCCGGGGTTGCCACGGACGTTCGCCGGAATGGATGCTAGACAAGGCAGACATTCACGGAGGTATTACTGTACTGCGGGTGGCGCCATGGGTTAAACCACAGAGCCTAGGACTTGCTGATCAGAAGGTCGGTGGTTTGAATCCCCGCAACGGGGTGAGCTCCCATTGCTCAGTCCCTGCTCTTGCCAATGTAGCAGTTCAAAAGCACATCAAAGTGCAAATAGATAAATTGGTACCACTCTGGCGAGAAGGTAAACGACGTTTCTGTGCGCTGCTCTGGTTCGCCAGAAGCGGTTTAGTCATGCTGGCCACATGACCTGGAAGCTGTACGCCGGCTCCCTCGGCCAATAAAGCGAGATGAGCTCTGCAATCTCAGAGTCAGCCATGACGACCTAATGGTCAGGGGTCCCTTTACCTAAACTACCCTATGATCCTCAAATGAATGACAGAATATGCATTTAATAAATACATTAATAGGAGGACTGCTAATAATTTCAATCAGTCGAGCGACTGAGTATTATTTCCAGGGCTTTTATTCAGCCAGAAGTCACCATAACTCAGTTCCAGCACCTCCAAGGTAGACACTATTGCCATTATAAGAGAACAATAGCACTGGTTGTTGCCTAAAAGATGTCAAATCTTAATGGAGATAATTGTGACTTGAAGTTGTAAGCTCTCCGCAAACTCAGCAACAGTATTCTTTTTTGAAGCAGAAAGTTGCCAGGATTTCACATGGATGTACATAGCATAGAATAATTGGAACGTTCATGAGCACTTCTTGTAAAGAGAGGGTCAGTGCCATAAAGACTAAATTTCCACCATTATCCGAAACCAGAAAAATTGGTAGTGTGTGTATGTGAGAGCGAGAGAGACTAATTCATAAATATAGTAATGTCAGGTGACCAGCCAAAGAGCTAAACAGACACAACATTCATAAACCGGAGACACTGCTCAAAATAGAAAATAGGAACACATGTTAGGGAACTGCAAGGCAGATGGACTATCTTTAAGCAGGGTTACCCATATGGCAAGCAACTAGATAAACTTCTGGATGCTATATGAGCTCCCAGTAAAGGAAAAGCAGAACAATTTAACCCATACTGCAAACACATAGTTCAAAGGGTATTTATTTGTCCTTTGAGGTAATGGTATAAGTATTTGAAGACGACTCAAAAAGCATAATGAAGAGAAGTAATGAAACATGAACATATAAAACTGCCTGAATGAAGAAAAAGAGAGAGAAGAGATACTTCATACTTACAAGGAACATTGACTGCAATTAGGTGGAAGGTGGAGGTCCACACATTATACACCCTAGTGGAAATTTCTGGTGGGAATAGATATATCAGTGCCTGGGAACATATTCTTATTGGCAGACATGCACTTGGGCTGGCTTGATCCCAGTGATAAATGGGGCTAATGATAAATGTTGTGGCCATATTGCAACTCACATATTTCCACAGGGGGGTGAACTACAATCACTCTCTCATGGATAAAGCTTAAGCAACAAAAGTGACCACAAAACCAGATATGTAACTGAAATGAATTTAAGACTTTATTCTGGCACCAGACCCATTACATAAAATGAAGGCAAGATAGTATAAAAAGAACGCAACAAATGAATAAGCAAATAAAGAAATAACAGCTCAAGTTACTCTGTACTTAGGAGAAAGGATGATGGACAAAGCAACCAGTGCAGAATCAGTTGAACAGGATGAATAAAACATGGGAATGAATGCCAAAACAATTAATGCAAACTTGTAATAGAGAATAAAACAGAGACCTATTTAATACCCATGTTGGTGGCAATAAAGTGGCCAAAGGGACAAAATAAGGTTTTGCACACAGCAGATTGCTAACCTAATGCCCTATCTAAAATTCTTCTCCAATATGATAAGAGATATAGCATGTTCCTCTAGCCTACATATTCATGAGAAAAAAGGGAATCAGTTTATTGTCATGGTAATAGGAATGGAGATTTGAGTGAGGACAAGGTTGTTGAAGACCTGACCTTTACACCTATGTGTTGTTGGGTTTATTATTTTCTTTTTTTGTCAAGATATTGCTTGACAAAAATACATTTTATGAATATTGAGACAATGCGTCATGGACCCTCAGGCTTACACTCAAGACTGAATTGGCTTCTTTGTGGGTTTTCTGTACATACAAAGAAGCACTCTCATTTAAATTATTTGTGGATCTTCCTTTTAGGCTCTGCTCTTCTGATGCTGGAATAATCCTCTCTGAGTTCTGAAGAGCTGCTCTGGAGGCAGTGATGTAACAACTGCAATCTGCTGAACTGCTTCAGTGGTAATCACAGGTGCTTATACGTAGTATTAATCAGGTCCTATTTAGAAGAAGAAGAATGATCACTATTGGGGCCAAGAGTCTCTTAACAATTTATGCAGCTTTCTATTATTTATGTATCTAGAGAGACACTTTGGACTATTCTAACTCATTAACAGTGAAGAGAATATTTTCTTAACTGTGAGCTTCCCACTCATCACCATGTGCTCGTTTTTGTTTTTAATTCAAGAAGAAAATGAGCAATGCGATCTCTTTTAAGAGTAGTATTGGAAACTCAATAGCCACTTAGCAAGTGCTTTTTTGGAGTGAAGATGGAAATCTGGCAGGTCCTTGTTCTTGCTCCTGACTCTGTAGACGGAAATTTGTGGATATATATCATATCAGTGAGTCATCCTACAGTGGCAGCTACTTATTCAGAATTCTAAACTGGACATGAATTTCTATTGCATGTAGCATAGTTAAATTTCACTGCACAACTGAAGTGTATTTGACATTATGGTGCAATTGTCCCCAAATGATTCAGAGATTAAAATAATAAATGAGGCTCTTTGGATTTAAAAACAACAGGCTTTAATGAGAATGTTTCTGAGTCTGGCAATCCATCGTCATGTTTTATTTATAGAGCAGTGTATGATTCATCATTAGACTTCCTTTCAAATGTTGGAAGGGGGAGAATAAAGGTTCATACAGACACGACTATCTCCAGACTCTTGCAGCTGCTGCTGTTTTCAACATCAGAAAACTTCACATTAACGGATTTTAGTTTCATCTCCCTTCCTGGGCTTGCGCTCAGATGCTTGCTACTTCGCACAATCAATCTAATTGCAAGGATGCAAGGCAGTCTCTAATGTAGCAGTTATTTGGCTCGTCAGCAAGCTGTGGTTGGTGCTTTCCATTCCAGGGAGGAAAGATTGACAGGGAGTTGGAGGGCTCTTTCCACAGACCTTTCCTTCTCTTTGCAGCTGTTGCCTAATAAAACAAGACACAGGCAATATATAGGAAAGAAATACAAGCGTATTTTAACACATTGAGCTAAGTACACATTGTGTAGTGAAAAGAGGGGGTTTTTTTGGGGGAGGGGGGAACTATTAATCACAATATCTTGAATTCATTTGCAAAGAAGTTTGTTGAACAGATTTTATGTCTCCAAAAGTCCACCCCAGCTCTAATCCTCAGCCACCTGCCTCAGTGTGAATCATGATTGAGCCAGCTAGATGGATCCATAATTTGACTCAGTATAGAGCAGCTTCATAGGCTCAATGTGAAAGTGAGGGGAAGGCATTGGCAAGCACGGCTTTCTTCATCCTCCATAGCTCCCCTCCGCCAGTTCTCTAGAAAGAAATGCTAAACCCACCACAATAAGTCTGCTACTCCCTTGACAAACCCTTAACCCCTGAAAATTCTCAACGGATAAGAATTTTTCATATTATATGGGTCTCTGTGTTGGATAAATGTAAGTCGTGGATAGCAGCAATGAAAACTGAACATGTGAATGAGTCTCTGCCCTTTTAAAGCTTTTGTGGCAAATGCATGTGGAGATTTCCCCCACAAAAAAACACTAGGCAGAAAGGTCAGTGCCTTCCATGTGCTAAACAAAAGTGCTATCGCAAACCCCGAAGCGTCTTACAATTAGGAAGCGACACAGAGGAAAATCAGACAGAATAATGCAGGAGGAGACAGAGGAAGAAAGAGCAAGGAACTGGAGACGAAGAGCTAAAATCAGGTCAGAGACAGCACGTATAGAAATCCTCCTTGCCTTGAAGTTTAGGAATAAAGAAATCATTTTTGATTGAGCACAGTAGCTTATGTAAGTGGAGTCTTAAAAGAACGTGCCCCAGAGAAACCTACTATAATTTAAAAATGTTTCATTGGATGATCTGAACTGGTGTGCTGTCAAAATATGTCATTTCACATTGGGAAAGACTGTTGCTTCTCCTGCAGCCCTTCAATCTACTTTTGCCACCCTGCCTGGGGTTACAGGAGGGTGCAGAAATTGTTTGGGGCCTATTCCAGTCTTCTAGACCAGTGGTTAGTCAGCCCTGGCCTAAAAACTAACACAAACAACTCATTTAGATTTGGAAATTTCCACAAATGCCAGAATAATAGCTGTGGGTTGTGAAGTAAGCTAACCTGGGGTTAGCTTCTCTTCTCTTCTCTTCTCTTCTCTTCTCTTCTCTTCTCTTCTCTTCTCTTATTGTGACAGAGGGAAAGGACTGATCCCTCTGCAGATTTTTTTAAAAGAAACTTTGTAATTATATATATATTGTTTTATTCAATAAAGTTTTTTTAATGACTCTTGAGGTCCCTTGGAACTCTACAATTCTATGATTTCCAGGATTACATACATTGCTCATAACAATGACTATTCATTAACTATGTATGCATTTATTACAGCAACAAATCTGACACTCCAGAAATCCTCATTCTGAAGGCATCCTCATGTGTGCTGTGTGGCCTGAGCCACAACAACAGTGACCCATATGCATGGCTGCTTCTAGCACATCCATGAGGGGGGCTGCATCACATGAGAAGTAGTTTCCTGTGACATTCAGTTCTTGTCAAATATGTCAACTTTCTTTCTTTCTTTCTTTTTTAAAAAAAGTTTTATCACAGCCTTCCCAGCCTGATGCCTTCCAGGTGTTGTTGGACTCCAACTCCCCTCAGCTGCAGCCACCAAGGCCCAAGAGAAGGAATGATTGGGTGTGTGTGTGTCCAGCACAATATGGAGGGCATTGTTGTTGTTGTTTAGTCGTTTAGTCGTGTCCGACACTTCGTGACCCCATGGACCAGAGCACGCCAGGCACTCCTGTCTTCCACTGCCACCCGCAGTTTGGTCAGACTCTTGTTTGTAGCTTCGGGAACACTGTCTAACCATCTCGTCCTCTGTCTTCCCCTTCTTCTTGGAGGGCATTAGGTTGGGGAATTATTACACTGTTCCATACACGGTGATGTGGCTACGATTGCAACCAGCCACCTGTGCTACCCCTTGTGTGAATCTGATATTTGTCTTTCTTTAATGAGAGCTCAAGTATTTCCCTTCAGTAGTTTCCCTAAAGTGTCTTTAGAAAAATTAAAAAATCAGTGTTGTCTGTGATGGATAGCTACCTCCCAAATTTCAGCTCTGTTGAAGTGGGATTTCTCCCCCCCCCCCTACATGTAGTCTAATAGACCAGCACATTATTCAGGCCAATAGCAGTGCCCTAAAGAACCTGGCAATGCTTTATTACCACTAAATGAAAAGGTCTCCCCAGGTAAAATGTTCATAAGAATATTTTGCCTTCTATATAAAACGCCCATTAAGTAAGACCAATATGAGTCCCCAAGAAAGAGTTACGTTGGCCTATTTATAGCTTTAAAGGTTGTACCAGAAAAAAACACACACACATCAAAACAGGAGAAAAGGAGCAAAATCGTTTGAAATGACATCACGCCGAGCAGACTAGAAGAGAGATAACATGATTAAAGCAAGAGTGCAGCACGGGCAAAATGATATTTGGTGACATGAAAGGAAAGTTTGGGCTGTTTTGAGCTATCACCGGAGTGTATGACAGCCTGCAGAAAGAAGATGGTTGCCATGGCAAAGAGAAGGAATGAGTTAGCGACTGTGTGGGAGTGGAGGAGGGCAAGGGTCATGGGCAACCAGCGCATAAATGAGATGGCGGTAAGAACATAACAAGAGCCCTGCTGGATCAAAGGCTTATCTAGTCGAGCATCGTTTTTTCCACTGTGGTCAGTCAGATGCCTATGATAAGTCCTCAAGCAGAACTTGAGGGCTATAGTCATCTTCTGCTGTGGTTCCCCAATAATATGTTGCCTCTGATCCTGGAAGCAGTATATACATGTCATGACTCGTAGTCATTGATAGCTTTCTCCATCATTAATTTGCCTAAGCCCCCTTTTAATCTGTTGCAGTTGGTGACTACCAACATATCTTGTGGAAGTAGGTTCCATAGTCGAAGCATGTGCTATGTGAAGAAGAACTTCTTCTCGTCTGTCCTGAATCTCCCACCATTTGGCTTCGTTGGATGAGTGAGATTCCTCCCCCACCACAAATGGTGGTGTTCAATCTCACATTTTTCATTTGACTGACTTTCATATTATAAGTAATTATGTCTACTCACAACATAATAACCCAACAAACCTCTTAGAACTCTCCAATGGGTAGGAATGCTCTGGTATGAAAACATATTTTTTTTGGAAATTGTGTTACTGACAAGAAAATTGCATCATTATGATTTGTTGTAATGCAATAAGGTTATGTAAATTCGATAAAATTGTGGATGACATTCTCAACTGTAAACCAAAATCTGGGTTCAGTCTCATCATCAAGCAAGTCACTGTTCTCTCAGCCCTCTCCCTATTTGGAATCTGAATATAATACAGTGGTACCTCGGGTTACATACTCTTCAGGTTACATACGCTTCAGGTTACAGACTCCGATAACCCAGAAATAGTACCTTGGGTTAACAACTTTGCTTCAGGATGAGAACAGAAATCATGTGGCGGCGGTGCGGCAGCAGCGGGAGGCCCCATTAGCTAAAGTGGTGCTTCAGGTTAAGAACAGTTTCAGGTTAAGTACGGACCTCCGAAACGAATTACGTATGTAACCAGAGGTACCACTGTAGTGCTGCCCCACCCTACAGCTTTGTTGTCACAGTTACTGAGAAAATAAACACTCCAAAATGTTGTAGAAATGCTGCATATTATTAATAAAGCCTTTTGGTGATAAGCTTATACCGACATGTCAGTAATCAAGATGGTGTGTCCCTCTAGTACTGAATCTATGCACTTGAAAACTTGTCCAGATGCCCAAGTTGCAAAAAAATGTTCTAAAGATAACTCTGTAAAATTTGATTATAGGACTCTCAGGTATTAGATAAGAGCCATGCAATTAAAATTGGTTTGAAGTGGTGAAAATTAAGGAATATCCCACCCACTATCATTCTTCAGTGCAGACAATCAAAACTTTGGCTCAGAGCCAAAGAATTGTGACTGGGAGAAGAAAACACATTAAGGCTATTCCATTAACTATTGTGCAGGTGTTAGTGGAAAAGTTTCGCAGCACAACAATGATGTATTGGGGGTCCTCCCTAGATTTGGGGTCACTTATCTCATGCATAAAAGACTCTTGAGAGTCCCATGGACTGCAAAATAATCAAACCTATCCATTCTTAAGGAAATCAGCCCTCAGTGCTCACTGGAAGGACAGATCCTGAAGCTGAGGCTCCAATACTTTGGCCACCTCATGAGAAGAGAAGACTCTCTGGAAAAGACCCTGATGTTGGGAAATATCGAGGGCACAAGGAGAAGGGACGACAGAGGACGAGATGGTTGGACAGTGAGCCTAAAGCCCCATCTAATCCAGTTATCATAGTTGCCTGTCAGATGCTTATGGAAAACCCACAAGCAAGACGTCTTGGACAAGATCTCTCCATCTGCAATTCCTGGCAACTGGTGGGTCACTTGCCTCTCACAGTGGAAGTTGAACATACCCATTTTAGCCAGTAGACACTGGCAGCCTGATCATCCATGAATTTGTCCTATTATCTTTTAAAGCTATCCAAGCTGATGAAGACCACACCTTATGGATGAAATTATGGAGAGTAAATTTGAAATTTACCAATTGTATACTATTAAAAGAGAATTATATGAAAATGATGTACTGGTGGTATATCACACCAGTGAAAATAGCAAAATTGTACTGATCAAGCTCCAATAAGTGTTGGAAATGTAAAGAGAAGGAAGGCACTTTTTATCATTTATGGTGGAATTGTAAAGTAATTAAAATTATTGGGAAAAGATATATAATGAAATGAAAAAAATGTTTAAGATAATTTTTGCCTTTTTGTTAGGAATATTAGGTCAAGCTTTACCAAGGGGAAAACACAGACTTTTTATGTATGCTACAATGGCGGCAAGGATGTTGTTGGTACAAAGATGGAAAATCAATAAAATACCAACGAAATAAGAATGGCATTTTTTTTTTTACAGAATATGCTGAAATGGCAAAACTAACTGACAGATTACGAAATAAGGAAAAAAAATCCTTTAAAGAAGACTGGCAACCATTTATGGCTTATTTATAGAAACAATGCAAGGAATTGGACTCATTAGCATGGTTGAGTAAACATTTACAAATAATAAAATTTATATAAGTTATAAGATTAAATAGAAAAAATGAATGGAAAGGAAATAAGCAGGAATTGACATTGTTTTAAATAAACCACAAAATGAAGTTGAGGGAAGTACGGGGGGGGGGGGGAATTATTGGGATTGGTGAATTTTGATATCTGTTATAATGTAATTTTGAAGGAAAAAAATGGAAAATTATATATATATATATATATATATATATATATATATATGACCACAACTTATTCTGATGAATTTGGGGTTGTAGTCAACAACTCAGAGTACACCCATTGCAATCAGTGGACCTGAGTTAGTAATGTCCACTAATTTTAATGGGTTTTTCTGAGTAGCCCCAACACTAGCTATGACCCTTGGATTTTTCTTTGGCAGCAGCACAGAAGTAGGAAACATGCTTCTCCCATCACATTTCCGACCTTTCATACCACTTCCTGGAATTTGCTTGTGACGTTCCATACCTATTGCAAAGGCCTTTTTAGGTCTCATCACACCTTTTCTCTCTCCCTAGTCTGCTGATACTTAAACTGCCATTTCTCAATTGCCTGGCATTTGCCTTTCCACTTTGTCCACTTCTCTGAGATTGCCCTGTCTACACTTTCAGTTCTCTGAGATCACCTTATCTGCAGTGCTAAATAGTCAGTCTATTGCCTTGTGTAGAAGCAAATACTGTGAAAAGAATCAGATGAGTTTTCCAGTTACCCCATGCTAACTCTAGAAGTTTGGGAAGGAAATAAAAAAGGCAAATGAGAGTAAACCTAAAGAGCTTTGGGAACATCACCCTAAGCCTAGATTCTTAAAAACCATAATTAGACTCAATTATGGTACTATTTTTGTAAATAGTGTTTTAAAATAACTGAAATCAAGGAGGACTGATTAGACTGAAGGCAAGGTGCAAGTCTTTTGATCACTCAGATTAAATGAGCAGTGATGGCTTGATTTTTCCATTATGTTTCAGTAATACATTAGCTGTCTTTCCCTTAATATCTTAGTAGGCAGGAAAACTTTAAAATTTCATGTCATTTTCAGGATTTCTTTTAAATTGTTTGAATGCAGTAAGGATTACAACATGTCTATTCCATTCTTAGCATGTACAGCATGGAAATGAGGTTTAGAAATGCCCAGTCACTGCTTATGGCACTGGGCAACAATTTTTTACTTTTTGAATGTTGTCTAGATTTCTACAACTGATTTAGGGTATTTTTGCACTGCTGAATCAGGAAATGGCATCTGTTTCTCTCCATCAGGTCAGGTTTACTGTAAACTGAATGGTGGGCATTGATAAAGGTGAGTACACATAAATTGCATGTTGCTTCACCATTTTTCAAACTTCAGGGCTTCTTGGAACTCCAGGAATGCTCAGCGGCAGGGAGGTCTCTCTTCAGAGTCCAACAGTAGTCAGTCATCATGACTGCGTCCCAGCGACCCTGATACCTGGTCTCCATCTCTTTCAAATTGATAAACAACAGTGCTGCCATAGGCTTGGGTGCCATATGTACACAATCCTGACAGGCCCTAACAGCACTGATTTCAATGCGAGTTAAGTATGACTTGTTATACATAGGTTGTTGGAGACAGTAGACTCAATCACAGCCTAATATATGACCCGATGGCTTATTCCTTGATGGAGCTGTGGAAGAATAAAGCAGAGAGTGACTCAAATCATGTATTCAACAACAATTCAAGCCATACATCTGAGGAGAGAGGACAAGGGCTTCCAGTAGAAAGCATGTTTTTAAGTTGTCCCCTTCTCTTGTGGAAATCAGGTGTGGTATAGCATCAAGAAACCTATCCCTTGCAGAGTCTCAGTGAACAGGTCCTCATAGTCTGTTTCAAGGGTAGCTAATGCTGACCTCCATATGTTGTGGACTTCAACTCCCATCAGCCCCAGCCAGCATAACTTCATGGATGATCTTCAGATGAAGGGCAGCATACAAATTTAAATCATCATCTACATCACCATCCTTGGCTAAACCTGAGGGAACAGTGAACACCAGGATCTGGTAGTTCTCTTCAACCTGAATCTCTGAAGCAGCATTTGCTGCAGTACCTATAACCTTTGTTCTAGTGCTGAATGGAAAAACTCAATTCTTAAAGGACCCATCTCTTTCTATCTATTATTAACTCGAGAGCATTGTACATTATGCACAGGTAACAATTTATGATCTCAGTGCAGAACATTGAACCTCACAGAACATCATACCAAAACATGATCTGTGCTAAGCATAGTGAAAACTCCAGCACAACGCTTTTGAAATTGCCAAACATACAATAGGCAAGCCATCATTTAGATTTTTGGTTTCCCATTTATTGAACATTCAGGCGTCATAAATTTTTAACCACACTCCCATCTTCACGACACAGCAACCTCTTGAGGCAGAGCAACGTCCATCACTTTGGCTTGTCAATCTTTTGAATTCCTTGTGGTCCTTCTCCCAGACTTTTGGCTGCTTTCCTACTGGGAAACTTTCCTACTGGGCTGCTCTCCTAACTTTATTCAACATAGCTCTCTGTGGAGCTAAGAAGGCTTGGAGAAGAGGTGAGGAAGGTATTATTTTGCTGGCCTTCAACTCACATTAGCCCTTATTATGCTGGCTGGGGCTGATCACACGTTCCCCTTTGCTGGCATCTTTTTATAGGCCTAATTATTTAGGGGGGAATGAAAAACAAGTCATGAAGTAGTTCAGAATGAATCCTGGTCCCAGCTTCAGGATTCTTTAATCTAGCAATAAAACAATATGTGCAAACTCGGGAGGCTCAAAGGAGAACTTTTGATGACCTCTAATTCACATGAAAGTCTGTTTAAATTCGACACCTCAGAATTCACTCTCTTTGAAGTGCATGGACAGAATGAGGACAAGAGGCTCAATCTGTGGTTTCTATCTCTTTAAGTGCTCTGTATCTCTGTATTGCCTCTCAGATCAGAAGCCCTGAGCAAATAGATGGATTGTTAGAGGCATTTGAGAAATGCTGTAGTGTTCCAGTGCACAGCATATGAATATAGATATGAATCTGGAAACCCTCTACTTCCTGTTGTGATGAGAATAGCTTTTTTATGGAATGGTAGGCTTGCATTTTCAAGTATAGAAAATTTACAGTGCAGTTCACTACATGTCTACTTGGAAGTAAACCTTATTTAGTTCCATGGGACTAATTCCCAGATGTGTTTAGAAGTGCAGCCATGTTCATTATAGAAAAAGGAGCATGTGTATTTCAGAAACAAGAAAGAAGTAAAAGTATGTCTTCAACTTACTGATATTTTTGAGAATGCAAACTTTTGAAAGCTTTCTTGTAAGAAAAAAAAAGTGGTGTGTGTTTAGATTGCTTGTTAAAGTTGACATCAAAGAAAGAACTGACATTCCCTTGCAATCTTGTTTGAAGAGCTGTCCAAATCTTGAGTTCCAAATCTGAAACCTCTTCCTGCAATATAATGCCATCTTTAGGCAGTGCTCAATCCATTGCTTGAGTCCCTGGGAGAAAGGTTTGGGAGAAATTGAACTCCCCTTCTCTCCACCCATTATGTACCAGACTAGCCTCTCATTAGAATCCTTGTTGGTCTGAGAAAGAGCTTAATTTGAGGAAGGGTTTACCATTATTATAAGAACCTGGTTTCAATGGCACATGTTTACTAGAACATTCAGAGCAATAATAAAGGGTAAAAAAAAAACCTTTC
Organism: Podarcis tiliguerta; assembly: GCF_965153285.1. Classification (NCBI taxonomy): domain Eukaryota; kingdom Metazoa; phylum Chordata; class Lepidosauria; order Squamata; family Lacertidae; genus Podarcis; species Podarcis tiliguerta. Next base: position 32,573,987 of record NC_139543.1, on the reverse strand, counting down.
AGGCATATGTAGAGTATTCCCTGCCCCACTGCTTACTAACCAGTAAATCTTACATACCTGAAATTAATTTAAGGCAGGATATAGCATTATTTGCTGTCAGAATCTGGCTTACCAGAACATTTAGCCAATAAAAAAATCAAAAAGTTTTGAAGCATGTATGAGAGTGGCATTTCCCTCCTGCTGAGTAACTGGTAAATCCCACACATCTGGGGGGGCTTTGAAATAGGCCCAGCACATCTCAGCCTTGAAAATACAGATCTTTGGATTGCATCTCATCCTCCAGCCTCAGGCCAAGAAAGAGAGAGAGAGAGAGAGAGAGAGAGAGAGAGAGAGAGAAGGAAAAGAAAGCTGGATTTCAGTCCCTCATTCTGTGATCTGTGAAAGCTATAAAACAGGTAGCAACCTCTCTGCTCAGAAGTCAGATTCAGATTAGTGAACATCAAGGTATGTTACTGGAACCCCTAAAGCTGAATGGAGGGGAGTGTACATCGTTCTCCCTTCCTCCATTTCATCCTCAAAACAACCCTGCAAAGTAGGTAAGTTTGAGAGACAGTGACTGGCCGAAGGTCACCCATTGAGCTTGATGGCTGAGTGAGGATTTGAACTCTTTTGTTCTTAGTCCAACTCCCTAACCACTACACTATGCTACACTGTGTGTATTTTGTTGGCTATTTTTAGAAATTAAGTTCTGAGAAAGTGGTTCTTTCTTTGCCTCCTATTTTCTTCATCAGCATTAGTTACTGCGTTCCTCCTTTGTTTTGAAACTGATCCACATTACTGGCCAGATTTTAAATGAAAGGCACTTGCTGTAGGTGAGCAAAACAGATATAGTATTTGGGGTGTCTTATCAGTTCAAGTGAGCAAATTCCATTGCTTTTATTTTACAGAAGAATCAGCCACATTAGCCACTACAATGATTTTGAGTGATCACTGCAAACTGTTAAGATTATTGCTTCTTGTTCCTGCTGCTATTTTAGGAGTCTCTTGCTCCATTTAATTTTAATCACATGAGCCTGTTGGGTTTAGGATTATGCGAAGGGAAGGGAAGAAGCAGTTCAGTTACTGAGGTACTTATTCGGCAGACTGCTTCGTAAAATAAGAAAAACAAGAGCACGAGGGAGCTTTTTGTTTCTAAATAATTCATAGTTGAGCTACCTGAGCTAGGAAGAACCCATTACCCAATTAAACAGGGAGCTAGTTGGCTACATGAAGCATATCTCATTTGATCTGGTGGCTTCAGTGTGCATGGAAATCTGAATCACTAGTGCATGCAGGGCAATCCCTGGTACTATACAACACAGAACTGTCCCAACTTGTCCAAAGCTCTGTGTGCATGTCAGAACATACAGAGCAGGGACAGAAAGCCTGGTGCCCTGTGGATGTTGTTGGAACACAATTCTGATTATACCTTCTTATATCAATGGGCCATGCTGGCAGGGGTGGTGGGAAATGGAGCTCAGCAATATCTGGAGGGCCACAGGCTCCCGAACTTTATGATAAGCATCCCCAACAAAAACTGTCTACTTCATACCTTGTCCTCTGAAGAAGGGAAAAGTCCTATGAGGATCATTGTCAAAACAGAGGCAGAGAAGTCACTAAAACAAAACAAGAAAGGAATTTTATAAGAGAGTTAGATGCAAATAGCAAAAAAAGGGACTATCATGTTAAAAATGCATATATAAGCACAATCAGGCATTACATATTTCTTTAATTTCATACTTTTTAATCCCCCCTTTTTACTAGCCATGTAGTTCACCACGCGTTAGGCCAGTAAATTTCTCCCCTAGCCTCCTTCATTCTGAGGACAAAATGGTGAAGGTATGTACAGCTGATGCAACTTACAGACTGATTCTGTGAACTGCTACACCAGCATTTACACATCCAGCACTGATCCAGTAATTTGTCTTTAGCTAGGGTTAGGAAGCACTCTGTGATACCAAGCAACAGAGTAAGGTACAGTGGTACCTCGGATTACAGACGCTTCAGGTTACAGACGCTTCAGGTTACAGACCTGAACCCTAACCCAGAAATAGTACCTCGGGTTAAGAACTTTGCTTCAGGATGAGAACAGAAATCACACAGTGGCAGCTCGGCGGCAGCGGGAGGTCCCATTAGCTAAAGTGGTACCTCAGGTTAAGAACAGTTTCAGCTTAAGAACGGACCTCCAGAACGAATTAAGTTCTAACCCGAGGTACCACTGTAGTGTTCTTACAACTGGAAGCGACACATCACACACAGCTACTCTGGGGGACAAACCACAACTGGCATATTGAGGAGAGCCATGTACAACATGCCAAGCAAGCTTACCTGCTTGTGTACGTTGCCCTCAGATGACCTGGTGTGCCAATGAGCTCCTACGGAAGGTCGAGACAGGACAGGTAAAAATAGCCATCTTTTTTTTAGTGGAAAATTGAGGGAGTGCAAATAGAAAGTGCTCTTTAAAAAAGGGACTTTTCTTCAAAGCTAGTTACAGTAGGTTAAAAGGAAATGTACCCATTGTTCATGGTAGTTAATTAAACCTAGATTAAACCTTCTTTCCATATTACTTCAAAGGAGGAAAGAGCATAAGGTATCTCCTTGGTCTCCTGTGAGAGCTAATCATATCATGCAGAACATACTAAAGGGGATACAGCCAGAAGGGAACTTTTACAGATGGATCCGTTGTTTATGTCAAAAAGATGATGATGGAATAATCTGATATTCCCTCTTCAGTTTAGGTGTGTGCTTTTTTTAAACTTACAGCACAGCTGTTTGCCTAGAATGCAAGATAAGATTGTATTTTTGGAGTCATTTCCAGAAATATTGCAACAAAGCATTGGATTAGGTAAACGTAAAAGCCTGCCATTGCAACGTAGGCTTAGGAGGGGGGGCTTTTCTCTGAATGTCTAAATTTGAAGAAGCAACAACACCAACCCTGTTCTGTATAACTTCAAGCTTTATGGAAGCACTGTGAAGAAACCAACACTGTTCCATCTTCCCCACATACAATGACCGCTCCCCACATTAAATAGGGGGCGCTCTTTGTGTGGTCACGCACTGCCCCCTGGACCCTATGCGGCACCATTAGCACAGGCTTGGCTTCGCCTTCCCCAGGTGGGATACCTGGAGGTCTCCGCCTACCCAATCTCACCTGGGGAGGCATTGCAAAGGTGATCAGGCCAGGTAGGGGGAGGGACCACCCTGCCTACACAACCGGGGGAGGATCTTACCTGGCAATCATCAGTTGGCTCCAGAGGTTCTCCCACCCTACCCACCCTCAGTTAAGACTTCTTTTGCAGGCTAACCTTTTCTCCGCAGGTACGCAGACGCTGCTACGTCAAGGTCGCTGTTGAAGGGCCGGAAAGGAATTATCCTGCATTGGCAGGTTTGCCTTCCCTGTGGCAAAATGTCACAGCTTTGGTGGTATCAGGCCTTGGGCGGAATCCTTTAGTCTCTCTTCCCTAAATTGTGGGAGGGCGTGTAGCGGTGACGCTCCCCTTCTCTTTGTGGCGGTGATACCAGGGTTCCCTGTTAAAGGGGTTGTTTTGAGGGGAGGCTTTGGCCGTACGCCAAGAGGTTGTCATTGCTCTCCCCTGCGGCGGCGGCGTAACGGGGGCGGGCTCTCTGCTTGAACATATGTTCTCCAGAGCCAGTCCATCCCCACCCCCACCCCACCCCTCTGGAAAACCCTGATGTTCCCCAGATCCTCGGTGGGGGACTGGGAGGGATAAACGCCCAATACATTTAAATAATCATTTAAAGTTGAATATTTTTGTTTTAATAAGTCCCACAAAAGAGAACTCAAGTATTTTTATTTATTATTATGTTTAGAACAGAAGAGCGCCCCCCCGCCACATCCTTGCAGATTGACAATGACTACATTAGCTTTGTGCTTCTGGTAAGACACAAACATCAAAAACTGCGAAGTGAAGGATGTTGCCTACCTTTCCATCTGTCTTTTTGTGAACACCACAAAGCTTCCTGGCTGATTTCAAAGGTCTTCCTAATACCTTTTCACAGAGACATGATTTTAAAGATCAGTTAAATCCTGGGAACCGGGAGAGGAGAGGAGAAGAGATGGATGTGAAACAAGGGCTGAAGAGCAAATAACAATAAATAATTTATATAGCGTAAAAGTCAGGTGCCTCTGCAGGAGCAGAATTCTGAAATAAAGCCAAGGATCTGCTAACAACAAGACCACCACCAACCAGCGAGATCCCTGAATGTGGTCTCTGGGTCGCAATCCAACTTTCAGCGGTATAGACGGAAGCCTCAAAGCAAATGTTGTTGCCTCTGGTAATCTCAGCCAGTATTATTTATGTACTGGAATTTACCGCACTGCAATAGACCTGGGAGTTTGGGAAAGGACTGTAACTCCATTGCAGAACACACGGTTTGCCTGCAAAATGTCCCAGGTTCAATCCCTGGCATTTCCAAGTAGGGCTGGAGAAAACTCATGCTTGTCATTCAGCAGCCACAATGCAAAGCTGACTTGTTACAAGGCAGCTTCCTATTGCATGGACAGGCGGAGTCCCCCAAACCCTGGGCGGCCCCCCTCATGTGGAATAATGACTCAGGACAACGTGCTATGGGATTAAATTGGCCACAACTTTATTATATTTCAAATGTGTATAGACCTTGGCTCAGGCATTGGGCGTTTATCCCTCCCCAGTCCCTAGCCGGGGATATGGGGAACATCAGGGTTATCCAGTGTGTGTGGGGGATGGGCCGGCTCTGGAGAACATATGTTCAAGCAGAGATAGCCACCCCCGTTACGCCGCTGTTGCAGGGGAGGGCAATGACGACCTCTCGGCGTACGGTCGAAGCCTCCCCTCAAAAACCCCTTTAACAGGGAACCCTGGTATCGCCGCCGCAAAGAGGAAGGGGGTGTGGGTCACCGCTGCACGCCCCCCCCCCCATTCAGGAAGATAGACTAAAGGATTCCGCCCAAGCCCTGATACCACCAAAGTTGTGATGTTTTGCTACAGGAAAGGCAAAACCTGCCAATGCAGGGGAATTCCTTTGCGGTCCTTCAACAGCGACCTTGACATAGCAGCACCCGCTGCTTCTTCTGTGAAGAAAAGGTTAACCTGCAAAATAAGTCTAAACTGAGGGTGGGTAGGGTGGGAGAAGCTCTGGAGCCAACTGAAGATTCCCAGGTAAGATCCTCCCTCTATTGTGTGGGCAGGTAGTCCCTCCCCTACCTGGCCTGGTCACCTTGGCAACACTTCCCCAAGCAGGATTGGACAACTGACTGAGGTAGGCAGAGACCTCCAGGTATCCCACCTGGGGGGAGGCAAAGCCAAGCCTGTGCTAATGGAGCCACAAATGGTCCTGGGGCTGCTCGCATCCATGCAAAGGGCACCCCCCGTTTAATGTGGGGAGCGGTCATTTCCTAAGAAGCATTCCTAAACTGCTGCTGTGTTGGAAAACTGCTGTGTGGTCGTATCTTAATGAAAGCAGGACAGTGGTGAGTGCTGGGATGGTGTCTCCAAGCCCACAATCACCCTCACCAGACACCAGTGTGCATTGCACGTGGCTGCGAGCTTCCTATCTAGGCACAGCACCTGGCACGGAAAGAGTCCTCTGAATCTCAGCCTTCCTTACAAAATGTGACAGCCTGAGTTTTTAGCCCTTATGGCTATGGAGAAAAGTGTGAACAGTGTGTGGGCAGAGTCTGGAATTTCCCAGCAAGGGTGGCCCTGGCAAATGTCAGCTCTGATACATCATGTCGTCAGCATCTGGGCTCTCACTCTAGGACATTTTTTGCAAGCTATGACAATGTATTTTGAACTTGCCTACCCCTAAGACTCATTTCGCTTTCAGTAACGATCGGCTCTTTGAGCAGAATAAAAGCGTCCAGCAGTTTGGAACGCAGGGTAATACCATTGTTTGCAACAAACCACAGAGAGGGTCAATGAGTGGGAGGCCGATGTCACTTCCAGGGCCTTTCAATGCTTTGTAAGGTGCTGAAGGGAAAGACAATTATGTTACTGATCCAATGCATGGAGGTGGAGTGGGGTTGTCCTAACACAGTGGGTGACAGAAAAGTATGGTTATTTGCTATTATCTGGGCAGCAAGCCTACCTGTGCTGAACTAGAGAGATGTGGCAATTAAGTAGCTAATGGGTGTTGCAGATCAAACATGTAAATAAATTATGCTTCTTTTATTGTGTCTCACATCTTAGGGCATTTGGCAACTGCTTCTGTTGTCCAGAACCACACTAATGAAAGAAACCATCTTAATTTACAAGCTGCCCAAACTTCCAGACTGCTTTCCAATACAAAGCATGATTAAGGCTGCAACCCTAACCCCACCTACTGTGAACAAGCCCGGCTGAACTGCACCATTGGTCAGTGTGTCTGGCTGTTAACCAGAAGATTGGCAGTTTGAGCCCATCCAGGGACGGTTGTGGGCGGGATTCCTGCACTGCAGGGGGTTGCCCTTGGGGTTCCTTCCAACACTATGATTCTATGTAATGTCTACCTGTTCTGCAGATGCCAGGAATGCTGTGTTGGCTGACTGCATCTTCCTGCCTAGAAAACCAGGTTATCTAGGACTCTATCTATTTCAGCAGTTTTTAACTGCTTATTCCTGTGAACTTAATTTCAGTACCCACCTAGGAAGGTTTGGTATCAGAGGTTGGCATTGCTGGCCATTTGCCAGGGCTCTCACACTGCATTGGAACCACTACTGATCTCCAGAACCATCTATCTCTGGAGAGAGATAGTGATGTGAGTGAAGAAGGCTCCTTGTATTTCTCTTTGCTATTGTTGCATATCCACCTGTGCTCTTGGAGCAGACAAGCTCAGAGTCAGAACGTGCAGCAGGCCTCTCCACTTGCCTTATCTTGCCCCCCTGAGTAGTTGTGTAAAATGGGCCCAGATTTTAAGTGAAATCTGACACTCAGAGGAGGGGCAAAGAGAGCATCTTGCCCAAGGACCTCCTAAAAACTGGAGCTGGCCCTGCTCTGAATACAAAATTAGTTAGAAGCGTTGAATGTAGGTCTAAACCACCGAGCCTAGGGCTTGCCGATCAGAAGGTCGGCGGCTCGAATCCACACGACGGGGTGAGCTCCTGTTGCTCGGTCCCACCTCCTGTTAACCTAGCATGTCAAAACAGTGCAGGTAGATAAATAGGTACCGCTCCGGTGGGAAGGTAAACAGCATTTCCGTGTGCTGCTCTGGTTTTGCCAGAAGTGGCTTAGTCATGCTGGCCACATGACCTGGAAAAACTGTCTGTGGACAAACGCTGGCTCCCTCAGCCTGTAAAGCAAGATGAGCACCGCAACCCCAGAGTCGTCTGCAACTGGACTTAACTGTCAGGAGTCCTTTACCTTTTTAGTTGAACGTAAGCCCGTTTTGGACCCATTGACATCAATTACAAACTCCAGCTCAGTGCACTGAGGGGAAATATTATCATTCCTTTTCTCATTGGTATTATATGTAAAGAGGCACATGCCTGTTTCTAAGACAGAACTTCTAATGGAAGTTACTATGGCAAATTAATGTGGCTTTGGAAAACTGCCTCATGGTTTTATGTATTTAATCACAGAGCATGCTATTGCTAATAGAAAAAATATATTCTTACCTGATCAGCTTTCAGTCTGGTTGGCATTTGATTTCAGTTTAGTATTTTCTGCAAAATATACTTTTCTACTGAAGGATATTTTTTTCTCGGCAGATGAATCAGTGTAGGAGGAAATATTCCTGAGGCATTCCTGGGCCTTCATGTGCTGCGAAAGATAGTCATTCTTGCAGTAAATTCACATTTGTAATATAGACAAAAATAGCAGGCAGCTCTGTGTTGGTCAGACTAAAAAAGAAAGCCCACAGGAGAAAGTAGCACAATACCTTTATTTAGAATAAAGGTTTGTAGTCAATTAATTTTTTCCATTGATTTGTCTATTTAATTTTAGCTGATTAATTAATTTATTAGTTTGCGCATGAGCAAAAGCAATAGTTCCAAAGCAAAGCGCATACTTTTCATTTGATGCCTTTTAACTGATGCATGTGTGTTGCATCTGGCCTAAGATTAAAAGAGTCAGTCCCCATCTCCCTCTTTCTGACTGGTAGGGATGGGTGGATCTGTAAATGTTGGTTTCTCTCTGTTTCCCATTTTTCCAATCTCCAGATTTCCACATCAGGTTGCAATTAAAAAAGAAAAAAAAGAAAGTCCTTATGAAAATTCACCAGCAGTTAAGTGCAATTTTCTCTAAATACACACATTGCTGTATTGAATTATGCCTTAAAAAACAATCATTATTATTTTGCAAAGCAAGTTTCCCTAATATAATGCACCTTGGTGTGTTATTTTTTACTAATATATTTATTTTTGTGCAGACTTAACCACAGCACATGGATTTTGTACCCATTACTTGGCTGGAGAATTGCATTGCAAAAGTGGGAAGGGTGCAAATTTCAACAGATAGCTGTGTTTTAGTTTGCATATTGTATCGGAAAGCGAGAATAAGGTAGGTTCACCGTTGCACCCTATCTCTGCTCACAGGAGAGAATACCTTTTCTAAGTTTGTGCATGCCACCTGCATTCTCCCCCCCCCCCAAAAAAAATATTTACCGTATTTTTAAAACAGTGTTCATATACTCATTCATTAAACTGTTGCCTGATAAGCTCTTTTTAGTCAATAAAATGTTTTTAATTTGATGATTGTAACTGAATGATCCATTAAATGTTGCAGCCCTTTTTGTTGTTGTTTAGTCACTTAGTTGTTTCTGACTCTTTGTGACCCCATGGAGCAGAGCACGCCAGGCACTCCTGTCTTCCACTGCCTCCCACAGTTTGGTCAAACTCATGTTGGTAGCTTCAAGAACACTATCCAACCATCTCGTCCTCTGTCCTCTGTCGTCCCCTTCTCCTTGTGCCCTCCATCTTTCCCAACAATTAGAACCAAATAAACCGGCATAAAATAGTGAAGATTTTGCCATGTTTCTACCCTTCTTAGGAGAGTTTCATCCTCTCAGTAGTTAGGTAACCCTAGATTAGTGTTTCCCAAGATTGGTTCTCCAGCTGTTTTTGGACTTCAGTTCCCATCACCTTTGACCACTGGTCCTGGAGACCCAAGCTTGGGAAACCCTGCCACAGATTATAAACTTATTAGGCAATATAAGATGTGACATGAAGGAATTATACCTCCCTGTTCTTTGTCTGACGCTGTATTGTTTTTAATATTCAGTTGGAAGCCGCCTGGAGTGGCTGGGGTATAAATATTATTATTATTATTATTATTATTATTATTAATTTGTGTTCTAACAGTTTTACACAGACAAAAAAAGAAGACTTGTAGAGATCCTGAAACTCGTTTCTAGGCCTAACTCTGGCAAGCTTCACAGGAATGCCAAGAGCTTTTACTAGTAACTCCAGTTCATCATAATGCTTTACCCTTGTGAAAATGTCACCAATGTAACTGCAACTGATTCCTGTCCCCCTCTCCCAATGTCCACTTTGAGCATTGGAAAAGTATTTTTAAAAAAATCATCTGGAAAGATCCTGTGAAGTTTCCTGTTATTACAATCTCCTTGGGTGCTGAAAACTTTTCCAACTAGTTATAAAAGAACTAAGATTAAAAATTCAGATTTTAAAAATAATAATGCTCCAAGAAGGGCTTATTTCTTCATCACCTGGCTTGTCTAAGAAGGTGCCATAGAGTTGCAGTTGGAGGGAAGCCGTTGACTGGCAGTTGTTTGTCACTCACCTCTGCCTTAGCCAAAAGACAAGTCTAACTCATTTTCCTTAGAATGTCACTGAAGGGGAAGCCCTGTCAAACTCCATTCATCTGTGCTTCAGCTGGAAGGAACAGAAACACCTGCCTGGAGCCAACAGTTGAAAGACTGAGCAATGCCTCTCTTTGAATTAATCCATAAGATTGGAACATTTTGATGGGGATGCAACTGGGCTGTCATGTATAATTTGAGGAGATCTTTTCAAGCCCATGTGAAACGGCATCAGCGTGCACTCTAAAAGCCAGTTCCAAAGACTTAATTATATTGAAAAAACGAATTCCATATTCTGTAGGTGAGATAAGAAATGTACCCTGCAGGTTTGGCAGCAATGGCCAAGAAGGAACTGGCTTAATTACAATTTTAAATTTTAATGTAAAATAAACGAGTGGCTTTAGACAGACAATAGCAAATCTCAAATAGCTTTATATTTTAAGGTGCATAGCATTGTCCCCTGTGTTTATTTGGATGAAATGTAAAGTCTCTCTGCCCCAGCATGCAGGTGAAAGCTGGGATGGCTTATCTTAAATTGACTTCTGTTTCTTTCCTCCATAGCTGGTGGAAGTGCCCATGATTAAAAGCATTTTGATATAAAATATAAAATAAAATGGGGGCTCTCTTATAAGTCGACATTAGGTCCTATATCTGGATATATTGGGTGGTCAAGTTAGATATGGATACAATTCTTTAATTTTTTGGACTATTAACAGCAGGAACAATATCATTAGGCAAACATTAGTTATCTTTTAGAACAATGGTGGGGAATTGGATCACTCCAGTGGGCCTGATGTCATGGATCAAGTTTGACAGGCGAGCATTTTCCTTTGCTTTCACAGTTGAATTTCATATTGTGCTGGCAAAGGAACTCTACTAACAGCCACCTAGTGGTTGGTACCTGAAAGCCTCATCTTTGGTGAAGCCCCATCTTTACCTGCCACACAAAGGGGGCAGTGGATTTGCCAAAACAACCTCATGTGCCAAACTTGGAGGCCTAGTGGGCCCCATAGGCCCATGGAATGGAGGCTTCCCAGTGCTGTTCTAGAATTCCAGCATCTGAAGAGAGGGATTTGGGAGCTGTAATGCTCATCTCATACTTGATTTCAGCTTAAACATGGAGGTCTTGGTGGCATCTCCACTTTCGATTTCTGAATTTCTTCTCTGTACATCCCACTCTTAGTATCGTACTGATATGATGAACAGTGAAATGGATTCTGGCACCTTGATGCCTTGGTTACATACAAACAAAAGCAAACAATTCTCAGTAAGGCAGAAGATACACAGTGAAATGTGGTCACATCATCAAATGAGTGGATGTTCACTATCTCTTGAAATTGGAATTTAAGGGACTTTGTGCTAATTAATGCTCAGATTCCCCTTACATGCAGAAAACTCACTGGAGTCATAGGTCTGGTTTTGGTTTTGTTTTTTTTAACGTACACAGTATTCTTAAAAGGGACGCAGGTGGCGCTGTGGGTTAAACCACAGAGCCTAGGACTTGCCGATCAGAAGGTCAGTGGTTCGAATCCCGCAACGGGGTGAGCTCCCGTTGCTCGGTCCCTGCTCCTGCCCACCTAGCAATTCGAAAGCACATGAAAGTGCAAGTAGATAAATAGGTACCGCTCCGGCGGGAAGGTAAACGGCGTTTCTGTGCACTGCTCTGGTTCACCAGAAGTGGCTTAGTCATGCTGACCACATGACCCGGAAGCTGTACGCCAGCTCCTTTGGCCAATAAAGCGAGATGAGCACTGCAACCCCAGAGTCGGTCACGACTGGATCTAATGGTCAGGGGTCCCTTTACCTTTACAGTATTCTTATATTGAATTATGAAGACTTTAAAAATTAGCAGTGGGACTAACTTCTAAATAGACATGTATAGGATTATACTGCAAAATGCTTCCTTTGCAATCATCTGAAATGAATTCATTGAAGCCAACAGAGAATGAGAAGGGAGAATTACAGCTTCTTACACAGCTAGCATTTTTTGTGATGCCGTCATCAGATCTAGCCTTCTTAAATTCTCCATGATAAAAAAAGAGAGAAACAAATCACTGTAGCATATTTCCCTATAGATGTTAAGGTCTGACATTATGCTGGCCTCACCTCTTGGTGGGCAAATCAATCATTCAGATGGAAGCATGGTCCGTTTTCATTTTTCTTTTTTTAGATATTGGGCTATATACAGATTGCTTGTGTGCCTGATGCTATTTGATTGCATAAGTTGAAATAACCCAATGTTCAGAGGCTACCTCTCATTTTATAACGCCAGTGTACATATTGTACAGCATGTGGTCATAAGATTCAATATATTGGGAGGTGCTGGGGGGAAATAGATTCTGTCACCTCTCAAAGCTACTTAGGAGATGCTTCAACTATACACACACACACAAACACTGAATTCACAGTTTATTGAATTCTTTCCAGACGAATAATCATGTTTTTCCAGAAGAATAGCCACGTTAGTCTTTAGCAGCAGAAAGAGAAACAGAATTGCTAGCCATATAATCTCAGCCCTGCAGAGCATACTGCTGTCCATGGCTTCGAAAACAATTACGCCCTACTGAAAGCTGAAAGACTGTCCTCCACTGCAGACTGTTTTGCTCTTGCAGTGAGAAATCACTGAGGAGGATCAAAGAGAACCATGTGGTTTGAGGGAGAAACTCTGTGCTTACTGGAAGAATGCTGTGTGCTTTCACAATTCATCCCCCATGAGCTGTATACATGTCTCCTGAGACGTTAGCCCCACTGGGTTCAGTGGAGCTTACTCCCAGGTAAACAAGTATTATTATTATTATTATTATTATTATTATTATTATTATTACCACTACCCATAATCCAAGGATCACAGGGCAGTTTACAACATAAAAACACAAAATAAAAAATACAGAATATAGTAGCAAACAGAAATAATAACCCCCACGGTATTATTATTTACATAAAGATTGCATTCTTACTGACTTAACTTAGACACATGGCAACTAATTTGTTCCTAGCTGAATTCTGAGGTCACTAATATACTTGCCGGATGCTTTAGATCTCTGTTCTTGCTAGGGATGTAAAGAAGCAGCAATATCTCCCCTATCCTGTTTTTATCACAATCAACACTGTTTCCATTACACTACATTTCAGCTCCCACTAAAACCTGTGCTGTTTGTCTTGCTATCTGCTTTGGCTAAAGCCAATATGATTTCTATAATTAATTTCAATGCATTTTAACGGAATTCAAGTGTCAGGTGCAGAAAGCAATGTAGTTATTTACACAGCTTTTTCAAACTAAAAAGGGGGGAAAATGGTAGAAAATACTGCTTGCATGATTTCTGCTCCCGACCTCTGACAAACATATGAGTTACAGCAGTTTGTTGTTTCCTTTTCTGAACGACTTCCCAAGCATTTCAGCACCTCTCCCTCCCTGAATATATGAATTGAGGCTATGTAACTTTAAGTGGCTGAGCCTTACAATTCGAAGCACATGGACGGGGGACGCAAGTCTGCCTTGAACTCAGCTGGACCTAATGTCAAGTAAGCATGGATAGGATTGGACTGGTGCCTGCTAGGATTCTTGCTCTATGCTGTGGGACTATTGTCCTTTGTCCTTTCTCTTTGCTGTCTGATGAGAACGAGGAAGGAGCTAAGTCAGAATGCTTCGAGTGTATTATACGTAAATAAAGTAGATTAGCCAAAATGCTGTGCTACTGAGTTCTATTACGCAAACTGCTAACACTCTGCAGGTTCCTAAGCATGCTACTGCCACTTGGTATCAGAAGCTGTGATGTTCGGGCTGGAGAAAGCTTTTGAAGCTCCCGAACGATCGACCAGGAGGGAGAGAACATGCCAGTGTGTCTCTGCCAGGGTCCTACACACGAGTAGGACGATCCTAACAGTGCCATAATAAAAACACTCATATTTAACAGCTACACGAAACAAATGGCCACTGTTTCCAGACTTCCAGTTTCAGCTCAGACCAAAAGTAAATTGTAGAATCGTAGGGACCCTGAGGGTCATCTAAAGCAACCCTCTGCAATGGTTAGGATCAATACAGAACACAGTGCGATCAATACCCATAGCTTACCAATGTAAGTTGCTGAATAATAACCATTCTGGGCTCCTGCATACCATGTCTCTCAGAAAATAAGTAGGGCACCAAGCTTTGAATTCATTTATGGCTTCTCACAATAAATATAACTTTACACGAACCACATGCCCCATTCTACTGCCTGACGTGTTCCTTTGAATTAAAGGTTGTTTTAATTTCAGGGTTGATAAATCATTCATGCAAAAATATATCAGTGATCTGTGGTGATGTTTTCCCTTTGCTCTCAAGAGCTTAGAAACTATTCAGCACATGCTGGCAAAATGTAAAGATGAAATGAAAATGAAATCCGGGTTGGTTTTCCCTTGGACCTCACCTGCTTCCTCCAAAAGGAAAGTTAAGTAGTATGAACCAGAATAAAATATAGTTGTTGTTTTTTTTCCTGTTGGTAGAATCAGATCTAGCCCTGGGCTTCTTAAGCTGCTCTTTTTTTAAAAAATTGGCAGCATTTTAGACTCAACGTTTTCTATTAGCATGCCCCCTGCTTTCAGTTTTACATCAACTGCAGTTCAAGGACTATGCTTTGTCCTTGGTTGGAGTGGTAAAATTTCCATGCCATTTATTTGGTTTATACAAAACTACACTGAGGTTAAGATTTCAACTCACTTGTAGGTGACATCCTACTGTGAATATCCAGCTCTCAGGGCTGAGTTGTTCTTGACTAGAGAATATATATGGTGTTTGGGGGGGATTTCTGCAGGGCTGTGCACAAAAACAGTGGCTTAGAATATGTAGGTGGCAGAGGGGAGGAGTTGTGAGCAGGAGCCATTTCCCGCATTGGCAGGGGGCATTCTGGCCCCTGTCCAGCTGTCCCGGCTGCCGCGTCCCCAGGGAGTTAACCAATGAGGTGGAGGCTTGGGGGCGGGGTTTAGCTGCTCAAATGCGGCTGTGGTAGTGCTTCCCTTTCATTGCGCTGCTGGTTTTTGCCTACCCCTCCACTTTATGGGTATTCCGATAAAGGAATCCGGCAGTCGTGGATCCTGTCCAATGCCCTTACTGGTGGCTAGGGCCATGGCACGACCCCCAGTGACATCAGGGGGAGCTTTCAGTTGTATTTGCATCAACAGGCTCCTTCCACTGGTGGTTAACCCTTGTTAGACTCACCCCTCCTTGAGGGGGTGGAGTCACTCTCTGTTGTTTTATCCAATGCCTAAGCCAATACCTCTCACATACAGTAATAAATAAAGTGGTGGCCTTTTTTAGCCCATTAACCTAATATACTGTGTCCATGTGTCTTTCTTATCCTCAAGCGGGTGGCGGGTCCTTGAATCACAAACACTCCTTGTGCAACATACAAAATGGAGACTCATGCATCGGCCTTGCAGAGAGATGTGAACATATCATATTTGTGTGAAACTTATCCATTGATTTAGGAGGGAAATGTGTGATCTGCTTTGCAAGTTACCCAGGTAGCATGAAACAAGGAAAAGCTTAGCATTGTCATTGATGTCAGTAGGCAACCTTTGCTTTTATGAGGATCTGTGAGTGCATTGTAACCTTCCTGCATATGTTATAAGCACTGGATTTGGAATGCTGTACTTAAAACTGGTGCCTTCAAAATGAACTGTGTTGTTTCTGCCTCTTACATTGTTTTGTCCATGGCTTGAAAATACCATGGTGACAGTGATGAAGGAGAACACTTACTATGTGCCGAGAGATGACCATGTATCTTTTCTGGCAGTCTATAAAGCACTGTCTGTGGCAAATGTGGCTGCATATTCCCATTGGCTGCCTCTATCCCAGGCAATTTAGAATCAAGCTACTGAGGGTGGGTACAAGTATTTAAGGGGTAGTTCAAAAATACAAAACAACCAAACAGTGATATTTATATTACAGGTGCTCTAGTTCAGGGACTGTTTAATATCTACCTATTTATGGGTTCTTAATTTAGATAAAAACTTCATTAAGATATAATTTGATTACAAGAATTTGGACAGATTTTGAGTGCAATACTACTAAGCCGGGGCGTAGCATGGGTTGCCGGTGCCCAGTGAGGCAAGTGTTGTGCTGCCCTGGTAGACTGGGCAGTGGTCAGTCCCTTTGCCAGTAAGCATCTAATCAAGGGAGTCCCTCCTTGCAAACTAGCCCAAACCTGGGAGCAGAGATAAGGCAGAGACAATAGACACAGAATTTAGTTTTAAGGTTTTTGGCATTAATTTAGGCCACAACTTTATTGATTACAGCATGTAACCAATGCTTAGGCATTGGTTCCAGACTACCTGAACCTGCACGGTGGCAGGAACAGGACTGACACTGGGCACCACCATATGTCAGTAAGGGAAAGCATCCTGGGGGAGTGAGAACTCCTTCGATCTCATAGCTCACCCCACATGTTCCCAGCGGCTCTGGTGTGGCCCTAGCCCTTTGACAGGGTTCGGACAAAAGCAAGGCGAGCCCCTGGATTCCTTTAACAGAATTCCCTAGCAGCAGCAATGGAGGGGCAGGCACAGCCAACCATGTCCCCTCTGAACAACATTGAACCAATGCCTAACCACCAACCTTACAAAGTTGTGATGATTTGCTACACTGCAGGCAAAAACCAAGTGGCATCAGCCAGTTGGCCAAATTGGCCCCCTACCGGGACCCTGCTCCAAAAGCAAACGACCCCTAGAAAGGCATAGCAAGGTCCAAAGAACAAACCTAACTAAAGGGAGGGGAGGGCGGGTGATCCGCTGCACGTCGCAAGAAAGTGAAACTCTCCAGCACATGGCTCTGGTGGTGCTTTCCCACCTTCCTCATCCTCCCTCTCTCCTTGGTGGCTGGCAGTGGCCACTCTATGAAAAGCAGGGGACTGGATTTTAATTGTACTTAGAATTCATATCAGTAGTTTCTGAATAATTTAAGTAATGGCTCGTGGACTCTCTCCCTTACACTAAATGTAAAGCGAAAACACAAGGGGGGGGGAAACCTGAGATTGCTTCTTTGTAACATTGTGGATTGCCATCATTGCCCAAGTCACAAAGTGGATCATTGAGATTTGGGGTGGTGTGTGTGTGTGTGTGTCACTGATGTAATAGCAAGGTTTTCTTGCTGTTGTTCTCCTTGAAAGAATGTCAAATGCAAGCATATTCATATCCCCCACCCAATGGGAATTCCTGCTTTTAAATGGTATGTGGGTGGATTCATGTGAACAGAAAGTACAGATACTTTTTCCAAAAGTCTGGAACAGCCCTCACTCATCTGTACTCAGAGAATGGCTGGCAATCAGTTTCCAGAAAAATAATAATCAGAAGGGCACAGTGCGTGAAGAAAGAAAAATGGTCAGTCCTTTACCGGATGTGAGAAAGCCTGAGATCTCACTGGGGAACATAGGGCGTTGTCTGGCTGATTCAAGAAGGAGCAGTGAGCTTTCAGCGTATATTAGATAGCAACTCTGGGATAAAAGCATTGCTATTTTTGGAATGGATAGAACATTTTAAGGGTATTGTTCCTTTATAGAGCACAATCAGAGGCCACTCTTTTCAAGGAAAAGCCATTGCTCCTCCACTGACCTCAGCTGTTGATGCTAGATGTCACCACGGCACATTAGGGGTCTGTGTATCCTGCAATTGCAGTAAATGCCATTTACTGTGTTTTAGTGCCAGAGGAAGAGGAGCATCTAAATGTCTTCTATACAGCTGGTAAAGATGAAAGCTTGGGCCTCTCCTGCATTTGGTCACTCTGCCAGATTTGCGTTTTTTGTTTCCTGGTTTGTCAGTGAAGGAGGAAAAGAAAACACTGAGCAGGTCACAATGTATCCATAATTTAGTCCATTTTTCCTGAAGCAACACATTTCAGGGCTAAAGCTCTCGAGAAGGCAATTCCACTATCATTCACATGCTGCAGTAGGAATGCAGTCCTTCAGGTGCTCCTGGACTCCAGCTCCCATCATTCCCAACCAGTGTGGCCATCTCTATAGCTTGGCTGTCCTAGTTGGACGCCTTGTTGCTCATTTTTGCCCACAAACACTCTCAAGCATACATAGCTCTCATTTGCATGTTCAAGCTTCTTCTTTCTGAGGGTCAAAGTGGATGTGAAGTGGAAGTTCATTCTTTGGAGTGCCCACTGCCTTTTTATTCCTCAGAAAAGCAACTATGGAGATAGTTTGAAGACAGATGAGGCCAGTGACCTTGCTAAGCAAGTCTGGGTATGGTCAGTGCCAGGATGGGAGACCACATGAGTACCCTGTGCATGCCTAATGAGTTCCACGATGGAAGAACTAAACGTATCGTATGAAAATAAATAAATACAGGCATAACATTCCTAACTAGGTGTGGTCTGAAGGAGGAGCTTCTCACTTGACACTTTTAACCACTACCCTCCATTGGTGCCTATTTTGGGGTGAGTGTGGGTCAATAAAGTGATTTCGGTCAATAAATCTTACCCTTAAAAGGAAAGTGGTATCCCATCTTCTGAAAACGTTTGTGCACTTTCCCCCCCTTTAACTCACCTTTGAGACATTCATGTGTGATGTGAGACTTGAGGGTGGTCAGATAGTGTTGGGAAGTGCCTATTGCTGCCTCTCCAGCCTCCCTTGCCCAGAATACTGGCAAAAATGGCAGTGGAAAGGTTTTGTGGCTGAACTAGGCAGCTTGCCAGAAGCACTATATGAAACTATGCTTTATCTGGAAATTCTTCCTTCAGTTGCTTTATCTAATTTCCAGGTGAAGCACAGGACACTGCAGCATTATTTGTGACTGACTATCTTGAGGGCTGATGCTTTCCCACATAGGTAAGATGTACCATGGCAACAGCTTCAAAGCACAAACACTGTGATCACAAAGATTCACTGCCCTTCAAACACTTTCTTGGCCAGGCACCTTCTGTGCCAGTAAGCAATGGTTTCCTACTCTGAGAATCCCCTCTAGCCTGCTGTTTAAGCTGATTAAATATAATTATGTCATGATTGCAGCTTTGTGTATTTCTCCCGCTTATCTTGGATATAATCCATTCAGCTATTCACATATGGAGGCCAGCAGATATCCTAACAGATTGGGCTCCTTAAAATAGCTTATCAGGCAAGTTCAGGGTACAAATGAACAATGCTGTTTGTATAATAAGCAAATGAAAGGGCTGCTGGATGAAAGAAAGAAAAAAGTAGAAAGAATCCATGTGACTGGCTTGATGACCAAGGTTGAGATAATAAAGTAGGCCACCGCTAAAACACTCCTTGTGTTGAGGATGACCCAAGACATTTTGAAGAGGTGGAACAGCAAATGGCAACCCCACCACCCCCAGATAAATAAGAATCTGATGGATCAGGCCATGGCCCATCTAGTCCAGCATCCTGTTCTCACAGCAACCAGGCCCACAAGCAGGACCTGAATGCAACAGCTCTCTCCTCTCCTGTAGCATCCCGGCAACTGGCATTCAGAAGCATGCTGCCTCTGACAGTGGAGGCACAGCATCGTCATCAGAGTTAGCAGCCACTGATAGCCCTCTCCTTCATGAATTTGTCTAATCTTCCCTTAAAGCCATCCAAGATGGTGGCAATCACTGCCTCTTGTGGGAGTGAATTCCATAACTTCACACCCTCCAGCATTTCACCAATGGAAATAGGGATGTCCTGTATAATAATAATAATAATAATAATAATAATAATAATAATACCTTGTCCATCTGACTGGGTTGCCCCAGCCATTCTGGGCAGCTTCCAACATACCGGTATATTAAAACTTTTTTTTTTTTTTTTAAACTTCCCTATACAGGGCTGCCTTCAGATGTCTTCCAAAGGTTGTATCTCCTTGGCTCAGGGTGTCACAAAACTCCCTACCCTCCAACATTTCTCCGATGAAAATAGGAATGTGCTAAGGAAAAGCAAGATATTCCGGGATCAAATCAGAAACTGGGAGGGCTTTTGTAAATCTAGCACTGCCCCTGGAAAATAGGGACACTTGGAGGGCCTGTGTGAAGTTTTACTGTTGTCTGTTCTGAATCTTCCAATATTCAGTTTCATTGGCTTCCTCTGAGTTCAGGTGCCCTGTCCAATGCTATGATAGAGAGGAAAATGCCCTTCCTGCTGCTCTCATGATGTGCATGGAGCAGGGTGGCTCTGCACTGTGTGAGAGATTATTTGTGTATGCTCTGATGTGCATGCATGGGTGGGAGTTGGGGGCATTCATGCCCACTTGGATGACATGCCCAGCACTGGCATGCATCCACAGTGAGGCCATGCCACCCTCAGGCCAACAACAGCAACAACAAAGTATGCTTGCCGGCCTTAAGGTTCAGTGGAATCCTCCAGGAAGCTTCCGGAACAATATAAAACATACTGAAGAACTGTGGTGATCTTGTGATGGTTAATAATAAATTGATAAAGCTGCAATGAGGCTTGCGGGGGGGACACACCTTTAAAGTTATGCATTGTGATAAATAGATAATAAAAAAGAAAGAAGTTAAAGAAAGTACAAAGTATGAAAATGCTAATGGGTTAGGCCCGACTAAAGTAAAAACTTCAAAGAATGGTAAACAAATCAATCAATCATTTTTAATTAATGCCCCTGAAATGAAAGAACAAAGAAATAAATCAAAATTCCTTTTCTTGGAAATGGAGTGATAAACTAGAGGCAAAGCTGAGATATCTAGTGTGCTTGAAGTAGCACGGCGAATGACAGGAGAGCTTGTTTTTCTTTAAGCATTATATAACTTACCTGGGCACTGGAAATAGGGACATTCACCCACGTATTCCAAGAGAACAGGCTATAACTTGAGAAGGGATCTCTCTAGATACCTTCCTTGAAGGAAGAACTCCTATTATATTGAGTGGGTGAGGGACAACCCCTTTCTCTAGCAAAACAGCAATGTTTGGTGTCTGGGAAAATATAAGGATCTTCTTCTTTCCTCCCAGCTAGTGATTCCCTTCTGAAAAATGATTAATGAGGCATGTTACAGATGACAGCCACATGCTTCTGTGAAGAGGGATCGTTCATGATTTGCAACATTTTCAGTACCTTCAGGTTTCTAAATCTTTGGATCTTTAGAGGCTGAGCACATCCACTCAGACATGAAAGTTGTCATCTGATGAACACTTCCATTAAGGTGGAGGGGTGGGGTGGGGGTGTGTGACACATTCCCAAATGCTATGCGCACACTGCATCAATAGCTGAGCTGCTTCACAAATCCCTTCTTCCTTAGATTTTAAAACTGTGAGCATATCCATACTGACCACAGAAACATACCTCTCAGAACATGTATAAAAGGATCCATGTTAATCACCGTATTTTTCGCTCTATAAGACGCACCAGACCACAAGACGCACCTAGTTTTTGGAGGAGGAAAACAAGGAAAAAAAATATTCTGAATCTCAGAAGCCAGAACAGCAAGAGGGATCGCTGTGCAGTGAAAGCAGCAATCCGTCTTCCTGTTCTGGCTTCTGGGATAGCTGCACAGCCCGCATTCGCTCCATAAGACGCACACACATTTCCCCTTACTTTTTAGGAGGGAAAAAGTGAGTATTATAGAGCAAAAAATACGGTACATCTCTCTGATTTTTGGTGTGTGTGTGAGAGAGGGAGTGGATATTGAGAAAACAAACACCCCACCCATCATATCAAATAGAGGGCAAGTTGGAGAACCTGGAGCACATGTAAAGGTAAAGTTACCCCTGACCATTAGGTCCAGTCCCGAATGACTCTGGGGTTGCGCGCTCATCTCGCTCTATAGGCCAAGGGAGCCGGCGTTTGTCTGCAGACAGCTTCTAGGTCATGTGGCCAGCATGACTAAGCCGCTTCTGGTGAACCAGAGCAGCGCATGGAAATGCCATTTACCTTCCCACCGAAGTGGTATCTATTTATCTACTTGCACTTTTTGGCGTGCTTTTGAACTGCTAGGTGGGCAGGAGCTAGGACTGAACAACAGTTTGTGGGGATTTAAACTGCCGACCTTCCGGTCGGCAAGCCCTAGGCTCTGTGGTTTAGACCACAGCACCACCCGTGTCCCTTGGAGCACATGTACAAATGTGTAAATGGGCTTATGGTATGCTAAGGGTGGGGTTGTGGTAGGAGCTAAAGCAGAGCTTTCCAAACTTCCGATGTTGGTGACACACTTTTTAGACATGCATCATTTCGTGACACAGTAATTCAGTTTTACTAGCAAACCAGAGGTTAGGTTTCTAGCCCCAGGAGGAGTGTGGGGAGCATTTGCGTGACACACCTACACACTGCAGCTGACACACTAACGTGTCATGACACACAGTTGGGAAAGCTCTGAGCTAGAGTTATGTTCCAGCAACTAATCAGGCTGGTCAAGTCTGTAGGTTTTAAAAAGTCACCCTAGAATAGGAAAGGCAAAGACAACATGTGGACCACTAATATGAATTCCTTAGCCAAATAGTTATCAGTGCCACAAAATAAGATGGAATTTCATGGTATAAGAAGCCTGAGTAGCTTGTTTGACAGCTGAGATGTTACCATGAGTCTTGGACTAGCCCTAGATCTTCCCTAGAGGATAATATCATCACATGTTTCCAACAGAGAGACAGCAGAGAGCTCTTACCTAACAGTACCTTCAAACTTCATACTTTGGGCCAAAGGGTGATAGCTGTTAACTGAAAAGAAGTATGTAAAATAGTGGGAAGTTACAGCTAGCATGCATATCATCACTGCTGTCCATTGCCTGCATATTTTAACCCAAGGATAAGGGACCCACGGCCCTCCAGATGATGTTGGACTACAACTCCCATCACCCCCAGTTAGCATAGCCAGTGGCCATGGAATAAAGGAGTTGTAGTCCAGCATTTGGAGGATTCCACTAGTTCCACATTCCTGCCTTAACCTAATGCTGAATGCCTGAAGTGTGTGAGAGAAAGTAAGTGAGTATGGGTTGTCTTAACCCCTTTCCATAAATGACCTGAAAGTAGCAGGAACAGATCAGGTGTGATTGAGAAGCAAATTGGTTTTCTAGCAATGTCTTTAAATGCATCTAAAAGACTGTCTTTAACCAGAGAGAAAGCAGCACATGGTTGTAACAGGAAGGGCAGGAAATATCAATATCCTAATCCAAGTTTCCTTGATCCGGATTACACATGGATGTGTGTGGGCCAAACTCCCTCAAGACTGCTCCTCCTTTGGCAGGGGTGGGGTACCTGTGGCCTTCCAGATGTTGTCTCTGTCACCCCTGGCCATACAATCTGGGGTTGATGGGAACTGGAGAACAACAGCATCTGGAGGACCTGAGGTTCTCCACCATTGACCTATGGCAAAAGTATTTTGGGGAGGGGAATTTGCAATAGAGGTGGCAATGGTTGACCAAGGGCTGCTTAACCCTTTCCATTCTGGGGTTCCAGATGTGTGCTACCAAGGATAAACATGTATCTAGAACCCCACAGAGGGAAAGCTACAGGGGGACAAAATTACAGGGGAAGATTATCATTCCAGGAAAGGATGAAGCAGCTCATTGCTTTTCTCCCCCAAACTGGCATCTCTCAAAGTTGATTCTCCTTAATACAAATGGGGGAGAAGGTTATACACATCAGTGTATAATCAGCAGTTCCTCCACAACCCCATCTTATCAATAAGATTTGGTATATCCACTCTGACCTTCAGTTAATTAGGGTTTTCTAGCCTTTTCTGTGTAGCTGATAACTGACCTGCTACGGAGCTACATTATTTCCTATGGGATTGATGGGTCTTTTGTATAAATGCCTTTCATTTCATGGATGACTGAGATTATGTGCAATAATAACCCTTCGGAGCTACTCTAATCTGTCATTTCAAT
Source organism: Podarcis tiliguerta (assembly GCF_965153285.1). Classification (NCBI taxonomy): domain Eukaryota; kingdom Metazoa; phylum Chordata; class Lepidosauria; order Squamata; family Lacertidae; genus Podarcis; species Podarcis tiliguerta. The sequence continues at coordinate 32,550,490 of NC_139543.1, read as the reverse complement.
CTGCCTGCTATGCATGGGGTCTATAGTCACATTCTAAAACATTCTTCTTATATTTTGGCTCAAACAAGTTATTGCTTTGGGGCACTAGGGACTTTTTATTTTATTTTAAAAGGACAATATATTTTTTCTCTTACCTTGCAAAATCCCCAAATGGCTGACTATTTTGCTGAGTAATTTGGAGAGCAAACATATGTATTCTTTAGTCGGAGGCAAATTCAGTGATACGCATGCATATTTATGATTATTACTTTTCTCTTGGTAGACTGTCACTTGTGGTTTCTGATCATTCCAGCGTCACCTAAATAAGCCTTTCCACAGTCCTGAGTAAACGCAAATAGAATAATATATTTTTAATACAGTGCCATCATTGTATGTGACACTTGACTGAGTAGAACAAATATAAATCCCTACAATTTCTAGATTTTGACAGAGCATAGAGCAAGGACAAGACAGAGGTGGAAGGGAAAGGCAGAGGAATCAAAGCATTCAAAGAATGAACAGTTAAGTTCTCATTGTAGGAACTGCAGATTGGATGAGTGAACAAACAAACGAAGGAATTAATTACCGTATTTTTCCGCGTATAAGACAAGGTTTCCCCCCTAAAAATAATGTCAAAAATTGGTGGGTATCTTATACATGGATAAAAAGGTAAAGGTAAAGGTACCCCTGCCCGTACGGGCCAGTCTTGCAGACTCTAGGGTTGTAAGCTCATCTCACTCTATAGGCCGGGAGCCAGCGCTGTCCACAGAAACTTCCGGGTCACGTGGTCAGCGTGACAAGCTGCATCTGGCGAGCCAGCGCAGCACACGGAACGCCGTTTACCTTCCCGCTGGTAAGCAGTCCCTATTTATCTACTTGCACCCGGGGGTGCTTTCGAACTGCTAGGTTGGCAGGCGCTGGGACCGAACGACGGGAGCGCACCCCGCCGCGGGGATTCGAACCGCCGACCATGCGATCGGCAAGTCCTAGGCACTGAGGTTTTACCCACAGCGCCACCCGCGTCCCTCTATACATGGATGCATCCCCATTTTCTTAAATCTGAGTCACCCAAAATAGGGGCGTCTTATACATGGGGGCATCTTATAGATGTAAAAATATGGCAATTTACTGTGGTCATTGGCTAGTTTAGTGTAGGAAGTACCGTACTGGCCCGAATAAAAGCCACACTTTTACATACAGAAGAAAAAAATGTTTTATTGCTGATTTGCGAGCTTGAGTGCCTGCGGAATTGTAGCAATTGAATAGTGGTTTGCGATTTTAGCAAATGTATGGTAATTTTAGCAAATGTATGGTAACTGACCAAACTGCAGGAGGCAGTGGAAGACAGGAGTGCCTGGCGTGCTCTGGTCCATGGGGTCACGAAGAGTCGGACACGACTAAACGACTAAACAACAACAACAACAATGGTAACTTTTGCAGGCTTGCGTGATCAAAGGCTTAAATTGGCTCAGAGTTAAAAGTCTACCAACCGCAGTGATTTTCAGCCTGTAACCCAATTTTAAGGAAGTGGCTTATCTTCGGGTATTGTCTCCTCCACCTCCTTGAATTTTAAAGGTGTGAGGCTTATTTGCGGGTGCGGCTTATATTTGGGCCATAGATTATATGTCTGTCCTTCACAAACATTTTCTTCTTTAACACTTTACAGTGATTTCCCACAATGTGTCAGTTGCCTCAGTGACATTAAAACCTGCATTTAGACATTAGTCCATTCACAGCACAATCCAGTGCTGGCACCATGGGTTGGTATCACCAGGTACTTGCGAAGACTCAAGTATTACACAACAAAGAAAATCCCCTGTGTTGCAAAACAGAACATTCTAAAGAACAACGAGCAACATGTCAGCTAATAATATACTCACAATATTTTTATAACACTATATTGTGTCAAAAATCATAAACAGAAGGTATGCAATCTGTGCATGGAGTCACAACCTAATAAACAACAAATAAATGTTCCATGAACAGGGATAGTAAGAGTGGCAAGTCACTGTTAAAGATCATTGAAATGGAGGCAGAAAGCCTTTCCAGAGTCAATATCCTGCAAACGTGAGATGATGGGTGCTCCAAATGTAGTAATAGGGTGCTCCAAGCACAGCAGCAGACAGAACAGTTCTTCCAGGATAATGAACTGTTTCAATGACAATTCTTCATTAGCTGGCAATAATGTAAAATGAAATCCATCACATTCATTTGCAATACAAAGCCTGCAATGACAAGACTCAAGACTCAAGTATTAGCAGGGCCGCTGCTGTCAACCTCCTAAGTTTGTCTGTCGTCTCCAAGTAAGCAGTGTTGGGAACAAGGGAAATGAGCAGTTGTCCAAACTTACCTTACCTCTGGGCATGTGGGTTGGAGGCAAGCAAATGGCCAGCAGCCACAGAAGACTGCCCAGTGAGGACACCTAGTGCAAGTGGAGCTGCCACTGATCCTGTGCAGGTCTTCTCCCATGAGTTTCAGTGAGATTCTCCCAGGTTACTAGGTATAGAATTACAACCTTAACACTTGGCCCATATCTCGTAGACCAGGAGTGTCTAACCTGTGTCCCTCTGGATGGTGTTGAATTTCTATCAGCCGCAACCAGCATGGCCAATGATCAGGGAGGATGAGAACTGTAGTCCTGGTGACCTAAGGTCCTGGTGACCTACCTGCTGCCACAGGTAGATTTATCTCTTATTCACTGAAAGGTTCCTACATTAAATAACCCATTTGAACTTTGGGGGTTTTATTTTTGGCTTCTGTCTATTTGATTTATATTCCACACTTCAAAAAAAGCTCTCCCGAGATGGTTTACACAACAGTCTCAATCCAATCCAATCCAAATGAATGTATCTATCAAAAATGTGTACTGAAGTGTGGCTGCCTTTGTAGATAAATATATAATTTTATTTAATTTCAGGGAATTCATAATTGATAATGCTCACTGTCTTGAAAAGCGAGTAAGAAAATTTTAAAACAGTGTCTACTTTGGGGTTCCAGTGGTGTCATAATTTTAGGTCTTTTGCTGGTTTGTGGCTTGAAGCAATGTAAGAAGTAAAACTTTTTGTAGCAGATAATATCATTTGTTAACTTAAGTTCATTGATTTCAATGACTCTAGCTCGAGTATTACCTCCCAATAATTCTGTTTCCAAATTAGTGTGTTTGTAAGGTGCATATGTAGCCACTGCGACCAAATTAGTGTAGCTGTGGCAAGACGGTGTTTTCATTTAATTTCTTCTTGTCAACCAGAAACTAGGCCTTTAAAAATATTGTTACAGCTTTGCTGATGACTGGCATTGCTTTTAAAATTAATTATACAGAGACAGCTTTAGAAGTCCCTGATGTGGAGAAAGTGCATTTGCTTCTTCAGAGTGAAGCGCCTCTAGCTAACTGCCATCGCTATCTGACATTACTAGATTTAGAAACCTGTCCTTACTGAGGTCATGCTTGTGACTGACAGATACCATCTAGGCTTGTTAAACCAAAGGGCAGATGATATACAATAAATGAAAGACGTTATCATTAGCAAACTTTAGCGCTGTGATCTTTCCATTAAAAGAGTTTACTAGCTTGAATTAGAAAGGTAATTCTGTTTTGCTACTAGAGTTTTAATATGGATATTCATAGCCCTAGGCCTGATCCTGCAATATCACCTTTAGATTAGCCAGTCGCTGCATCATTCATTAAAGAGCCATTGCATTAATTTAGGCCCCATACTTAAATTATCGAATATCTCAGGAATGAAGTTGAATAGACACCATTTGTTGTACATCTGTTTAATGCAAGTGCAAAGATGCATCATTAAGCAGTCAAATTCAGGGTCAACTTAGTCAGGGTCAACTTAGTTTTTGCATTTAATATATCATTTTTTCCAAAGACAAATAGCACCAGCTACTGGCAGTGGGGGCTGATTATTATGGCTACTTCAGCAGTCATGGAATGTGATTTAACTCCACCTGCGGTCCTGAGGTATGGAGAGGACATCCTCCATTGGCACCAATGCAAATAGCTGCTTCAGAAGAGTGTTTTTCCGCAGGACTTCAGTGGTGGGTAGGGATGAATGAATCTACCCTACTCCATCCCATCCAGCTTCAGTCTGCAGCTCTTTATGTCCTACCACATTCTTGTGCAGAATATAAAGGACTCTTAACAAAATCCACCGAAAAACTGTTACCAAAAAGCAAACAGGCACACAGCTCCAGTCCCACTCCTTGCTTTAATGCTGAAAAGCTGCTCAGAGCATCTACTATATGCTTCTAGGGTAAATGAAATATTCATTCGGGCACCAGTGGATTCCCTAAAAGCAGATCTAGCACAAGGCCCTTCAGATGTTACATGACTATAATGTCAATCATCCCTGATCTTTGGCCGTGCTGGTTGGGCTACAAAGAGCCTAGAAACACTTGCAATGTACCGCTTTGGCTAACCCTGCAAATATCTTGAGAATGTGTCAGCCATTTGAAACCACAGGCATTGCTGCTGTCCTTAACATTATGGTATTTTGAGAGATTGTTGTGCTGGAGGGCAGAAGCAGAGATAAATGATAACCCAGACCATAAGGCAGATATTGGAGAATTGGCATGCTTCAGCACAATCACACGTATGGCTTCTCAGTAAAGGTCAATGACTTCCCCTTAAAGGGAATGTTCCCTGGGAATATTCCCCAAAACACAAAAGGAAATAAGACCGATGCCAGGGGGAAAAAATGCATCATTTTGTTGGTGGAACAAATTTCACAGCAAATGCCCCTGTAGAAAGTGTTGCCATCCCCTGCTGAGCTGTCTAATAATATCAGTCTTCCCTGCAGATGGTACTAGGCCAAAGGCTACATTCACACAGAGAAGATGTCAGGCAGGAAAAGAGGATATTTGAAAGGTAAAATGAACAGTGGCTTAAATAGGTCCTGGTTTCAATTTTTTTGGTCCTTTTTGAAGGGAAGCAGTGACCCAGCATGTCAGTTGTGCTCACATCACAGTTGGGCTAAGCTAGTAAAATGTGGAACCCGCACATTTTGCTCCCCTCCCAACAGCATAAACACAAAACAAATGGAATGATCTAGCCACAGCTCAGCTGGGTGGAGAATGAGACTCTTAATCTCAGGGTTGGGGGTTTGAGACCCACGTTGGGCAAAAAAATTCTGTGTTGCAGACACTTGGACAATTGTGTCTCCAGCTTCCAGAATCAGCCAAAAACCTTCACACACACAAAAACCTCTGGCTACAGTTCTTCCTTACAAAATGATGTTGCCTCCAACTATGCAAGGGAGTGGGATACTCCCATTTGTCTCTATGGCAACAGGACAACATCTTTCTCATGTAAATGCCAGTACTTAACTGGCAAACCAAGGCCATACTAAAAAAACTAGTATGAATAGTTCCCCTAGTTTCTATGTGATGATTCTAACTCATAGTTACAGGATCACAGGCTTGGAACGGGCTCACACACTGAACCCCACCCCCACAAACCTATAATAATAAATATAATTTTTAGTGTGGATTCTTCTCTTTTCAGTAAAGTATCCATGCCATTTGTGGTATCCTCTTGCCACCTGTAAGTCCTAAGGCCTCAACCTCCTTAGCTGGCTTAAGAAGGCTCCATGACCTTGGGAAGAACACAGGCTGTGTTACACCCGCAGTCTGCAGCATGATCTTCAAACACATCCATATATGTTTTGCTTGCCACTTGCCTGGAAGGAGGGGCCTTTTTTGTACCTACTACCTCTGACTCTTCAGGAGTTTTTTAATAGCCATATTTGCCATATCCTGCCCCCTTTCTTCCCATCTCCTTTCTGTGATTGTGGAACCACTCCCAGTTTCTGGACCTGCTTGGTCTTGCACTCTCTCACTTCAGCTGATCTTGTCGCATTATCTGCTCAGAACTGAACAGTCTGGACAGTTTCCATCCTGTTTTCCAGAACATATAACATATTGCTAAGTAAGTACCCATTGATTGTTTTTCATTTAAAGAGTAGTTTGTAACAAACATTTCCAGGCTTTCTTGGTTTTTATGATTTGGATCTCCACCGTAAGTCTATTCATTCATGGGCAGTAAGCTAATATAAGCTATCATCCATAAATCTGTTTGAGTATAGTTAAAGCCTTCCAGCTCTGTGGGAACTACACAAGGGAAGTAAATGAAAGGGAAATGGAGACAAGTGAAGTCAACTGTATGTGTACAGAATGGTTTAAGTGCTATGAAACTTACAAGGACTTCCCTACTGGGAGCAGTAGGAGGCTATTGTTCACAGCCACATGGGCTGATACAAACTGCTGTGTTGTTGACACGGTAATCACCTCTAAGAATAAAGTAGTGTAGCTTGTTGAGGCTACCTGGTGGCATATGGCAAAACTTACAGCTCTGATGCTTAAATCATTTGCAATGAGAACATTGTTGCCTGTCATCAGCAATTGTATTATATATTCAAAAAACCAACTTGTCAAATGTCGAGCAAAAAGCAAATGCATTAAAACCTTAAAAAACCCCAAACTGGCAAAACAGTGCCAGGCAGCCATTCCCAACATCATGATTTGTACTCTGCCATGAGGTACAATTGCTGTATCTAGTGCCATCAAGGGAGCTTCTCTTCTTGAGGTATCACAGCTTTGGGAGGGAATTTCTGTTGCTACCTTGGTGCAGGGTTAAAACTTTATGCATTGGGCTCCTGATCCTAATTGCTTCCTCTTCTCTCTGTGGTTTGAATATGAGGCCTCTGCTTACACACCTGCTCTCAGTTCTTGATGTCTAGGAGATCATGACTCCTGTAAAACTTTTCTCCTGCCTCTGACCCTTCTGATGTTTGCCTGCTTAGGAGCATGACCTGCGGCCTCATTGGGACTGCTTACCTGCCTCTGCTCTTGAGTCTTACTCTTCACTTCACCTGCAATGGACCACACCCTTCTCTCTGCCCTCTTCCTCCAGTTACCTGCCTAGAAGAGACCCTGAGTACTGACACATGTGCCCCTTTCACTTACGAGCTGCATGAAGGGGAAGAGTTGTAGTTCAATGGTAGAGCATCTGCTTTGCATGAGAAGGTCCAAGGTTCTGTCCCCAAGAATCTCCAGATAAGGCTGGGAATCTCCCCTGTCTGAAACCCTGGGGAGCCACTGCCAATCAGCATAGAAAATACTGAACTAGATGGAGCAAAGGTCTGACTCAATATAAAGTAGCTTCTTATGAAAAAGGCACCACAGGAAAGGTGAGCTGTGTTTCTATCTCTGCCCCTCAGGCATGCTACTGGCCCCACCTCTACCCTCCACCTCTGGGTGCCCATTGCTGGCATGGACATTTGAACTGAGAAAGCTGTCATGTGATAGGGGTGGCAGGAACTGTGATTTTGGTTCTCTCAGTTCTTCATTTTTTCCAATCTTAAATTCAGTTTTCCAGATTTCTACAGTAATTTGCATATTTTAAAAGCACATGAAAATCCACCAACATTTGGGTGCCAATTTCTTCTACTGAACATATTTTTGTCGGCAGTTTTGACTAATTGTACTCATTTTTTTTTGCAGTTGTTCCTCATATAACACGTTTTGTATTATGCTTTCACTAATATATTAATTCTGAATACACACAATGTCTTTCTTCCCAACTGATGGCCAAGCCAAACATGCAGCTTCTGAGGCGATACACTTCTGTCACATGGCTCTGCGACTTCAGATTTCTTGTGCGCCAGTTGCATTTTTGCAAGCTCACATTAAAATTGTGCATTCTCCCAATTGGTAACATTTAACTTAGCACAATTGTGTGTGAGGACTATACCATCTCAGCAGCTATGCTTTAATCAGCCTTAAGTTTGAGGGTTTTTATATTTTATCTTAGTCAGCAGAATATTTTTTCAGAATATAGATATAATACAGTACAATACAATGTTTTCAACTTGTTTCAGCCTTAAACCAGGTAAGTTATAATTCTCGTGTGTAGAATGTTGTACAAATGTTAATACAGTAGAACCTCAGTTTTCAAACATCTTGGTCGCCGAATGTTTCGGAAGCTGAATGCTGAAAACCCGGAAGGAAATGCTTCCATTTTCGAACGTGCCTTAGAAGTCAAACAGCTTCTCATTTTTCTCAATTGATTTTGCTGACCGCCCATCGCACCTCGGTTTTCGAACGTTTCGGAAGTCGAACGGTTGTCCAGAACGGATTATGTTCGAAAACCGAGGTTCCACTGTAGTTACTATACTGTAGAATGCCTATTTGATACAGCTATATTTTAGTAAGCAGGGCTAACAGTGTTACAGGATTGTCAACATCTTTGCAACATTGATCCCAAAGAAAAACTTGCTTCCTGCTCATCTGTGAAACAGAACCATTAATCAAGCACTTCATGCATTTTTAAGGAAGGAGAGAAGCACACTGAGCTTCCTGCTGAATTCAAGCTGTTTACTATGCTCAAGGAGATCAAAATGTTTTTTATGATGGATGTGTCTGAAGCACTGTGCCCTTTCCCAGGAAGCAGACTCCATACTATTTAACATACATTGTGCTTTGATTAGGAAAATTACTAGATGAGACGGCTACAATTATTTGAGCAAACATGGAGTTCGCTATTACTGTACGTACCCCTGCTGGCTGAGAGCTGTAAGAAGTTATTGCTTTTTAATTAGCATTCCCCAAGGTTTATCAAAGCAGAGCCATTTGTCAAAGAGGCTTTCATAAATCGTAGAACTCTGCAAGGCATTGGAGTTGGCTTTAACAGGGGTAATGGATGAGAAATAGCGTTTCGTTTGCAGGATGAAGATGAAGAACGTTAAAAATGTAAATTAAGGTGCATTTAGGAGAAACACATGGTGGGATGCTACTTGGATTTTTGTTACCTGTATAATATTTCACCGTGCTGAAAAGATGCATGCCTCTCAGATAGAAGTGATGCTTACACTGAACAATTAAATCGTATTTAAGCAGCAGAATGGTCACCAAAAGGTCTACCAGCTGTGGAAATGAGTATGTGGAAGTGTGCCATAATTGGCCACCTGCACCCATAACTCATATATGCAGAAAACCAAGGTCAAGTGAAGAGTCAAATCTGAGAAAGCAGTCCAAAGGTTACTAAACAACAGAAGAAAGAAAGACTTGTGGTGTCAATGGCAGAGAACATGCTTCACATGCAGAAGGTCCCAGGTTCAGTTCCTGGCATCTCCAGGTTCAGCTGGCAAAAGATTCTAGTCTGAAAACTGTAGAGTTATTTCCAGTCAGAGGGGACAAGACTGAACTGCTCCCTATGATATGCAGCAACTGCAATATTTGATCAGCCTACCAAGAAACCATTCCTTACACCTTTAAGTTGGGATAGGGATAATCCACAGATATCCCATATGTATTTTCTGCATCCCATATTCTATCTGGCTATCCCATAAGCATTTTCTAGGCAAAAGGGCATTGGGAATGCTTTCTTCAAGAAGAGTTTGGATTTGATATCCCGCTTTATCACTACCCAAAGGAGTCTCAAAGCAGCTAACATTCCCCTTTCCCTTCCTCCCCCACAACAAACACTCTGTGAGGTGAGTGAGGCTGAGAGACTTAAGTGTGACTGGCCCAAGGTCACCCAGCAGCTGCATGTGGAGGAGCGGGGAAGCAAACCTGGTTCACCAGATTACGAGACTACCGCTCTTAACCACTACACCATACTGGCTCTTCAAGGAGAACTGCAACACACTCCTTAAGTATAGCTCATTATCTCCTCCTCAGCTTTCAGATCCTACTCTCGTGCATTGGCAAAGCACACTGAAAGGGAAGGAAATGGCAATACAACTTGCAAAGGCATGGACTTTTACTATATAATAAAGCAGGTTTGATCACACATGGTAGGGGGCCTTGCCACTGCTGTCCATGGTACTGAACTCAAAATTTACACTACATCCAAGGGGAAATAATGCACAACTTGATCCATAAGGTCTTAAATAATGGCAGGGTCTATATTAGTGCCTAATATCTAAAAGCAACATCTTTCCTTCTTCCCCACCTGCTCCCGGCTGCAAACGCTGATTAAATATGCAGTTTTAAAGAGAGTCTAAACATGTGGTTTAAAACAGTTTTTAAACTCTGATTAAATGTAAAGTGGGGGTGGGGAGATGCAACATTTCCTTCTTCCCCCTCCCGCTCCTGACTGCAGATTTAATTAGGATTTAAAACCCCTATTAAGCATGCATTTGGGAGGAGGGGAAAGGAAGTGCAGTGTCTCCTTCTTCCCTCTTCTTCACTACAAGTTTAATTAGGATTTAAAACCCCAATTAAACATTAGGATTGGTCTCTGAATTGATTTGGGGCCTGGATCCAAACTATGGGGCACAGCCCTATAGTTTAGTATTTTGTATTGTATTGTATTGTATTGTATTGTATTGTACAGTCGTATTATTGTCGTACAGTCGTATTATTGTATTATTGTATTGTACAGTCGTACCTTGGTTCTCGAACATAATGCGTTCTGGGAGTCTGTTCGACTTCCGGAACTGTTCAAAAACCAAGACGCTACAATCAGAAGCCGCGGAAGTCATGCTGGACGTTCGGCTTCTGAAAATCGTTCAGAAACTGGAACACTCACTTCCATTTTTTGATTGTTTGGGAGCCGAAATGTATGAGTTCCAAGGCGTTCGGCGACCAAGGTAAAACTGTATTGTATTGTAGTTCATTTTAGTGTTGTATTTTCTATAGTATGACATTTACAAATTCTTTCAGCTTCAGTCCTACAGGATAATCCTGCACTATATGGAAGGAAGCATGAGCTTCAGGGAGCCAATCACAGTGTTCTCCCAATCAGGCCATGTGTCCATCGCATTCACAGATGCTTGCCACCAATGTGGGATTTCATCATAGGAAAGCCCCCTATATTTTTGCAGATGTGCACACAGGGTGAATCTTGGGTAATGCCACAACATGGCACATTTTGGGGAGGAATCCTATGTTTCTTTCATAAGGTAATGGTAAAGGGACCCCAACCATTAGATCCAGTCACAAATGACTCTGGCGTTGTGGCACTCATCTTGCTTTACTGGCTGAGGGAGCCGGCATACAGCTTTTGGGTCATGTGGCCAGCATGACTAAGCCGCTTCTGGCAGACCAGAGCAGTGCACGGAAACGCCATTTACCTTCCCGCCGGAGCGTTACCTATTTATCTACTTGCACTTTGACGTGCTTTCGAACTGTTAGGTTGGCAGGAGCTGGGACTGAGCAACGGGAGCTCATCCTGTCACAGGGATTTGAACCGCTGGCCTTCTGATTGGCAAGTCCTAGGCTCTGTGGTTTAACCCACAGCACCACCCGTGTCCCTTGTTCCTTTCATACGGACACCCAATTAGTCCATAGCAGTTGATGCTCAGTATTCTCAAGACTCAGAAGCATTTTGACTTTTCTGAGAACATAATTGCCAGCACTCCCTACTCCCTTTCTGATAGCATTTCTGCACAATGAGACTCAGGCAAGTTCTCTGAAGGCATCTAGTCCACTGTGGTCTCTGCAGCAATCTAGCAAGTTGGGCTTCTTAGGCCAATTTAAATGTGTGGTGACTATGGATTCCACCACCAGTTGTGAGGCTAGTATGCTTTTCTCCTCCTCCTCAAGAGGGACTAGAACGAGCTGTTCCTGATAATGCTTCCCTCAATACGCTGTGTGCTTCCTTGGAAAAACCCACAAACAAAATGAAGAATGTATCCACTACCAACAATTGATGCTGATTTCATTTGTAGGTGATTGTTGCTCTCCTGTTTCTACAGTGGCATCTGTAGACAGTGGAGAGTGGAGAGACTGTGCCTGACAAGCTTTGTGTTTGCAATGGAATAGATCCCAATAGGTTGGCAGGTCTCAACAGTACTCTTGGGTTCGAAACAGGAATATTTGGGGAATTTTGAATTTGCTAGGAATACAGGCAGCAATTTCAATAGCCAAAGGATCCTTACTTTTTGGCGCAAGGAATTGTTTTTGCCTTATCACTGCTAGTTCTCTAACACTAAAGGCGGGCTATAAGGCTTCAAAGACTGTGCTGAAATGCTGCCACCTTGTGAGTTTAGCAAAATAAGCCTAAATTCAGTAACATTTTTCCTTAGACTGTATTCTGTTATTATACTCCTTCTGAGATGACCACATATGGAATACGTTGCACCAGTTTATTCTGCTGATAAAGGGATGGATTCTGGTAACAGTTTATGCTGACTTTCATCTGCATTAATGCAGCAACACAGACATAAAGTAAATTTGGCTTGTGCATCTAAAGGTGACCTGCCAGAATCTCTCCCCCACCCCCATCCTTCTCAAGCCATTGCAGACTTGAACATGAAAGCCTCATGAGATTGAAAGACAAACCCACCAGACTGTGGTCTATGGGGCAATATAAAAATGTAGTATTATCCAAACATTGGTTGAAATCTATTTTTTCAAAGAAAAAGGAGTCCCTTGTAGGTCAATAGTCCATGACCAGTCTGTTATACAAAGGTCAAAATACAAGTAACTTCTCAGGAGGCTGATAACTGAATTAGCCTCCCTAATTCATTTTTAACCTAATTTTTTAAAAAAACCAGGAACAAACTAAATTATGTCTTGAGGCCCTGTAACCAATTAAGTACCCAGCCAGATATTTGCTTTTGTTCAAATGAAATTTAAACTAGGAAACATTACTCCAGTCTCTAGAAACAATTAGTGGTGCATCCATGTGTCATAGAAATGCAACACAAAAATAATTGGAGATCATCTTGTTTGCCAATATTTCACAGTGCTCTCAAAGTCTAGGAATCCAAGCAGAGGTTGCCATTTCAGATTACATCTTAGGGGCAAGAAGGGGAAGACATTCCTAGCAAAGTTCATTGATCTGCTAATGGTTCATGACTGTGGAAATGTCATCAACACAGACCAAACATTCACCCCTATTCTTAAGCAAATGAATTTGTATCAGGCAGCCAAACACCAACTACACAGGCATATGCAACTTTTTACTCAATGGGAAACCTGTGACTTAGCCAGAGATGGGTGTTCTTGAGCAAACTCAATCATTCTTCGTAAAACTTTTGGTCTAAAAATCTTGTAAATACTATTTATGAGTACGATCCATACCTGCTCTTCCTGCTCCATTGGTTTGGCCTGATTCACCAGATAAACAGTCCTTTTAGGTTAGCAATTGCTGTTCTATGTGACTTGCCTTGAATCCTTTGAGAAGCAATCAGCCACAGAGAGGAAATGCTCATCGATTCTAATGTTTCATTTCAGGAGTGGGGAAAGTTTTCCAGCCCAAGGGCTACATTTCTCTTGAAACAACCTTATGGGAGCCACATGTCACTGGTGGGTGAAATATGTGAACTGTACTTATGTATGATAGGCTAGCAGAAACTGCTCTCTATGTTCCATCCAGGCAAGCAAGAGTTCAAGGACACATTCTAGCCCAGCAGGAACATTCAAATAGGGTACAAAGCAGGGCTGGTGAGAGCTATGGCTTGAGAGGTGTGTGGCCTGGGGGGAATCCTAGGAGCCAGGGGTATATTTGGTGGGGCTATTCATGGACCCCTTAATCTACTCTATAGCCCCCACATCTGGGTGATTCAACCTATCTTGCCCAGAGGGCCACCTGCTCAGCCTCAGAGCCATCTCTGAAACAATTTGCAGATTGGGGGGAGGGGACTACGGTGTTTTTAAACCCCTAAGAACCCTTTAAATAGGTTGGGGGGCATGCACAGCACTGCGCAGGACCAGATCCTTCTGCTTAATAGCTGTTGAGTGCATCTGTTGATCCTGTGTGGTGTTAGGAAGAGAGGAGAGCCCTGACTTGAGTCTGCCTTCCCCTGGGAAGATGTAGCTGCCTGTCTGGTAGGTCTCAGCCTTTTTGCTCACTGCCTGATTCCTCCCCCCCCCCCCAACAGCCATGGATTGGTCTGGGCCAAACCAACCTGGTTCACAGGAGATTGGGGACTGTGGTACCCTATTCATCTTAGGCCTAAAGCCCTCCGTATAGACCTGATTTGCCTTGGTCCTTTACCAAATCCTGTTTACAGACTTGAAGTCCCTCATCCCCGTTGCATTCCTTTTGTGCTGATGTTTAGTCAGATGACTTGTTGATAATGAAATAAACCCCCTTTTCAATAGGAATTACTCTGCCAGCACTCCTCTTTATACACACTGTCACCTTATTGGTTAGATCTTGTAAGAGGTATTAGGGTTTACTTATAAAGAAGGGTGCAGCTGTGTCTGAATGCATCCTTCTGTCTGAAGAAGAATAGCCATGCCATGCTTGTTGGAAATGGAAGCAGGGCAATAGATCTGCAAAGGATCTGCAAAGATGGCATTTCCTAAGTATACAACTGTCAGGCTTTACCTAACTCAGGAGATAAATGATAATCCTCTCAGAAGCGAAAAAGATAAAACTCAGCCAGGGAGATACAGAAGTGTACAGCATAATGGAAGATAAAGAAAGGATTCTGAAGGTAGCAGGATCTATTTTGCATCAATTTACACATTATGAGTGATGAGAGAACTTGCCTCACCTTCACCAACTGGGTATTGATAAGCTTTCTTGCTGCAACTGGTGTGCTTCGCAGTGACTATTGTGGGATGGGTGCTTCTTATGCATGCATGTTTTTCACATGATGTAATTGGCACCAGAATAAAAGACTGTATCCCCCACCCCCACTCCATTTAATCTGGACTCTCCAGCCAAACACCTCATCACCTTCCCCAAATTTAGGGGAGTCTTTTTTTTTTAACTCAATAGGAAAGGTAGGCACACAGTATGGTGTTTTGGATACATGTGGAATGGAGGCAGAGGGCCTGCTGGCTGTGGGCTTGTGGCCTTCAATTCTGCTTGCAGTATTTTGATGAGGGCTGCTCCCACAGTCAAGGACCCCTGCTTCATCGATAGTAAAGAAGTGCAAGTTTTCTGCAGTGCTGGGGCATCAGTTGCCAGGATAGAAGCAGACAGGTTTTTAGCTCCCATCTGCTGTTCTGAGAAGTTTACCTTCCCTTCCCTGATGACAAAGATCTGACCTTCAAAGAGTCTATATATATTTACTTTAGCCTCATGCAGGGAATATAGATTTGACCATGAATCTCCAGGCAGCAAATACAGCCCAGCAGTATACAAGCTTCGTTTGGTCAATTGTGCCGAGTGCAGTGAACCAATGCAGGAACATCAAAAGTGATGAGAAACCATTAGCTGCAGAACAGTCATAATAAAACTTGGGGGGGGGGGGAGTCTCCAGAGAATTACGAACTTCAAAAACAGCTTGATAGGATTATGAAAGTTAAAGTCTTGAACAGACAGCAAGGACATATTTTTTTTGCAATTCAGGAAAAATATACAGTGGTACCTCGGGTTACAGACGCTTCAGGTTAAAGATGCTTCAGGTTACAGACTCTGCTAACCCAGAAATAGTACCTCAGGTTAAGAACTTTGCTTCAGGATGAGAACAGAAATCATGTGGTGGCGGCAGCGGCAGTGTGGTGCGGCGGCAGCAGCAGCAGCAGCAGAGGGGGGAGGTCTCATTAGCTAAAGTGGTACCTCAGGTTAAGAACAGTTTCAGGTTAAGAACAGACCTCCAGAACGAATTAAGTTCTTAACCAGAGGTACCACTGTAATGGAAACTTACAGCAGCCTGTGACTCGTTCTTTTGATATAGTACAACCCACCAATTCACATTGCAGCTGTTGTGGAAGAATACCAGGGGTCATATGAATGAATGCAGTACAGATTAGTTTCTTTAAAAAAATATCCTCTCAGAAAAGTATTTGAAGAAATAGGGTCAATCATACAAGCTGCTCCTTGGATGATGTATCCTAGGCAACAATGGAAGTGTGTGAGAGAGAACATATTTTTTTTTAAAAAAAACCTGGAACTGTTCACACTCCTCATGCACAGTGCCTTGTTTTCATTCATCTTTGGATATTCAAATCAGCTGCTATACTAAAAGCTTGGCTGTATAGACTCTCCAAGAAGCTGCAATGAATTTATAAAGCCTGGAACCAATGTTTTTGCTGAACATCCTCTTGCCTGCCCCATGAAGCATTACACTTGCTCTTTGGTAACACAGATGTGTTTCGGAAGATTGGTAAATAGAGAATGTGATACAGAACTAACCACACAAATTACATCAGCCATATGTGCCCCAGAATTGGATGAAGAGGTAGACTAGACCCCAGGTTTACATCCCCTTGGGACGGACCAGAGCAAAGCCTGCTGGCCTGATCTGATACATCCCTGAGGTGGGGCCCACACTGTAGCTGGCCTGCCATTGGCCAATAGGGCAAGCAGGCTGCTATCCACTTCTTGTCCCTGGGTGAAGCCAAAGAGGGTTTACCCAGGCCCAGAAAAACTCCTTGCCTCTGGGGCGATTGCTGGATCCTGGGCTGGCATTGCTGCTATCCTGCAAATTGTGCCTGACCTGAAGGGTAAGCATGATTGGCTACAGGCCCTCTCCCCAATGTATATCAAGATGTTTTCCTATCAAATGAATACTAGAGAGGTGACAGACAAAACAAGTTATATGGCGTAGTTCCTTTTAAGCTGAGCTATTTACTGAAATAAAATAGCTCTCTCTCTAGCAGTTAAGTTTTGAGTATGCAGGCGTATTTTTGGAATTGTAGATCTTTTTGTAAAGAGATATGATATAATACAAGTGAGGCTAAGAGCTCCTCTTGTAAATCATCTGAGGAAGGATAAAGTGAGCAGAGGCAAGAGACAATGCGCTATCTCTTGCCAATGACAGAAACAAATAGTCTTTCCAAATAGATGCTATGCTTTAAATTCATTGTAAAGGCCAGATGCAAGATGTATCTGTTTATGGGAATGGTTTTACAATGACTTCCTTTGGTCTGATTGAGTTAACATGCATGCTAACAGAGTTTCCTTAATTAAATTTTTGCTTTATAATCACGAAACATCATTCATTTCTGGCATTTTCATTATTTGATAACACTTTGGCCTAACTTGGAAATCTTTATCCGGAGATGAGGATTTGCATTCTCCAACAGCTGAATGTAGAAGCCTTTATAAATTACGTATTCACCTTCAGCATCTGATAGGAATTCTTTATTGAAAAATTTGGGTTGTGTCCAAGAGAAGATGCTAGGGGTGTGTGTGTGTGTGATTTTTTAAAGTTTTTTATTTATACAACAAGGAAAAAACAGAAAAAAACACAAATACCAAATTACACACAAATTACAAACAAATAACAGTAGACACATAATTTTCTTAGCAAACAATAAAACATCTATTGGTCTTGACACTAAAGACCCAACCTCCCGTCTATTCCATATTTCAAATTCTTATTACTTTTTGCCAATACACACTTTTAACATAATTTAACTTATTCTCAATAAATCTAATTTCTTATATCTACCTTGCAATTATTATTGAAGTTCCTCATATGCTGCAACAGAATTTAAACTACTATATTTATTTTTCAGATAATCTTTGAAAACCTCCCATTTTGAAACAAATTCCTGTTTTGATTTGTTCTTTATTTTTTCTGATAAACCATCTAATTCGGCATATTCTGTCAGCTTTTGGATCCAATCTTGTATAGAGGGGATTTCATTACTCTTCCATTTTGCTGCGATCAAAACTCTTGCTGCCACCGTCGCATATAAAAAGATACCCTTCCTCTTTTGTGGAATATCCAAATCTGTTATTCCCAGGAAGTAGGCCTCTGGTTTTTTGTTGAAAGAGATCTTTAGCATTTTTTGCAGTTCTGCATGGATACTCCCCCAGAATACCTGTATTTTCCTACATATCCACCACATATGGTAGAATGTTCCTGATTCATGCTAGAGGTGTGTTTACTGCTACTCCAGTACAATAATGGGGGAAAAAAATCTCTAACAAGAATATCAAAAGATAAAGAGTAATTGAACACAATACATTGCAAGAACATAACGGTAAAGGTAAAGGGACCCCTGAACATTAGGTCCATTCGTGGCCGACTCTGGGGTTGCAGCGCTCATCTCGGTTTATTGGCCGAGAGAGCCGGCGTACAGCTTCCAGGTCATGTGGCCAGCATGACTAAGCCGTTTCTGGTGAACCAGAGCAGCGCACGGAAATGCCATTTATCTTCCTGCCGGAGCCGTACCTATTTATCTACTTGCACTTTGACGTGCTTTCGACCTGCTAGGTTGGCAGGAGCAGGGACCGAGCAACGGGAGCTCACCCCGTCGCGGGGATAAGGTGCTATTTTGTACCAAGTCATACCATTGGTCTATCTACTTTGGTATTCACCAATATTTCTTAAATGGTTGGCTGGAGATCACCGGGGGGGGGGGTGGGTCTCCGGTCCTCCTCCCTCACCTGTTTCGCCTGCTTAAAACTTTTGTGAACTACAGTGATTTCCCCCATTCTCTGGCCTATGAGCCTGGACTGGTATGACAACAAGTACCCTTTTGCTTTTTAACTCGTGTATTGCCACCTGCATTTAATCATTATTAGCAACATCGTTGTTAATTGGACCTCATTGTACGTAAGACTGTGAGTTGCTGTAATCCAAATTAAACACACGCATGCACTCACTGACAAAGCAACTTCCAAAAGCACAAATTACTTCCAAAGACAGCAGAGGCCTTAATGCATTGCAATAGCCTAAATGGAATTAGTTACTTGGATGGGGGAAGGGTCCAAGGTGTGTGGAGATGAATCCACTGAAATACTGTAAAAATCACATAGAAAGGGGTCTAGCTGTAGACCACAACAGCAATTACTGTACAACAAAAATACGTATGATTCCACTGCAATTAAAAACACACACATGAATGCACTGAAATAAATAGTGTGAATCACATTAAATGTCTGAACAGTGACCAGAAATACAAATAATTCTGCCACAGTGGACAGCAAGATGAATAGCATTGGATGCTGAACTGCAGTGGAAGGGAATCTGCTCAGGCCATGACAAATAAATGTCAGCATGGGCATTCCTCGCTTTGTGATGCAATGCTGAAGAGAGAGCAAAGCATCAGAAATATCCCACTTCTACTCAATTCCATCTATAAAAATAATCTCGCACTGAATGGCATTTGATCTCTTTTCAAACAGGAGCATGTAAATGAACTCTTGGAAATGGTTCAGCTACAGGCTGCCACGTTAAGAACGACAGCAGAAAGCATCTCAGGTACGTTGGAAACCAAACACCTGCTTAATTCTATAATGGAATATGGAAGAGAGGCAATTTCAAGTAATGGCATTGCAAAGCTTTTTGTAGGTTTGCTTCACCTGCAAAGTCTCCTAGGACGGCTATTCTACCGTTTTCGTATGCACAAGCGGCACCAGCAAATCTTTACGCCGTTTATAACATCTTTGGTCTGAGGCTGAGATTTGCTCTGGCAGCAAATAAAGTGCTTAGACGATGCCTGCCAATTCCTGCCCCGGTTCAGTGTTGCAAACCATGACATTATGGCTGACATAATGCAGGATATAGCGCTAATGTTTCCGGGAGATAATGATGCTATTAATATGGATGACTGGGGAATAAGATGTCAGGAATGCTTCTTAAATCTTTAGGAATGAAAAAAAAGAGGTCTGCATCAACTAATGAGCATAAGTTCCAGTTCTGAATATTTTCTAGATATTTCCTATGCATGTTTACTCAGAATTAAGTCCCGCTGTGTGCAAAGGGAGCAGGGATAGCAGATTTGAGTTGTAATCCAGAGGTGGCCTGGTGGCTCTCCAGATGTTATTGGTCTTGTCATACCAACATAACCTGCTCATGATAATAACTGCAAAATGCACAAGTAAGCACAAGTGAAATCATGAACTGTGTAGATAGCTCAGCTGGTTAGCGCATGGGTAGGCAAACTAAGGCCTGGGGGCCAGATCTGGCCCAATCATCTTCTAAATCCGGCCCGTGGACGGTCTGGGAATCAGCGTGTTTTCACATGATTAGAATGTGTCCTTTTATTTAAAATGCATCTCTGGGTTATTTGTGGGGCCTGCCTGGTGTTTTTACATGAGTAGAATGTGTGCTTTTATTAAAATGCATCTCTGGGTTATTTGTGGGGCATAGGAATTAGTTCATCCCCCCCCCCAAAAAAAATATATAGTCTGGCCCTCCACAAGGTCTGAGGAACAGTGGACTGGCCCCCTGCTGAAAAAGCTTGCTGACCCCTGTGTTAGAGAGCTTCCAACATATATAAAAACATAGTAAAACATTACAAAGCTTCTCTATACAGGGCTGCCTTCAGATGTCTTCTAACGGTTATATAGTTATTCATATCCTTGACATCTGATGGGAGGGCATTCCACAGCGTGGGCACCACTACCAAGAAGGCATTGCAGGGGGTTGGACTAGATAATCCTCAGGATCTCTTCCAGCTCTACAGTTCTACGTTTCTATCTGGGTAAACATCAGCGAGCTTTGATTGAAGTGGATTTTTGACCACAATGGCAGGGCAAGAATGAGATGAAATTCAAACAAGATTTGTAAAACAAATGAAAGGGAACCCTGCTTCCAGGCATTATCCATGACTAACATTTGCTGCTGAGTCATATGTATAATGATGGTAAGATATTTATTCTATGCAAGCAGAGAACTCTCCAGATTTGCAGGGTGGAAATTGGCACATAGAATATCCATGTTGCGGGAGCAGAAATTCAAACTTTGCACAATGTGTTATAGAAACACAGAAATATGTTCATAATGGATGAATCAGACGCTTATACTATGTTTAGTATAAGTGATAATGTAAACACTTGTTTCTCCATGTAGAATACTAAAGTGCTCTTTTATGTGGTGGCAACCCTTATAGCGACCATAGATTTGTAGCTACGGTGCGTTACTCTGGCATAACACTGGCATGATGTGGCATAGCTGCTGGTGGCATAAGGTAAAGGTAAAGGGACCCCTGACCATTAGGTCCAGTCGTGACCGACTCTGGGGTTGCGGCGCTCATCTCGCTTTATTGGCCGAGGGAGCCGGCGTACAGCTTCCGGGTCATGTGGCCAGCATGACTAAGCCGCTTCTGGCAAACCAGAGCAGTGTACGGAAACGCCGTTTACCTTCCCACCAGAGCGGTACCTATTTATCTACTTGCACTTTGACGTGCTAGGTTGACAGGAGCAGGAACCGAGCAATGGGAGCTCACCCTGTCGCAGGGATTCGAACCGCCGACCTTCTGATCAGCAAGTCCTAGGCTCTGTGGTTTAACCCACAGCGCCACCCACGTCCCTATGCTGGTGGCATAGTGGGATTCTAAAAACAGGCTGCCCAAGCTTCAGCTATCTCAATAATTACTTCATTTTTCAATGATATATACATTTGCAATTTTGTAATAACCCTGGATTAACGTTATGGAGTGCCGAATGACTGGAATAAGCATTTTGGGGGGACAGTTCCTGTTCACTGTTCCCATTTCCAATTGTTCCTTTTCATTTTGCTGGATAGAGCCCAGGGTTTGATGTGGCATAATTCAGAACAGTAGTATAATTGAAAATTGAAGCCCCTAATTAATCTGTTTCTGCAGATGATTTACAGTATTGCACAGCTGCCCAAAAGAAAAAAAAAACTCTGGTCCAGAACGAACCTTTGTTGAAAGATCAAATACACAGCAGTTCCCTTGGAAACACTGTAAATAAATTGGAGACATAATGTTCCATCCTGTGGGATGGCTTATAATAAGGGGAAATATACTACTGGACAGTGCTGATAGCATAATTTAACCTCTCTTCCTTTGCCCTTTGGGTTTGAGCCCATGTTGAGGCTCTGTAACATGGCCAGTTTCCAAATTGATACTGAAATGCTTAAAGCTTGTAATAATGAAGCAGCAAAAGTAAACAAGCTTTTTTGGGGAGGCAAACCACAGATTATCACAGTGTATACTATTTCTAGATAAACCGCTGTATATTAAATTGTGTGTTAGAATGAAATCTGCTATAACATGGCAGATTTATTGTAGTGGCAAAATGGTTCAAGCACTGGTTTGCTTCTATGAATGCAGTCTGCTTGAATTTTACTTTAATTGTATGTAATTGTTACTCAGTCCAATGATTTATGTAATTAGATAGATGTATATCCAGAAGGTAAGTCAACAGTAGTAATAGTCACAACATTACTCTGGTATATGTTAAAAGATCACAAGATTTTGTTCAGATGAACCACATTCCAATTCATCACTTGTAAAACAGCCCCTTTTGGCACAGACCGATTTGGAGACTGACGAATATAGCTCAGGGGACTAATCCCATTTTGTTTTCCCCATCTCTGGCTATAATCTTCCCCCTTTTTGACAGAAGTGGGAATAACAGTCCAGAATGCCTAAAGACTGCCAAATTATAGGCAAGTATAGGGACGCGGGTGGTGCTGTGGGTTAAACCACAGAGCCTAGGGCTTGCTGATCAGAAGGTTGGCGGTTTGAATCCCCGCGACAGGATGAGCTCCCGTTGCTCGGTCCCTGCTCCTGCCAACCTAGCAGTTTGAAAGCACACAGTGTTGGATTCCAAGCCATTATCAGCAGAAACTGGCAACTCTCCCAGGCACCCGGCTTGGAGTCCTGTTGACCTCCCGGTCTGCTCTCCCGGCAGGGACCAGGCAGAGGTCGCGATAGGCGATCCTTCTCAGCGTGAGAAGAACACACCACTCTTTCCTGCCCCCCCGGCAGGGGAAAGAGATAAGACAGAAACGTATTTATTCCTGTCTTTGCAGTGTTACAGAAAACATGTCTGCTCTCCTCAAACTCCAGCAGACGACTCAACAAGCACTTCCTGTGCAGCTCATATTACACTCTGAGCTAATTCCGGTGCTGTCTGTTTCCCACAGACACTCCCAACATCATGTGACTTTTCCAAGCAATCAGCTTGCAGCATCATTGCTTCAATATCGTAACACACAGTGCAAGTAGATAAATAGGTACCGCCCTGGCGGGAAGGTAAACAGCGTTTCCGTGCTCTGCTCTGGTTTGCCAGAAGAGGCTTAGTCATGCTGGCCACATGTACGGAAGCTGTACGCCGGCTCCCTCGGCCAATAAAGCGAGATGAGCGCCGCAACCCCAGAGTCGGCCACGACTGGACCTAATGGTCAGGGGTCCCTTTACCTTTACCTTTTTGTTTGGGATACTTTTAAATGTGATCCCCTCTAAAAGGAACCACATATAATATGTTACTTTCTTTTGGAGTAAATTTAAATGTAAGGCCACCCTTATATTTCATGAATTCTACCAAGTTTAAGAAGTATAGCTGCCATTTTAAAGGCAGCAGTTATAGTTTTGGAGCAGATGAAAAATGAATCACTTAATTTCTGATTGTATGTTGTGGGCAATTGGCCTGAAAATTGAGGACCATGTCGATAGATGCCTCTTGTATGGATTCAGACAAATAGGTTCAAGGGCTTTTTTTATTAGGCACATCTGAAGTTGCTTTTGGAATGGAAAGAACTACATGGGATTCATTTTCCTAGGTGAAACCATTCCCTCTAATTACAAGCTAGATCTGTCAATCATGAAGGAGCACCCTCAATCTATGTTGGCATCTTAGAGACATACAGTTTGTCCTTCCAATGCTGTTCCCTCCTCTGAAGCACTGGGATTGAAGAGCACTGAAAAACTCATTCCAAAAGCTAAACCTGCCATTTACAACAGAGGTCTTCTTCTGTGCCCTATCTCCACCCTGATGATTGCTCTCCCTTCCCCGATCATCCAACTTCGGCTGAGAGACATCACTTTCACTTTCAGCAGACACTTGTCCACCGATTTTCTTAAGTGTCTGGATTGCCAAAGTGCCACGAAGAGCTTCAGGGGTCTCTGCTCGGATTCTCACCACATGATAGGGATTCTGCTTTGCTTCTGATAATCCATCAGTACCTCTGAGGCATCCCGCCTCACCCTGGGATTTAGGATTCGTTCAAATCTGATGTTCATTTCTAGTTAATGCAGTAAAATCCCAAAACTAGAAGTCTATTAACCACCAAGCTGAGCTAATTGTGAGTTTTGGGGCTCTGTGAAATATCTGTGTAAAAAAAGTCCTACTACTTCAAACTGTACTGGAAAGCTAAAAATAAACATGGTGGACTCTGATATTTCACTTTTGACCTTCAAATCAATGTATGTAAAATAGCTCCCCCCCCCCCCCCCCGTTTGGGTTGGCCACACCATGGCCATCCATTTGTTTGGTGCTTGCGTGTGGTTGAAGTTCAATAGATATTCGGTAAAAGACCTGTTTGGTAGACAGTTATTGAAATAGAATGGGACTTAGGCCATTGCTTTTCTTTCACTGTGAGGGCAAAGTAACAGGCAGTGTTATGTGTATTGGACAGGGATGACCCTAACAACAGTCAACAGCCAACTGAAGCAGTTAAATTTGATGGTCAAGGAGATTCTGTGTTCACAAAAATACCATGCAACCCAATTCATTGATTACATTGTCCCTAATATTACTTATTTGCAAAAATTTACATTTGTATCATGATTGTAAATAGCTTAATATTAACAATAAAAAACACATTCATAAATAAGCACAAAATGCACCACAAATTAGTAGATTAGCTTAATACATAAACACAACTGGAAAAAGGTAAGTTTTAAGTGCCAGTACTGTAGGTGTCTGCTTGGTTCATTTGCAGGGCATTCCAACAGGCAGGTGTCACCATACTAAAGGCCCTGATTCCAGGGAACATAAGACAAACCTCAACAGCATGGAGCACCATTCAGAGTGTCTTTCCTGAGGATTGAAGTGACTAGAGAGGGGAATACAAGGTGAGGTATTCCTGGAGGTAATCTGATCCCAACATGTTGAGAACTCTAGATACAAATAATGAAAGCTTAAATTGGGGCCTGGTAGCATAATATAGTGTAATGTGAATGGCTTGGCCACCTGGAAGGCATTTTAGGTTAGAACAGTTCTGCCCAGAACATAATTCCTAATTATGCCCTAAATTTAGGCAGAGATGAACAGATGTTGTGGATTCATGATGCTCCAAAACTCAATGTCGGTTTTTATTTAAAAACAATAACAACAACACAAAACTTAGGAGTTCCTATACATGCCTATTTCAAATGACAGTCTAAAAGGCAGCACTAGCAGGTGGTTAATTACTATGATTCCTAACTTTCTAGACAGCCATTATTTTAAATCTTTGACATGATAATTCAGACCTGTCTTGCCACAAAAAAGTGAAGACTTTTCAAGGCTATTAATATTCGCTGTTGGGGTTCTTCTGATACCAAATTACTGTACAGCAGAGCACATCAGTTTGTTATCTAAGGAATCACCTTATTGTTCAGAAATGCAGGAGAAAGCTTGCCTACACTTCCCAAAGGTTCCTCCTACAAAGGAAAATATGTTGCTTTTGGATTCCTTTTGTGTAGAGCACTATACTTTTACATCTTTAGGCTAAAAATGGTCAGGGCAGATGTGCTCAAAACTTTAAAAGGCTTTGGGTTTTTTAATTAAAACAAACACCCCTCCCCCTGATCCAGATAGAAAGTAAATCTTGAGACTTACACACATGCCTATGGAATACCGTAATATATTTTACTATTTTTCCTTATTACAGTGTTGTTTCAACATACCGTATTTTTTGCACCATAACACTAACTTTTTTCCTCCTAGAAAATAAGGGGAAACGTCTGTGCGTGTTATGGAGGAAATGCCTACGGATTGCATGCCTACGGATTTTCCTCCTCTAAAAACTATGTGCGTGTTATGGTCGGGTGCGTGTTATAGAGCGAAAAATACGGTATTTTAGTTGTTAAATCCGAAACAAGATATGTGGCCCTCGTTTACTATATAGCCAAATAATTTGTCTTTCAGGGCCGTGATTTGTACTGGAAATAAGTTCAGGCAGTTTACTGTGCTTTTTGGTTGGGAGTAACTGAAATGCTACTTACTATCTTAATATAGGGCACAGCCACGGTTAACATCAGCTCAGAGCTCATTAGCTTAGCTGCTGGTGCAAAGGGTAGCATAAATGGTATGGAAATTAATGGTTTCTTTCTAGCGTGAAATAATGCCACAGTCATTTAAAATATTAGTGAATGCTGGGAGAAGAATGTGATGTATAGGGGAAAACACTCATGCCAAGTTGAACCTAAGGTTATTGATCACACACAAACATCTGTCACAAGCTTAATTTATCTGATCATCTTTGCAGATGCTATAGGAGCTGTGACAGCCCTAATTCTTCTCTCAGTATTCACTAAACTTTTGCAAGCACATTGCAGAGCTGGATCGCTCTCAACTGAGTACAGGTAGGTCTTGATTTGCACAGTTGACAGAACACTAATGTAACCATCCTACCTATTAACCTTGCTTTAACTGAAGTTCTAGGGCAGGGTAGCAGAGGTGCTGCCAAATTTCCTCCTTGAAGACTTCCTTAGAGTTGCACTTGTCTTGGACTACATTTGTACAAAGGAAGAATTGAACAAACTCAATCGATATGAATGCTGTGCATCCTCTACAACTGTGGTGTCTGAAAACAAAAAAGCTATTGTGACCATGACAAGCCCAGAAATTGCATAGAATTAGGAAACTTCTACTTTCAGTTCATGCACAACCGAGTCTGAGGACATTAGTGTGTAAGCAGTTTCCATGTCTTGGTTGTCCTTATGGTAGAAGGGGAGGACTTCAATAACATTATCTTCATTATGGTGCACAATATAGATAACCTCAAAGAAGTATGTGTATATATACGAAGGTTTCAGCTTCTTTCAGGTGAACCTGTGAAAGGAAAAATATCAGTTCGAATCTGTCTTGACGCTATGCCTACTGACCTGAAAAACCTGGTAATCGTAGACCTATACAGTGGTGCCTTGGAAGTCAAATGGAATCCATTCCGAAAGTCTGTTCGACTTCCAAAACATTCAGAAACCAAGGCGTGGCTTCCGATTGGCTGCAGGAAGCTCCTGCAGCCAATGGAAGCCATGGAAGCTGCATCGGACGTTTGGGTTCCAAAGAACATTCGTAAACTGGAACACTCACTTCCGGGTTTGCGGCATTCGGGAGCCAAAATGTTCGAGTTGCAAGGCATTTGTCAACCAAGGTATGGCTGTATTGGCAAGGCACTGACCACATTTTCTCAGTAGTGATGTAAGTAATGGCTGTTGGCCCTCTGCAAATCTCTAGAGGGATGCTCCTGCATGGCACATATTGGAAAAGTGTTAAAGTAAAGGTAAAGGGACCCCTGACCATTAGGTCCAGTCGTGACCAACTCTGGGGTTGCAGCGCTCATCTCGCTTTATTGGCCGAGGGAGCCGGTGTACAGCTTCCGGGTCATGTGGCCAGCATGACTAAGCCACTTCTGGTGAACCAGAGCAGCGCACGGAAACGCCGTTTACCTTCTCGCCGGAGCGGTACCTATGTATCTACTTGCACTTTGACGTGCTTTCGAACTGCTAGGTTGGCAGGAGCTGGGACCGAGCAACAAGGAGCTCACTCCCTCATGGGGATTTGAACTGCCGACCTTCTGATCGGCAAGTCCTAGGCTCTGTGGTTTAACCCACAGTGCCACCTGATATAGGAGATATGAGACATTTATTGAAAATCAGTCCTCCTGGGCATGGTCCCTCACTTTAATTAACTTGTAATTACCATCAGAAGTAAGGCGGGTGATGAAAGAGAAAGAGCCTTCGTAATGACAAAACACTGAAATATGATAGTATCAGTTTAAATAAGTTTCTGTTCATGTGTTAATTCTACAAGACACACAGTTAAGAATGAATTAAATATTTTGGTGAATGACAAATGAGCCTTAGTTTCCAAAGTGAATGTATGAAATGAATATTGATTAAGTTAAGACCGTATAATCAAAGGCAATATTAAGTCTTATCTGTTCAAGGAGCAATCATAAGTATAATCACATTCTTAAATTTCTGTTTAGATCCAGCAGCTGAATTAAGCATAAGGAAAATGAAGGCAGAGTCATTCTTTCTTCAGTACAGCAATGCAGTGGTTCACACAGCGAGTTTATGCCTTAAGTGAAAGTGAATTGATTTAAAAGTTCAAGTTTTGATCTGAAGAAGATCACACACACACTCTGGGTAAGAAAACTGATTTCCAAGACAAAGATGCTCTGATAGAGAGAAACACAGGGGTTGAATGAAAACTTTTCCACTTTATATTTCCTTTGTGTAATGTGCCCAAGTTTTATTTTCTATCCAAGCTGAACAAGTTCTCAGAATCAGAGCAATGTTAAGAGTCTTTCTTCATGAATTACTTGCAAAATACACATCAAACACAACCCGTAAACAATAATCTAAAATAATTCAAAATACCTACCTTGTAATAAACACAAACAACAAATAGCCCAGCATAACGTAAGCATAGGAAAACTGGACCACTAATCATAATAGACTATAGATTATTTAATGGCTGAAGGCCTGGGACAAGAGAAATGTTTTCTCCTAGAACCTAAAGATGTGTAATAGTGACACTAGGCAAGAACATTCCACAGACAGGCAGCACCACAGAAAAGGCTCGTTCTCATGTTGTCACCCCCTGAACCTCTCTGGGAGAGGGGGGCCTAGAGAAGGGCCTAGGATGACAAGTGCAGGCTCTGGGTTGGTTCATATGGGAAGAAACAGTACTTAATGTATTGAGGTCCTGAGCTGAGGACCCAAGAGGACGGGATTGCATCATCCCAAGGTCCCTTGCATGTTCACTTCATTGATCAGTTCCTCCCTATTGGTGAGAACCAGGTCCAAGAGAGAGATTCCCTCTTGTTGCTGCTTCTATCTTCTGAGAAATAAAATGGTCAGAAAGGCAAGTGAGGAATTTTTTGGAGCTTACATTCTTGGCACAGTTTGAGTTCCAACAGATATCAAGGTAGCTGAAGTCTCCCATGACTGCAACATCTCTCCTTTTTGAATGTTTGGTAATCTGCTCTAAGAAAGCATCATCCAAGTCCTGTCATTAAATGTCGGTCATGTTGCTTCTTACTCACCTTTTCTCTAATTAAAAAGACTCCAGTACAGTGGTACCTCAGGTTAAGTACTTCATTCGTTCTGGAGGTCCGTAATTAACCTGAAACTGTTCTTAACCTGAAGCACCACTTTAGCAAATGGAGCACGATTTCTGTTCTCATCCTGAAGCAAAGTTCTTAACCTGAAGCACTATTTCTGGGTTAGTGGAGTCTGTAACCTGAAGCGCATGTAACCTGAAGCATATGTAACCCGAGGTACCACTGTACTTGTGTTATTTGCTACAAGTGTGCAGCTCCCCTAGTGGTACAGTTGATTTATTTCTTGCTGGCATTATTTTATCTAAAGTGAACATGTACCTGCATATCCACAGTTTGATATCTTTTGTTCTCTGTGCTTATACAACATTTCTTAACCTTTGTGTTTTAAATCACCGATGAGTCACTGTTGTACCTAATCAGTCCTAGCCTAATGAGGTACCATTTTAAATACATGCTAGAGAAATGCTATATATTAGCGTTTGCAAAATAGGTAATTTACAAGGTGAGCATTATGGAGCATGGACTTTTTCTTCTTCTTTTAAAACGATACCGTTGGTCTGTAAAGCTTTAGGAGAGAAACACGCCGTAAGAGATTTTTAAATAGGCTTTCATGAAATGCTGCTTTATGTGCTTCGTTGAGCTCTATGTTACATAACATAATATGCCTTTCAGTAGGGAAAATATAGTGCTTTTTTTCTTTAAAAAATGTTTAGGGGTACTCTCAGTTCCCTGCTTATATTGAAATACCGCCCCTCAATGAGGCCAAACTTAGATTCACAAAATGTTTAGGGGTATGCGTACCCCTGTGTACCCCCAGAAAAAAAAGCACTGGGAAAAGATATCACACCACAACACAAACTATGAATTCCCCCATTGCATTTTTGTTGGCTCCTTTATCTGTGCATTTCCTTTCCCCCATCCCAAAAGGCTCAGGGTGAGTAATATTGAGAGATAAGCTACTGAAATATGTAAATGTCTAAATATAGGCTGGGTGGAAATCTGCCAGTAAAATGACTTGCTGCTCATTTCTTGGCTTGGGAGGGGAAGAAAAGCTCATGTTCCACTCTTCTTTGGGAAAGATCTGAGCAACTTACAAAAAGTTCTCAATCTTAAAGCCAGGGACTAACTAGGCTATCAAACCTGATTAGATTTCACAATATAACAGCATCATATCACTTTTATTTTATTTACAATCAAGCAGTATATAAATTTTATGAAAATACATTATGAAATGAATCATACCACCTACCCTTAGAAGTTGAGTGGGTTCAAAGCACTTCTCATGTATGTATGGATTATATCTATATATTGAGGATGGAAGTCTAAGACTGGAAAGAGTGGCTAGTCCAGGCATCCAACCTTCGGCCTGCCAGATGTTTTGGAATATAATTCCCATCATCCCTGACCACTGGTCTTGTTAGCTAGGGATTATGGGAGTTGTAGGCCCAAACATCTGGGGGGCCACAGGTTGGGGATGCCTGGGCTAGTCTGAGGTCACCAGATGTGTTCATGGCAGTCAAAAGACGCAGGCAGGAACCTCTACACATAGCAGGCTGAGTAGGCACCCCAATAACCAATGCTGTTTTTCTAGAAAAAGAGATGCCAGAGTTCACCATGATCGTCTACCTTGTTTTCTTAGAATAGCAATGGCACCCACCTGAAAGATGATGGAGCTAAGCGCTGGTGAGCTCTGGCTGGAAAAAAGCCCTGCAAGTATCCTGATGTCTTGTCCACTCTGGTGAGGTTATTGTATTTCCATTTAAATTCTAATAATTTTTTAAAATTTATGCCTCTGCCTATGTATGCAAATTTTACGCAATCCAGGGCTCTCTTCTTTGGTGAATCAAATCCTCTTTTTTCTGGACATACATAACTGGTCGCCCTAGATTACAACATTATATTTTTCTCTCCATTTAATGCATAAGACAAAAAGGTTTCCGGTAACTGAAAGCCTTTTTGTAGTTCCAGGGTTGAAGATAAAGAAAATTGATTACAGCTGCTTTATGACGTAACAATGCCAGTGAGTGATGATGGTGATTAGGCCGGATTAGCCTACTCCTTTTTCAGATGGACAAAATCATTCTCCGTGAAGGGTTATGACAAACAGGCAGATGGTGAAGTTCTGTGATTGCTGGTGGTATAAATCAAATGCTGCTGAGTAACTGCCTTTCTGCTGAACAAAAGAGAGGGCCTTTTTTGACTCCTAATATGTATTTAAAATGTTTCTGACCATGATTCTAGAGAAAATATTGGAATGCACACACCAAATGTCTGCTGAACTGCACCTAAGTGGCGCTTTCTGAAATCTGTACTTCCCCAAAGGTTCAGGGTTGTGTTTTTTTTACAAGATTACTCTGTATAAAGAGTGGACATAGGCTGAAGGGAAGATCTGGGCATAAATGGAAGAAAATGCATAGGCAACAGTCCCAGTCTTCTTCCAGCTACAAAGGAAAGTGAGCAGTTCTTAGCTCAGAGGACAATAGCAGAGGAGCAACTGGTAACACCTGACTCCACCCAAATACACCTGGTGACTAAACAATATAATGGCCCTATCTACACATATACTTCTGGGAAGCCGTTGCAGTTCACATAGTCAACAGTGAGATCTATCAGGCATATTCATATTTGTATGCAACAGCTTTCATTCAAATAATTAGTGACGCGATTAATCGGCTCAAATGCCCATTGTAAAGGTGCCTTCAGAATGGAATACAAACCTATTGTCCCTTCTGTGTTATTCTTATATAATGGATATTCAAGTATTTGTTTGAAAAGCCTCTTCGTTCAGTTCTGGCCAAAATCCAAAATGCATTGGCCGCATATAGCTCAGAGTTAAGCATACTTAAGTAAACTGAAATCAGTAGGCTTAAGCATGCATTAGTCAGTGCTGGACTGTGGCCTTTGTTTTTAATAATCATAAGCTTTCTTTACCACCCTATTAGAGTAGCTGCCTTTTCATTGACCGTGATACTTTGCCTGTAGAATAAAGCAGAGGAAGCTACATCCTAGCAGGGACATAAGTGGTACAAAAAGCGAAACTTGCTAATGTTCTGCATGTCACGCTGCTGCTCAAGATGCAGGAGCAAGGCTGGTGTGCCTCTTAGTCACATCTTATGTGGTACAAGGGAGAGGGCAGTGAGTTTACACACCCTTGCCCAGCCACCCACTTGCTAACGTTTGCTGCTCCAGGAACACTGTTGTTGTAGCCGAAGTGGAGCTCACTGTGATGAAGCGTCCTTCCTTGGAGTGAGGCATTATGGGAAAGGTGGCCATGTTGATCACCTGTGCTGCTGCTTTGCCACAGTGACTACTGTTTACATTTAACAGTAGTAAACTGTTTAAACTTGCTATTCTTAAACGCGGGTGGCGCTGTGGTCTAAACCACAGAGCCTAGGCCTTGCCGATCAGAAGGTCGGCAGTTTGAGTCCCCACAATGGGGTGAGCTCCCGTTGCTCGGTCCCAGCTCCTGCCAACCTAGCAGTTCGAAAGCACGTCAAAGTGCAAGTAGATAAATAGGTACCGCTCCAGCGGGAAGGTAAACGGCGTTTCCGTGCGCTGCTCTGGTTCACCAGAAGCGGCTTAGTCATGCTGGTCACATGACGTGGAAGCTGTCTGAGGACAAATGCCAGCTCCCTCGGCCTATAGAGTGAGATGAGCGCACAACCCCCGAGTCGCCCGGAACTGGCCCAGCGGTCAGGGGTACCTTTACCTTTACTCTTAAACTTTAAATATTATCTGCACATACTGAAGCCAACTGAAAGCAACACAGTCCTATTGGGAGCCATCTCACCCACAATGCCTCACTCTGGGGAACAGCCTACCCTCAGAGTGACTCATTGTGGTGTGGACACCACTGGAGAGCAAAGGCGCAGTGTGTGGGGTGTGTGTGTGTGTGTGTGTGTGAACCAGGTGCCACCTCACAGGAATCCCCCACCCTGCCCTGCCTGCCGCCAGGGGTCTCTGGGTCCCGGAGCCTGGCCTGGCCTTGCTGCTGCTGGAGAGATAGCAAGGAACACCACCAAATGCTTTACTACAGCAGCAAAGTTGCAGTGGTGCTCCTAGAACGATAAAGGCACCCCTGACTATTAGGTCCAGTCGTGACCGACTCTGGGGTTGTGGCGCTCATCTCGCTTTACTGGCCGAGGGAGCTGGCGTACAGCTTCCGGGTCATGTGGCCAGCATGACTAAGCCGCTTCTGGCGAACTAGAGCAGCGCACGGAGACGCCGTTTACCTTCCCGCTGGAGCAGTACCTTTTTATCTACTTGCACTTTGATGTGCTTTCGAACTGCTAGGTGGCAGGAGCAGGGACCGAGCAATGGGAGTTTACCCCATCGCAGGGATTCGAACCACCGACCTTCTGATCGGCAAGTCCTAGGCTCTGTGGTTTAACCCACAGCGCCACCCGCATCTCTTGGCATACTTTGCCACAATAAGAAAGGCATTCTCAAGTGGTCGGGCCTGGAGAGCCTCAGCACATCTGTGCTGTGAAATAAAGGAAGAAGCATATGGGCACTACACAAAGAAGTGAATGTGGTTCTGCCTCAGGCAGCAAAATGTTTTGCCCTTCCCCAAACCATGGTGTAAACAAGGTGACTACACATTATTGAACTCATGTAGCCATTCTAAACACCATATTTTGCCAAGGGACTGGAAAATTAGAGTAATCCGGACGATATTAATTGTGCTGGGTAACATATGTCACATATCTACAATGCCTTGGTCTTGAGAGCTTTGGTGTCCAATCATATTCTCCAAAATGAACTATAAAAAGCTAGTGTTAATTATTGCAACCTGTTGCAGATGGTTACCTATTTTTGTACATTGTAAGCTGCTATCTATAATAGGCACCTACAGTATAAATAAAAGGCTCTGTATTCATAAATTCTACACACTGGGATATTCTGAAGATAGCAGATGATTCATATTTCCCAGTACCCTCTGCTATTGCAGTAGAAGTCTATATGGGTGTGAAATACCCTCATCTATTTATTTATTCAGTTCAGTTATAAATCATTTTAACAAATTAAACCTCATTCACAGGTTTGCAGCAGGAATGTTGCATCTTGCTATAGAATGGCCAGCAAAAAAAGGAAGATGGAGGATAGGGAACAATGTTAGTAAGAATGTTTGTGCTGGTATATGCAATTCATGGCTTGTGTTGACAAAATAGTCCATGTGGTGAATTTCTGTAATCCAGGATTGATGAGGATAGAAAACAGTTACACCAACAAGTCTACTTTATGAAAAGAACATCGTACTCATGGAAATACTTTTTCCTCGAGCAGAAGGAAAGCTCTTAGTTCAATCCATTGTCAAATAATTCCTTTTTTTATTTTTTGAAACTGAAACTTTAGCCTAAGACTTTGGAGTGAGATCTTGACAATAGTAGATCAATGGGAAATAGATCCTCTATGAAATGCTCAAATAATTTTTTTGTATTTCAAACAAGCAGTTCACTTCAAATTTTGAACTCCTAAATATTCAAAAGAGATTTTATTGATGAAGTACTTTATATTATATTTAAGTAATAAATAAATAAATAACATGACTGATTAGTTTTGGCAGATTCATTTTTCTAGTTATTACATACAGTGGTGCCCCGCAAGACGAAATTAATTCCTTCTGCGAGTTTTTTCATTCTATGAGTTTTTTCATCTTGCGAAGCACCAATGTGTATTGACGGTTTCCCATAGGAATGCATTGGCGGTTTTTTAAAAAAGGCACAAGA
Source organism: Podarcis tiliguerta (assembly GCF_965153285.1). NCBI lineage: Eukaryota > Metazoa > Chordata > Lepidosauria > Squamata > Lacertidae > Podarcis > Podarcis tiliguerta. Next base: position 32,515,944 of record NC_139543.1, on the reverse strand, counting down.
CGTTTCGTCTTGCGAAGCAAGCCCATAGGGAAATCCTTCTTGCGAAGCAACTCAGAAAACGGAAAACTCTTTCGTCTTGCGAGTTTTTCGTCTTCCGAGGCATTCGTCTTGCGGGGCACCACTGTAGTTTTAACATTTTATAGTTAAAGATAGGAAGTGGTCCAAGTACAGCAATGATGCCCTTCCCATTACTTGAGGTTATGAAATAAATACTATTTTATAAGTAGTGAGAGTCGGTATGATTCTGGTGTTTCCTAATTTAAATTACTGTCAAAAACCATGGACAATTAAACTGCAATTCAGTACAACTTATGTTTTGAGTTTTCTGTGGAAGGAGAATTTGCAGTATGATAATGCTGCCCCAAAGCATCACCTGACAAATGCATAACAGCATTTATCATAAGTCACAATGCACCCAAGAGTTGATAGTCTAGATTATTTTGGCTGAGTTTATAAAAAAAATAATGCAGGGCTAATAGCTCTCTATTTATTTAGAGTAGCAAATAAATCAACCTCTTTCAAAAATGGAAAGGCCAGAAAAGGAGTGATTGTTCTTTTCCATTTTATTTTTTTTCTGGCCTAAGGTAATTTACATAACCATACCCAGTTCGGGAGAGTAATTTATCATGTTCGGGAACTGTTTTTCCCCTACCGTTTTTGGAATTTCTGTAAAACTCATTTGGTAGCAAGGCTGATAACAAGTGGTGCAAAAGTAGAACCATTGCAGACAAGTGCCTGAGTCCTTGAGCAGTAGTAGCAGTGGGAGATGGACCCACTTCCTGGCTCAGCCTGACTAGGCCCACTGGCATTATATCCCACAACTAGCACTCCAAAACTTGGTGTTCTACCTTTGACCGTGGGCTACTGATTACCACAAGGATTTATAAAGCCTTGCTGAGCATTCATGGATCAAGTCTCTACACAGGGAGCTGAGCTGAAGGAGTGAAAAATTTACAAGATCCACAATTGAGAAGATCTACTTGGGGGCACCAAATTTTGGCTTCGCACAGGGCACCATATTTCAAAAAGGCAGCCCCTGCAGGCACTGATCCTAGAAGGAGCCAATAGCCATGCCAGAGTATACTGACCCTTTCACTAGCAAGCAGCACACTCAGAAGGTGAGGCTTGTTGTTATTTTGCATGAGCCTTTCTTCTGTTTTGTCATCCACTGGTATGGAAATAAATGCCCTCTTTCATGTCATTTATCCAATAAAGAAGCCAAGAAGAAGGTTTTAATACCCAGATTCACATCCTCGTGGCAGTGAATGGGTGAAGGCAGACAGCTGGGTGAAGGCAAGCATCCCTGTGTGACATGGGCGTAGACAGGATATATGTTTTTTGGGGGAGAGCAAGACACCCACCTGTCATCATCCTCTGTCTGGCTCTGTCCAAGCTACCTGTGACACACTTCTTCAGTTCACAGAAGCCACGCCTCCATCGGGTTGCCAGTTGTGTCGCTGGAATGCACCACAACATCATCCAAGTGACCTCAGTGAACATTTCAGTTTCAAATATTTCAATCATTTCTATTCTTAGTTAAGTGTTTTTATTTATTTACTTGATGGGGGGGGGAGCAGCCATCCCACCCCTGCTGCCCTGGCTATGCCCATGCTGTGTAAGAATGCAGAGGAGAGACATTTAAATGAGGAAAATATCATTTCAGTTTTTAAAGAAATGGCGCCCAGCACTGACCACATTGGATAAACTTTTCACATGGTCCACCAGAGAATTACTTTTCTCACAATGGGATTCAAGACATTGTCTTGTCCTGTGTTAAATATCCTTGACCTCAGGTTTCTGCTTGTGTCTCTAAAATGCCTAGCAGAACCTCAGATGTTAGCAGGACTTTTCTTCTAGAAATAAGGGTGCCGGTATTGCAGAACCTTGAGTACCCCCAGAAAAAGAAGCATTGGATGTTAGTAATCTCCACATAAAGTCTGCTAGCTCACATGCTACCGTTTATCATAGAGTACTGCTTTCTATCACACTTTAGTTGATAATGCTGTTGGGAGGTAGTAACAAAATTGCTGTTTTAAGCATTCATCTAAAATATGCTCGTGTTTCCATTTACACTCCAATGGTGAACAATTTAAGCCTGTGCTGATTCAAGCTATGCACAATGTTACGACAACTATGCCCCTCTGAAAAACAGTTAAAACATCCTCTTTGAAAATAGTTATTATTATTATTGTTGTTGTTGCTGTTGTTGTTGTCGTCATAATTTTAAAGACTTGACTGAGTCTGATTTATTTGTTTCTTTATTGGGATTATCCCTTCCTTCTTTCCAAACGAGCCCAAAGGATTCTCAGTTGCCACTGATAAACTGAGCAATTTCATCCATAAGATTACATTTGTTAAGCTTCAGACATATTGTTAGAGCTTTCCCACTCTCTGCAGGACACATTTAAAAGCATAATTATCTAATGAAAATCATACTTTTGAAGCTTGCATATCTACAGTCTGGCTACGGTAGTTATCATCATTTTTGAGCAAATGTTAAACATGAGCTTTAAGTTGTGATTAGCAGTTGTAAAGAACTCAAATAAAACGTAAAGGGTAGGAACAATTTTTGTGTCTAGCACCACTTCAGTACTCAAACATGAACCTAATCCCTGACATTTATTGTGAATCTATTGTTGCAGAAGTCACTTGAAAAAGAAGAAGAAGGAGAAGGAGAAGGAGAAGGAGAAGGAGAAGGAGAAGAGGAGTAGTAGTTTGGATTTGATATCCCACTTTATCACTACCCTAAGGAGTCTAAAAGTGGCTAACATTCTCCTTTCCCTTCCTTCCCCACATCAAACACTCTGTGAGGTGAGTGAGGCTGAGAGACTTAAGCGTGACTGGCCCAAGGTCACCCAGCAGCTGCATGTGGAGGAGCGGGGAAGCGAACCCGGTTCACCAGATTACGAGTCCACCACTCTTAACCACTAAACCACACTGGCCAGATCCCCAAATCTATCAAACCAGAGAAGAGTTTCACCATTGACATTAATGGGGCTAAACTGCCTGAAATTCAATTACTCTATTACCAAAGGCAGGGGTGAGGAACCTCCATCCCAAGGGGCCAAACATGGCTTGTTGTCAGGCTGCCCGAGTTTGCCTGCGAGTCTTTTCTGGGGAAGCTATGCCCACCCACCCCATATCTGCTGTCATGCATGACAGGAAGTGTGGGTTGGGTAAGGGCGGGGCTTGAAATGAATGATTAAGGTCTTAAAGTGAGCTCCCAGTTGTTATTTGCTGGGACGAGGTGTGTTCCCACCTTGTTCAAGGAGTCGGAAGCAGCTTCCTTTTGATGGAAACCACTTCTCCCTCCCAGTGTTATTCTTTGAAGCAGCCCTCAAATGTCAGGGACTGGCGGGGTTCTCACGAGTGTGTTGCCGAAGCAGCAGGGTGGGGCACAGAGGCTAACCCAGGAGAGGGGGCCAGCGACTTATGGGGTCTGTGCCACCTGAGAGGCAGGAGTTGGGGTGGGATGAAGGGGAAAGGTCCAAGCATCAGAGGCGGAGGAGGGTGTGCAGTATGTGTCAGAAGTGGAAGGGAGGCTGCTCAGGTGAGGGTATAGTGTTTGCAAGAATTGGTGGGAGGTTTTTTGTATGGAAACCTTTTTGAAGATACAATTCTATCCCCTTGCTTGGGGGTACCATACCACTTTCTTGGTGCAGAACTTTCCTTTCATCGATGCTTGTGACACAGCTGTCGCTTAAAAAAAAACTACAAAAACACTAGTCTTTCTCCTCCCACTAAATGCAGGCAGCAGTTAAAGATTGATTGTAATCTGCATTTGTCATTTTCTCCCGTCCTCCTAGATAGACATTGTATTCTTGGGGCAGCTTTGATATAGTTTGTAATCAAATTCCATACCTAATTTGAAAGGAACACGCAAACAGCTTAGCATTTTCTCTCCCTGAAATGAAGGCTTGGGCAGAATGAAGGATGAAAATCAATAGAACGGAAATGCTTCCTGCTCTGAAAGCATGATGAAAGGCAACTAATTTGCTCTGTTTGTGCCAGACTCACTAATCTGCCTTCCCCATGGTAGGAATTTTGGAGTGGTTACAGAGCTAGCAGAAAGCTCATCAGTGAAGCACTCCTTATCTTCTTCTAGGTGTTATTTTTGCAGCGCCCAGGATAAATTCAGAGAGAGAGAGAGAGAGAGAGAGAGAGAGAGAGAGAGAGAGACGTTTCAACAAACAGCCAGATTTGTGACATGAAGGTCATATTTTGCAAGTAAAAGTGACTTTGGACTGAACAGGTTTATGAAGTTCTGAGAGTGAATAAACGTCTGGACCTTCTGCCAATAACAGTGGCAGACACAAAGATCACTTTTGACTCCATTTTGGCACAAGACTCAACCAGAATCTTGGAAATCCTTATTTGCTCCAAAGTGAAATGCCCTGAAAAATGATCCTTTCTGTGATACAATGGAACACATTGGATGCAAACCTCTTTATCTGAGGCATGGTTGGCATAGATACATACGAGCCATTTGGCACCTGTGCTAAAGTTTGACATTCATATATAACTCAATGAACCAGCTGTCCATAGCGTCACACATCAAAATCCTTTCTCATTTGGATTAGTGAAGCTCATACAACTAGGTATCACAGATTCAGGTGCTTGCTTACCACAGGATTAAAAGCATTAGAACATAAGGTTTGCCAACCTCTTCAAGCCCATGGGCCATTCTCCTGGTTGTGCTTATCCTCTGCTGGAGGAGGATAGGGGAAAGAGAAGTTTGGAGCTCATTCAGGTTCATCGCACCTTGTGCATGCCACTCCAAACCATGATTTAGTGTGATGCGCAAATAGAACCATTGTTTTTTTGGTCCATGCTGCCATCTTGTTAGCTTTATCTGGATACATGGAAGCTTCTATTGAGGAGGGAGAAAGATATTCAAGAATTCAAGTAGGCCATCAAATGGAAGCAAGTTACATAAGTCAGACTGACACAAAATTCTAATGATAAGAGCTGTTAAAGTAACTTTACTTGAAGAGTTGAATTAATCTTAAGAGTCTTGTAGAAGAAACATTGTGACATTATAACTGGCAGATCTATTCAGCCTGAAGTAATTTTCTTGAGTGATATTTTCTGTATATAAAATTCAAACAAAGTTCTGGAACATGCACTACTGTTGAAAACGTGTTTCATCTCTTGGGGCAAGATTATTTAAATATACCTAGTACCTTGAGCGTTTGCCTTTGGATTTCAACACAGAATGTAAAAATAAGTTAGAAAGAATCTGATGGGAGGGGCGGGTATTCGCACAGGGATACATTTAGATATCTGAATATCTTGTCAGCTGTTTTATGTGATCAGCAATGTCCAAGATTGTATATATATCGTATAATCTGGGAAGTTAAACCAGGATTTAGCATCGTGCTAAAGTGTATTCAGCAGAACATAAGACTTAAGATGTAGAGGACCCCACCATGGCCAGATGAAATATGGAAGAGGTTGAGGCACACATATGGACTCAGATAAGCCTTTCTTTCCAGGACCAAATTGGCTATTGGGCTATGTATTTTATATAGTAGGATGAAGACGGCTGCTGTAGAACAATTATCTGAGTTGAAAATGGATTTATGTACTCCATTTCCTCATCACTAAGAACTTTATGGCACTTTCTTTATTACATAACATCAAAGCAATGCATCAGGGAGACTTTAAAAATATATATTGCTGGGCTTGTAACACCCAGCAGCTATAGATCCTGTATCATCTTAGGATGCAACTTAGGATGCATTTGGCTGTTTTAGTTTGGTGAACTCCACTTGGAGATATCGAACAAATGCAAATAAGCATGTATTCAGGGCAAGCAGGTCCCTTTCCCTATGTGTCCAGAATGAGGGTTATGTGATATATAGGAAGCAGTGAGCTCACTCTGAAGTGGCTTCATATGTTCTTACTGACATTATCACAATGCCAAGTTAAACTGGGTATTTGGCACTGTGATGCCAGCTTGTTCACAACACGGTCTCTAATTGGCTTGGGTCATATTGTGGAAAGGACAAAGTCTCAGTGGTTATTTTAGTTTTATAAAAGACGCACCAGCTGCTCAGCCCAGCAGTGAACAACAGTAATTTGCAAACAATAACAATCCAGGGTTTGGGGTTTTTTTTTAGCAGGAACTCAGGGGAACTGAGTTCCCTTACATTGTTTTAAATTAAATAGTTTCTCTCTCTCTCTGAAGGAACTGAAATGCATATACACCCAATGCCAGAGCTAAAAATCTGCCTATATCTGTAATCAATAAAGTTGTGGCCATTTCTAATCCAGATCATTGCCTCCTTGAGTTCATTAATCACATCTTACATTTAGCTACTGCCTGGGGTGGGTGTGTAGCACTGTCACTGTAACAAACAAACAAACAAACAAACAAACAAAATTCATGATGAGTTCCCCCACCTTTCCCCCCAGAAAAAGGACTGGTAACAGCCTTTTTTGTTTCTCAGTCCTTAAGGAAACACTTTGGCTTCTCCGCAAAGCTCCCTTTATACACCAGAAATGTTCACATAATAAGAACATTTACTATAGTACTATAGTACTTTGTAAAACATTTCCATTGCTTTGGTGATTGCAGTACAGTAAAGCAATTCTTCTCAAAGACTTCTCTGTCTACTTTTCGTATTTGTCTACTTCTTTCACTAAAACACATTAATATTCCCCTAGGATGAGAAATAGGGCTGCTTATAAGATCTTGTGTAATTAGGAAAAGATAAATTATCCCACTTAAACCTCTTAAATATTCTACATGCAATGTGCTGTGTATTATTTTTGCATTTTTATATTTGCAATTTACTCTGTATTGAATACCAATGATGAAATGCACTTTACTACAAAACAGGTGACTCAGTCCATGTGTGTTGATGTCCTTCCTAGGAGCAGGATGTGTAAGCCTTGTTCTTGTCATATGGTTTATAAACAACAGCAGAAGAAGCTCAGTGTTGTATGCCTGGATTTATATTATGCTCTTCCCATTGTTAGCAGCGTTGGTTTTCATATTTTGAATACTGTTGCATTTCCCCTTTTAACTTGACTTCATGGCATTAGCTCTCAATGTAATGCTTTTCTTAAGTACCTAAAGCACCTGACATTCAAATAGCTCCAGATATTGCTGGCTGGTGCTGCTGATAGCTGGAGTTCCACAACATCAGGAGGACCACATGTTCCCCATATCTGAAGTAGGTTCTGGAGCCCTGGTGAAGTCTGGCTAAAATTAAAGCATGGGACCTGAATAATCTTAAGTATTTTTTCTTTATGCTGACTGATTGCTAATATTTTTGAAGTGTCTTTGATAATACTGTCTGATTTCTAACTCAGTGCAATCAGATGTTGTTAACTCTGTAATATATGGTTACTAATGCTTTTCTACAATGAATCTCTCGCAGAGAATGCATTCTTCATGAAAAAAAGAGACTCACAATAACCCAGAGACTTGGAAGGCATTGGACAGTTTCAAAATAATTCAAGGAGATACCCTTCAATGAGTCTCCTTCAATGGAGAATAGACAGTTTAGGGTGGAAGAAGTTGAGATCATCTTTGACATTTAAAATAAATCCATTCACTTCATTACAAACTGGGTTCAGATTCTCTTGTTTGTACCAGAAAATCCCAACACGTCTGTTTGAACACATACTTTACCTCCGAATTACTATTTCTCCACTTTTGGAGGTGGTAAGCTTCTTTGTTTCTTTTTTTTGAAATCATTCTTATTAGTTTTACAAATACAAAGTTATAAACAGAGAATCAAAAAGTATATCCATATAAAGAGATTCCTCCAAATCTCAGGGCTCCCTCCCCCCATCCCCTCCATGGGGTCCCATTTTAAACATTTACTACTGCATATTCTTCCATACTCCAATTTTTATATCAGACCATATTATCCATAGTAATTACTACACTACAAGTGAAATCAAAATCCTGCCAATGTTTCCATCTGCTGGAGGTAGTATGCTTCTGTACATACTATCCTAGTTGATAGAAAATGCTGGAGGAGAGAATGCTTTTGTGCTCAGGTCCTGCATACCGGCTCCTCAAAGCATAGCTGTCAACTTACAGATTTGAAAATAAGGGACCAGCAGCCTTGAAAATAAGGGATCAGCAGCCAAAATAAGGGATTTTCGGAACACAGCTATGTTCAACTTCTGAGCCCCTCCGAGCCAAAGGCCGAAAGGCCAGCCAGCAGCCAAACAAAGCCTCAAGCGGTGGTTCCCACAGTGCAGCAACCCAGCAAAGGGGATGCAGCAAGGAAAAACACCGTCACCTCTCCGCTAGGAAGCGCTGAGCAAAGGTGAGTCCCCAGGCAACGCGGCCGATTTGATCGGCACAAGACATGCAAGCTCCACCCCCCCAGTCATTCTTAGACTCCTTATTGGGGGAGCAACACAGCCAAGCAACACAGTTGGAGCCTCCCTCCTCCCTGGCCGGCAGGGAGGGAGAGGAGCTGCTTCCTTTGAAACCCGGGAAATTTAAGGGACATCATCAATAAGGGACAGCAGCGGGACACAGCGCTGGGATAAAGGACTTTCCCATCAAATAAGGGACAGTTGACAGCTATGCCTCAAAGGCATCCATGAAAACAAGATGCTGGACTAAATGGGCCATTGGCCTAATCTAGCAAGCTCTTCTTATGTTCTGAAGTAAATACTGTGGTACCTCGGGTTAAGAACTTAATTCGTTCTGGAGGTCTGTTCTTAACCCGAGGTACCACTTTAGCTAATGGGGCCTCCCGCTGCCACCATGCCACTGCCGCCTGATTTCTGTTCTCATCCTGAAGCAAAGTCCTTAACCTGAGGTACTATTTCTGGGTTAGCGGAGTCTAACCTGAAGCATCTGTAACCTGAAACGTCTGTAACCCAAGGTACCACTGTAGCCATTTTGGAAAGCAGTCTTATCCATGTATACATCACTGAGTTCAGTATAAAGGATTGTAGTCTTTAAAGACCTAAACCCAAGGCAGACTTAATATTGCTTAAACAAGTCTAGTTCTTTGTTAAATTTAGGCCAACAACTGCAGGTCAGTGGTGGGGAACATGCAACTTTTCAGATGTTGTGGGCCTGCAGCTCCCATCATTCCCAATCATTGGCTATGCTAGCTGAGGCTGATGGGGCCTGGAATCCAGTAACACTGGGATTCCTTACAGCGTGGCCATAGATCCAAGATGGCTGCTTGGAATATAGCCACCCGCAAGGCCGGCTTTGGTATAAACCCAGGCTAGCAAAAACATCTCCAAATTTGCAAATTTATGAGGGATTTTAAAAAAACCCATAAATCCCCAAAATGATCTTACAAACTTTTTTCAGCATCAGTAACAAAGTCAAAGCCTAACGTGATTAGAGGAACCTAAAATGGAGACTCCACAGAATACAGAGACAATTGAAAGACAATAGCAGACATTAGTAAGAGACTCTGTAGCGGACATGACAAAGGCAGAATTTACAACTCTATTAGCAACTCAACAGGAAACTCTTAAGGACTTAATTAAAACCCTGCTGTGCCCTATGGAGAAACAACTTTGGGGATTTAATACAAAGCTTGAAGCCCTGACGGAATCTACAACAATGACAAATTTACAGACCCAGGCACGTGAGGAAGAACTTCCCCGTCTGACAGCTGAAAATGAGAAATGAACTAACGTATTTGGAAAACAGATTTGGTGTGTGCATGCAGTGCATTGCTTCACGGAACCCCTCCTCAGGACATTGTAGTGTACTTTGCTCACTACAAAAAGAAGAAGAAGAAGAGTTTGGATTTGATATCCCGCCTTTCACTCCCTTTAAGGAGTCTCAAAGCGGCTAACATTCTCCTTTCCCTTCCTCCCCCACAACAAACATTCTGTGAGGTGTGTGGGGCTGAGAGACTTCAAAGAAGCGTGACTGGCCCAAGGTCACCCAGCAGCTGCATGTGGAGGAGCGGAGACGCGAACCCGGTTCCCCAGATTACGAGACTACCGCTCTTAACCACTACACCACACTATAGTCCAGGATAAAGGACCACACTTTTATACAATATGAGGGCACCAATATTAAGGTGATGCAGGATTTTCACAAGCAACTTTTTTAAAAAAATATATGGAGGGAGCTATATTCTTGTACCCTAAAACAACAGGAAGCGAAAATCAAATATCGCTGGGGTTTCCCTTTTAGACTCATAGTAATGAAAGGCTGATTTCAGCTTACTGCCACCAACCAGGAAGAGGTAATACAAGTTTATTCATTAGACCGGGTGAAATGCAACTTCAGGATTCAGCAGATGAAATACATGTACAAAATAATTGGATTTTCAGAAAGAGACTGGAGAATGGTTGGAAAAAATAAGTGATCATGCAAATATACCAAAGATAACTGAAGTTTTGCTACAGACAGATCCATCTGTTTGTGACACCCAAGCCCCATTGATTAGATATCCTGTATATTTAAATATTTTATATATTTAAGTTTTGAACACTGTTCCTTTCTAGCTAAAATATACTTAATTAGGCTGTTAAATGAAGTAATTGGAAAGCGAAGTGTTTATACCACTTAATGAACTTTTATGAGGGCAATAATCCACCAAGGGGATAAGAACTTCAAACTAAAACAGGAGAAATTCAAATATTATAGCTACTCCACTATCAATTGAAAGTTTTTCTATCTAACTCAATATATATGTGTGCATGTATGTGTGTGTGTGTGTGTGTGAACATGAATTTCTTTTTAATTCAAGAAGCTTTTTCACTAAACAGGAGCAAAACAAAGGAAACATTTAATTTTACTAGTGGCATTTAATTATTCAGCTGCATGCTACATATTCACAAAAGAACAATATCTATAATGAGTCAGAGTTTGTCACGACTTTGCTATTTAAAAAGTACGCAGAAGAGATACTGGCTATAGATTTTACAGATCAGGAAGAGAAAAGGCAAGCTGGCAATAAAAAATAAGATTCTTGACCGACATCTCATTTGCACAACTAAGGATGGGGGGTGCAGCTATATAACAATATATTTAAATTAAAAACAGAGGGGGAAATAGCCAAGCTTTATTCATATGAATACAAAACAAGAATCATAAATGTTACAAGCAATATGATCCAGTGGACTATGCAAGATATAACTTCAAATTAACTTACAGCATTGATGATAGTTTTAGAAGAATAAACATCTAGGACACTTTTTGTTCCTGTCCCCTCTGCTAGTGTTCTCTAAATATAGTCATTGTTTTAACTTGAGCTAGCACTTAATCACTGCAGATTATTTAGAGATAGACATCATGTTCCATAAGTTTCTGAGCTGGTATTTGTCTTTCTGTTCAAGGTTGGGAAGCATATTGCCAATGCCCTAGCACAGGGCTATGGGAACTCAGATATTGCACAACTGCCAGCATTCCTGGCCATTGGGTGGTAGGAGCTGGAGTTCAACAATATTTGGAGGGTCACAGGTTCCCCTTCTAGCCCTAGCACAAGGATGGGGAAACTGTGGCTCTCCAAAATGTTGGACTCCAACTTCCATCAGACGCAGCCAGCATAGCCAATGGTCAGGAAAGATGGGAATCATAATCCTACAACATCTGGAGTAGTGCACAGGTTCCTCAACTCTGCCTAAGCAGAATAGAAGGCATCATAAGCAACTATTGTATATCAGAGGTGGCCAATGTGGTACCTTCATTTGCTGCTGGACTACAGCTCCTGTCATCCCTGACTATCATCCATACTGGCTGGAGACCAAGAACATCTGGAGGGAACCATGTTGGATACCCCTGTTCTAAATAGTGCTTTTCTGTGACTTCAAGTAGTGACAAAGTTCCTGCACCTATAGCAGTCTCCCCATTCAGAAAGCCCCCCAGATCTTGGGATAGCTGAGCAAATATTTAGCAGAAAGAGCACATTTTGATGTTAACTTCTGAATTGTTCATATTTCATTAGCAAACACAGTTCTTGTTCACCTTCACAGACAATGCTCTCTACTCATTTCCCCACAGGAGACATAAGCAGAGGCAGTATCGTGAAACTGCAATAGCAAGAAGAGTTAGGTAAAGGTAAAGGTACCCCTGCCCGTACGGGCCAGTCTTGCCAGACTCTAGGGTTGTGCGCTCATCTCACTCTATAGGCCGGGAGCCAGCGCTGTCCGCAGACACTTCCGGGTCACGTGGCCAGCGTGACAAGCTGCATCTGGCGAGCAAGCGCAGCACACGGAACGCTGTTTACCTTCCCGCTGGTAAGCAGTCCCTATTTATCTACTTGCACCCGGGGGTGCTTTTGAACTGCTAGGTTGGCAGGCGAGAAGTGTTAGCAGGACTCAAAAACCAGTGCAAGGAAGTTTGGAAGTGCCAAATTACCGTATTTTTCACTCTATAAGACGCACCAGACCATAAGACACACCTAGTTTTTAGAAGAGGAAAACAAGAAAAAATAATATTCTGAATCTCAGAAGCCAGAACAGCAAGAGGGATCACTGCACAGCCATCCCTCTTGCTGTTCTGGCTTCTGGGACAGCTGCGCAGCCTGTATTTGCTCCATAAGACATACACACATTTCCCCTTACTTTTTGGGAGGGAAAAAGTGAGCAAAAGTGAGCAAAAAATACGGTATATTCCAGTGGTGTGAGGACTAATAGATGGGCAACAAAAAATGATCCTCTGAGCCCTTATGGTTGCAAAGAGAGATACTTCAAGGTTGGAAGAATAAAGAACACCAACATCTTTTCTCGTCAGTCTGAGGATCTTACTATCCTGTTCACATGGTTTAATGGATTATTCTAAACTTTCTTGGTGTAGTGGTGGGTTCTTCTGATTGTTAATGGGAGCTGAAATCCCCCTTGCCACTCTCCCCTTTTCTTTTGTTATATCTGCAGATATAGATAGATGATTATAGATGATAACAGATAGATAGATAGATAGACTGATAGATAGATATCAGTGCAAGGGACTCACTCATTGGTTTTAGACTGGCTATAAAGCCATTGATGGCCTTAAGAGCCCTGCCTCTGCTGCTGCCGCTAAGAAAACAATTCCTGTGCCATGTGGATTTTTATTTTTCCTGATTAGTGACTTTTTTATTTTATTTATTAAATTTGTATACCTTCCTTCATCTGTAGATCTCAGGGCAGTTCAGAACATAAACTACAAGTTAGCAGATACAAGATAAGAAGGAGGGAACCAGTCAGTGATTCTACAATCCTACAAGGCGGTTCCAGGGTATGGCAAAATGACTAGTGATAACTTAAACCATTGACAACCTCAAGGTCATGAATAAAATCAAATAGACATTGTATTCAGCAGGTATGCAATGCTTTATAATGTCACGAACGCTCTTTCCACTGCTGATTTCAATAACAGCCACTGGCTGGGTTATTACTAAGTATCTATTTCCCCCTTGTGGAATTTCTGATTTTCCATTCATGTTCCAAATGATTATTGAATAACAGTAACAAAAATGATCAGTTCATCACTTTTTTCTTTCTTTCAGATATCTCTTGAAGCTGTTAGTGCTACAAAAATCACACCAGACAGAACAGTTTTAAGCCCTGGCCAGGAGTGTAGAACTGAGTGGCAGCAATCACTGCTACACCTGAAGTTCTGCCCTTTGGGCTGGTCAGGGCAGAAGAGAAACAATCGGATTTGGGTGGAGTTTAGGCCACAGTTCATGTGGTCCTGACCATTGATCTAAATTTAAATTTAAACTGCATCATAAAATATATCCCAGAACCCCCTGCAATTTTATTGGAGTCCAAACTGAGAAAATATGGGATAAGACATACAATACAAGCAGGCTTTCTATGCAAAACATCTCAGGTCCCATCTCTTGCGTCTGCAGGCAAATTGAGGAGACTTTCAACTGTACCCTAGAGATGCATTGTCATTCAGTGCTGAGCTAAATGGACCGATGATCTGATTCCGTAGTTTCGTATGATCCTAAGGGTTCCTCCAGTTGAATTAACTGGAAATGTACCCTGAGGGCTATTTGGGAAGATAATAAAGAGAATCCTAAAGAGAGAGAGTATTGCTCAGGTGAGACAGTTGTCATGAAGTGTAGGCTTATGATTCAAGTGGGATTGCCTTATGTGTAAAGGGAAGGGTAAAAGGTAAAGGGACCCCTGACCATTAGGTCCAGTCGTGGCCGACTCTGGGGTTGCGGTGCTCATCTCGCTTTATTGGCCGAGGGAGCCGGCGTACAGCTTCTGGGTCATGTGGCCAGCATGACTAAGCCACTTCTGGCGAACCAGAGCAGTGCATGGAAATGCCATTTACCTTCCCGCCGGAGTGGTACCTATTTATCTACTTGCACTTTGACGTGCTTTCGAACTGCCAGGTTGGCAAGAGCAGGGACCGAGCAATGGGAGCTCACCCCGTCGTGGGGATTCGAACCGCCAACCTTCTGATCGGCAAGTCCTAGGCTCTGTGGTTTAACCCACAGTGCCACCCACGTCCCTAAAGGGAAGGGAGTTATGGTCAAAACAATTATTTTCTGGACTAGAAATGTATGACATTTTAAGGGTTGATGCAAAAAGGCTTAGATCTAAAGATGATTATTTAGTCAGCTATGACATACAATGGCAAACAAAGGCATTAAAAAAATTTAAATGTCACAAAATTGTGTGACCTAACATGGAAACATAGTTTTTTCTAAATACGATGCTCTTCTATCAGAGTAAAACTTTGATATGCTAGGCAAAGCTGCTTTGTAACCATTACAATTATTTCAAATGCCCTTGTCACTTTGGAGCCATAGATCAATCCATTAAGATTTAAATAAGCCACTTTCTTGGCAAGGCTGAATCAAACAGATGATTCATACGTTGTTTGATTTCTTTATGCTCTGGCAGCAAATGAGTTCCATAACTGCCAACTCACAAGAACTCAGTTAAGTACGCACATTTTGATTTGTCCTAACGAAGTCCTGAGAAACTCCTGGAAATTTCTGGTGCTAGGTTTTAAAAAGAAACAAACAAATGACCCAGGTAATCCTTGTTCTTCCTGCTCCTCGTTCATGCTCTTGATCTCGGGTTTTTAATAGAATTAAGAGAAATTTGGCTGCTATCGTCAATATGCTGATTTAATTAAAATTAGAAATTCCTTATCTGCCCACTATCACTGATGTCTGATTCTACCACTTACCCAGTTTCTTCTAAGTCTGAATCTGAGAACTTGCATCTCTCTAGGTATCTCTCATAGAATCATAGAATCATGGAGTTGGAAGAGACCACAAGGGCCATCGAGTCCAACCCCCTGCCAAGCAGGAAACACCATCAGAGCACTCCTGACATATGGTTGTCAAGCCTCTGCTTAAAGACCTCCAAAGAAGGAGACTCCACCACACTCCTTGGCAGCAAATTCCACTGTCGAACAGCTCTTACTGTCAGGAAGTTCTTCCTAATGTTTAGGTGGAATCTTCTTTCTTGTAGTTTGGATCCATTGCTCCGTGTCCGCTTCTCTGGAGCAGCAGAAAACAACCTTTCTCCCTCCTCTATGTGACATCCTTTTATATATTTGAACATGGCTATCATATCACCCCTTAACCTCCTCTTCTCCAGGCTAAACATGCCCAGCTCCCTTAGCCGTTCCTCATAAGGCATCGTTTCCAGGCCTTTGACCATTTTGGTTGCCCTCCTCTGGACACGTTCCAGTTTGTCAGTGTCCTTCTTGAACTGTGGTGCCCAGAACTGGACACAGTACTCCAGGTGAGGTCTGACCAGAGCAGAGTACAGTGGCACTATTACTTCCCTTGATCTAGATGCTATATTCCTATTGATGCAGCCCAGAATTGCATTGGCTTTTTTAGCTGCCGCGTCACACTGTTGGCTCATGTCAAGTTTGTGGTCAACCAAGACTCCTAGATCCTTTTCACATGTACTGCTCTCAAGCCAGGTGTCACCCATCTTGTATTTGTGCCTCACATTTTTTTTGCCCAAGTGCAATACTTTACATTTCTCCCTGTTAAAATTCATCTTGTTTGTTTTGGCCCAGTTCTCTAATCTGTTTTGTTTTGGCCCAGTTCTCTAATTGCGCAGGAACCGCAGGCGACTGCAGCTGTTCCCTCCCCCTCCATCTTGAGAACGTGTCATTGGGGGTGGCTACAGCTGTCCTGCATCATAAAAAGAGTGGAGACAGGACAAATAACTCCCCCCCAAAAAACCTAGGTCTCCCCCAACTAACGTTTGAGACTAGCTCCCCTAAATCTAAAAGATGGATCTGCTAGCTCTGATAAGCTCCTCCCACAGCTAATCACCTGCCTCAACAGAAACCCTGCCCCCTCTGACCTTTGCACAGGGAAAGCAGCTAATCAGCCACAAAGAATCACACACACAAGAAAACCCGCAGAAGGTACTCTCATCAGCCCCAGTCAGAACGGCTTATGGTCATATCTGGAGATGATGGGAGTTGTAGTCCAATGTTATCTGGAGGGTCACAGGCTCCCTGACTCTGCTAGAAATAACCTGTAAAGACTTCAGAATAAATCAGGCTTTTTATTGATTTGACTGCTGACTGGCTATATATCTTTTTAATCTGATGCTGTTTTTATTACTATGTTTGTTCACATTTTTTTTAATAAAAAAATATATTAGTGAAAATAGCATACAAAATATTAGGGAATATTTATTTACAAAAAATATGTCTGTTGGGGGATAATTGCATGCTGAAATATGAGCAATGGAAGAAATTCACACTGAAATGCTGGTGATTTTTTTATGAGGACGTTTTTTAAAATCACAATTTGATATGGAAACATGGAGAGCTGAACTGGAGAAAACTGGAGAAAAAAAAGAGAAACGGAAAGAAACTGAAATTAACAAGGTTGTCCAACCTTACACAGCACATAAACTATAGACGTTTCTATCACAATATGTAGTAATAGTCACCAACTTGATAGTTTGACTGCCTTGAGGTTTTCTACAATCGATATTGTATGAAATAAAGATGCATAATTTACTTCAGTATGTGCATTTTTGTACACATTGCCAGGAGAAGTGCCTTGCAAAATTCAGAGACGGGCAATCTTCAAAGGATGGCTGCATTTCAGTTCGCCTACTCTTTCATAAAGTGTGACTTAGGCAGGTTTGCCTTTGAATGCAGTTTGAATTGGATTTCTCCCACATCCCTAGTGCTATTTGAAGAAGTAATTCCTTTTGTCTGTCCTAAATCTCCCCATATTCAACTTCATTGAAGAACCCCAACTTCTAGTATTATGAAAAAGGGAGACAAACCTATATCCACCCACGTTCTGGGCACCATGCATGGTCAAGGTCTCCCATAATCATTTTGTTTGCCCTTTTCTGCAGCTTTCGAGCTTGACCATATACTTCTTGAGTTGCAGTGACCAGAAAAGTACACAGTATTCCAAGTGTGGTTGCACTATAGACTCGGCTCCTCACAATCTCTCTCTGTTCTTACCATCCTAAATAATCTCCACAGCCTTCTACAATTCTCCAAGCCTCTCTTTCCTCCATTCACTTCCCTGGCTGCTGCTGTCCAGAGGCAGCAAGAGGGAGGGAAGAAGAGCTACAGACAGACCTGGGAAATGTAGCTTCAAAGGCTACTAGATGTCAATAGCCATAGTAAATAGTACTGGCAAGACACCAGCTTTAATACTGATCCAAAGTTACTTGCTCTAACTTGCTAATTTAAAGTTCATTTGTTTAACTTGTGAGTTTCCCCCTTCTATGTTGTAAGGGCACCATGGGCATCTTATAGCTATGAGCATCCATCATATGGATCCTATAGCTATGGTTTGGTATCTGAACAACCGCCTCCACCCCAACAACGTTCTCAGGTGTTCAGGTCCTCCATCCTCAGAAGTGTGGGGAATGGCAGGCTGGCAGACAGCTTTCTTTGTGGCTGCCCCTAAACTGTGGTGTCTCACATCTGCAGCTTTTGCTGCTTAGGAATGTAAGAACAACCTGCTGGGTCCACCCCATGTAGTTCAGCATCCTATTCTCACAGTGGCCAACCAGATGCCTGTGTAGAACCAGTGAGCAGAATTTCAGCACAAGAGCACTCTCCCTTCCTGTGGTTCCCTGCAAGTGTTATTCAAAAGCAACACTTCCTCAAGAGACACCGAGTGGCAAAGCTGCATGCTCTGGTACTGGGGGCGGAAAGCAGGCAGGGGCGTGGCTGGCACACGTCCCAGGGGCGTGGTGTGCATCCTGGGGGTGTGGCATGCTGCCGCAGGGGCATGGCGTGCGCCCCGGGGGCGTGGTGCCCCATGTCGGGGGGGCATGTCCGGGCCCCCCCCATGTCTGGGGGGTGGCCGCGATGGTACCCCCTCCCCAAATGTGCCGGGGATGGTGCGCTCCCCCAGCTGATCCCATTCCTCTGCCAGTGGACACACATCTTTACTCTGGCCTTTGGCAGTTTAAGTATTTTGTTTTGTAGGGCCAACCACAAATTTCCGGTGTTTTATTCCACTTCCAGTTGCTCTACTTGTTTTCAAATTGCAATGTTCTTATTGAGAAGCAAAGCATTGGGGAGCTTGGCATGCTGTGCATGGCAGCAGAGCCAATCCAGTGCTCCCATCAGTGTACCTGCACCATGCTGAGCTCCCCGCTGCCTTGTCCCTCCCCATGCCCTCCCACTAACTGCTCTCGGAAAGTCAGGTCAGCAATACAGCCCCACCTGTGCCACACTGCCCCCCCCCCACTGCTGATTATACTGCACTGTTCTAATATGCCCTGGCTGGGAACTTAATGGTGTTGTTGTTGTTCTTGATGATGATGATGTTGTTGATGTTGCTATCACAGTTTATCACCCAGCCTTCACCCTAGGATCCCAGGGCAGTTTACAAGTACCAAAACACAACATTATTATTAAATCAAAATACTAAAAACAGTTTTAAACAATGCAACATTACAAAAACAAAGTGGTTCCTACAAATATACGATACCTCTCAAATGTCAAAAGTAAAAAGAGGTGCGGGAAGGGCAGGTAAGGAATCAAATATATAAACAAACAAACAATTTTAAATATAACAAACATTTTAGATTCATTTTCATCAAATTTCTTAAAGACGTACCTCCTCACTCACACACCTTCAATCTGCTTCCTTTGGGGACAGGAAAAGAAAGACACAGTGACCTCTCTTCCTTTGTTCTTTGGGGCAGAATCAATTTGTGCCCTGTCTTCTGCAAGTGTAATTGAACGATCACCAGTCTGAAGTGCAAGTCTCATGATTGTAATTAATTATACCGCAATTGATCTGCAGTTCTGCTTCTTGGTTCTCCCTGTGCCCTTGCCAGTTTGGGAGTGCAGTTCCTTTCTTCCCGAGAAGTTTCAGAGGTCTATAACTGGCATCGAGAGAGAAAAAAGCTGATCAGGTGGTGATTTTTCTTTTTCTTTTTAAGATATACTCGACATTCTTTAAATATCATTAACATGATCAGGTCTGATACAGGAAGCATAAAAAGCCTTTGAGAAATCTTGTCAAGATAGCATGGGGAGAAACATGAATGACACTTAAATAGGAAAATGATTCAGGAAATTCAGATTGATGCCTGAATGTGACTGATAAGCAGGTGAAAGACAGGCGAAACAATGTCAGTTGCAGCTTAAAATAACCCAGTGGGAATTCAGAGAGCAGGAGGCTTTATTGTGGATGGTTCAGTGCTTTTGACAGCATTTAAGTATTGATGACACAGATTCTCGATTTCTGTGTCTTGAGTCAGTAATCTGTTTGCCAGCTTAGCCAAACTGTGGTTTCCTTGCTACATCATTAATTTGGGTCCATTTTAGTGAAATATGTCTTTCTGTGGATTATTTCTGGTAGGTTGCTACAGGTACTGATATCTTCTTTCCTGAATATTTGTTTGTTTGGCAGGGTTGAACCCGGGTTAAGGATCACCCTATGATGTATATCAAATTGGAGCAACCTCAATTGCCATTTTGGGAGAGTGCTATGGCCCATCGGTCCCTGTCCAGGCATTCAGACAGAAGTCCTACACCTAAACCCCTAAGTGGGTACTCCAATCCCTTGAACCCCCACCCTTTGCGTTGACTAAGGATCCAACTCAATGCTTTATCCACCACCCAAGTGATCAGAGGGAAGACCAGTGCCTGAAGTCTTTCCCCTGGTCCTCATCCAAAGCCATGCCCCTGGCTTGCTAGTGATTGGCTGAAACCTTGAGTGAGCTCCAGCAGCTCCTGCAGCCAGCAGAAGAGGAAATGGTGTCCACAGACGGCCGTGTAGGGACCACCCAGATGGTTGCCCTGGCCTGGCCACAGGTTGCGCTAGTCTGCAATTGCTGCACCCCAAAATGGAGAAGGTGAGTGGTCCTTTTGTTTAGAGAGGCCCAAGCATGAGGTCTACTCTGGAAGTTGTTTCCAGCAAATCCGTCTCTTGAGTTCCCTCTGTGAGATAGCCAGGGCCATGATAGTAGAGGAAGATGATCACTCATATTCACAATAGCTAATTGCCTTGGTTGCAGGGCAACACTTCTATTTATACTTGGTTGTATTGGAAGGACTGTCCCAAAGCGGCTAGAGTGGTTGGTGGCATCAGATGTGGGTTGATTTTGCTTTCAGTGGGCCATGGCCCCTGGCCTCTCTCAATGTCAATATCCAAATTGCCAAAACATCTTGCAGAGCCACCTTATTCCCACTGCTGGTGGCTTTCAGTTCATCAAGGGAACAGATAAGGAAAGCCAAGTCATCTTTTCACCACTGGATTATTGGTGAATGCGAAAAAGAAAGCAGAAATAGCACTCCTTTTGCACTGACCTGTGTGTGGCATGCCACTAAAGCATAATGATTACTTTTGCTAATTCTGGCAAATGCTATCCATTCACTTCTGCAGTTGATGGTAACTGGGTGCTCAGGGAGGTTCTCGAGGCTACAGAGTAGCTATGAAGAATGTTCAGAGAGGTCCAAAGTCTTGACATTCAAGACTTAATAATTGTGGTATTAGATTTAGTGGACTAAGTCCGCTTCCTCAGATACATTAAGTGCTGTCCTGCACTGGCAGGTTTTCTGCCAAAGACAGCTGCTTTTTTTCAGATTCGGGTTTATGGGTGAGGATCATAAGTTCTATGAATGCACAGCAAGCATACAACTGAAACAATACACACGTAATTCCAATCACACCATAAGAAAATTAAATAAGGCACATTACTGAAAAGGTAAGCACAAATAAAAGCCTGCCATAGCACATATCAAGCCCCTTCTGTTGCTGTGGAACCTGTAGACATGGCAGCAGTTAGGACACCCTCAAAGCAGGAGCAGAATAATGCATAACACCGTCCTGGGAACTCTGGACTTCTCCTGAGTTCTTTCTTTCTTTAATGGTGCTTTCATCTCTTGCATTTATACTGTAGCCTTACACTGAGAAGACAACTTGATGAATGAAATGTATACATGTGATTGACACTAATATTCCTTATGCATTCTGGGAGAAAAGAGGGAGCACCTGACACCAAAAGCAACAGTGTGAGAAACTGTCTCGACTTATCTGTAAAAGATAACCAGCCAGATAGTTTCAGGTTTTGATCCTCCCTTTTAGCCTATCACTCATTTGTATTAAATAAAAGCTGACTGCAAAGAAACTGCATTAACTGCTGCAAGGTTAGGTTACAGTAGGATAATAGCAAAGCTAAATCCAGGTCTGTTTTGAGGCACAATACCAGGGCAATTGCAGGAATCTGAAACAATAAAGGTCTTCTGCATATTCCAGTACAGCAGATTTATATACACATGGAAATTAAGGGGGGGGGGTATTTTTAGCAATATACTAAAAAAAATTCTCCATGATTCTGACTTGACTACAAGAACTGAAAAATAATAATATCCCAGGATAAGAACAGACAGTTTGCAACAGAAAACTTTTAAAACCATAGTTTTTTATTTATTTTATTTTATTTATTTATTTTTATATCCCGCTTTATCATTACCCGAAGGAGTCTCAAAGCGGCTAACATTCTCCTTTCCCTTCCTCCCCCACAACAAACACTCTGTGAGGTGAGTGGGGCTGAGAAACTTCAGAGAAGTGTGACTAGCCCAAGTTCACCCAGCAGCTGCATGTGGAGGAGTGGAGACGCGAACCCGGTTCACCAGATTATGAGTCTACCGCTCTTAACCACTACACCATGCTGGCTCTCGCAACAGAAAACTTGAATTAAAAATGTACTGCTCTGCTCTGAATCTCTGGTTACATTTATTCTTTCCTCTTGATTAGGGATGGGAAACATGTGGCACTCCAACTCTCACTGGAGACCATCTCCAATTGTCTTTGATCAGGGCCATGTTAGCTGAGGCTGATGGGAACTGGAGATCAATAATATCAGCAGGGCCCCATCATCCTTGCCCTAGATGTTGTGCTGTGAGTGAGCTTCTGCATTTCAGACAATTGGTGAATGGCACTAATTAATGCCAAGCATAGCCCAACATTTATGAATAATAAAATATAAAATGACAGGTCCTCCTAATGTAGCTAGCTAGATCATCATAAATGGGATATTTGATGCTTGAGCAAGAGCCTAAAGTGGAATTGATCCCCAGTGTCTATAAAGCCGACATAGGCAGTTGGATGTTTAACTAAGTGAAAGCCCCGTGAAAATGGCTTGATTTAAACTTTTTACCCTGCATTATGAGACAAAAACGTAAAAAATACAGTTTGGTTTTCTATTAGTTAATTATTGTTCAGAAAAACCTGAAGTCTTTCCAGTAATGTAACTCTCGCTAACAGATAGAAACCCAAAGCCTTTTCAGCTGTCTTATTCTTTATTAGTACAGCTCCGGAGCTCGATTCCTCAGCAAATAGCATCTGATAATACTATGCAAAGAAAAGGATTTTTCCTGTTGAGACACTGACAAAATTTCAGTTATTTAAGCAATGCAGTTAAATGGGTTCCTTGATGGCAAGTGCGTCCGAAAGCATCAAAGCCAAATTGTAAAAGCAGTGTAATAGCAAAGTGTGCTCTTGTTATATATTTAGGTAACACGATTTGTATGCTGCTTACTTCAGTTAACAAAGAGCGATCGGCAATGAAAAAGGAGTTCCTTTCTCTTGTTTATTACATTAGATGGTGGGCAGCAGCAATCTAAGTCAATAACCTTAGATAGTTCGTGGCAACTCTTAACAGTACAATCCAGATTATAGCTACTCAAGAAGGAAGTCTCACCGAATCCAATGGCACTTACTCCCATGAAGTGTGTATAGAATTGCGGCTAAAGACACTAGAATTTAGGTGGGGTGCGGGGCTAATAAGTAATGACCCTTGTTAAAACAAACAAACAAACAAACAAACAAACAAACAAGAAGTGCCCCTCCCCCAACTGTTGCAAATAGTTCCAATGTTTCTTTCCTGGATAGACAACACCATTTCATACCCGTCCCAGTGTAGAGTCTTTTCCAAGTTTGCACAGTGACTTTGGGTGTATCTCTTGACTTTGTGGTACTTCAGAGATCTAATGGGCTGCCGATGGTGAATTAGATATGCAGCATGATAAGATGCACTAACTGAACCAGTGTTAATAGAAAATCTGGTTCAGATGAAGTACAGAAGACAAATATATAAAAGGATGCATGATTGATTAACAAGGAGAAAACAAGCACCTTGGGGTAACTGAAATAGATTTTTTTTTTTTAAATGGAATTCACAAGGAGATCCTGAGGAGACCTGGCTCAAAGGGATGTTCTGCTAGCAGAATGAAAATATCCTTATTAAAAAGTTTGGCAAAGAAATAGATAAAGATCACCTCAAAACAATTTAAGAGGCTTAGAAGTGTAATAGGAGTTGACTAAGAGTTCACACAATTTATCTTTTGGCTGCATAAAACTGTCTTGATTGCCTTACAGTCTATGCTCACAGAGAGAAATGTAACGTACAACTATGTGTAGTAATGCTGGCTATAGTCAACATTAACTCCTGTTAGCATGACAGCCCTTTTTTAAAAAAAAAAAAAAAATCAGATACAAGCTCAGATTTGCACACTGATCATCGTGCCACCCTAAACAGCCATGGCTTTCCCCAAAGAATCCTGAGAACTGTGGTTTGTTAAGGGTGCTGAGAGTCATTAAGAGACCCCTATTCTCCTCACAGAACTAAAATTCTCAGAGTGGTTTAACAGTCAGTCCCTCTTCTCAGGGAACTCTGAGAACTGTAGATCTGTGAGGGAAATTGGGCTCTTATAACAACTGCACCTTCAACACAACACCACTGTTCCCAGGAATCCTGGACTGTTTAAAGTGGCATGAAACCACTTTGAAAGTATTGTGCAGATGGGCCTTCTGTCAAATAAGATGAAAATTGCTCCAGTGGCCAACTTGGGGGATGGAGGAACTAATTTGGCCTCCATTTCCATCCTGAACATGTAGTCAATTGGCAGCTTATTTGAGAGAGTCAGGTATGCGCATTGTACTTCGACTGCGCAATCAGGCTTGGAAATCCTAGGTGTGGCATCCATCTACACACAGGAAACTTGTTCTCATGTGCACATTACTCAGACTGGGGTGATATCTTTGCTCTCACAAAAATATGAATCTGAGAACAGTTGGCCTTGTTTGTGTGGGCAGAAATGTATTGTATGAAGTGTCGGGGGGGGGGGAACATGTCATGAAAATCACTGGGGGGAATTAAGAAACAGGGTAAACTGAAGGCGAAATACAAGCAACTATGAATTGTTGACTATAGTTAAAATGACCAAAAATTGACTTTGGAAAGTGCTGGTGTCATAAATCTTTGAGTTTGAGTACAATGCATACTGACACAATGGGATATTTCACAGCATTTAAAATCACACATGAATGTACAAGAAATCACATATGAATGTACAAGTGTCGTTTTCTTCCTTTCACCGCCCTAAGAGCAAATAAAATGCACTCGCAAACGATGATGCCTGTGGTTGAATGCATTGGCCTCCATTATAATGATTTGCACATTTCAGTGAGTGCCTTATTATCTTTGTTGTTTCTGCTGTAAACCCCCCCCCCCATTCATTGTTTGCTAACTACACAATATATCAGGAATATAAAGTGGCTATTTTGTCTGTTGTTTGGCCCTCATTTTCCATGTGTATATTTGTGTGTATGTGGTGTGGGTGTGTGCATTGGGCAAAAGAAGTGTGTATTGTGTAGCTGGGGGGAAAGCTACCGAGGGGGAAAGTTACTTCTTCCTGATGAAAGTCAATGACATTCTTGCTCATTGCTCCCTCCACTGGTTCCAGACCCGTGGTTCATCAGACCCTCCTTGCCTATGAAGCAGGAAGATAAGCTGCTGTATCCATCAAACTTTGGCGCTCAGGAAGAATAGCAGCAAGGAGAGCTCCAAAGGCCCTTATTGGTAATGTGGATTCATTCACCATGGTCACTGCTACTTTTGTGACCTCTAAGGGCCTTTGAGTATAATATTGGGAGAGATATATCTACATGTTCAGTTTGCCACCCCAGTTTCTGCCCAGAGGGCACTTGTTACTCCAGGTAAGTAGGACTTACTCCCTGAACCACTTTAATCTGCATCCAGAATCTGCAACCTAGCAGAAGTTTAAGCCAATAACGTGAACACAGCCACCTCCTGTAGATGCATCTGGAAATGCTTGCCTGAGGAAACAAGGGTGGCATCTACACACATATTAAAAAACGCTGAAAAAAGACTTTTTTAAAAAAATGTTTTGAAAAAGGCATTGAATTTTGCATAGCTCACTGTCGCCATCTGGTGTCACATTTGTATATTGCACTTTACAACACATTTTAAACGTTTATTTGCAGCTGTATAGCTGAGTCCAAGCTAACAACTGTCTTCTCCCACATCAACCTGCTTGTCTGTGAAGATGATCTCTTCTAAATTATGGGGCAGATAGGAGTGCATATTTGAGGAATTAAATCCTAAATAACAGCTAGAATGACTTCCAGGGGCAAAGCACAATCAAAATATGACTTAGGCTAAAGTTATACAGAAGGCTCACTTAAAAAAAAATAGTGTCCTTCCTGCTTCACAAGTATTGAAAACTGCCAAATCTTATTTTGATAAATGCTGCCTATTTCACTTTTTCTGCCTCCAAGGTTATGCTCTAATCGGACACTTTATCTGCTGCGTGGCTGAGATAGGAGGAACTATTCAAAAGACTCTGGTAGCTGCACAAATAAGCGAATAAAAGACTACCCAGCCAGCATTTTCAAGCTACTTGATTTGTATCAGAGAAAGGCTCGTCATTGTGAGCTAAGTTGATTCAGCAATAAACAAATAACCGAAAGCTTTGCAAATTTTGTCCTTGCTGTTCAAAACCAATGACAATTTTTTGCCATTGGGTTCACTCAGAGCCTTAAAGCATAAGGGTGGAACAATTTTAGTCCATAAAGGAAAAAAAAAGGGTGGTGGTGGTGGTTTAGAATAGCAGTTCCCCAACACCCCACCCCCTCCAGGCCACTTGGAAATTTCTAAGGGTTTTGGCAGACCACTCAATGTTTTTTCTGCAATTGAAATCACATTCTGTAATTTCAAATAACAGCAGCAGCAGCAGCAACAACAAAAACAACAACAAAATTTATGCCCCACCCATCTGGCTGGGTTTCCCCAGCCACTCTGGGCGGCTTCCAACAAAATATTAAAATACAACAGTCCTTCAGATATCAAAAGCTTTCCTAAACAGGGCTTCCTTCAGATGTCTTCTAAACGTCTGGTAGCTGTTTTTCAAGCTGTAATACAATAAAATACAATATAAGAAATAAAAAGCAATCAAATACAATTAAAAATCAATGTGAATATTCAATGTGATGGATGCGCAGTCTCCCATCTTTGGCCACAAATCCACAGGCTCATTGCAGACCTCTTGAATGAACCACAGCTCCCTTGGCTACAGCTGGGAACCTCTGGTTTAGAAGGCTTCAATGAAAATTTCAAAAGGGGTCTTTCATGTTAAACCCCTCTTACCTTGTGAATCTATATCATATGTCTATTTACATCAAACTGAAGCTTATAAATGTCAGCTCAAGACCCACAGATCAAGTGCATACTCTATATTTCAGTCTCTTGTGCTGTAATAACTTCTGCGTTAGTGGACTCTCTCTCTCTCTCTATTGCCAAAGCCAAACAATATGATTTTCATTGTCACTTTGACTGAATTTCTTAAAAGCGATTGAATGTGTTGATGAATTATTTGCTCCACTGCAGTCAGTAAACACAAGCTCTAACACTGTACTAATAAGAAACTGCCAGGTTTAGCCAAATGCAGTAGAAAGCTATTCACTATTCTTCGGCAAGCTTGGTTGCTATGGTATTTGGAAGAAGGATCATCGCAAAAAACATCCCTCTTTGTCCCAAACATGCTCTGAAGTGTATAAATTATTCTCCCGCTCTACTCAGCGTTCTCCATTCAGGGCATCTTTGTATCCCAAAGGCTGATTCTACTCTTATTCAAAGTGCATGCCTAAAACATTGCACACATCACAATGTGGCAAGATGCCTCCAAGGCCAGACCTTCACCACTCAAGCTTCACCACTCCCTTTCTATCTCAGTGTATTTACAAGGGGAAAGGAAGGCTCAATTTGCCTTAGAGCAGGGTTGAGTAACCCATATCTTGTGACCCTCTAGACCAGACATGTCCAACTCCCAAGAGACTGCAATCTACTCCCACTATATATATAAAAAACCTGGTGCTTCCGGGTTGGCGCGCCTGGCAATGGCGGACCTCCTTCGTCTCGGAGGAGACCGCTCTCCGAAAAGAAGGGTCTGACCGCCTACGGCGAGGCGGAGACCCGTAAAAAACCACGGTCGGAGGAAGACCGTGGACCTGGGATCCGGCTTGTGCCAGTAGCGCCTCCCTTACTCGCGGGGAGACCCGGTTACGGGCTCCGGAGCGACGTGGGGTGAGTGGCGCGGCACTTTGGATCGACCACTGTTTTCGGGGAGTGAAGCCGCACAGCTGCTGTCAGGAAGCGCTAACTTTTCCTGTGGACATTTGGACTAAAGAAACTCTCGTAAGTAAATGGAAATTGGATTACAAATTACTGAAATTCGGCATCAGATGGAAGGTTAAAACAGGAAGCCCACCTTCCACTTTGTAGAAAGATCAAGGCAAAAGTGTGAGAACTGGAGCCTTTAAAAAGTACTTTATAAGGAAACAAATCTGCCACCTAAGCCCTTTAAACCCCCCCTTGGAAGCAGGGAAGAGGGGGAGATTGTTTCAACAGTTTATAGTCCTGCAGAGCAGTGTACTTTGAACTTATCTTTTACCATCTCGAGCCCGGGACCGGGCGGCCAAAACGAGAAAAAGAATCTTTATAACAAGAAATAATTATTAAGAAGAAAAGGATTAAGAGAGAACTGAATCTTTTGCTTACTGTTTGTTGGAAAGGAAAAAAGGAGTTAAATGACAACTGTTTTTGAAAGGTGGATGAAAAATAACTAAAGGAAACTGTAATCAGGCGGCTGTGGAAAGTTACAGAAACATATGCTGGATTGTTACAACTGTTACACTTTTGGATAGAAACTTTCACACAGGCTGCAATTTACAGACTAAATATAAGCATCTGACCTTGACAGTAAGATAACATTGAAAGAACAGACTTGGGAACATGGAGGGAAAAATAGCAGCTCTGTTTGAGCAATTTCAAAAAAAACTGTCTATTCTGGAATTTGGCATCTCTGATCTGAAGGAAAATGTGCACAGCCTGGCTCAAGAAGGAAAAAAATTATTAAACTCGGCTTAAGGACTGGAATTAAACCAACAAGGAAGGATAACTGAGAAGAATATGGATCAAACAGAACAGGTTTTGTCTTCACAAGAGGAATCTCTGGTGGAAAATACAGTAATAGAGCCTCAAGTTGATGGACAAAAAGTGGACTATGAGAGTAAAGAGTTTAAAGGACAGATCTGGAAAAGGAGTGCCATGTATGGACTAAGAGATACAGGTTTGACAAGATATATTTTGGAAATTGGCACTCTGAGAAAGTTTGAAGAAGTGAAATCTAGCAACTTTAAAGAGAGTGTGGAGCAAGCTTTGGACAGTTCTTTGGCCTACAAGAGGAATTACAGAGTCTGGGCAAGCTTGTTCAAAAAGGTTAAAGGAGACGTTGAGGGGAATGTGGTTTGGGACATAATTTTAGGCTCGAAAAAGACTCTCCAGACAGGCCAGAAAGATGATTCAAAGGCCTCGGACATAAGACAACCTGGCTGATGGATTGAATTTATGGATTGGAAAGACTTTAAAAATTTGTAAAAAGGATTGGCAGTACCCGAAACCGGGGGGATGAGATGGGGGAAAAAATTGGAGATTTTTAAGTAAAATTTGACAAAATATGGTTTTAATAAGCATTTTGAGGGGATGACGGAAGGAATTTAACTGGTTCCAGGGAGCAAGATAAGGAAAATGAAAAATTAAGATATAAGGGTATATAACTACAGAGTTTAAGATTAGAAGTGTCAAGGTAAATTCTCTTTCTCTATTATTATCGTTCTTTTTAAAAGGGGTAAAGGTAAAAGTGAAAAAGCACTAAAAGTTGGATGGAATTTGCCGATTAGATTAAAATCTGGTATACAAAGAGGGAGGTGGGAGGAAGTCATGGAAACAAGTTAAAGGAAAAAAAGGGAATGTGAGACTTTGTGTTGTGTGGGGTATTTTTGTGTTTTGTTTTTGGGATTTTTGTGTTGGGGGATGGGGAAGAGGGTTTTTCTTTTTTTCTTTTTCTTTTTTTTTCTTCCCCCCCCCTTCTTTCTTCATTCTTACTATTTTATCTCTTTTTGATATTTAATGTCTTCTTTCTTTTTCTGTTTTTTGTGGATATGTTTTGTTTTGGTGTTATGCTGTTGGAAAATCTCAATAAATATTATTAAATATATATATATATATATATATATATATATATATATAACCTGGCAGTGATCTGCCCATTGGATTGACCAAAGTTGTTGAGTTTTTTGGAGGGAGGAAGACCCAAAGTTGATGAGCTTTTTTTTGGGTGATCGATCAGGTTCACACGATCAACCAGGATTGACCAGCGACGCCCTGCGATCGACCAGTGGGTTGCGATTGGCTGGTTGGACATGCCTGCTCTAGACCTTGTTGGACTTCTTATTACTCCTGCCCATTCGCTGGGCAAGCTGGGAGTGATGAAAGTTCATACAATCATACAGTTATATAGTTGGAAGAGACTCTGAGGGTCATATAGTTTAACCCCCTGCACTGCAGGAATCTCAGCTAAAGCATTCATGACAGGTGGCCATCCAACATCTGCTTAAAAACCTCCAATGAAGGACAGTCCACCACTGCCCAAAGAAGTCTGTTCCAACGCCAAACAGCTCTTACTGTCAGAAAGTCCATCCTGATGTTTAGTAGGAATCTCCTTTTTGTAACTTGAATCCATTTGTTCGGGTTTTACCCTCCAGAGCAGGAGAAAACAAGCTTGCTCCATCTTCCATGTGACAGCCCTTTAGATATGGGTATTTTCAGTCTCCTCTTTTCCCGGCTAAACATACCCAACTTCTTCCATCGTTCCAAGTTGAAATAGAGCCATGTCTGCAAGGCCACAAGTTCCTCATGCCTTAAATAAAAGGTAGGTTTGTAACAGCAGGCTTATTGCACCATCCCCTGCCCTGAAGGACAGGTATTTGTACCCCAAGATTAAAAAGGCAGAGGCCAGAGATCTCATGCAGGCAGGGATAAGTGATCCATGGTGAATGTCTTCCAAAATCTCTCCATAATTTATCTGGTAGTTAGGAAGAAAGAGAGGGAGTACAGTTCACCAGATGTTGTTTATAATGCCTCAACCTACAGAACTATCAGGGGAGCTTTCTAAAGTTTCAGAGGGACTCTGTTGTGCTTCTGAAATTCAGATCTATGGGTGGGTCTTGACAGTGCTTCCACTTGACAATTCTTCCACTGAGAATCTATTATGTAAAACTATGTACAAAATTCTCCCACTGGTATGGAAGCGAGCTTGCTATCCACCATTTCTCCAAGGGAGCCAGGGTACCAAAGGAAGTCATTGCCTAACCATATGAATAGAAAGAAAAGCAAGGCGCGTTCAGAATAAGCGTGGGAGGCGGAGCCAGAGTCAATCCATTAACTGGGTTAGGTTTTGGCTTGTGTATAACCATAGGTTGACTTGCACAAGTCATGGTGTCCAGTTTTGTTTTCTTTTGATAAATTGTGATCAAATTAGACATAAAGAGCCAGAAATAATAGAAAAAGAAACAAATCTGCATCAGACATAAATACAAGCATGTCATCTATTGTAAGAAACAAGAAGATAGTTATTTTCATTTACAGCGGAAAGTGGATGGGCCATTGCGTATAATTTTTATAATTTTAACTACCACTTTTAGAAATCTTTTTAGAAAGCTTACACTTGTGCAAAATGTGTAATATGTGGTCCAATGTTTTGTTTGCTTATTTTTGCTAGGTAGTTTGAAATGTTTCTGGTTTTCTCCCTCCTCCCTCCTTTATACCTTATCATACGCTGAGATGGTTACGAGTCAACCACAGTCTCATTTCCTTATTTGATTTGAATTAATTTTATAATGAAATGATTTTAGAATGTTGTATTATTTTATTGTTGTTAGCCGCCCTGAGCCCGGCTTCAGCTGGGGAGAGCAGGATATTATTATTATTATTATTATTATTATTATTATTATTATTTTCATATTGAACACCTGCAGTTAAAACTGTCCAGGCCCTGGGAAGGTAGTGAAGATCAGAAGGCTCTGGGAATGCTTCCCAGCCAAAATGTGCCATCTCCAAAGGATACCTCTGTCAAAGAGGTTTGCACAACTGAGGCACCTCAGATAATTGCCTAGTTGGCCTCACTGGCTGGACTGCCCCTGGAAACATACTTTATCAGAATTTAGAAGGTTATTCTTCCAGAACTATTTTTGGAACATATAGTTTCCAGCAGATGGCAGTATATCTAACACAATGAATTTCTACTGTGTGTCTGAACGGTTGTTTTCTATAATAAAAAGGTGATGTACCACTAATGTCTCAACAAATGAAACTGATCTGTAGAAAATGTAACTTGAAAAAAGAGACACCACACATACTTTTGTAAACCAAAAATCTTTAATAAAAATATGTTTTTTTTAAAAAGGGGGAAAAGGTGATTTTATCTGCGGGTGCTGCTTTAACTTACTAGTGCTAGTTAAAAGAATATTATGATGCAATTACCTGCAAGAAATATACCCAATCTGGTTCAAATTCCCTTGATTCAGTATTCCTGCTGTTAAAGCACTGCTTTTCTTGCTAAAACACTGCTATTGCCTTGGTTTAGAAGGCCTGAAGATATGTGTGTGTGTTTGTGTGTTTGTGTGTGTGTGTGTGTGTGTGAGAGAGAGAGAGAGAGAGAGAGAGAGAGAGAGAGAGAGAATAGTTAAATATTAGGAACGTTCAGTGGTTTTGTGTGTGGGCAAAATAAGAAGGCAAAGGGTGTTTCTTTCCTCCCGTAGTTGAAGCATGATTTTAGTAAACAAGGTTTCAGACCCTTTCACCAAACAGCTAAGGCTAGGACAGGTAACATGGGAAGCCACAGACAGACTGATTGCAGTAATCTAGGCATGGGACTGTTAGAACTGTACTCCAGTTTCTAGGAATTTTCTGGGGACACTCTGTTTGTGCAAAGGGATCCCTTTGTGTTTCCCATTACAAAATTCCCACCTGGTCAGCTCTAAGTGTATGTGAAATAAATACAGGAAGCTGAAGCCCACATGCTATAGCCTATCTATAGCACATCACACACTCTGTGGTCAGTGTAGTTATTGACAGGATTTTTTCCCATTTCTATGTCCCATTGAAATCAATGGGTGGGAATTTCTTTACACCTTCTCCCCAGCTGCTTTAAAGTTTGACCATTGACAAGGGCATCTTATGGCTGGATACCAGGGGTGGAGTGGGGGGCTAGGATACGGTGTATGTTGGCGCTTTCCACCCCTGTCCACCCTTGACTCAGGAACATTTTACCATTCTGTCAGCGTGCCTGAGGTGTTCTGCTGTCATGGCAGCAGCAGGCTGTCAGCACAACAGGGCATCTACCAAATTCTGGAGCCCTCATCTGCTGAGACTTGAGGATAGGATTTCACCCTAAGGTATTTAACTTTGGCTGGGTTGCACCCACACTGATTTTAGACCATTGAAATCAAAGGGGGGGGGCAATTATGTTCCCTAGGAAGCCTTGGGTAAGTGGTTGAGGCTGATTTAGTAGAAGACATTAATAAGCATACCTAAATCCCACGTTTTGCAAGAAGTGTGTATTTCTACCGCCTTTATTGTTTACATTTATAGCAGCAGGGAAGTCCCAATGGAAGACTATATTTCGAACAAGTTCACTAAGCTGATGGTTAAATGCAAAAATCCATTGCTGTGTTATAGCAGGAATATGAAACACCCTCCAGCAGTTTGAAAGTAATAGAAGCATGTTATGGTACATTTCAGAAAAATGGCCTGTCTTCCAAATAGCTCATCTTTTTTCTTTACATATTTATCACCAAAGTTGGTAGCAGCGTTATGACACATACCAGCAATTCTAGGGTTATTGTGTTTTTGGGGTCTATTGAATACAGCCCATTAAGGTTTTAGGAGCAATAGCACTTCTCACTCTATAAGAATCAAAGGGATGAACAACGTCTGAGAAGCAAAAACAAAAAATAACTCCAAAAGTTATATAAAAAGGAATGCTTTCTTTAGTGTTAGAATGGGCTGCTCTCATACATAACTCACAGGCTAGTGTCTCTAAGGGCCGGGCGGGGGGGGAGGGGGGAGCTTTTAGCAACATTTGGATGTTAAAGATCAAACAGGCCACTTTTAGGCGATTAGTCAGGTAGGGTTATGTATTTACTCCCAGGAATTGGTGAGTGTGCTTGTTCAGTAAACTATCTCAGACTGGTCTCGTGTCTAGATATAAAACAACTCAACATTGAAGTGGGGGTTTATTCAAAACTGTTTCAGGGAGAAGACATTAAGAGTGGCAATGGCAAGACATAAAGGCTCAATAGCAGAGCATGTGCTATACCAGCAGAAGGCCTCAGGTGAAATTCTTGGTACAGTTGTACCTTGGTTTTCAAACAGCCTAGTTCTCAAATGTTTTGGCTCCGATCAAAACGATCAAAACCCGTGACTGTGCTGGTTTTCAAACCTTCTTTTGGAAGCTGAACATCCGACGGGGCTTCTGCAGCTTCTGATTGACTGCAGGAACTCCCTACAGCCAATCAGAAGCCACAATTGGGAAGTCGAAAGGATTCCATTTGACTTCCAATGTATGACTGTATCTCTCAGTAAGGCAAGGGAAGACTTCTGTCTTGAAGCCCTGGAGAGTGACTTCCAGTGACTGTAGACCAGCAGCAGAGAACCTTTGATCTGTGCAGTTTTTCAGGCCCACCACACTTCTGAATGCAGCCCATGAACCCATTTTGGACAGTATAGGGAACTCCTGATTTGTGTGGGGGTTGTGTTCACATAGAACACATGGGAATCTGCACACTGTAGTGAGAAATGAAGCCCTCTTGGTGTGTAGTTAGCTTGGTCTTGCTGTCTGTTTTTAGAGGTGCTGTCTGTTTTTAGAGTTATTGCCTGTTGCATCTCCTATTTTTGACCAAAGAGCAGAACAAACATTACAGGAAGTCCCAATGAAACTACACCCCCGTACTTAACGCATTCTTGACAGGCTGAATGACTAAAGTATTCCTTGACGGCTTAGATAACAGGTCACCATGGCTTGAAAGCTATGACTGTTGGAAGATGTACATCAGTAGACCACAGAAGTGCTCTTTTGAGAGTCTACAGGGAGAGCTACTTGGAATACTGACAATACCATAGGTCATCTCAGATCATGAAGTCAAGGAGGCCCGTAAAGAACAGTACTTCTGTAAGCGTAACAAGTCTTACCACTGCTTTGTGCTTTTGTTGAAGACAAGTTGTTGGACTGAAAAACCCTCTGAAGAAGAGAAAGTGCTGCTGTGGTAACATAGATGGAAATGGCAATGATTAAATTATGCTCTGTTGTTTATGACTTTGAATTTTCATTTTGTCTGTGTGTTTTAAGGTTATGTCATCATCATATAAGATTTGCATTTCTTCTTAAATCAAAATAAACTGCTCTTCACGCCAGCTGGTTAGCAATGAATCAAATATATGTAGTTATGCCAACCATGAGCTTTAAGCCACAAAATTGGTATCAGTGGCCAATATTGCATTTTGGCCCCCTTCAGACAACTTATTTTCACAGTGACCCCACTTCATGGTGATTTTAAACATTTTATACCATGTCTTTTCAATTGGCTTACATTTCAATGTGTGTGGGGTGGGGGAGACCCCAGTATTAGAACCATTCAGTATACCAAACAATATTAAAACAAAACAGTATAACACCACAGAACAGTTTGAAATAATGCAATGAGTTTTGTAATGCAAGAGTTGTTCATGCATCCTAGCTTTGGTTCTGAAAGCTTATCTGATTTTGTAATTTTTTAGCGATTAATGGGATGGTTGAGTTTTTAAGTAGCTTTTCAAGACTGGGAACTATTCTATTAACTTTTTTTCCCTTTAAAGTATATAGCATACACCCAGATGATTCCAGCTGCCCTTTACAAGTTTACCAGACTCCCTTTAATATATAATACTAATTTATGATCACTTTACTACCCAGATTCCATCTGTTTGTAATTCAGTTGTACAAATTAAGCGTAAAAAAGTTAATTGGGCACAGTTGGCAAAGTAATTCTTGATTACTTTATTGTAAAAGCAGATATTGGCAGGCAGGATTGAGGAACTACTTTTATGCATCTTAGCTCCCTTTTTAAGGAAAAGGAAAGGGAATATATTGTTTTTGAAAAAATGTTGTACTAAAAAAAAATCAAGTTGGTAAGAAATTTTAAGCAATATTCCGGTAATATTAGTAACAGGGGCGATAAGAACTGAGTTAAATCAGAACTATGATATAAATCCTCATGACAGGGAGACCACACTGTGTATAATGAAGATGGCTTTTAATTCTGTCTCTAAGCAGATGTTTGTTTCCAACTATCATTAAAAGTAATAAAACTAAGTTTAATGGAAAATAATTAAATTCAATGAGATTTAGGTCCTAGGAATTCTCATCTGCGTCAGTATTAGGAGTTCCAGTTCGAAGAAGAAAGTGCCATGATATAAATAAGATGGAGATATTTCGTTCCTTATGCTGAGAAAGCCATTAAACCTGAATTGTTTTGTACTG
Source organism: Podarcis tiliguerta (assembly GCF_965153285.1). Lineage (NCBI taxonomy): Eukaryota > Metazoa > Chordata > Lepidosauria > Squamata > Lacertidae > Podarcis > Podarcis tiliguerta. The sequence continues at coordinate 32,479,847 of NC_139543.1, read as the reverse complement.
GGAACTTTATGCAGCTTAGGAAATGGGCCACATGGAGCTGCAGTAGCTCTCTCATAAGCCCCAAATGAACAAGGCAATATACATATATATCTCAAGCGTATGCAGAAAAACCACCAATAACCATAGGCAAGGCGGCCTAAGCCAAAATTTCAGAATGATCGATGAAACCCTTCATTGAATACAAACATTTTACTTTGTTGTGGATCCCATTTATAGAGTAATAAAATCTATAATACAGGGGTGGGAAATCTTTGAGGACACAAGGTTTGACAAAGAGTTGCCTGTTCTGGTCAACCATTTAGGGGTCATGTGCAAGTGGCTGACAAAGCCTGAGGTAAAAGTGGCTAGACTAACAAATGTGAATTTTACCTTCATACATTAAGCTATTTTCTATACACACTGACACAACCTTCACTATTCTCCACCTGGGCAAGCAGGTAGCATTATCAGAGTTCAATGACATATTCAAGCCGAAGAAGAAGAAGAAGAAGAAGAAGAAGAAGAAGAAGAAGAAGACGACACCCTTCTGACTGGGTTGTTCCAACCACTCTGGACAGCTCCCAACAGAATATTAAAAACGCAATAATACATCAAACATTAAAAACTTTCCTATGCAGGGCTATCTTTAGATGTGCTCTAAAAGTCAAATATTTCACGGCCTTCACGGGTTCTGATTCAAACGAGAGGTAGAGCTGGGTATCATCTGCATACTGGTGAACACCCAGCCCAAACCCCCTGGTGATCTCTCCCAGCGGCTTCATATAGATCAGGGGTCAGCAAAATAAAGCCCAGGGGGTGGATGCGGCCCTGAGGCTCATAAATCCGGCCCGCAGACCCTGCCGCCCACTCGGTCAGTCCGCATGCGCTGCAGACGCCTCACCGCGCGGGCACTGACTTCCGTGATGCTGGCATGGCTTCTGGGTGGACGGCGATGCTAGTGTGGCTTCGGATTGGCTGCAGGAAGCTCCTGCAGCCAATCCGTAGACTCGCCTCCCACATGCTGAGGTAAACCCAGCACAGCCATGGATGGAGAGGCCGGTGGGCGGGTGGTGGGTCTGGGCCACGCCATGGGCATCGGGATGGGTGTGTCACGGGGCTTCAACCGGAGCTTGATGTGCCTGCTGGCCCCATGCCTGGTGCCTGGCTTGGCGCTGCTGCTGGTGGCGCGCTTGGCGCAGTTGGAGGGCGAGCTGTGCACCGCCTGCTTGCCAAACTGGCCTCAGACGATGGGCCGCAGTGCATGGTGCACGCCACCTGAGAGCTCCACGGAGAGCGACTGCTGCTTGTCAACAATGCTGGTGAGCAGGTGGCGCCGAGACACACTCCTGAGCACTTGCAGTTTTCCTCCTCCAGGTCCAGAGGCAACTGCGGGACCGGCTTGCAGGGTATTTATATTTTTCAAATTATAGTCCAGCCCCCACAAGGTCTGAGGGACAGTGGGCCGGCCCCCTGATGAAAAAGTTTGCTGACCCCTGATATAGATGTTGTGCCTCAATGAGGGTGCAATGCTGGACCAGCAAGAGGTGTGGCCTGGCAGAAGGGGTGTGGCTGTAGACATTCCCAGGGGGCGGACAAAGAGGCATGGAGAGGCACATTTCACTCATGGGCTGAGTTTCGCCATTCGTACTATAGCACCTTATAAAATCTAAAATGTTATCAGGAAGATGTTTGCTGCTGACTGTGTTCTGAAACATCAACAAGCCAGGCCAAGTGGATCCATTGTGGGGAATCTTGGTGAAGTGTGTCAATATGTGTCTACAAACCCTGCGCTGAGTTCATCCAGTAGTCGATAGTTGGACAGAATACTTTACAGAGAGTTCTCCTCCATTTGAAAGGCTGTCACCACAGAGCAGCCTTGTCTTCTTGGTCTGGAAATTAAGCGGGGTGTTTTTCTAGGGAGACTTTGCTCTCCTAGATACTGGAATTTGCACAGACAGATCTATATGACAAGAACAATAAATCAAAGAACTGGTGTCTGAGATTGCATTTCCCCTCTTCCCTCCCATCCATTTTTCTTTGTGTGTCCTGTCTTTTTTGACTGCAAGCCAGAGGGCAGGGGCTGTCTTACTACTGATTTTCGTAAGGCATTCTGGGGGTCTTTTGGGCAGGGTATAAATGCTTTCAGTAAATATTTCAGTTCAGTTCAGACAAATTTGCATGTGTGAATTGAATATTATATTCCCCAGCTCCATAATAGATAGACTATTCACTCTGCTAGTCTTCTCCAAAGAATCCATTGTCCTTCAAGGAAATTTGACATAATGTGGAACTGATAAGAATTTTAAATTAACTGCATCAACTCTTTCACAGTTGTGATGCATTTACAAATAGTAGCCACTAGGTGGCAGAAACAAACAAATTTCAAGTACACCCAGCTTATCTTGAGAAATGAGTAGGAAGGAAAGTGTCAGGTCTAAGATATACTGAATGAATCAAATGTCCCTATAGCAGTTAACTTTATGCATCAATGAAAAGTCCAGCAGCTGAATCAATGGCTTAGTGAAATCATAATAGTAGACTTGATCCCATTGAAGTCAATAAGACTGGAACACATTAAATGAAACAGCTATGTTTCACCTGAAGTAGCACTTTGGCTGACTGGACAAGTACTGAACGGAGCTCATTTCTATACTAGGCACATCTATTCTGTGTTTGTCTACAACGGCAACAAATATAATCTTTCAACAGCCATTGGAGAATGGATGGCAGCTAGCGGATTGAGGTTGAATCCTGACAAGACAGAAGTACAGTTTTGCGGGGACAGGAGGTGGGCAGGTGTAGAGGACTCCCTGGTCCTGAATGGGGTAACTGTGGCCCTGAAGGACCAAGTGTGCAGCCTGGGAGTCATTTTGGACTCACAGCTGTCCATGGAGGTGCAGGTCAATTCTGTGTACAGGGCAGCTGTTTATCAGCTCCATCTGATATGCAGGCTGAGACCCTATCTGCCCGGGGATTGTCTCTCCAGAGTGGTGCATGCTCAAGTTATCTCATGCTTGGACTACTGCAATACGCTCTATGCAACACCTTTGAAGGTGACCCGGAAACTACAACTAATCCAGAATGTGGCATCTAGACTGGTGACTGGGAGAGGCTGACTGGACCATATTACATATCACCATTCTCAAAGATCTACACTGGCCCTAAAAGATTCCCCATTGTAAAAAGCAACTACAACTTAATTTCCATTGATATCACGATGGAAACAAAAGAAAGAGCTGTGCACATCTTTTAACCAAGCAATCAGCAAAAGCAAAAAGTGGTCTGAAAGGTACAATATTATTAGATTAAAGCATTTAAACCAACATCTTTTTTTAAATAAAAAACAACAAAACAAAAAACCTGGAGCTGATAAGAGTGAAAGTGATTTCTGGGCTTTGAATGGATCACAGATACTACATTAATCAGTGCAGTGTACTGTACCTGATAGAAGCACTGTATGGTTCATAAATATAAACTTTCAGGATCTGGAATTTCACATTTTGAGATTTGCCCATTAGTAATTGCCTGGTACAGATTATTCTGACTCACTCCATCTGGCAGATGAAAAGCCAACAGTTAAGAGTCTTCATTTGCCGGAGACCAGTAGAGTACTGTAATTAGCTTCATTTGGCATTCAAAACAGTTGCATGCAGTTGGCCATTTACGGCTTCCTGAACTGAATTTCCTTGGCAATTTGGACCTCTGCAACTTCTATAATTACTGTACGTTTGAAATATTGTCAGATCCTTAGCTGGAGAATTAAAAGGCCTGAATCAGCTGACTTATTTTGAGCAATGACTCATGAAGGCTTACATTGAAATATGCAAGATACATCTGCAAGTCGGAATGCCGATACTTGAGGGAAGAGGAGGAGGAGGAGGAGGAGGAGGAGGAGGAGGAAGAGGAAGAAGAAGAAGAAGAAGAAGAAGAAGAAGAAGAAGAAGAATTTATTATTTATATCCTGCCCATCTGGCTTGGTTTCCCCAGCCACTCTGGGCGGCTCCCAACAAAATATTAAAAACAAAATAAAACATCAAACATTAAAAACTTCCCTAAGCAGTGCTGCCTTCAGATGTCTTCTCAAACTCAAGTAGTTGTTTATTTCCTTGCCACAATTAGAAGGCCCTCTGCCTGGTTCCCTGTAACTTTGCTTCTCACAGTGAGGGAACTGCCAGAAGGCCCTTGGCGCTGGACCTCAGTGTCTGGGCAAAACGATGGGGGTGGAGACGCTCCTTCATGTATACTGGGCCGAGGCCATTTAGGGCTTTAAAGGTCAGCGCGAACACTTTGAATTGTGCTCGGAAATGTACTGGGAGTTAATGTAGGTCTTTTAGTGTTATGTGGTCTCAGCGGCCGCTCCCAGTCTGGCTTGCTTTCACCACCAACACCTAAGTTGGAAGGAATTGATGGGCCAGAAAATCATAACACTCACTGCTTGGAAGATAAATAACCAGGATGATGAAGTTTGACACCCATTGAGGCATTTAATCGTCATTCACCATTATTCCAGTTTGTAACTCAAACTTTTGGCAGCTTTGCATTAGCACTAGAAATGTAGGTTTGGCATGTTTCTTTCTGCTAAGCGCTGATGGGCTATTGCAAGCATATTTCAAAACGGAATTTCTAGATACCCATTTAAAGGCAAACCTACCTCAACTTTCTCATTTAAAGGCAAATTTACCCCAGTTCACATTTTCCAAAACAACATGAGAACTAAAAAAAACAGTCAGCCCTCAAAATTTGCACTTTCTGAATTTTGCAATGCAGTTCTCCAGCCAAGTAATGTGTAGAAAAATACATACACTGAGATGCAAGTGTCCATTAAAATATTAGTGAAAATAACAGAAAAATGCAGTATTTTACTGGAAATTTCTTTGCAGAAATGTTTGTACAGTGGAACCTCGGTTGTGAAACATAATCTGTTCCAGAAGACCGTTTGACTTCCAAAGCGTTTGACAACCGAGGTTCCACTGTATTAGGCAAAATTGTATACAAAACATAGACATACAGAGAGATAAACTGTTGATGAAGTTTCATGGGGACACACACACCACCAAATTGATGTGCAAATGTGGAGAACTGAATTTAAGATTGGAAAAACAAAAAACCAAACCTCATACTTTGTCCCTCCCTGAATGTTTCTTCCTGTTTGGTCCGTTCCTTTGCTTCAGCTCCACAACAAACACAAAGGTTCTCACATCATGTGGGTGGAAGTTTGATTCTACCGCCACTTCCTGTCATTCCTTTGAAGGAACAGCACAACTGTGATACTCCAAAGCAATTACCCATGAAGTACCGGTATATTTGTCAGAGATTGGAGATACTCCTGAACATTGAAAAATTCAAATAACATGAGATGAAGAGGATCCTTGCTCTGGCTATTTGAGGCTTTGCGACCACAGATATCATGAGACTCTAAAAATATTCCTGGCTATATACTTTACTTCCTTTCCTCCTCTGGAATATTTCCCTAGCTAATATAATTTAAATTGCCCAGACATCACTTGTGGATGATGCCTCTTTGCCTGTCTGGCTGATAGATACTGTGGCAGCTGCAGATTACAACACATTAATGACAGAGCAAAGTAATTTGCATCATCAAGACTCGAAGTATCTGCATTCCAGCCTCTTGTAAATAGCACTAATCTACTTTCCAAGAAAAGACTGCAGGCTAACTAACTTGGGTTTGTGGGATGCATTTCTTAAAAGCACTGTAAGATTTGCATTAATATTGAATGTTGGAGAGATTTATAGCCACACAGGATTGCGTCTGATTGAAGAAATATAAAGTGTTGTGAGCACTCCATGCATATCACCAGAGTATTAACAACATAAAGTATCCCCATAGCTTTTAACATAAAAAAATATTTTAGCTTAAAAAATGTCATTCTGATCAGCAAGCAGTCTAAAGTACAGCTCATAAACCATCCTGAGGAATAAGCTTCACTGAAATATTTCCAAAGCTGTATTGAATAAGACCTTGGTGAGGACTCAGGAGTCCTCAAAACATCATTCGTAATTATACTTTTCATCCTTCATATGAGAAGTTGAAAGTTCCCTCTTGTTTTTCACTGAGTATCTGGTCAAGCAGAAGACTAGTTCCCCAGATCATTTCCCCTCAAACTTTTAACCAGGCAACATGTGATTCAAGAATGAGCAATATGAGGGGTGTCAAAGTGTGTGGCATGAAGTTGCATCCAAGAGGGGAAAGGCAAGACTTAGAGAACACAGAAAGCTATTTTGATCAGTGGGTTTCTGTACACTAGATCGCAGAACAGTCATTCAGATGCAAAATCATACAAGTTGGTGTTACAAAGAGGAATAAGAAGCTCACTTCACTCTCAGTTAATTAAAAACTATCTGATCATTGGGGATGTTCAAGGGTAAAAGATTTTCCTAGAAGAGGTCTACAGTCTGAAGGTTAATGAAGATGTGCCACTGAACCAAACCAAATTAAGTGTCTTTTGTTCAAGGGGCTGGCTTGGTGTACTAGATAACTTCTGAGTTACTTGCCTTTATATGAACCTGATGAAATGTCCAAAGTGAATTTTGCAAAGGACAAGAACCATAGATAGATATAGCTATATTTACCAATGTGTGAGCAGGACTCTATAATTCTGATCTTGGTATCATTTCTGGACATGTGTTCTGTGGATTCTCCATCAGAGTTGTGGCACAGGTAGTGTTTGCAGGCAAAAAGGAGGAGAGGTGTAGCTTTTCTGAGAAGCTACGTCTACTGAATTACCATTATCTGCATAATTATGAAAGATGTAGAAGACCTGTCTTTTTTTGCATCTGAGTACTCAAGTGCGGGATGCGGGTGGGTAAAACCTCAGTGCCTAGGACTTGCTGATCGTAAGGTCGGCGGTTCAAATCCCCACGGCGGGGTGAGCTCCCGTTGTTCGGTCCCAGCTCCTGCCCACCTAGCAGTTCGAAAGCACCCCTAAGTGCAAGTAGATAAATAGGTACCGCTTTATAGCAGGAAGGTAAACGGCGTTTCCGTGTGCAGCGCTGGTGCTGGCTCGCCAGCTGCAGCTTCGTCATGCTGGCCACGTGACCCGGAAGAGTCTTTGCGGACGGCGCCGGCTCCTGGCCTCTTGAGCGAGATGAGCGCGCAACCCTAGAGTCGGACACGACTGGCCCGGACGGGCAGGGGTACCTTTACCTTTACTTACCCAAGTGCCATGCAGAGACCTAGCTCATGCTCCCCACCCACCTGAGAATAGTATTTCATGACTTCTGGTTTTGCCACCATGGTGAACAGTGATTACCATGATAGCAGACCCCGGGCATGCAGCCAATTAAGGATAATTTGAGAGTAATTATCCCTGCAACCCCAGTACCTGCCTCCTGCTCCTATGGAATGCAGGGGGGAGGGGATGCACTGCACGCATCGGAAACTTTCCAACCATGAGTGGAGATTCTTCTATTTTTAAAGATATATCAGAATTCGGACTTAAGAAACAGGCATGTTCTGGAAGAAGGAGACAAGTTAACCTGCTAAATGAATCAGCCACCGAGTGCCAAGGTCTTGATCTGGAGAAGATTTTCATCACAATTGAATTGGTATGTGGTGGAGAGAAGCCTTTGTTTTCTCTTTATATATTTACTATGCTGTTTTATGATTTGGCAGCTCTTCATTGAAGAAGAAAAAATTAGCTACTAATGGATTGTAATAATTAATGGATTGCAATTATTAATGGACTGCAAGAGTGAATCAACAAGAACTTTATAATGCTTATGGATTAATTGAAAGAATAGAACTGTGTGGAAAATATTGGGATGTTCTGTGGCAATACCTTCCTACAGAGGACTCTGATTTATTATGGTGTTGGTGAGATATCAGATATTATCAGATGGGAAAGATTTCAAAGAAAACAATGGAAATCTGCCTGGAGTAATGGACAGACGCCGGCCGCCAGACCATTTTCGGTTTTAAGAAAAGCAAGATGGCGAAAGGTCACTACACAGTAAAACTGAGTCCTTGGAGTGGGGGGGGGGGATGCTGAAAATGATTGATTGGCACAAGAAAGAAAGGTCAAAAGTTAAAAACAACAACACTCCACACAGAAAGTTAGCAGATATAAACTCCTCTTGCAAGGATTCGGAACAGTTAAATAGAAATGAAAGTCAACACATCAGTGGCTGTTGAAATAAAAGATCAACATTGGAACTTTATTATTTGGATTAAATAAGCAGATTGGAGTGGGAACAAGGAATTAACATCTCCTAAAAATATCCTAAAATCAGATCATGGGAAGTCAACCAAAATGTTTAAATTGGAATCTGACAATTGGCTTTTTTAATTGAATTATGATTTGGTATTGTATCAATGTGGTCTATATTGGATTGTTATTAATGAAAAATTACACTGGTCAACAACAAATCTGTTGTCTGCATTTTTTCAGTTGATTTAGGATGAATATGATGCGCTGAATCCAAAAATCACATTGGTTTTGCTCAACCAGGTCAAGTTTTTGAGCTATGGCCACATGCCGTTTTTTTACATTTTTGTTCACAGGTACGCTTGTGTGGAGCATTTTAGAAGAAGTTGGTGGGGGTAAAATGCCATGTTGAATAATTGTTTTGATTGGAAATGATTATTTTAATGACAAGAAGTATTCAGGTCCGATAGTTCTGGGTGATTATGTTGAAAAGGGATCAGTTTGAAGTCATAAAACCTCGAAATCTTCCATAAATTGGTGCGGCTGGGATCAACAGAAAGAACCGGAACAGCCTCAAGTATCCTGATCTTCAATCAGCACGTCGTCCTGTAGCTCATTGTGATGAAATTCCAGTGCCTATCTTCAGAGAACTTCCTGACATTAGTGACGAAGATGCCTCCAGTGTTGAAGGACATGAAGAAGAAGAAGAAGTGGTTCTTGAAGATGATGCTCCACATCCATTTCCCCAAAAGGAATTGAATGATCTAGTTCACGACCTCAGCTTGTCAAAGGACTCTGCCGAACTGTTGGCACCCAGATTGAAGGAAAAAAACCTCCTCTCTGACAGTGCTCGCATCAGCTTCTTCCGCAACAGGCATCAAGAGTACCTCCGTTTTTTCTCGGACGAGAAGGACTTGGTGTACTGTGCAGATATCGCGCAGCTTGGAGTGCCACAGTACAAACCCAAAGATTGGAGACTGTTCATTGACAGCAGCAAGCGATCACTGAAATGTGTTCTGCTACACAACGGCAACCAGTTTGCCTCTATACCCCTGGCTCACTCAAGTACACTGAAGGAGAACTATGAAGCGGTGAAGTATGCGCTGGAGAAAATTGGTTATGATCAGCATAAGTGGTTTATTTTTGTTGACCTGAAGATGGTGTACTTTTTGTTGGGACAACAGTCTGGCTTCACCAAGTAACCATGTTTTCTGTGCATGTGGGATAGTAGGGGCCGTGCTCAGCATTACACGAAGAAGGACTGGCCTGTGCGGGAGGAATTGGTGCCTTGCAAAGAAAGGAACGTCATCAACGACCCTCTGGTGGACAGAGACAGAATACTCTTCCCACCGCTGCACATCAAGCTCGGCTTAATCAAGCAGTTCACCAAGGCTCTGGACAAGGGTGGTGACTGCTTCACTTACTTTTGCTAGGCTTTTCCAGGATTGACCATGGAGAAGTTGAAAGCTGGCATCTTTGAAGGTCCTCAGATCCGTCAGCTCATCAGAGATCCAGAGTTCGGAAACTCAATGAACGAAGTGGAACTGGAAGCATGGAAGGCATTTGTTCTGGTAGTGAAGAAATTTCTTGACAACAATAAGGCCAGAAACTACGCAGAACTTGTCAACAACATGCTGACTGCTTTCAGAAACCTGGGCTGCAACATGAGCGTCAAGATGCACTACCTATTTTCACATATGGACCGGTTTCCTGAGGACCTGGGTTCAATGAGTGATGAGCAGGGGGAGAGATTCCATCAGGACATGAAAGAGATGGAGACCAGGTATCAGGATCGCTGGGACGCAGTCATGATGGCTGACTACTGTTGGACTCTGAAGAGAGACCTCCCTGCCGCTGAGCATTCTTGGAGTTCCAAGAAACGGAAGTTCAAGCCCTGAAGTTTGAAAAATGGTGAAGCAACATGCAATTTACGTGTACTTACCTTTATCAATGCCCACCATTCAGTTTACAGTAAACCTGACCTGATGGAGAGAAACGGATACCATTTCCTGATTCAGCAGTGCAAAAATACCCTAAATCAGTTGTAGAAATCTAGACAACATTCAAAAAGTAAAAAAAATTGTTGCCCAGTGTTATATATATATATAGCATAGTATGTCATATAGGCTTGCTCTCCTATAAGGAACCCAAACATTATTTATATGAGAAGTTTTTCTTCCAATACTTTTATATAATAATAGGACACTCCAGAGCATCCATGCAATTTGTGACCAACCAAGTGAACTCAGCTACAGATACCATAGACTCTTCATAATATCTTGCTTGGAAAATACAGTTCAGAGGCTCTTAATGTTCACCTCAAATGTGAGATGAGCATTATGACTTATGGATTTTTCTCTGAGCCTCCATCTGTCTCACACACTTGTCTCCATTGCTACTCCAACAACGTGTGTGTCTCCGATAGGTTTTTGTTTGCATTTAAAAGGGGAAAAAATACAAAATTCATATTATTGAACCAGTATGTGAACAAAAACAACACAGCTAGCCTTCAAACTTTGTACTACTCCAAATTTTCAGACTCACTTGACCAACAAGTAATGTGTACAAAAATGCAGATATGGGGGAGATTTGCATTAAAAATGCATACACCTGTGAAAATCTACATAATGCATTACATTAGGGAATGTTGCTTAGTCAAAACTGCATACAAACTGTGTTTTATTAAGAGAAATTCACACTAAAATGCTAACGAAATTTTGTGAGGATTATGAATTGCTGCAGAAATATGGAGAACAGAATTTAAGACTGGGAAAAAAATTAAGAAGCTGAGAGAAACCCAATTTGAGATATTTTTCCTTCCCCCGTCTCTGATGCCTACCCTCCTGCCGGCCTACTTGGCTGCTGATCTTAGCAGCAGCAGGAGAGGGAAAGTGAGAGAGCACACCTTCTCTCTCTTCCCCCGCCAGGTGTTGTGAGCATTGGCAAATACAGTTGTCGCAGGTCTCCTGGCACTGGCTTTCAGTTTAACTCAGTTTTGCTAGAGTAAGCTGAGCTGTCCCATGCTATTTCTTGATTTTGTTTCTGTTCCAAGGAGAACTAGGCACACAGCCTACCAACTATGCATGACCTACAAGAGGCTCCAAAGTCTCCTGCCTTTCCTGCTATCATGGCAAAAACATGCCAACAAGCAGCTTGCAGGCTCCGATGTGTGGGTTGCGTTTTGCTTGGTGGGTCGCAAGTCATGCAGGCCTCCTCTAGACCTACTTTATAGTCAGAAATAGCTCCTTCTCTTGCAGCAGATGTGCCTTTTATTACCTACTTGTAAAAGTTTCATTTCACAGTTCTGTTAGGGGGTGATGTTCTTGAAAGCAGCTTTATAAATAGATTGATTACTCAGTAACATTTGCCCTGTTTGAATAACAACAACATGAGATTTTCATAAAAGGTTGCTGAAATACTGCATTTATGATGATTGCTTTACATAGCCAGAAACCTGAATGATTTCAGTAGCAGATATCCTTTTTGGCACTATGCAAATGGAAGCATAACTTTGAAATAAATAAATGTCACTAGGTATGCACCTTTTCTGAGGGTTGAGCTTTCAGCATTTCTCCTTGACTTTGTGCCCCAGCAATTGGTCTTTCAGGTTAATCAGATGGACCACCAGCTAGCTGAATAATCATGTGCATGGCTCTCCAAATACAGCCATAGATTTGGAGGGTGCCTTCCCCTACTCAGGGCAGGAAATCCAGAGCAAAAGCATCTCCAAGAGCTTTCTGCCCAGCCTCTAGCAAGAGAGACAGTTGCATGCAAATTATTGGTTAGATCAGGCATAGCCAAACTGGGCCCTCCAGATGTTTTGGGACTATAAATCCCATCATCCGTAGCTAACAGGACCAGTGGTCAGGGATGATGGGAGCTGCAGTCCCAAAACACCTGGAGGGCCGAGTTTGCCTATGCCTGGGTTAGATCCATTGAAATTAATGAATATAAGTTTGCCCTGTCCATTAACTTCAATAGTCTACTCTAACTTGGGCTAGCGCTGAATACCACCCACAGATTTCAGCATTCCTCCAGGTATTTGTTTCTATAGTCAAACTAGTCTTACCATCAAGAGGTTTCTCCTATGTTGAGCTGAAGTCTACTGTCTTGTAACTTAACTTATAGTGCGCGGCATAGCTCAGTTGGTAGCACATAAGACTCGTCATCTCAGGGACATGGGTATGAGCCCCACACTGGGCAAAAAGATTCCTGCATTGCAGGGGGCTGGACTAGATGACTCTCACGGTCCCTTCCAACTGTACAATTCTATGATTCTAGGAACAAAAATGATGATAATGATGATTTCATTGCCAGACCCTCACCCTTGAAGCCTCAGGGTATGTTACAACAATTTAAAATGCAACATTCAAAATAGCTTTATACAATTTACAATCACAAAAAAGGTAAATATCCATCTCGGGTTTCGAAAGCCGGGGAAAAGAGGTCTGCCTACAAGCATTTGATTAAAAACTGTATAGTGAAAGTGCCAAACACACCTCTGTGGGAAGGGAGCTTGACAAGTCAGGAGCTGCCTCAGACAGGGTCCTCTGTTGGGCTGCCACCCACCCCCAAGTTTCTGAGGGTGGCAGATCTACCAAGAGGACCGTCTCTGCTGATCTTAAAACTGGAGGTCTGTGTGGATCTAGTTATTTTCTCTGCTGCCCCAGAAGGCGTGTCCTCACTATCTTCTCTGTGACAGACCTCCAGGTATTTGAAGACTGTTTTCATCTCTCCCCACAGCCTTCTCCATGCTAAAGAGGACTATTCCTCATAGGACTTGCTCACCGTACTGCTGACTGTTGTCACCCTCTTCAGAACCCGTTCCATATTTTGTTGCAAGTTATCAACCCCACAGGCTGTGTGTGAGCCAGGAAATGTGCCAGCTTGCTCGCTTGCTTCTTTCCTACCATATGACAGGCTGGGTTGCAGGAAAAGTTTCGTTGGGTCCAACACCTGTCCATCTTATCAGTACAGTCATTCAGGCTCAGGCCGGCCCAACTTAGTAAATGTTTTATTCTTAATTCATCCTACCTAATGCAAAATAAAATTACCATTTTGCGACAGGAGCTAGAAAACTCAAAAAGAGCACTAGATTCCCCCTAAGGCAACAGCAGTAAGCTGAAATAGAACATTGGTGAGTCTGTTTCTATATGAAATTCTTTCAACAGCCAACTCAGTTCTAAGATGAGTGCATTTTATTTTACAAGTTCCTTCAGAGATGTAATTTAGAATCTTTGTCCTTAGTATGGTTACCTCCGGTTGTGAAACAATGCTCTTGATTTTCTGCTGTTTAACCATTGAATTGCACAGGGATGAATGTATTTAAGGAAGCATTTGTCTTTCCTGATTGCTGCCTCTTGATTTCTGCTCTTTTATGTTTGTCTATGACACACTCGTGCTTTATATGAGACATAGCTTGATTTATTATAACACAGCAATTCAACACTAATACAGATAACTAAATATCTTTTTGTGCACCAAGAACTTTGGAGATTTGACTAGTGTAATATGATCTTCTGGGGTCACTAAGGCTTTAAAAGTCTTTAAAAGTGAGACATTGTTGAAGGAAAGGAACTGCCTATTTCAACATGAAGATGGCTACAGCAGTTCTCTGCAAGTTGCCTTAGGTTATTTAGACAAAGGTTACTAAGAAATCATCCATCATCCTATCCCTGACCCACTAAGTTCATAACTTGAAGGAGTTCTACACATCCTCAAGATTTTGGAAGTAGCTGATTGGTTAAGTTCTGTTTAACAAATAGGATGGCTTATTGAATTTACTTTGAAAACATAGTGGAAATAAATGACATACAAAAAAATGGAGCTTTGGAATAAAGCACTTTATCAAATAAATAACATGTCAGACCTTAGAGTCTACTGACTGTTGGCAAAGAATATTAACAGCACCAGGTAGCTGCACATTACTCCTACCAAAAGAAATATTTCTTACAAATGCGATCTTGTAGTTCTTTCATTAACCTTACACTCCTACACAACAAGTCTGAAACATAAATGTCATTTTAATGCATTTGCTGCTTTCAACAATGGCTATAATCTCAAATATAAGACTTTTTCATTTAGCAAAGCCACTTGCTATTACCTCTTTTTTTTTACACTAATAAATGTCAGTTGTAGTTTTAAGACAAGACCCATTATAATTTTAATACTACATTTGAATTACTAAAGAGCCTTTTTATTTTATTTTCCCTCTCAACCCCCTCATCCCAAATAAGGTTGCTGTTGTCTCCGTGCAGAACAGAGTCGATTGTTTGGGCAAGGAAAGGCTATCCAAAGTTGTTTATCTCATGCAACTTCATAATGCTCTCACAGCAGCTTTCAAGTCATAGAATGGCAATAATATAAGCATGCAATAGCAACAGCTTACCAAATCTTATCAAGCCTACTTATTGCTCATCTACCTCTGCATTTGAAACTTTGGGGAGGAAGAGACATGTTCTTAAGCAGGCACAGGCAAACTCGGCCCTCCAGATGTTTTGGGACTACAACTCCCATCATCCCTAGCTAACAGAACCAGTGGTCAGGGATGATGGGAGTTGTAGTCCCAAAAACATCTGGAGGGCCAAGTTTGCTTATGCCTGCTCTTGGGGATCAGTTTGGGTTCTCATCCATTCTTCCTGTAAAAGATAGCACAGAAGACAATGGAGAGAGAGAAGAATACTTCAGAAGAATCGTTACTCAGATGGGGTCCATGAAACAGGTTCAGCTTCTGCGTCTGTGGTCTTAGCTCCTCTAATGAAGAACTGCTGGCCAGAGATGGACTGGGAGGAACATGTTTGGCTGAAGCTTGGTGAAGCTGTTTACGTGGGCTTTAAACTAAATTATTTGGAAGATGGAGACAATAGCCCAAAGCGAAACACAAATGAAAGCATTAGAGATAGGGGCTTGGGTGCTACAGGAGAAACAGAGGGTGTTGAGGGAGAGTCTCGCAAACCTGCAATCAAATGGCAGGAAAGAGATGGGATGCCTCTGGCTGCATTTCAGAAAGAAATGGTTGAGTCACATCAGTTTAAAGATTTTCCTTTGATGTGCAATTTCCATCTGTTTGCTGTCCATTTGTTCCACACCAATAACACACCTCCAGTTTTTCCTTCTGTCGGTTTAGATTCTACTAAAACTTCATGGAAATAAAGAGTTTTTAAATGATTTTTTCCTGTACAATGGTCACATTTTAATCCTGTTTTCATGCCTGTACTGTATCTTAAACAGAAATACTTAACATGGTGATATAAAAGCAATTATAAAAACAAATAAAATTAGTAAAGAGTAGTTCTAAAGTAATATTGGAATCACTTTATGTAGTTCTAAACCTTGGATTGTTCTGATTATGGAATTATGTACATATTTCTTTCTTAATTGAGAGGTACGTGGTTTTGGCAGGCATTTTTTGTTTTTCTATTTTCTCAACGGCACAATGTTGAAGAAACGTGCTTCATAATTCACTTAAAGCAGCGTTCAGTGTCCTTTAACTAATACAATTGGTTTTATAATGCATTTTCAACACATTTTGCATTGTTGTCAAATCAAATGTTGTTTGGCCACCATTTTGTGGTTTCTCAACTTAATATTCTAAAAAGCAGCGGGATAAGTATCATTCCTAATATTAGCTCATGCTCGAAATTTCATCTAAATCTGTTAAACTGGGGGGGCTGCTAGAGTCAGTTTATACTTGTGTGGAACTGCCATCCATCTTCTTGGCTGCCACCTTTAGCTCCAGGTAGAAGCTAAGATATATTGCACAGGTACAGACAGATTTCTATTTGGCATGTCAAAAAAAACAAACCATAAAAGAACTCAAGCAAACAAATAACTTCAACACTCAGGAAATCTCCCTGTCTCCTACTTAGGTAGTGTCCTGCTCCATATTTGTGAGCTATCTACTAATTATAATCAATCACCTAAAGCAAACAGAGCATTGCTTTAATTCCATAGTATAGGTATGTGCATAGCTCCTGTTCAAATTAATAGAATGTCAGTGGAAGTCAGGAGACTTGAATACATAGGTGAGTGTCTCAGTATGGCATACAAGAATGCATTAGTGGATAAGATGCTTGACTTGGGATCAGATGACAGATTTGGCTTGACTCCATGGAATGAGCATCAAGTGTGTGTGGCATTAATTAAATTGCTTCACTGACTGTATGCTTCAGGTCTGCAAGCGGACCATGAGGATAATAGCACTTCACAATCTGACAGCGAAGCTTTGTGGATAAAAAATCACCAGTGATTGCAAGATACCAGGGGGAGAAAAACCGTAGATGGATCTAGACTGGCAGACAGACCTCAGACTGGACTTTCAACCTAATCTATATGACTTTTGCTATTTCTCACAGGTGTTTTAATTTTTAAAACCACCCAGCTACATGGGTGGAATATACGTGAATTTCTTCCTCAGGTTTTAATTCATTTCCCATATATTTTTACAAAAAAGCTGAGTGTTTATGATACACCCAAATACAAAATATAAGAAAATAATGAATGTGTGTTTTTAGGCCAATTTCCATAACAATGCTGACAAAGTGGAAGCTGGGTTGAAAACTTTAGGAACGCTTGAAAAGTGGAGCAGCTTATCACAGGCTTTCTTGGGGAATAACTCTGACAACCAGTTTACTAAAGAAGGGATGGAGAATCCTAGATGTTGCTGAACTACAACTCCCATCATCCCCGACTATTGGCCATGTTGGCTGGGCCTGAGGGAAGTTGGAATCAGGTGACAGGGATAGAGGTTCCCCATTCCTGTCCTAAAGAAAGGAGACATAGAAATTTCAAGGCTATTTATTTACTTTTATGAGGGCCAGTTTCATTTGAGCCAGGATAATATCACAGCATGGAATAGTATGTGGAGTAATAAAATGTTTGAGAGGGCCGCGCCCCAGTTGATGGGCATTACCATTCATATGGTTTGCATGCACTGCGTCATGTGATCGATTAAGCAGGGCGGGGCATAGCTGGGCTCCCGCAATATTTTATTCAAGTTGGCACCCCTGTTTTAGGCCAGAGCTCAGTTGTACTGCACATGTAAGACACCTGTGGCATCTCTGTTGCCAGTGTGTGTTGACAATACCGAGCTAAAGCAAACCAAAGGGTTGACTCAGTAAAAGGCAGTTTCCTATGTTCCTCACCTATTGCTACTCTTTAGAATCAGACTATCTCTACTTTGTGGACATCATTTAGTTTCTGTACAGACTCAAGAATATGAATGAGCATGAATAGTGACTATTGGTATGCACAGGATGGTGCAAATGCCCGCCAGAAGTAAATGGTTTCATTTGAAATAATCTAGCAGCTGTCTTTCTATTGATTTAATGTTTACTGACTTCCTGTTTCCTTCCTGCCTGCAGTTATTATCCGTGGCTTTTCAATTTGTGATGCAATCCTCTTTAGGCAATACCTTTTTTATGGATAGTGTAATGCCTCATTACAATTAAGGGCCCTTTCTTTTAAGTAGGCTGGTGCCAAATACTGGAATTGTGGGGGTTCAGAACAGAAGTTTCCCAGTTTGGAAATGACATACAGTGGTACCTCGGGTTAAGTACTTAATTCGTTGTGGAGGTCTGTACTTAACCTGAAACTGTTCTTAACCTGAAGCACCACTTTAGCTAATGGGACCTCCTGCTGTTGCCGTGCCGCCGGAGCACGATTTCTGTTCTCATCCTGAAGCAAAGTTCTTAACCTGAAGCACTATTTCTGGGTTAGTGGAGTCTGAAACCTGAAGCGTATGTAATCCGAGGTACCACTGTACTGATTAAATACGGGGTGGGGGAGCTTCACTTTGAAGATTGGTTTGGTCCACAATCAACTTGTGTTGCAGCATTCCATTCTATAGCCTTCCCTGCCACCATTTCCTTCACTATCTCCTTTCCCAAGCTTGTTTTGTGAAAAGGGCAAGGAAAATTGGTAGCAGGAGAGTCTGGGGCAGGGACAGCAAAGAGATCAACACTGGGATTTTTAGTTTTAATACCTCCTTGATAACCCAGGAGGAGGGATGAAAAAAAACACACAATGCCATCTGTGAGGTGCGATCAAGACTTAGGGGCTTTCCAAACACTCATTGCATCATATGAGGGGACAGAACCATCTCTTTCCTCAGGGCAAGTGGTTTTCATACCATGGACCAGCCCAACCAGATCCAAAAGACACAACAAATGTCTGGCCTCCCTCCCTCCCCAATTTTGTGTTCCATTTACAGCAGGCAACACACCATAAACCCTAATCACTTGGAGTGGACGATTTATGTATTCCTAAAACTATGGGGCAGTTAGGTAAAGGAACCCCTGATTGTCAAATCCAGTTGCGGATGACTCTGGGGTTGCGGCGCTCATCTTGCTTTATTGGCCAAGGGAGCCAGCATACAGCTTCTGGCGAACCAGAGCAGCACATGGAAACACCATTTACCTTCCCACTGGAGCGGTACCTATTTATCTACTTGGACTTTGATGTACTTTCAAACTGCTAGGTGGGCAGTATTTCAGTCCACTTTCCTCCTTAATATACACACACTTGAATACAAATTTGTCTGATTCGTAGAAAGCAATGTTTCTCAGTGCAACACATTTTTATATGTTGTTGTCACTGACATGTGGCCATTCTTATGCACACCTTACCCTAATATACAGTGGTACCTTGGGTTAAGTACTTAATTCATTCCGGAGGTCTGTACTTAACCTGAAACTGTTCTTAACCTGAAGCACCACTTTAGCTAATGGGGCCTCCCGCTGCCACCGTGCCGCCAGAGCACAATTTCTGTTCTCAACCTGAAGCAAAGTTCTTAACCTGAAGCACTATTTCTGGGTTAGCAGAGTCTGTAACCTGAAGCATATGTAACCCAAGGTACCACTGTATGCCCTATTGTATATATTACTTGTCTCGAGTGCAGGACTGCAAAATGCAGAGAAATGCACATTTCAATGGATTGCTGTGTCTCAGTTCACATACTGTTTGAGAAAGTGTGACTTAAGTAGATTTGCCTTTAAATACAATCTGGATTGAATTTCTTTCCCATCCCTAGTGACAGTGCAAATCAGGTTGTTCATCACATTTTTTGAGCTGCTCACAAAGGGGTTTGTGTGAACTGAAACCTCATGAAAATGAGGACGTGCAGGGGGAGGCGATTTTCATTGAAGGTATCAGGATGTGGCAGCCTTAAGTAATTTTCAGGCAATGAGATGGCTGAGGGTGATGACTTCTTTGCTCTTTATTTAAAAAACAACACCACTATTGTACACTTGCTGCAAATTTCTTGGTCATTCAGCTGAGCTGTTTTCTTAAAGCCCTCAAGCAGTGGCCTCACAGTTCAAGTTGCAGTCACCTGCCTGTACCATATTTTTCGCTCTATAAGACACACTTTTCCCCTCCTAAAAAGTAAGGGGAAATGTGTGTGCATCTTATGGAGCGAATGCAGGCGGGAGACTCTGCTCAGCGCTCCCTTTAAAGAGGGCTTTTCCCTGAGGAGGAGAAGGGCTGCATGCTCCATGTGGCTCTTTAAAGGGAGCGTGGCTCGTGGGGGAGTCTTCCTCCCACTGCCGTCTTGGCTTCTGGCTTAGCCTCTCCTGGGCAGGGGGAGCCTTCATTCCACTGCCCGGGAGAGGCTGCGCATGGCTATCCCATAAGCCAGGACAGTAAGAGGCTATCCCAGAAGACAGATCCCTCTTGCTGTTCTGGCTTCTGGGATTCAGAATATTTTTTTTCTTGTTTTCCTCCTCCCAAAACTAGGTGCGGCTTATGGTCTGGTGCATCTTATAGAGCGAAAAATGCGGTACTTCTTTCCCGTGGCGGAGCTTCATGCTCCGGTACTGGGTGTGTGGGTGTGTGTGGAGAGCAGGCAGGGGCGTGGCTGGTGCGCATCACAGGGGCGTGCTGTGTGTCCCGCGGGCATGGTGTGCTCCCCCCGCCCCCATCTTCCTCCATCAGTGGTTCTTTCTGTGATCAAAAAAAGCAGCTGGGAGGTATAGAGAGAGGTGTGGGGCAGCCACATGCAGTTTAAAGTGCAGAAAAATTGCTTGCCCATTTTTTTTTTGCAGAGGGCATGTTCATCCGAAAAGGCAAGTGAAATTTGGCCCAACTTTAGCCCAAATAATATTTAATCTATGCATCAACCCAAGTCAAATAACTGATCATATATATATATATGTAAACTTTGCTATATTGTGCTATAACCCTTGCCAAGGACATCTGGTTAAGTTCTAAAATTTATCTTCATAGTCTGTTATGAAATAAATAACCTCTTGTTTCTTCTGGTACAGTCATAATGATGGGTCATTTTTCTTCTTAAATTTGAGCACAATGCTTTTGTTTGCTTTTAAATCTGCTGATAGCATTTCCTCAGATAGTGCTTCAGAATGCACACGGGGCCCAGTTGACATCATTAATAAAAAAACCAAGTCAAAGATTTCTTTTACAATAAATATGTCAACCCCCCCCCCCCAAACCTGAGAAATTTAAATAACAGTAGGGGAGCTTCTGTTACTTAAAAAGGTCACTTAAATGCTAAGCAATTATGGTCTAGCATTTACGAACTCAATTACTGCCTCTTCACATTCCTGACGTGGCACAATGTACATTGATTTACATATTCAGGACATGGCAACTGCATTGGAAATGCTATTAAAAATGAAGTTGAGGCCTTATGTTGTAATTGTTCCAAAATTATTTATTTATTTATTTATTCATACTTTATTTATTTGACCCAGATATTGTCTGTGTAGTGCCATTCTGAAGTCATCACACCATGCTAAAACTAAGCCCCCCCCGTGCCACTCCTATGCCGCCCCCCCCCGCACCAGGGCAATCTAGTTGGATTTTATTTATATCTTTAAGATTTTGAAGACTTTGGCTGTGAACTGGGGCTCTACAAAAAAAAAAAAAAAATCAAGTTGCACCCCACTTCTTCACATTGGGCCCCACTGGCTAGCTCTGAGTCTCATCGTTGCTGGGCCCAAGTTGCCCTGACCTCGAATGAAGTCTTCAGTTTGCAATTCTGGGAGAGGGGAGACTGCCCACTGGGGAGCGGGCGGGATAGCGAGGCCCCCTAGATTTAGAGGCCCTAGGCTTCAGCCTACTTAGCCTATACATAAATTCGGCACTGTTGGCCACTAACCCATTCGGCAGCAAAGAAACCACATGTGCATTTCTGTTACCAGATGATTATGCAGAGGAAGTAACCACAGAGGAAGTATGATTCAAAACACAAATGGTAGTCTTATCCCTTAAAGATGGGACACGGACAAGCACTGCCAATCTGAGGGCATGGGAATGGACATATTGGTGGAGTGACCTTGAAGGCACTGTGATCTAAACCACTAAGCCTCTTGGGCTTGCAGATCAGAAGGTTGACGGTTCAAATCCCCATGGTGGGGTGAGCTCCCGTTGCTTTGTTCCAACTCCTGCCAACCTAGCAGTTCAAAAGCACACCAGTGCAAGTAGATAATTAGGTAGGGGCAGGCATGGCCAAACTTGGCCCTCCAGCTGTTTTGGGGCTACATCTCCCATCATCCCTAGCTAACAGGACCAGTGGTCAGGGATGATGGGAGTTGTAGTCCCAAAACACCTGGAGGACCGAGTTTGGCCATGTCTGTTCTAGGGGTCCTTTACCTTTTACCTGTTTTTTTTTTAAAAGGAAGTGGTTTGATTATAGAAACAACAGTCATTCTGCTTCCATTGCACCTTACCACGATGAATCTCAGCTCTCATATTCAACTGATCTCAGAGCATCAATTCCTCACAGGAACCAGTAGGTCTCAACCTTATTGGCTGGCCTTCCATTAGCAATGTCCATGGACCTTGCAGCAAAACACCAGAAGGAGCTAAAGGGTTGATGGATGACCACAGCCTCTGCTCCTTGTCTCTGTTCAGTCTTGTTTTGTCATTATCTCTGACCATCTTGCTGGTTCTTAATTTGAGGCCAAATGTTGCTGGAAGAGAATTCTCTCAGGTGTAAATTAATGGCTTGTGCCTGTGCCATTGTAACATCTGGAGTGACTTTTTCCTATAGCATAACGTTCCTATGGAAATCATTTGGCAAATACTTAAAATTCAGCAGTAATTAATACTACATATATTTTGGTGCATACCAAAGAAAGCAAGTGCATATGCACAATCACGTTTTGATGGCAGGGTGCTTCAAATACCGCTTGCCGTACTGGGGAGATAACGGAGGTGATAGTTAAGAAACATTCAAGTGGGAAGAAAAATTTCCCTTCAAAATCCACCACAGAGATTAACTGTGTGGGTGGAAAGACATTGACTTGGATGAGCTCCTTAATCAATGTTGCAGAGCATCCACCACATGCATCACTTCAGTACTCTCCACTACCTTTCTGTATCTGAAGATGCAGGATAGCCAGACAGCAATTGATAAAATGCCATCGTGGGAAGAAGAAGATGAAAAAAATTGCCACTGCCAAATCACTCACTATTACATGGGTAAAGTTTATTCAGTTACGACTAGATGGTCCAGTTTTTAGTGTAACTGAAGAGTGAGACCTCTGAGGTTATAGAAAACAGCAACTCTGTAGTGGTTTAAGACTAGTAATGGGGGGAAAACACACACACCCTACTATAACTTACTATGGTTTTATAGGAGGGCACTGTGGGTTAAACCACAGAGCCTAGGACTTGCCGATCAGAAGGTTGGCGGTTCGAATCCCCGTGACAGCGTGAGCTCCCGTTGCTCGGTCCCTGCTCCTGCCAACCTAGCAGTTCAAAAGCACATCAAAGTGCAAGTAGATAAATAGGTACCGCTCTGGCGGGAAGGTAAACGGCGTTTCCGTGCGCTGCTCTGGTTCACCAGAAGTGGCTTAGTCATGCTGGCCACATGACCTGGAAGCTGTACACCGGCTCCCTCGGCCAATAAAGCGAGATGAGCACCGCAACCCCAGAGTCAGCCACGATTGGAGCTAATGGTCAGGGGTTCCTGTACTGTAGGTATGCTTTTGTTGACTCATTCATAATTTTGCCTGAAACTTTAACAATCACTGGCGTTCAGCATATTTCACTGAAAATGACATGGAGGCATGCTGGGGAAAATATGCTTTGCCAAAATGTGTATATTGGGTAAAATAATGTGTGTATTGGGATAAACTTGCACTAAATTGCTGGTGGATTTTCACGAGGACTTTCAAAAATAAAAAATTGCAAATTGATGTGTAAATGTGGGGAACTGAACTTAAGACTGGAAAAAGAGAAACTGAAATTGACAGAGTCACTGATCCCTAACCACCTGCAACACAGATTGAAGTGGAGAGACCACAGAGCAACCTAGAAACTGATACAGACTTTTTATTTTACCAAAGCAGAAATACAGACATGAGGTGAATATTTGGGTTCATGCACACCTCAAGTGACAAGGTTTACCATTAACACTATGGTTCTTAGCCAATAAGATTTAGCGACATGAAAACATCAGCATGGAAGCCAATATAGGGTGAAAACTAAGTTTCCTGAACTGGCAAATACTTTCAAGCCCTTTCACAGCAATCACCGTAACAAACACCCACCCACACCCACACAGCCAAAGAGCCTTGGTGCTTTTTGATGCTGCTGAAAATGTTTGTAATAAATGATAACATCTCCCTCTTAGCTCCGCTCAAAAATGGAGCCATCATTGAAGATTTCCACAAACATTAATTGGACCAAATTGTTGCATTATCAATGCTAATGTTCTTAGGGCTATTTAGCAACATGTAAAACACTTAATCACTAAGCATCAAAGTGTAACGAACAGCCCATCACATTGGTTTACAACCTAATATTACATTCTTCACCTGACAAAAATGTAAGATGCAGAATTACTGCAAACACATTTCACTTTTTTGGGTCAGTTTCACTTTATCTTTTAAGAGAAAGCACTGTTATATTTTCATTAATAACATACCAGTGAAGCTGAATGGAAATTATTTTCTCTTACACAGAATAGCACACTTGAAAGTGAAGCAATGTGAATTTAGCTTAGTAAATGGGAAACTCAAGCATGCTCTTAGTACCAATTAAAATTCTGTCACGTACATGCCAGAGAGACCAAGCTTCTTGAAACGGCGGGTTTTCCATAATATATTAGAAAAAAAATGTAATTATCATCCTGAATGTAAAGGAAATGTTCATTAAAACACACACAGAAGACTGTTAGCTACGTTAGTTAGAATAATCTATTTTGGAAATAACAGTTTTACATTTATTTTTCCATCCATCATATATTCAAGATGTTTAAGTGCCAACTAGAGAAAGATATTGTAGCCACAGGATAATTCATCTCCATCTACTGAGTGTGGAAGAATATATAAAGTTTATTTTAGACATGATACATCTCCCTGTCCTGATTAAGAACAGGCTACTCAAAATGTGGTGGCCTTCCAGATTAATGCAGTGGGAAATTACAGGTCATCACAAACACAAACATTTCAGAAGCTTGCAGATATAGCAACGTTATACTTGGAGTGACTTTTTTTTTTTAAATTGCTTTGCTGTGAATATTCATGGGATTATTTGTGCAGTTGCAGGAGTGATAATAATAACACTTAGCATTTATATAGCACATTTCAAGTGTTCAAAGTACTTCACATATATTATCTCAGCAATCCTTACTGGAGTACTGTAATTTAGGCCATTATTATTACTCCTATATTTTCAGGCCTCTTCTTCTCCTTCTCACAAGAACATGACTCCTGCTGGGTCAGACCCAAGGCCCATAAGATTGTAAGTTCCCCAATAACTAGTATTCGGAGGCATGTCAATTCTGCTTCTGAAGGAAGTAAATGGCCATCAAGTAGCCATTGATAGCCTTAACCCCATGGCTTTGTCTACCATCAGGATCACAGTAATTAAAGGACTACCTCTCTCCATATGAACCTACCCAAACCCTAATATCATCCTCTGAGACCCTTTTTTGTGTGTCTCCTCTATGAGAGCTCCAGATGGTGGCAACACAAGCATGGGCCTTTTCTGCAGTGGCTCCCTGTTTGTGGAATGTTCTCCCCAGGGAGGTTCGGCTGGCACCAGTTGAAAATGTCCCTGTCCATAGCCAGCTAGGGACGATGGGAGATGAAGAACAACAACATCTGGGTACCCAAGGCTGAGAAAGGCTACTCTAATGAAATAATCTAATCCTCTTTTAAAACCTTCCAGGTTGGTGGTCATCACTCGTTGCTGTGGAAGTGACTCTCACAGTTTAACTACGTACTGCATGAAGAGGGCTTTTCACACATTAGATGAAGCTTGGAAACCCTGTGCATTTGAAGTTTGGGTGGGCAATCTGTGGCCTTCCAGATGTTGTTGGACTCCCGCTTCCATCAGCCCCTGCCAGCATAGATAATGTTCTGGATGGGAGTTGCCAGCAACATCTGGAAGGCCAGAGGTGCCTACCCCTGTTACAATATACACATTAAGGACTCATGTTCAGCCCTCCAATAAACTTCTGCTCCTTCTATATCCCAGAGTCAGATGCATACCATCTGGCCAGAACACAATTTGTTTCACACATTCCCATTCAATTCCCATTCATACACAGGGTTATATTACATCTGGACCAAGAAAAACTCCACTGTCCTGCACCAAGTGATGTATCTTGGCAATCCCACCTGCCAACGCTGATCACCCATATGACTGGACATACTATCAGAAAGACGGGGCTCTTACCATTAAAAAACAAAAACTAATGTGACTCAAGAGAAGAGACTTGTAATTTGTCTCTTTGAGAAAGCAGAATAAGTGCATGGCTTTCCCTCTGCCATCTGGTTTTCTATTTAGAAGAAGCAGAGCAAACTGTCATTCAAAATCCTAGTGACTGACTTGTCTGCCTGTGAGTTATGGCTGACCCGAACTGAAGTATATTCATTTTTGTCAAATTTGTAAATGTCTCTCTAATATACGCTGACAGGCACTGAAATTGTCTGCAGCGTTGCTTCACAGTCCAACACTTTCCCATTTAACTAAATGAATAAATGTGGGTGAGTGTCATGGCGCTTCCCCTCTTATTTCAGACGCTTTTGAATCTGCCTGGCACAACAGATGTACATTCACATTGCGAGCACTTTATTGTTCCCTTTCACAGTACATTTGCTGATGGCCAAGGCATTAGGGTTCAAACTGCAATAATTTCATTTTGGCAGCACAAACATGTTGGAACCTTTACAGATTTCACCCCCTGCTCACTTTCACTTCACCAGTGAAATTCATGGTGTTTGGTTTACACTGTTTTCTATATTTCAATCATGTTCTTAAATATATATATATCTTTAGGATTGTTACATATATTTTGTCCTGCATTTTTAAAAAATATTATATTTGACTTTCCTAGACCCTTCACATATCCATCTTCCTGATATCATGTCTTCTGAGATATTGTCAGTCATGATAATCAGTAGCTCCAGGTTGCTTTATAGTATGCTAGAACAGGTCTGTAGTTAGGCAGGATATTGTTTCTGACAGCCCAATTCTATAGGTTGGCTTAAAATGCAGTGGCACAAATCAAACTTGCACCACGGTCTCTGAACACGGAGCCTGTTTCAGATTTCTGAAACGTAGTGCAGAACAATGTGTGTTTGACCCAGTACTGAAGAAAACCTAGTCCTTCATTTGCTGTGACTTATGGTTGCCACACCTTTGTGCTAGCTTTTGCTGCCCTTGTGATCCAGGGGAAAGTTTCCTCTGACCCTAAGTAATTTTATTGCATGGATTCTGCACAGTATCAGCAAAAAGCAAACCCTCAGCACAATGCTGTTGCTGTGTGCGGTGAGTTGTAAGCCTCTGAACTTGTACACAGAGGACTTGTACACTTCCCTGGGGTGGGATACTGAAGTTCAGAATGATGTAAAGGGACCCCTGACCATTAGGTCCAGTCGTGACCGACTCTGGGGTTGCGGCACTCATCTCGCTTTATTGGCTGAGGGAGCCGGCGTACAGCTTCCGGGTCATGTGGCCAGCATGACTAAGCCGATTCTGGCGAACCAGAGCAGCGCATGGAACAGCCGTTTACCTTCCCGCCGGAGCGGTACCTATTTATCTACTTGGACTTCGATGTGCTTTCGAACTGCTAGGTTGGCAGGAGCAGGGACTGAGCAACAGGAGCTCACCCGTCATGGGGATTCAAACTGCCGAACTTCTGATCGGCAAGTCCTAGGCTCTGTGGTTTAACCCACAGCACCACCCGCGTCCCATCAGAATGATGTGGAAATCAGCAAATCAGTTATTTCTTTGCATGGTATTTTAAAAGTTCCTATTATTCACACTTCCGGTTCTAAGAGTACCAACAAAGTTTTTTTTCTTCTTCTGAAAAACATTTCCAAGTGGTGGCTCTGCCATTGCCAGTTTGCACTTGGGAGTACCAGGACCAATGACTGGAAACATTTGTTGGATATTCTGAAAAGGCATGAAAAGTCACCCAGGCATTTCACTGCATATTGCAAGTGGATAGAAACAGAATATAGGTTTTGAGTGCATTGATGCAGAACATTAGCGGAAAAAATCAGCATTGGAGGGGCGTGCCAAAACACCTAATGGATATGGCACTGCTTCTGGTGGCCCAGAACTCAGCATTCGGGTAATCTACAGACAACAATGGACATTTTCTGGTACTTGTACAGCTGCTTGAAGATTATGATGAGGTAATGGGGAAGCAATGTAATTCTCCCTACTGTGGGAAAACCATTCAGAACAACAACAACAACAACAACAACAACAACAACAACAACAACAACAACAATTTATTTATACCCCACCCATCTGGCTGGGTCCCCCCAGCCACTCTGGGTGGCTTCCAACAAAACACTAAAATACAATAACCTATTAAACATTAAAAGCTTCCCTAAACAGGGCTGCCTTTAGATGTCTTCTAAAAGTTTGGTAGTTATTTTTCTCTTTGACATCTGGTGGGAGGGCATTTGACAGGGCGGGCACCACTACTGAGAAGGCCCTCTGCCTGGTTCCCTGTAACTTGGCTTCTCGCAGTGAGGGAACTGGACCTCAGTGTCCGGGCAGAACGATGGAGATGGAGACGCTCCTTCAGGTATACTGGACCTAGGCCATTTAGAGCACCAACACTTTGAATGAACTGATAGACTTCATGGCCAAGGAAGTACTGTATTATAGAACATTGATTAATGATTTTCTATACAGTACTGCTAAATATATTTAAAATATCTCTAAGCGGTGTACAGAAAACTGAAGCAAAATAACAGCAGCAGCAGCAACAGCAGCAGCAACAACAATTTATTAATACTCCACCCATCTGACTGGGTGGGCGGCTTCCCACAAAATATTAAAAATACAATAAAACATCAAACATTAAAAACTTCCCTAAACAGGGCTGCCTTCAGATGTCTTCTAAAAGTCAGATAGTTGTTTATTTCCTTGACTTCTGATGGGAGGCCATTCCACAGGGCGGGCGCCACTACTGAGAAGGCCCTCTGCCTGGTTCCCTGTAACCTCACTTCTTGCAGTGAGGGAACCGCCAGAAGGCCCTCGGAGCTGGACCTCAGTGTCCAGGCTGAATGATGGGAGTGGAGATGCTCCTTCAGGTATACATCAGACAACTTTAACCAAATATTACCCAAAAAATACAGTTGCATACAAAAATATTACATTAATACATTAATAAAAACATACAGAGCAGGTTGGACAAAGCTAAGTATTATTGTGTCATACTGGATTGCATGCCTGATGTAAGTTACTCTGAGAAGATGTCGCTCACAGTGAGATGTGTTGATGAAGACAAGGGAAAGATTTGTGTAAAGAAACGCTTCGTTGGATTCAGCACAGTTCATGAACTCTTGCTTAAGACCTTGAGGGAAAACAATATTAACACTAAGTCTGGCATGGCAAAGGCTATGATAATGGTGCCAACAGAGAACAGGGAGGCGTAGTGTCAAGGCAAGGCCTCCTTACGCTGAACTGATAAGCTTCGTTCATACCCTGTGGCTGTGATTCTCTCAATCTGGTAGTTTCAGATGCAGCTTCATAATTAAATAATCCATTACCCCTTTTGGCGTGCTGCAGTGCATGTTTATGCTATTCTCTGCCTCTGTTCAATAGTGGCAGATTCTAAAAGACAATGACTTCAACCTCACCATGAAGCCACTGGGAAAGTTGTGGAGGCAGTGTGAAGCCTTTTCAATATCGAACAAAATAAGGTTATGTTGCTTCAATGGCATGTCCAAAGTCTGTTTCGGGGGCATAATCCAGCCTGCCGGTCAATTTAATCTGGCCCCCGTGGCAGTATATGTCCTGGGCAAAAATCCAAAAAAAAAAAAAAAAAAAAAAAGCTCAATAACTTCAATCCTAAATAAAGCTCAGCAATTTTGGTTGGCCCTCACTTCATCAAATCTGGCCCTCTTTCAAAAAGGTTTGGGCACCCCTGGTTAAGCAGATGCAGATCTTTGCTATGAAGTCAAGTTCTTGATATCAATCATATTATGGTATGACAGTCTATTCCATGTGAATATTGTAAGTAAGGCTATGCAATGCCTTACAAAGGACATAGTACAGGTATAGGCAAACTCGGCCATCCAGATGTTTTGGGACTACAACTCCCACCATCCCTAGCTAACAGGACCAGTGGTAAGGGTTGATGGGAGTTGTAGTCCCAAAACATCTGGAGGGCCGAGTTTGCCTATGCCTGACATAGTAACTACTGCCGCCCCTCAGGAAGAAATGTGTGGAGTTCATTGCCTCATATAGGGTAAGCGGTTTTGCAGAGGTGGTTATTGCAACTAAAGAGCTCTCAGAAGCCCTTGATGCTGATGCCACTTTCAAGGAGCACTCACCTAAGTGTTGCAAGAAGAGGCAGTTTGAAAATGAGGGTCTGACTCTTGATGACAAGTGTGGCAGTCCATTTTTTTTTTTTTAATTCTACACTTTTCTCAACATTGTGTTCAAACTGAAGAGCAATCTGAGCAGCTTGAATCTCATGGGGATTTCTTGACAACCTTGAAAAGCTACTGGAAGAGACATTCGTCATCCACTGTATGGATCTACACAGATACCTCAATGATGGCAACCACCTTGACGTAGATGGTGCAGATCGTTGTGTTGACTTAGGCCATCTCCACCACATGCTAGCTTCTGAAAAAGGCTCACCACGAGATGCCCTGCGGTACATTCACGATACCCAAATTGCCGATGTCTTCCCAAATGTCTGGGCCGCATTATAAATTCTCCTGGCATTTCCAGCTCCAGTTCCTACTGCCTAGTGCTCATCAAAATGTACTTGCGATCTACCACGATGGATGAGAGGCTCACATCATTGCTTGCCTTACCCTCTGAGAATGACATTGCACAAAACCTTCATCTTTCCATCAAAGTTTGGAGAAGGCAAAGCTTGAAAAGCCACATTCTGAGCAGTGGCACTAGGTGACACAGCAAAACTATCACAGGCTTTACTTTTAATATGTTTTATTTTGCAGCATAAGCCTTCTTTATTTTAGAATAACCATATTTTCAATCTTAAAAAGAAAGGAAAGTTCATGGCTTTGTTTTATTATTATTTATATAATGCTTATAGGTTTTTTTAAATGGTATTTGAAGTGCTAAGTGCTGGGTAATGCTTCTCAAAGTAGAGCTATGTTCATTGATTTTTACCTAGCACAAAGGACATCAAAGGGAAAATTGAAAAGGGAACATACTTCAAAGCTAATGAAGGACAATCATTTTCCTAGTTAGTACCCAAACATACAACATGGGGCGGCCAGGGAGGGAGGTTACAGACACTTGCTTTTAGTCACCAAAGTACACAGCAGACTCTACATTAAAAAACAACAGCCACTGAACTCAGCTTGGTGCCCTCCTCAGCTTGGCACCCTGGGCTCCTGCCCATCTCACCCACCCCTAAGGCCAACCCTCAACACGCAGTCTCACACCAGCAGATTTCTGCATATTCAAGATGATTTCTGGAGCATGGGGTTTCAATGTTAGTAAGGTCCATGTCCTTTTTTCCACATGTTACATTAGAAGCAGGAATTCGGAAATGTGATGCAATTCCTACTTTTTCAATTCCTGTTCCTGTGTAATCTTCAAATTTGCCTTCAGCAACTCTACACAATAACTCTTTGCTTGATCCAATAACTCTTTGCTTGATCCAAGTAAAGGCTAGCAGTGGAGTTAACATCCCAAAAACAAAATAGCTCCTTTTAGAGTGTCCCATTAAAAGAAGAAACCATATTTAAAATGTTTGCTCTTAGTTTTAATGCTTTCCATTTTAAAAAAAGCAGTACAATTTCCATAGTAGCATTGCATGTCCTTGTGAGACGGATGGCTAGAAATGAAGTGGGCTCCATTTCTACTGCATGCAGAATAGCTATCTATACCGAACGTTTTGGGGATATTTTTCTTTTTGCAATTGGTTAAAGCAAACACAAAATGAATGATTAGCTCCACATTAGCCAAGATTATACAAAGAATGGGAGAAAATTAACGGGTCATTAAAATAGTCTCAGACTGCATACACACCATATATTTAAAGCACATGTCTTCTCCCAAATAATCCTGTAGTTTATCCCTCACAGCACCCTTAGTCCTCATTCCCAGCATCCTTTAAAAAACCTCCCACTACAGTTCCCAGAGCTCATTTGAGGAAGTAATATGTGACAGAGCTGTAATACGTTTGCATCAATCTGAACATTTATCACTGTAGGTCACGGCATAAACAATAAGGTTGATATAACTCTAATATGACAGGAGACCCTCCATGATGAAGTTGGGTGACCATGGGACAAGCCTAAGTCCAGCCTCACCTCCTGTAAGGCATTCAGGGATATGCTAACCCATCTATACCTGACCTAAAGATCAACACATGTAAATTTAATTGCCAAGTACAGGAAATTCAACTCCTCAATGGGAGCCATTCACACAATGGTGTTGTTGTTGTTTAGTCATTTAGTCGTGTCCGACTCTTTGTGGCCCCATGGACCAGAGCACGCCAGGCCCTCCTGTCTTCCACTGCCTCCCGCAGTTTAGTCAAACTCATGCTGGTAGCTTCGAGAACACTATCCAACCATCTCTGTCATCCCCTTCTCCTTGTGCCCTCCATCTTTCCCAACATCAGGGTCTTTTCCAGGGAGTCTTCTCTTCTCATGAGGTGGCCAAAGTATTGGAGCCTCAGCTTCACGATCTGTCCTTCCAGTGAGCTCTCAGGGCTGGTTTCCTTAAGAATGGATAGGTTTGATCTTCTTGCAGTCCATGGGACTCTCAAGAGTCTCCTCCAGCACCATAATTCAAAAGCCTCAATTCTTTGGCGATCAGCCTTCTTTATGGTCCAGCTCTCACTTCCATACATCACTACTGGGAAAACCATGGCTTGAACTATACAGACCTTTGTTGGCAAGGTGATGTCTCTGCTTTTTAAGATGCGGTCTAGGTTTGTCTCCCAAGAAGCAGCTTTTCTCCCAAGAAGCAGGCGTCTTTTAATTTCATGGCTGCTGTCACCATCTGCAGTGATCATGGAGGCCAAGAAAGTAAAATCTCTCACTGCCTCCATTCCTTTCCCTTCACACAATGGTAGCAGACCAAAAAAAGAGAGAGGCCAGGTTCAGCTGATGGCTTGATAAGATTGTGATCCTAGCAGTCTTTCATCTTTTGTTAAGCAAGATGGGTGAAGTGAGAACTGGCCAGGAAATTCTATGAGGAACTATAGTAACAACTCAGTTCACACACCCCTCCAATCTCCACTGGCATGCCTTGAGAAGAAGGCATAAAAAACCCTTAGATCCTAAAGTCAGTAGCTCTTCTAGCTTCAACAGAACAAAATTTACCCAGAGCCCCTCAGGACTCAGCACACTTCTGCTTTGCTTTAAGGACAGATACACTTCCTCTCCCCTCCACTTCTAGTGTGGGTTTATGCCAAAATTGTCATGTCCATGTTTCTGTAGGCTTTTAAAAATAGTCTTTCACTATTCAGATCAAGGGGTGTGTGTGTGTGTGTGTTGTAGGAGCTTCTCCCTGGTTACTTTATATTTTTGTTATCTGAAGCATTATTTATTTGTTGATTTATTTAATATTCAATGTGAGACTTTGTTGTATACAGCATAAGGTTGGGGGAGAAGTGAGGTGGGGAATATATACTGTCACTTCTATTTCATATAATAAACTAAGCTTTCCTTTTTCCTTTGGCGTGAGAAGTTCTTGTGGGCATAAGGTTAACACATACTCCTAGACAAGTGTATGTAACTCCAGCAAAAAATCTTAAGCCTCTCAGCAGTGTGAATATGAACTGGGTGGCGCTGTGGTCTAAACCACTGAGCCTCTTGGGCTTGCCGATCAGAAGGTCGGTGGTTCAAATCCCTGTGACGGGGTGAGCTCCCGTTGCTCTGTCCCAGTTCCTGCCAACCTAGCAGTTCGAAAACGTGCCAATGTAAGTAGATAAATAGGTACCGCTGTGGCAGGAAGGTAAACAGTGTTTCCGTGCACTCTGGTTTCCATCACAGTGTTCCGTTGTGCCAGAAGCCATTTAGTCATGCTGGCCACATGACCTGGAAAGCTGTCTGTGGACAAAAGCCAGCTCCCTCGGCCTGAACGTAGATGAGCGCTGCAACCCCATAGTCGCCTTTGACTGGAAATAACCGTCCAGGGGTCCTTTACTTTTACCTTTTATATGAACTTAGATGAATGCTGGGTGCACACATGTGAGTGCAGATATACATTTGTAACAGCCCTGCTGCCTCTTTTCCTGACCTTAATGCATTGTGCATGAAGGTCTGCAAGAGCAATTCTAACTGTGTTCAGCTAAACGGGATTAGAACACTCCCTTGATCTAGAAACTCTGATGGCACAGAGTTCTCGTTGCAAAGAGGATTCCAAGGAAATACTCCTTCAGACCTTTGCCACACGCACAAAGATCAGGAGGGGGAAGGGCTGGTACTGTGGTACAGTGGGGATGTGGGACATGTGTGCCCCCCTCACAGCCCCTACTCAGTTTAAACCTTCATGCATTCACCCAAATGCTTGGGAACAACAGACCAAAGCTTGCATAGCGTTCACCACGAGTTAAAGAATGGATCCTAAGATGATCATAATATTGTAAATGAGGGACACAAATGGAATAGGCATTTGAAAAATGGCTTAAGGCCAAGCTGTAGAGAAGACAAATGTGAAGGATTAGAAAAAGCCACACACTTCAACGGTAAGGCTCATCACTTGTTGGAAAAGCCTGCCAAGGATTAGCATAGCAAATTTATCCTGTAGATATTCTAATCACAAAACCGTCAGTGTATTATATGACCATTTATAATACATTATTGATGAATAAGAAAATCATAATGACCCCAAGAGCCCGGTAATTAAACATTTAAATCATACTGAATATTTAACAGCAACAAAAAAAAGCCTGGTTGCACCCAAAAAGACTGACACATTTTATAATGGTGCAAACTTTTGTGGATTAGAGCCCACTGCATCAGATGCATGTGAAATCACAGGGTGATTTCTTGGGAGCCACTGGGTGAAGTCATTCACAGCTTTAGATTGCAATGTCAGCTGTATAGGGATGACACACAACTCACGTTTGCATCTACTAATCCCAGAGAGGCTGTGAAACTCTTGAAAGGGTGTTTGGAAACAGTTTTAATATGAATGAAGATGAGCAAAGTGAAACTTACCTAGACGGGGCAGAAGAGGTGAAGACTGTTTACTCCTGACAAGAGACTTTAACTGGTTCTGTTGGATGAGACTGCCAGATTCTACAGCTATGCTGGCTGCCTGTTTACATCTGAGCCCAATTCAGAGGCAGTTTCATGTAGATTGTAAATAGCCCAGGGGACAATACAGAGCCCTGTGAGATCTTTTAAGCCAGTGGCCACGGGGCACAACAATACAAAGCGGGGGGGGGGGGTAATCCACTGGACAAATGACTGAACTGACTCCCGCCCCTCCAAAAAAGAATCCACCAGTTTTGGCGACTGTTTCAAAAAGAAACAAAATAGACATTTTAAACAGGTTTAAGCCTCTCTGTGGCCCAGCTCAGTGCCCAATGTCCTTGGTCATCAGACCAGTCATTTGATGAACAGGGAGGAGCGCTAGCTATGTCTCTGTGAGTATTTTGGTCCACTTTTGGCCACACCCTTTGGCCTATGACCTCCAAAAGGTTGGCCAAGGGTGAATGGGTCCATTCAGCCAAAAACTTTATCACACCTGATATAAACCAAGAAAGAAGCATTCATCCCACCGGGATAGGCTATTCACCTTGGTCTTCTTCCTGAAAAGAAACCGTATCTGTGAACTGTTGCAGGGCTGGACATCGCTGATTACTTAATAGGATCTGAATTCAGATTTGTAACCTGAGAAAATGACCATAGTTCAATAATATGAGAACACCAAGTGCCGCTTCCCCCTCCCAGGCATTGTGGAGTTGTGCAAGATGTACTTGTTAGTTCTAATGACAAAAGTTGAGCAAAATGTGCCAGAGGCAAAAGCAAACATGACTTGTCTGAAATATCATGGAGAGTTTCAGTCATCTGAAATGCTTTATGATCTCTGTAAAGCCCTAGATTAAGTTATTCCAACAGCACAAGTCTACAATTCCTCAGGCACATGCCTCACTCTAAGCTCACTCCCACAGCAGCCAATTACTATGTGAAACTTCAGAGTATGTTGTTTAGACAATGCAGACTTAAAGAATCCGCAGCTAACCCAAAACAGGAAGGGCCATAGAAATAATGTTTTAACTTTCCATTCACGATAATGGCTTTTCCTTGACATGTTATCATTTTTTAATTTACTACCACCACCACTACCACCACAGTGCTCTCAATGTGCATAAGGCTTCGCAAAGAAAAAGGCAGATCCCTGTCCTGAGGAGCTTATAACCTCAAATTTTTGAGACGCTTTTCTTTCTCAGCAGCAGGAACTGGCAGTGATAATAGCGAGAATGCAGGCCACCACCCCACACACCAGTAGACTGGTCCACCCCTCTCCTTGCACACAAGGAACTCTCTCACTGTGGCTGATTCCAAATTTTCCTCCTCTTGCTGCTGCTCAGAAGGAAAGTGCTTTGCCTTTGCAGCCTTCTCCTGTCTTGGGCATGCTGGGATGGAGGGATGCTTTGCTCCATAAAAAGGAATCAGTGGCAACGGTGTGGGGGAATAGCTTGCCAAGTGGCTGTCGCACAGCAGCTTTCAATTTGCTGCTGTGCTACAATTTCACATATATTAAGAAGTGACTTCTGAGAATGTTTGCGGCGCAATGAGTATCTTGCGGAAGCAGAAAGCAGGGAAGCAGAACGAGGATTTAGAAATAACCATTTCCCATTCTTTTTAGAAGCATGCTTTATTTTTTTTTAAACAATTATGCATTTCCCCCCATTGCTATATGGAAGTTCTACAGGAAACTTTGGCTTGCCAAATGTTGTTGGACTCCCAACTCCCATCAGCCCCAGCCCAGTATGGCCAATGGGCAAGGAGGATGAGAGCTGTTATCCATCAGTTTATGAAGGATCACAGATTAGCAGCTCCATGTTCTACAGCAACACCAGGTGTTTTCACTCCATTCAGTTAAGAGCATTTACTATTCTGATAGCAAACCAGTGAAGGACCTCTTTGTGTTTATGCTTCTTTGATGCCAGAGCCTAGGGCTTGCCGACCAGAAGGTTGGCGGTTCGAATCCCCATGACGGGGTGAGCTCCCGTTGTTCGGTCCCTGCTCCTGCCAACCTAGCAGTTGAAAGCACGTCAAAGTGCAAGTAGATAAATAGGTACCGCTCTGGT
The DNA here is from genome assembly GCF_965153285.1 of Podarcis tiliguerta. NCBI lineage: Eukaryota > Metazoa > Chordata > Lepidosauria > Squamata > Lacertidae > Podarcis > Podarcis tiliguerta. Next base: position 32,443,004 of record NC_139543.1, on the reverse strand, counting down.
GGTAAGGTAAATGGCATTTTTGTGTGCTGTTTTGGTTCGCCAGAAGCATGCTGGCCACATGACCCAGAAGCTGTCTGCGGACAAACGCTGGCTCCTCGGCCTATAGAGCAAGATGAGCGCCGCAACCCCAGAGTCATCCATGACTGGACCTAACAGTCAGGTGTACCTTTACCTTTATGGAAGGGTCAGCAGCTTGGAATGCCCATTAACCTTCGTCTGTCATCCAGTGGACAATGTATATGACCCCTCTAAATCAGGAGTACCCTCCAGAGGTTATTGGGCTCCAGTTCTCATCAGCCCCAGCAACATTTCCCATGGTTAGCAATTACAGGAGTTCTTGTCTAGCAGGCATCCAGAGGACTCTTCTCTAAATGATAAGATTCAAAAATGCCTAAGTTACGTATTTCAGATATATATGAAGAATGAAGATTAAGCAAGAATCCCAACCATCCTCAAAAGATAATAGCTACTGATGCTATAGGTTGTTACTTTATTTTGATCTATGATAACAAGAATTCCATTTCTAAAACTTCATAAATCATCAATACCACAAGGTGGCAGCAGAAAATTATTTTTGTAAGAATTCTGCCATGACCGTTTCCCCCCGTTTTATTTTAACAAACATCCTGCCTTTCCTCTGTTCCATGGGAAACACAATTGCTCCAGATTGAAAATGCTTCTACTCAGGCCTCCAAATTAGTCCAGAAATGTATAGGTTGCAAAAGGTTGATTCATATTATACTTTTCCCAGGCCTTAGACGGTGGAGGCAACTTCCTACATTAAACCAATCATGTTAACTTTGTCCTGGTGCTAATGAATGTCTTGCTCAGGAATCAAAGCCGGCTATACGCATTGCCTATGGATGAGATGATAAGAGACTACCCTTAAATTTCTATGAAAGAGGTTAATATGCACAGGCTGAGTACAATGCTGCCTGCTCCTCTCTTTGCTAATATTTTAGCTGACCTTTTAAAAGTAATTATTTTGGTATAGTTTTAATGCCCTGTTTGCCTCAGACACAATAATACAGTCAAAAAGCTGGTTCAAAGGCAGCACTACATTCCCAGAAGCCTCACCACTGATGAACCCACACAAGTCAGACAACAATGCGTTCGGCAAGAACAGAGCCAGTGTTTCACAAGCAAGCATTGGGAGAGCAAATGTCTTCCTCACAGAGATTGAAACTGAGAGGAAAAGGAAGGCTACAGACCAGGCAAAAGCTGATTGATGCCTTTCATTTGCTCAAGTTCCATCGCTGAAAGATCCCTGTTGATTCTGCAAAGAGTTCTTTGCCAGGCTTTCTCATCAGACTGTTTGGTGAACATCAAAAGCTGTTGTGTTCTTTCTCCAGGAGAAGGTGGCTCAGCAAAACCATAACAATAATCACCTTTCACAGCCTGTAGTTTTGAATGTAACTTTCAAGGTGTTCTGTTTAATAATTCTACATGTATATATATATTTTCAAAATCGCAGAAGGGTTTTTCAAGGTGTTTTGTCAACCACGAAAAAGCCATCCAAACATACACAAATGGCTCTATTCATTTTTTTAAAACATCTGATTGTGCTTCCAAATTAACAGGAGCTTAGTAAGAATCTCAGCATGTGTAGTGATATTTTTAAAATAGTTGCTATCTTGTGGAAGACCTGTTATCTGAAACAAGCTATAAACACAAGCTAATCGCAGAACTCTGTTGAAAGGACCTGTTCCAAAGCACAATGAAGTGAATGCCAAAATGCCAAATGATATCAGTGGGATTAGGATCAGGCCTTGAAAAGCTAGTCGGCTTTTAGTGGGGCTCAGGATAGCAGTTCCTCCAGATCTAGCTGTCCAAGCGGCAGCCTGTAAAATGAGAACTCAGCCAGCTGGCTGCTGGCCACCTCGCCTTGCTCCTAATGAGTGCTATCTGTTCGGTCCCCATGCAGCTGTTCCATCAAAATTCCCCATAAAGTTTACCCAAATGTTTCAAGCTTGTTAAGACTTTGAATGGAGCAGACCTGGCAGTCTGTACGGGAGGCTCCTGCAAAAGCTAGGATTGACATCAGCAGTTCAGCACTGTAGGGAATCACCCGGGGGGGGGGGGGGCTGTTGGACTTAAAGGAAATGGAGACAGCAATTTCAGCTTGCTGCCAGCAGTGGAGCACAAGTACAAATCACAGAAAGAGAAGTTGATGCCAGCAGCTCAAGTACTGTCTCCGCTTTGATCTGGAGGAATATATATATAATCCAAAAACAAATGGAGGAGGAAAGAACAGCCAGTGGCATAAGGAAACAAGATAAATAAATCTGAATATTGTGTGTGTGTGTGTGTGTGTGTGTGTGTGTGTGTGTGGAAGGGGGAGAGGAGGCATATAATTCTATTAATTTTAAGCATTTGATTTCTGCTATTTTGAAACTCTAAATACAAATTATCTGGAGGGAAGGTTGCCTTTCTTTCTCAACCTTCAGTGAAACGCTGGAATGTTGTGAGAATAAATGCGCTCTGAGGAACAGCATTCAAAGAGAATTCGAGAATCTACAAAGGCTTAAACAGATGTAATTTCCTCTAGGTCTGAATCACCGGCATCTAGAGACTGACATTTGCATGTCCTGTTTGCCTGTGATACTGCATGAAAAATTAGTTTATTTGCTAAGGTATTCTGCACTGGAGCCTGAACTGGAAGTCTGATGCCCAGGCAGGCAGGCAGGCAGAAGGGTCTCAAAACGTGATAAAGAGGCAGGTGCTAAGTGATGCAGACAGAATTATCCCTCTCACACAACGCCCCCCCCCCCAACAGAGTATCTGAAAAATAAGCATGCAGAAAAGGACATCTGACCTTCCTATAGCTTGATGGAAGAAATAGAAATATGAGAGATGTGCACTTGTCCAAGAAAAAACCTTAGAGCCACAAGGGCAATGGAGAAGCTATTCTTGGCTAGGTTTGTTTGTTTTTACTTAACACAGAGGTTTTCAACATTTTTGAGTCCACAGCTCCCTTGATGCAGCTACATTCTTTCTGTGACACCTCCGTGGTGCTCAGGAGCCCAGTTTTGTCACCCCTTGCCTGCAGAGCTGGCAGCCTCTCACCCTTTTTCAAGCACCATTCCTTGTGGAGCGTTCCCTCAGCCTCCTCTCCTCTTCCCTCTCCTTGGGGGTCCTCCATGCAGCTACAGCTGCCACCTCTGGTCACTGAGCTGCTCCCTGCCCCCAAGAGAGGTGCCTCCTCACACTGCCCCACAGGGCCTGGGAAGAAACCCCTGGCCAGCCCCAGATGCATCCTTCACCTGGGGAGCTTATAGCCAGGGCTGCTGCAACAAACAGCTGTGCAAGCCTTTGGGAGGCAGAGATGCAAGAAAGCATTAGAGGATGGAGGGAAGGAAGAGGGAGGGAGGCCAGTGTGGCCCACGGCACCCCTGACCATCATTCAAGGCACCCTAGGGTGCCACGGCACACTGGGTGAAAACTACTGACTTAACAGAAAGGGTTCTTATTTGTATTACAGCACATGCAAGCGAGGTCATATGTTTTGTCTAGTGGATGTGATTCAATCCAATGTTAGCAATAGGCTCAGCCTAACCTTGGGTAGATCTATCTATCATCTATCTATCTATCTATCTATCTATCTATCTATCTATCTATCTATCATCTATCTATCTATCTATCTATCTATCTATCTATCATCTATCTGTCTATCTATCATCTATCTATCTACCTATCATCTATCTATCTATCTATCTATCTATCATCTATCTATCTACCTATCATCTATCTATCATCTATCTATCTATCTATCTATCTATCTATCTATCTATCTATCTATCATCTATCTGTCTATCTATCATCTATCTATCTACCTATCATCTATCTATCTATCTATCTATCTATCTATCTATCTATCTATCTATCATCTATCTATCTATCTATCTATCATCTATCTATCTATCTATCTATCTATCTATCTATCTATCTATCTATCATCATCTATCTATCTATCATCTATCTATCTATCTATCTATCTATCATCTATCTATCTATCTGCCTGCTTCAACTCTACCCATCTATAAAAGTAGGTTTCCAGTGACCTGTCTACTTTACAGAACTGTTGCGAGGGTAGTAAGCCAGGCAAAGGTTGTAAAGCAAATTACATGCTTTTACTCAGGAGTAATACATAGCTTAAATTGCTTTATATTTTGCCTTTACCACTTGCTTTACCTATACAGAAAATATATATAATATTTAAATACGTGATGATACGTTCTGATATAACCATGCAGTGATCTAGTTCCCCATTTTTTTATTTGCTATTCTTCTGTGTTTGTGTTTTCAGCTGTAGGGTCTTTTGATCTGGGATCTTTTTGTTTTATTTCTGCAAAGTACCGACTATATTTCTAGGAACCGCATAATAAATGATTCATAATAACAATAATTATAATAAGACCTGATGTAGGAGTATTCAAATTTCTTCATACACAAAAACCTGTAGTCAACAGAAGTTGGTCCAATTAAAATAATTACATTGTATCTTATCATTCATTCTCTTGGTACCAATGTAACAGGTATTGCCTCTTCAAAGCTACATATTCTCCCTGCCAATCACTTTTAAAGAGCCAGCTCATTTCGGTTGTGTATTCCAGATCTGAGCTATTGTCTGCGGCAGTCACTTAGGAATATGTAACCTTAAAGTCATGAACAAACAAAGATGCTGAGATATTCTAAATCTAAGTCAAAAGACCACGTTCTTCATTTTGGGCTCTAATTTATTTGCAGTGATACATTCTTATTTAGTTAGATTAGGGAATTAGCACCTTCTAGCAAACTGTAAATTAGGGATTCCAGAGCAAGATCAGTGTAAGCAAAATTAATTCAGTGCAGCACTTCAGAATAATCTGTTTATGCTCTGAGGTACTCGGTTGCAAACCCTCGAAGTCAGCAGTGCACGTTTACTTGCGGCATATTATATCTGAAATGTCATGTAGCAAAATGGTGGTGATGAGATTTGTGCCTGGCCATCTGAAAGGTATGCGGCAGTAGATGGATGACATGAACCCCAGTGGAATTTGAGGCTCTGCCGTCTCGTGAACCATCATCCTATGGGCTCCCAAACCTCATTCTGGCTTCTCAGCGTTTTTGCTGATGCAAATGAAACCCATCTTTTCTGCAAAGGCAAAACTATTAGAACACAGTGGTGGTTACGAGGGAACAGTACACACTTTCCAATATCCTGAAGATAGTAAATTGAATCAAAGCTATGTTTAGTATGCCTGTGAGTTTGGGTTTCTGAGATCCTTTAGGCACTCATTCAATTGTAAGACTCCTGAGTGCCTATGCAGTGTTTGAATTACCAATGAGCTTTTGATGGTCATCTAATAAAGCCTAAAACTTAGGTCAACTTAGCTTAGTTAACTCATAGAATCATAGAACTGTAGAGCTGAAAGGGACCCCAAGGGCTATCTAGTCCAACCCCCTGTGATGCAGGAATCTCAACTAAAGCAGTCCAGCTGACATTTCCCCAAACTGTGCCAGAATTTAGCTGTACGGTTCAAAATATAGAATACCTGATCGTTATTGCGGGTGCTACACAATTCTACAGATGAAAATAAAAGAGACTATGAATAATTTCCAAAAGTGTATTTTCAAACTGGGCAAATGGAAAACAAAGCAATTCAGATGCAATTCAACTGAAAGAAATGTAAAACCCCTAACTTCTCATTAACACTGATGGAAACTCTCGTGCCAAGTTTGGCAACGTTATCTCAAGAGGTCACAGAACAATGAGCATTCACCCTAAATTCATCCTGATTTGCTCGTGTGGTGGTTATACATCTTCACATTAATCGTTTGTTCACCCCACACTTTTCAGCACAGTTCCCTTCTGTTCTCCTAACTGCAAAAAAGGACATTTCATTTGGAAATGTGGGTGTGCTAGGTTGTCAGAAACTCTTTAATCCACTTTCATAGCGCAAACTTAAATTTCTAGCACGGCCTTGAATTCCTCCTGCGAAGTACTGAAAGTCCAGAGGCGACCTACATAAAGTCCATCTTTGTCATAGCCATCTTACTCTTAACAAAATGTATGGAATATATTTTAATAGTTCAAACACTGATTTAAGGTTTGAGTTCAATTGCCATTGCACCCAGCAGGTATACTGTATATATATATCTATATCCAGTTCAATTTAAGCAAAGGTTGGCTACCACGGCAAGCTCTAAAAGTGCTATTAACTTGGATAAAAAGGAAACAGATCCCTCAAAACATTTAATAGAGGTCAGTAAACTCTCTTCAGTAGATTTGGTTTGAGGTTGAAACACTTGTGTCCATTTGTAGTAACTCTTCACCACAGTTAACATTTGCTGCACATCACAGTGTTGCCATTTCTGTATTGGAAGCTGACTGGGCTTTTAATTTTCCCCCATTAAAGTTAATTGACATGCCTTCTGCAGTTTCTGCTGTTGTGGCAAGCAAACAATACAGCTTCACTCAGCTAATCGAGTGGAGTGGAGTCTAATGGGAAGCAAATACAAAGATATAGTTTGTCCAGTTTATCCGTAAGCTATAATGGAATGTAAATAAAATATTCATTGTGTCAAGGCATTTCAAGCAAGAGGCAAAATAAATAGCTGTGCTTTATTCTTTTTCTTTTAATGAGCATCTTCCAAATTGGATATCCATTTGGTTACAATCCCGCTGGCCAAAACACAGACAAGTGAATAAACAGATCTGACTGTTTCTGGTAGGGTGCAGATTGAATAGGCAGGGGAAATAAATTCACGTGAAGTGATGGTTTCCTGGACTACAGGAATGATCATGTGCAGTGAAACCCCAGGCTCCTGCATGTGCCATATGTAAGCTCAATGTACCATGCTTGAAAACAAAGACTTGACAGCATGCAGTCTGAATTAACATATGTGCCTACACTTGGAAATAGACCGTTTTGCTCAGCAATGCTCTTTGAAGAAGTTAAGGAAGAGGGAAAGGGCAGCATGTTGTGGCCCAAATGAAGAAGACTACAGGTAAATCAGGAGACTCTGTGAAACATAAGAAGGTGTAGAGACAGAGACCTTGTAAGTCGAAGTGGATGCTGATGCACGTTTTGCTAGGGAAGGTGGCATTGTGGCTCAGCGTGGGTAAATTTAAGGAACAGTCAAGAGCCATTTTAAAGGGAATTTGTGGCTGGCAATAATAATGCTGTCCTACATGGCATTGGTGCCCATTACCTAATTCCCAAAGTACAGTAGTTCCTTGTTATTGTAACATTTTTATTATGATCAAAAAGTCTTATCTTTGGCCTTCCTTATTTAAGAATTACTTTAAAAAATTAAGGTAATGACAGTATGGAGAATAAGAGAAAAATTAAAAAGTTCAACCGTGCACCAGTTAAAACATATAGTTTCCCATTGATCTCAATATTTTTTGAGGGGTGAACTCCTGTCCTTGAGATCTTCTGACTGAGAAACATACAGGGACATACAGTTCTGAGGATGATCTCGAAATCACCTAGAAATAACTTGGGGGTGGAATAGGAGACATTTGAATAACCAGCAATTCTTTCTCACCTCGTGCAATGGCTTCTGATAGCCTGCAGAGATGAGTTGTTATACACCGCTCTCTCCAATCCAAAGATAAAACGCCTGATCCCACGGCTCTTTCAATAGGGGCACACAAAAATAGGAGTCAATCAGGAATGCCCCTCTCCTCTTGGGATAAATCATCCTCCATCTGTTTACGAGTCTTAAGTATGGGCAATGAGCTTTCAGAAAGAGAACAACAGATGGCAGCACTGTCGTAATAAACATTGTCCAAAAGCACCACTCAGGCTCAAAAAAATAATAATTAAGAAATACAAAAAATGGCACTTTTTTGAGAACCTGGTTCTCCCTTGCCTGCATCACATCTCATCTTTCACTTCTGTTCTTAATCCATTCTACCACTTAACAGCTGGTGACAATCAAACACAAAGTCTCATTGAATGCTCCACCATGTGCCCTTGGCAAGGAGCTGTATGGGCAACCGCTCCCCTGCAAATTCTGAGAAGCAGGTGAGGTTGCCTGGACAGGAGGAAGGCACCTCCTTGGAGCTGGGCGGAGCCCCTGTGCTGCTTTCTGGAAGCTGCTCTGAAGACCTCTTTCTGTTCCCTCCTGTAGCATCAGCAGTGGCAGCTTTTCCTGATTGAGATCATAGTGGATTCCTACTTTGGGCAAAGCAGATGTGGGGCCAGGTTTTGCCATCCTCTAGGCATGCCTCTGTGTGTGCATGACATCTCTGTGTTATAGAATCGTAGAACTGTAGAGTTGAAAGGGACCCTGAGGATCATGTAGTCCAACCCCCAGCAATGCAGGAATCTCAACCAAACCATCTGTGGCAGATGGCCATCCAACCTCCACTTAAAAACCTCCAAGGAAGGAGAGTCGACCACTTCCCAAGGGAGTCTGTTCCACTGCCAAACAGATCTTACTGTCAGAAAGTTCTTCTTGATGCTTAGCTGGGATATCTTTTCTTGTCATTTGAAGCCCTTAGCTATGGCTCCAGAGAAGGAGAAAACAAGCTTGCTCCATCTTCCATGTGACAGCCTTATAGATTTTTGAAGATGGCTATCCTATCGCCTCTTCATCTCCTCTTTTTCAGGCTAAACATACCCAACTCCCCGAACCATTCCTCATAAGGCTGACTTTCCAGACCCTTGATCATCTTAGAATCATAGAGTTGGAAGAGACCACAAGGGTCATCGAGTCCAACCCCCTGCCAAGCAGGAAACACCATCAGAGCACTCCTGACATATGGTTGTCATAGAATCATAGAATCATAGAGTTGGAAGAGACCACAAGGGTCATCCTGCCAAGCAGGAAACACCATCAGAGCACTCCTGACATATGGTTGTCAAGCCTCTGCTTAAAGACCTCCAAAGTAGGAGACTCCACCACACTCCTTGGCAGCAAATTCCACTGTCGAACAGCTCTTACTGTCAGGAAATTCTTCCTAATGTTTAGGTGGAAACTTCTTTCTTGTAGTTTGGATCCATTGCTCCGTGTCCGCTTCTCTGGAGCAGCAGAAAACAACCTTTCTCCCTCCTCTATGTGACATCCTTTTATATATTTGAACATGGCTATCATATCACCCCTTAACCTCTTCTTCTCCAGGCCAAACACGCCCAGCTCCCCCAGCCATTCCCCATAAGGCATCGTTTCCAGGCCTTTGACCATTTTGGTTGCCCTCCTCTGGACACGTTCCAGCCTGTCAGTGTCCCTCCTGAACTGTGGTGCCCAGAACTGGACACAGTACTCCAGGTGAGGCCTGACCAGAGCAGAATACAGCGGCACCATTACTTCCCTTGATCTAGATGCTATACTCCTATTGATGCAGCCCAGAATTGCATCGGCTTCTCTAGCTGCCGCGTCACACTGTTGGCTCATGTCAAGTTTGTGGTCAACCAAGACTCCTAGATCCCTTTCACATGCACTGCTCTCAAGCCAGGTGTCACCCATCTTGTATTTGTGCCTCTCATTTTTTTTGCCCAAGTGCAATACTTTACATTTCTCCCTGTTAAAATTCATCTTGTTTGTTTTGGCCCAGTTCTCTAATCTGTCAAGGTTGTTTTGAAGTGTGATCCTGTCCTCTGGGGTGTTAGCCACCCCTCCCAGTTTGGTGTCATCTGCGAATTTGATCAGGATGCCCTTGAGTCCATCATCCAAGTCGTTGATAAAGATGATATGATCTTGGTTGCCCTCCTCTGTTTGTCAATATCCTTCTTAAATTATGGTGCCCAGAAGTGGGCACACTACATCAGGTGCAGTCTGAGTATGGTGGAATAGTGCAGTACTATTCTTTCCCTTCACCTGGACTCTATGCTTCTTGATACAACCTAGAATAGGATTAGCTTTTTTTTGCACCACACTGTTGACTCATGTTAAACTTGTGGTCTACAAAGACCCCTGGATCCTTTTCACATGTACTTCTGGCAATCCAGGTGCCTCCCATTTTAAATTTGTGAGGCTGGTTCTTCCTGTGTTTAATAACAATATACATACATATTTCAGGATAAGTTTGTCTTGTCTGAAGTACTGTTGGCTGGTTGCTCATCCACTCAGATGAAGATATTCAGCCTGTTCTATATGATGTTCCGCTCCTCCTGAAAGATGAAGTTTGAAGACTTTGTGCTCCAGCATTGTAATTAGAGGATCAAATGAATCCTGTGACTTGTCTGTCTTTTTATCAGCTCTGGCTGTTATGACAGCTACAACCATACCTGGATGGAGATCTCAGGGTCCCTGTTATCCAGCAATAGTAACAATACGTTAAAATTAGGATTTCAGGTTGTTATATAACCAACCCCCCAACATAACTTAACACACATAAAATAAAGGAAACGGAGGGTGGGCTGCAGAGTTATAAAGTAACGACAAGTCTGTCACTAACTACAGCCGTATGTCACTTATTGACAGGAAAACATGACACTCGACAAGATTTTGCAGGTAACTATTAAGAAAAACATGCAGGGTGAGAAACAAAGAAATCCACAATATCCATAACTGCATGTTCACTAAGAGTGGAGACCTGCCGTGTTCCCTCCAATTTGTGTTATCAATAAAGTTAAAGCATGTGGCTATAAAAGAGTCTTGTTTGCTTTGACCATTTAACAGCTCTTTTCATTTATGAAGGTCCTCAAAGTAGCTTGCTATCAAATCATCATGAAACTTAAAAAGACCTTAGAGTGAAGCAGCAACAACAACGACATGCAGATATGGCTATGTGCTCAGTCAGAATTGCCCTTTGTGCTGTGCACTGATTTGTGTTTGCAAATTTAAATATTGAGGCTTCATGTTTTCATCAGGGCTGGATGAACCATTAAGCAAAATAAACACATGCTCAGTGCATCAACAGGGGCACCACAGAAATTTTCCATTGCTGGATTTACTATGGACCATGGTGCAGCTGAACAAAAATAAACATTATCTATACATTATTTTCAATCTTACTGTAGGGTTTTTTTTTCCATTTCGAAAAATAATTTTTTATTTGACAGTTTATTATTCTTTATATTTTGAATTGGATATACTGTATATGGGGACACCAACATCTTTTAAGTGCTTGAGGCATCTAAAGGTCTTAATCCAGATCTGGTTTTAGTTCATTAAGATGAGCCAGGACTTCTCATTTTCATACCTTTAGTGAATCACTCAGAATTGTTTGAATTTCTTCCTTTTCTTTTTTAAAGTTTTTAATTATAGTTTTCATTTTTATACATTTCATTAATTTTACAATCATTTTAACATTTCAAAGTTTGAATTCCTTTCCCTTTTCTGCGGTTCCTTAAATTTATTTTTTAATATCTTCTGCATATCCAAATTCATTTAATTTGCTCATTTAACTACCTACTTTAAAAATATATTATTATGAAACTTCAGGTTATTACAATAATCTTGCCAATGTTTTTATCTGTTTGCAAATTACCTGTGAATATTCAATAACCCATTTCCAGTCTTTTGTAAAAAGTTTGTTGCCTTGATTTCTTATTCTTCTGTTAAGTTTCGCCATTTCTTCGCATTCCATGGAATTTCTTCAGTGATTTGCAGGAGTCCACTTCCTCCTCCTCCTCTTCTTCTTCTTCTTCTTCTTCTTCTTCTTCTTCTTCTTCTTCTTCTTCTCATCATCATCATCATCATTGTCATCATCGTCATCATCATCTTTTTGGCTTATAGGTGTCTGCCAGCACAAGTGCATAATGTAGATCTCAAGGGAAAGGAAGAGTGGCCTTGTCTGCTTCTGCACTGCAATGTTCAGTGATGTTTCGGCCTTCAGGAACGAGAAGAAGGCTCTCCACCTCTTCTCCAAGTTCTCTGTGAACTGAAGAAAACCACTGAGAAAGCCTGCCTGCATGTAAAACTTTTGCAGAAAGTGCAATATTTGAAGACATGTTAATTAAATCCTTAAGAATAGAAAGGTGCTTGGTTATGACAACATCTTTTTTTTGAAGGCTAACACACTCATCTTGTCATATATTAAAAGACTCTGCATTTAATATTAATATAAATGCTACAGGTCTAATACCTGGGAAGGAGAACAGCGCTGCATGATTATGTTAATATTAATCATATCCGTGCATGGAGATTTAGGAGATACTAATTTCCATTTGTTAGTAGAGGGAAATGATTTATCACCTTTGATTGAGAAGGGGAAGGAACATAATACACTGTAGGCTTAAGCTGATGGATGATACGTGTTTCTAACCATATTTTTCACATAATCTGTTTGATCTTTACGTATATAGGGCAGAGTGTGCTAGAGGTTATGGAGAGGTGTGTTCATATAAAGCAGAAATCACATCAAAGTAGGAAACGGAGTACGAAGCAACAGTTTGCGAAAAGTTCCTTCCAGCTTCTGTTTGACTTGTAAGAAAAGATCCCCTTGGGACCAGCGGAAGATTTCCTTGCAAAGCAAATAGCAGCTTTGGGGGAGTTATTTTAACTGCAGCAAAGCAAACAGCAGCTTTGGAGGAGCTTTTAACCACCTTAACTGCTGAGATCTCAGTAACTATCAGCCCCTGACTGCTATGCATTTTTTTTTTAATGTTAAATGTGAAGGTGCATTTAATGTAATGTCTAGTTTGGCCCTAAAAGCAAGTGTTCCTTCATCAGTTTGCTTTAAAAGAAAAAGAAGAAAGGCCTCATGATAATTTATGAGCATTTTAAGTGTGCATTATTATTATTTATTCAATTTATACACCTCCCTATACCCAGAGGTCTCAGGGCGGTTCATAAACAAGACCACAACATATATAAAAAATTTGTATGCAGTTTTGCATACAATATATCAAATAATAACATTCCACTGTGTGCATGTTTTGATGTTTTCTTCTTAAGTATATTTCTACTTGTAACAGCAGCTTTTAATATTCTGAATGCTGAGAAAACTTTACTGAGGGTCCTTTGGATGAACTTGAATTGAACTGTGAGCTGTGAACTGAATGTGAACCAAACTAGATTGTTTTGTAAAAGGATAAATGTGAAATGGAATTAGTTCCTTTTTGGACATGCTGAACTAGAAATAGAACCAGTTCCTTTAAAAAATGACTCTCCCATACTCTGCATGCGGATGCCAGTTTGGGCAAGTGTGATGTTTTGCTTCTATTTACTGTCTCAGACTGTTCATTTTAAATTATATTACCTGTTCTCTTTTGGAAAATCAGACCATTTGCGATCTGAACAAACTTTCTGTTCTTTGTTTTTAAGAACACACAATTTCACTAGGTTAACATCTGTCAAGACATTACCAAAAACACACACACATCTTACTTTTGCTTTGAACTCCTATCCCTGAAGAAAAATTCTATGTAACTTAAAACCTCTTTTCCACTCTTATAGTCTAATAAAAGATATCACCTCACTTGTGCAGTGCTTCAAGAGTGAAGTATGTCTGAGGTTCTCTGTATTTTTTAAAAAATTAGAAATAGCTTCCCACTACGGTTTAGTCACCAACACTCCACTCCTTGTTACTGCCTGTTTCAAGATCCTAGTGGTAAAGATGGGGGGAAATTGATTTAGTCACTTCTCTGCATTTTGTGATACAATTCTCCAGGAAAAGTGCTCCTCTTTTCTGAAGGATATCCAGACAGAGGAAGAGCATGTACTCCATTGTAGCTTTTCATTGAATTGTGTTCTCTATTGTTTTTTTGAAGCACAACATAATATGATGTGAAAGTACTTGGGTAAAAATGCTTTAAAAAATGCATGAAAACAATATGTAAAACTATCTTATATTGTGGAAAACGACATATGAATTTGAAAGAAATCCACAAACTGATGCAGAAATGGGGCAAACTTATGTTTGGAAAAATGAGAAACTGAGAGAAATTGAAATTAATGGATTAGCCCATTTATGTCTCATGGTAAATATACTTTCCTGGGTCTTGGCAGCAGATGGTCATTGATTCTTCCCAGAGTGAGGCAGAAAGTGTTTCCCTCACTATGGCTACAGCACAATGGTGTTCATTTGAGCACAAGACTTCATGACATGTTTCACACACTCACCTTGGTATATTATTGAGTGTACAGTTGACTAAGAACCACAACCAATCCCAACTCTCGGATGAGTGTATCTTTTTGTTTTTAAGTGTGTGTGTGTGTGTGTGTGTGTGTGTGTGTGTGTGTGTGTTGAGGCTCATTAGGCATTCACTAAGCTCAGCATACAGCAATCTGGCTAAGAAATAATACAGGTTGCCCAAAAACCAAAATGTCTGCTGTGCATCTACCATTTTGAACTTCATTCAGATATTGGCAGGGCATTCTGTCTACAAGTTTAGACTTGGTGACACTATTCTCTGCTGTATAATTATTCAGGTATTTCTCATTGATTAGACTGTGATTGGACTGTCATTTTGATGGACATTTCAGATGTACCTAAAATTAATGTAGTTGCTAATCCTTATTTGTTTTGACATTGTTTAAAAGGCAATGGGAGATAAAATATTACATAAATCAGTAACTTGCACCTGATTGGAAATCAGAGAAAGAAGAGGGAGTGAAATAAAGGGCAAAGATTCACTTCCTTGGACCAATGCCTTAAAATGATTTCATTTATCTTTATTAAGGTGCTAATTAAATTCCTGAGGAATGTGACCTGACTTGGTGGATATGCTTAGCTAACAAACAGGAGCTAAACTCTTTAGGGAAAAGGAGCAGGGAATGTCATGAAGAACAATTTACATGGAAAGTCAAAATAGAAATGGAAATGAAAACTATGAAGCTGGATGGCTCACTGGGCAGAGAAGACCCAAAGCAGATGTAAAGGGGACAGTCACATCATGTTCTTCAAACTGTGATGGAACTCCTATTTGGGGACTTCCCTGGCTTTTTCTAGCCCTTGTAGGACCAGTTTGGAAAGTTAGCCTTGGTGAAGACTTGACGTTTTCATCTCCCCAAAAGTTTTTGATTTGAATTTCCATTGAATGAGGCTGTATTTTAATATTTTAATGTTTTAACTTTGTAGTTTAATCTTGTTTTTAAGTTATATTTCAACCAATTTGTTTTATATCGGGTGTTAGCCACCCTGAGCCCAGTCTTGCCTGGGGAGGGTGGGGTATAAATATTTTTTAAAATTATTATTATTATTATTATTATTATTATTATTATTATTATTATTATTCAGGCTACATTGGAATAGTTCTATCAACACTCTTGAGAATTCCACATTTCCTGGGTAATGCAAAGGCCTTTTTCAGAGACTGGCAGTGTTGGTTTTTTTAAGCTGAGCTCTGTGGCTGTTCAGAATATTTTTTAGCATGAAGACTTTCCTTTACTAGCAATACATTTAAATGCATTTTGGGGCTCCTAGGTAACTTGCCACAATAGTATGGGAACTGAGACTCCGTGGTTTCTTCCTACATCATCCCATTAAGAGTTGGAAGTCAAACCTATGTGACTGAAGACAATTGTAAAGGACCTTCCTGTCTGGGAGGATCGTGGCCATTGGTTTGTATTCAATACTCTGCACACATAGCTCCACTGGGGCAATGGAACTTCCATTTCCTCTATTCCATTTGTGTACACACGAAATCTTCTCCAAAGGGTCTTCCAACCCCATGGAGCTGATTTTGATAGTGCGGGGGCAGGGGGGAGAGAGAGAGAAAGAAAGAGAGAGAGAGAGAGAGAGAGAGGGAGGGAGGGGCGGAAATCCCCATTGCATACATTTTTTTAAGAATGCTCAAGGCAGCTGTCAAGAACAGTAAGCAATATAAAGGTACACATACACAAAAACGCAAAGAAGAGTGCTGTTGGCTCAGCCATGTGGTTATTCTAGGTTCCCAGAATATTACTTTGCAGCCATGGGAAGCAAATTTGTCCCAGTGATAACTCTGAAGTACCTTGGATTAGGAAATGATATTGCTCTCTGCTCTACCTGCCAGAATTAGGACATGGTTTTTTCTTGGCTCAGAAGAGACTGCTGCTTCTGCTGTGGTACTACAGCCAATTCATTGATTCAGGCTGGTTGCTAGTAACAGGTTTACACTGATTTTGATTTCACAGTTTACTGAAGCAAGTGCCTATATTGCTTTTTTAAAAAAAGGACAAAATGCAATTCAAGAGAACAAAAGTATGTTCTGGGGGCAAGACTTTCTTTTACAGCTCCTCTAGCTTTGCAAGTTTATGAATTCCCCTAGTAGCTACATAATTCACTTAAAACATGGGGAAAGCTATGTTGTGAGATGTTCTTTCTTTTTTTGGGGGGGGGAGGGTTTATTCTGTATGATGCCTGAGTCCCTTCTAATCCTTTGGGTCCTGGATCCAGCAAGGGTTAAAATCCAGCGGAGGACTCAATTTTTGAATTAGCCATGCAGGGACCAAGGTTACCGCCTAAGTATGGTTGTTGTCTGACAAAAGAAGATGCTCCGTGCCAGAGGGCAAATGGGTGGGGGTCCTCCCCTCCCCTGGCTTGTAGTGCTAAAGACAAAAGGCAGAGTTGTGTGAACTGGGCTAGAAGCAGGCAGAAGCCAGGGAGTGAGCATCATGCTTGATTCCAAGGCTGTGACTATGGGAGAAACAAGACCTTCTGTAAGCACCTCCATCATAGGCTCAGATTGTGTATATGTGTAAATAAACCATATATCATAAAGACACTACGGTTTCCACTGTCTCTCCTTCTGAAGAAAGCAAACTGCCTGGAACCTCGTACCACTCAGAGATTGGGATGGTGTGTAACAGTATGTTCTGTGGCCAAGATCTTCTTTGGCTTCCTATAAGCTTTGCAAGTTTATGATTCTCCACCCTGCAGCTACCTGATTAGTTTAGAATATTTTGATGGCTAAATCAGTGTTTGCTTTCAAACTTCTGTAGAACCTTCCCTTTTTATGAACTCTGCATATATTGCCACAGGTCTCTTAGCTTTCAAAATGCTTTTTTTGGATAATTTAAATGATACGTTGGCAAATAAATATTTGACTGCTTAGAACAATATTATTTAATACATAGCATTCTACCTTCATAAAAGATTGGTATCTTATTCTGGGGTGACAAAGCCGATTTGTGTATTATAAGCAATGGTGTACAGTTGGCTTACTACTAAATCCCTAGCAATGGTAATACACTTATTTCTAAGTATTTAATACCTGCTTTTGTCTCTTTACAAATATATTGCCTTTACAGTCTAATCTGAAAATCTTTTGGTATTCCAAATCCCATAATGACCAGATGGATTAGTTGTAATTTAGTTTAAACTCCTTCATCCTTCCATAATCTTTAATTTGTTATATAATTAGTGATTGAGAACTTTGTCATTTGATATGATTTACAAAATAATGCAAACTTCCCCATTTGTTTTCCACCTTATCTACAAAATTTGCTTTATATCACTATCTAGATTCTAGTTTGCAGAAGCTGATTGGCGCCTGAGGCCCCGGCTCTCACTTGCCAACAAATGTCTAACTCCAAGACTAACTTGCTTTTGAGAAGAAATCACAGCCAACCCAGGATAAGGCTGCTGCCACCATAATGTGGCTTGCATCCTCCTATCCAGCATTGGATAAAGTTGTTCTATTGTGATAGTGAGCAATCTCTACTACCTGCCATCTATATCTCCATTGTCTACCATTGTGGTTAGGGACACGGGTGTGCTGTGGTCTAAACCACTGAGCCTCTTGGGCTTGCCGATCAGAAGGTCGGTGGTTTGAATCTATACAACAGGGTGAGCTCCCATTGCTCTGTCCCAGCTCCTGCCAACTTAGTAGTTCGATAGTGAGAATGTTTCACCCCTCCCATTGCAAGAATCTGCTGACAATGTTTCAGAAAGGAGGGGGCGGATTTGCTCATCGCTTCTTCCGCTCCAGCCTGTGGGAGTCTGAGTGTTATCTGTATATAGATAGGGTGACTGCTCAAGTAGCTGTAACACTCATGCAGTCCAGCATCTCCGACTAGTCTTTAGTTAGTTTATGCAGTAGCTGTAGAGAATAAAAGAAGTTATACTTCAGAGCTGTTGTTCATGTGGTTCATGCTCTGCTGTGCTCCGCTGGCTTTTGGAACTGAGTTTGGTGCTCACAGCTCTAAGTTGTGAGTCCACAGCACTTAGACCTGCTCCCTGCAGTGGAAGGTCTCTGGGAGTGCTTTTCCAGCTCACCTGGCCCAGTCGGGGCTGAAGAGGTTGAGCCCAGTCGTTGGCACTGGCTCAAAGGCAAAGCTGACAGAAAGTATGCCAGTGCAAGTACTGCTTTGGCGGGAAGGTAAATGGCATTTCTGTGCGCTCTGGTTTCCGTCACGGTGTTCCGTTGCACCAGAAGTGGTTTAGTCATGCTGGCCATGACCCGGAAAGCTGTATGTGGACAAACGCCCACTCCCTTGGTCTGAAAGCAAGATGAGCACCACAACCCCATAGTCGCCTTTGACTGGACTTAACCGTCCAGGGGTCCTTTACCATACCTTTCACCCTCCCTTAGCATTGTGGTTGAAGGTGGTTGGGATGTCTGCTCCCTGTCTGTGGATCCCTGTTTCATATCCACAAGTAATTCACTCTGTGCAATCCTATACATGTGTACTCAAAAATGAGTCCCGCTTGGTCCAATGCAAATTACTTTTAGACAAGTGAATACAAAATTGCAGCCTAAGAAGCTTTGTTGGATGTGGATCACATCCATGCCATATATTTAAAGCACATTTAACACACTTGGCTTCCCTCCAAAGAATACTGGGAACTGTAGTTGGTTAAGGGTTCTAAGAATCATAGCTCTGTGAGTGACAAAGCCATGTGCTTTAAATGTATAGCCTGGCTGTGACTATCTGTTAAAACAGAATGTCCATTAATGTCCTTGCCTGTATGCAAAGTGCAACTTGATTTCTTAGCCAAAACACTTTATTATGTTCACCTAAGATAATGCCAGCTCCATGACATATTGCTCATAGCAGTGGTGGAGCTTCATGCTCTGGCACTGGGGGCAGAGAGCAGGCAGGGGTGTGGATGGCACGCGTCCCAGGGGGCGTGGTGCCCAGCGCGGGGGGCCAACCACGATGGCATCCCACCGGGATCGTGGTGCCGGGGGCAATGCACTCCCCTCGCCCTCTGTTCCTCCGCCAGTGGCTCATAGTTCATAGTTTTTGTACATTGGCGGTCTCCTGGTGAATGTTACGTGGAGATGAAAACAGAAGTTTATTCACTGTATCTGTAACTAAATGAAAATGCATCCCCATAAAGGCAGGATGGTAGACTGGATCATTCCTCTTGAGAGTTTAGCATCTTTGTCATTTGAACCAAGTGACATTTGTTGAAATAAATGCTTACCTGAAAGGTTGCGGATCATCACAGCCGCATGAAAGGATGTGAAAAGATAATAATTATAATCTATGTGATCTTTCACACAGCTGCAATAAATTAAACTATGCAAGGATATTTTTGTAAGTGCAGCCTAGCACCATGATCCTGGAAGCAAACTTATTGTGTGCTCAGGACTGGGGATGAGAGGACAGTATATCACATTTATATCAGGCAGATCTCTGTTCATACACTTCTGCTCTTGTGACAATGAGCATCATACCTTAATCAAAAGCTTTTTCTGAAGTGTTTGCTGTGAAATAGCGTTGATGCCTCTATGAAAAATTCCATACGACTTTTTTAAAAAAAATGTCTTCACCTAATGCCTGAGCAGCATTCTGAAGGCATAATCTGTGTTTCTAAGAACCATTGTTTCTATCAGGAGTGAGGAAAAAAGGTATCTCTGGCAGCCATGTAGAAGAGGAAAAAGGCTCTAGAAAATGCGAACATTCAGTCATGTTTTTCTGTCTTAATCATTCCAGAAATACTTCCAAGTTTACTCTAAATGCTGCAATAATACATTCAATAGCAAGGAAAGGGTAAAATAAGGTACTGATGTGCCACATTAAAGAAGGAAAAAAAACAAGAACTTGTTTATTCAACTGAGTACCAAATCCTTACATTTTCTCCCCGTCACAATATGTAAGCAGCTGTAGAATTCATGAGATAAATGTTATATGCCTCAGGGCTCATCCCAAAGGAACATGGCATGAGAGGGCAAATAAAATCTATTCTGGCTATAGAATTTCTACAGTATTGCTGAAAGTGGTGTAGGAAGATATGAATCTGCTGCAAAATATTTGTTCCGGAATGGTCTGCTCTGAAGCCCCAGCCGCACTACACATTTAAAACAATATTATAGGTATAGCAGTTTAAACAATCATGGCTTCCTGTATCACAGGGGCTGGACCAGATGATGGTTCTAGTTGAGGACAGAATCAGCAGCTAGATTACAGCTCAGTAGCTTTTTAAGCTTTTAAATTTAGTTTTACCCTTTTATTGGGTTTTAAATCAAACCATTTTTGCGTCTTGGAAAAGCAGCAAACAGCAGACAGAAGACCATGTAGCTGTGTAGCTAACTGTAATCAGCAGCGTTTATTGCTTGTTGGCTTTCCTGTGGAAGCTCCGGATGAATGTATTTTGTGTTCTTACTTTGTAGTTTTATGTTGTGAACCGCCCTGCGATCTTCGGATGAAGGGTGGTATACAGATTTAATAAACAACTGTAATAAAAGTTTTTAGCAGGTACAGAAAGCAATACTGTGAAGTCACGTGCCTAATATTAATGAACAGGGAGCAACATCTTATTAGGACAACCATTTGGTAGAATACAGAAATTGGGACTTTGGTGTGATAGCACCTGCCTCTTGAAAATCATTCCCATCACAGGTAAGTGGGGTGCCAACTCTGTTGTCTTTTCAGTGTCTGTTGAAGACCTTTCCTTTTTCTTCTAAACTGAGTTTTTTTGTCCCCGTCTGCCTATGGATTGGACCTGAATTTTGTTTTTAAATTGTAAAACTGCTTTGGGATATTTTATGGGAAGTGATGTAATAAA